>NW_028136252.1:0-600000 GCF_964662115.1 Mustela nivalis | reverse complement strand
GTTGTTGTTGTTGATTTGCTTTGTTTTGTTTTTTAACCTCAGGTGTCTCACCAAATGAGGTATTCCAGAGTAGAGCCCTGGGGAGGGCCGACCGGACAACCAGAAATCTGGTTAAAAATTGGGGCCTAGGGACATGTCAAGCCCATTATGACATCTAATGGTCGAGCCACTGAGAGGACTTACTAGAGCACAGGACTCACGCTGAGGGTCACAATGCGTGTTTATGCCCTCTTCGCACTCAAGAATTGGCGGGGCCTCCGGGTGAATGCTGGTTTCTCCTACACTGAACGTTGGACAACATGCCAACCACAAGGTTTCTTGCCATGGGTAAGGACGAGTTCTGATTTCTGCATCACAGGCACCCCTGGGCAGTGGTTGGAGATAAGGTCTAGGTTCTGAAGCCTGAAAAACCGCAGTTGGGAATAGATGATGACCTAAGGCCATGGCGGTTCTGATGTGCTCAGTGTGCGGTCAGCTGTCTGGGTGTTGGTCAGGAGGTCCGAGCTCAGGTTGTGTCAGACAGTGCATTAGTGCCCAGGTTAGACTATATACTTTGGGTACAGTCGAATGCCATGTAGATTTATCCTCATATAAGGTGCCTGGGCAGCTCACTAGGCCAAATTTTCTTTCTAGAGGGCATGCAGAGTGCTGCATTGTGGGTCTGGAATTGCGAAACTTCTGGGCTTCGGGGCCTGGAGTGTGAGGACGGAAGTCTGAGAACACAAGCTAGACTTGGGTTTCAGGGCCAGGGCACGGCAGGTACCCCTGTAGATCTGAACCTATATCTCATGCATCTGAAGTCAGGGCGAGGATCAGACGTTGGCTCAGGTTGGAGTTTCTGTGCATGACGGCCCCTTCATGAAGGGAGCGGAATCTCGAGGCCATGGAGGTTTTCCCACGTTGGGAGTTGTGGGATGCCCCCTTCAAGGATTCCTTCTGCGGGACAGTTGAGACTTGTTGGGCAGCTCCAGGACATCCCATATGGAATGACTCCAGGGCACCATTCGAGGATGGATGCCTGGGAAGCCCGCCTCGCATTCCAATTGTCTCCTAGCAACAAGACACTTTAGATCTGATGGCTCTGCGGGAGAAACCGGGGTGGCTGACTTGAAATGGACTTTCCTGAGGATGGGTCCTAATGTGTGTTTGTGTCCATGAGGGCCTTAAAATGGGGCGGTGGCACCGGGACCCTGAAGTATTCTCCTAAGCTTTTGACATAGCTCGATGCACAAGGTTCCTTGTGGAGACGAGATTTGTTTTGATGGGTGCCTCAGGAAAACCTCGATACTGGTATTGGAATCCAGGCTTTTGAGGAGACATGCCTGTAATCCAAAGCAATGTATCCGATTATGGCCTAGGGTCCTGTCTGGTTCAATCTTCTTCTCAGGGGACATCCATCTATGGTATGAGTGGAGGTAGATGCTCAGCTGGTATCAGACCGCCCTTGTTTGTCCCGGGCGACCTGCACTATTGGGATGGCCTCAGGGATTTGTAGGGTTCTCCAAATTTTACTGTTTTGGACAGTGGCATCGGCAGAATTCCCATGCATTGGGTAGGCACAGTCCTAATGTGTGACTCCAGGGGCCCCAGCCTGGAGTGTGTGTGGCCCAGGACTTTGAGGACAGAAGTCTGAAAACACAAACTCAGCTTAGGTTTGGGGACGTAAGTATGGCAGGCCCGATCTATAAACCATGAGAAGAACTCTTCCGGATATGAAGAAAGAGCGAGTCTGAGGCGCTTGCTCAGGCTTTTGTCTCTGGATTTTGTATCAGAGATGGCCGTGGAATGTCGGGGAGGCCTCATGGGCCATGGAAGAATCTTCCTCTCTGTGGATTTGGCCCGATCCCAATTGTTTTTCGTCAATCTGTGGAAAGGGAAGACTCCTTTCAGGTTTGTTACCTCAGGTGTCCCGCCAAAAGAGGAATTCCAAAGAAGAGCCCTAAGGAAAAGTGAAGGGAGAACCCGAACTATGGGTAAAATTTGGGGCCTAGGGGCATGGCAAGCCCAATATGCTATCTCTTCATCCAGCATCTGAGAGGCCTTATTGAGGACTGGGATCAGGGTGAGGGTCACAATGTGTGGTTTTGACCAATGTGGCCTGCAAACATGAGCGGGGCCTCATGGGCCACACTGGTTTCAACTACACTGAACGTTGGACAACATGCCAACCACATGGTTTCTTGCCACGGGGAAGGAGTTGTGTTTTCTGCATCACTTTCAAGCCTGGGCAGTGATTGGAGATAAGGTCTAGGTTCTGAAACTTGACAACCGAGGTTGGGAAGAGATGACGACCTAAGACCATGGCGGGTCCGATGTGCTCAGTGAGCGGCCAGCTTTCTGTGTGGGGCCAGGTAATCCAGGCTCAGGCTGTGTCAAAAAGGGCAATAGTGCCCAGGTCAGCCTATATATTTGGGGTACAGTAGAATGGCGTGCAGGTTGATCCTCATTTGGATTTTCTAGGTAACCCCAGAGGGCAATGTTTTTCTTCCTGAGGGCAGGAAGAGTGCTCCATTATAGTTCTGGTTTTCAAACTGGAGGCTTGTGGGCCAGTAGTCTGAGGAAGGAAATCTGAGAACAAGCTAGGCTTAGGTTTCTGGGTGAGGACAAGGCAGGAACAATCTACAGACCTGAATCGAGATCTCATGCTTATGATGTCAGGGCGAGGATCAGAAGATCGCTCAGGTTGGTGTTTCTGTCCCTGATGTCCCTTCATGAAGGGGCAGGGGGGCCACGAGGCCGTGGGGGTTTTCCCACGATGTTTGTTGTGAGAAGCTCCAAACTGCAAAGATTCTTCTGCAGGACAATTGAGACCTGTTGGTTGGCTCCAGGGCAACGATTCTGAGCAGGGTTCTAAGGATGGATGGCTGGGTAGCCCACCTCGCATTCCAATTGTGTCCTAGCAACAAGACAGGTTAGATCTGCTGTATCTGGGGGAGCAACCCAGGAGGCTGAGTTGAAATGGACTCTCCTGTGGATGGGTCCTAATGTCTTTTTGTGTCTATGGAGACCTTGGAATGTAGCGGTGGCACTGGGGTCCTGAAGGGTTTTTCCAAACAGAGGCTTTGACACAGCTCCAACGTGCAAGTTTACCATATGTAGATGAGATGTTTTCTGATGGGTGAGTCAAGAGACAGCCATACACTGGTATTGAAATCCAGGCCTCTGAGGAGAGATGACTGGATACCACAGCAATGGATCCGTTTAGTGCCTAGGGGCCTGTTCGTTCCTTTTTACCTCTGGGGACATCAGTCTATGCGTCTGAGTGCAGGTAGGTGCTCAGCTGAGCTCAGATTGCCTCTGTTTGTCCTGGGAAGCCACCACTATTGGGATGGCCTCAGGCAGTTTGGAGGTTTATCCTATTAGTAGGGTTGTGGCCATTGGAATGGGCACATACAATTCCCTTGGAGAGGGCAAGTACAGTCCTCAGGTTTGGCTCCAGAGGCCTGAGCCTGTAGGGTGTGTAGGCCAGAGCTGTTTGGACAGTTGTCTGAAAACACAAACTCGGCTTATGTTTCGGGTCATAGGTATGGCAGGACTGATCTACAGACCATGAGGAGAACTCTTCAGGATATGAAAAAAGGGCGAGTGTGAGGCTCGTGCTCAAGTTTTTGTCTCTGGATATCGTATCACTCATGGTCGTGAAATTTCCGGGTGACTTCATGGGAAATGGACGAGTCTTACTCTCTGGGGTTTTGCCCCATCCCAAGAGTTTTGGGTCATTCTGGGGATGGAAGAAGTCCGTTTTGTTGTTGTTGTTGATTTGCTTTGTTTTGTTTTTTAACCTCAGGTGTCTCACCAAATGAGGTATTCCAGAGTAGAGCCCTGGGGAGGGCCGACCGGACAACCAGAAATCTGGTTAAAAATTGGGGCCTAGGGACATGTCAAGCCCATTATGACATCTAATGGTCGAGCCACTGAGAGGACTTACTAGAGCACAGGACTCACGCTGAGGGTCACAATGCGTGTTTATGCCCTCTTCGCACTCAAGAATTGGCGGGGCCTCCGGGTGAATGCTGGTTTCTCCTACACTGAACGTTGGACAACATGCCAACCACAAGGTTTCTTGCCATGGGTAAGGACGAGTTCTGATTTCTGCATCACAGGCACCCCTGGGCAGTGGTTGGAGATAACGTCTAGGTTCTGAAGCCTGAAAAACCGCAGTTGGGAATAGATGATGACCTAAGGCCATGGCGGTTCTGATGTGCTCAGTGTGCGGTCAGCTGTCTGGGTGTTGGTCAGGAGGTCCGAGCTCAGGTTGTGTCAGACAGTGCATTAGTGCCCAGGTTAGACTATATACTTTGGGTACAGTCGAATGCCATGTAGATTTATCCTCATATAAGGTGCCTGGGCAGCTCATTAGGCCAAATTTTTTTTCTAGAGGGCAGGCAGAGTGCTGCATTGTGGGTCTGGAATTGCGAAACTTCCGGGCTTCGGGGCCTGGAGTGTGAGGACGGAAGTCTGAGAACACAAGCTAGACTTGGGTTTCAGGTCCAGGGCAGGGCAGGTACCCCTGTAGATCTGAACCTATATCTCATGCATCTGAAGTCAGGGCGAGGATCAGACATTGACTCAGGTAGGAGTTTCTGTGCATGACGGCCCCTTCATGAAGGGAGCGGAATCTCGAGGCCATGGAGGTTTTCCCACGTTGGGAGTTGTGGGATGCCCCCTTCAAGGATTCCTTCTGCGGGACAATTGAGACTTGTTGGGCAGCTCCAGGACATCCCATATGGAATGACTCCAGGGCACCGTTCGCGGATGGATGCCTGGGAAGCCCGCCTCGCATTCCAATTGTCTCCTAGCAACAAGATGTTTAGATCTGATGGCTCTGCGGGAGAAACCGGGGTGGCTGACTTGAAATGGACTTTCCTGAGGATGGGTCCTAATGTGTGTTTGTGTCCATGAGGGCCTTAAAATGGGGCGGTGGCACCGGGACCCTGAAGTATTCTCCTAAGCTTTTGACATAGCTCGATGCACAAGGTTCCTTGTGGAGACGAGATTTGTTTTGATGGGTGCCACAGGAAAACCTCGATACTGGTATTGGAATCCAGGCTTTTGAGGAGACATGCCTGTAATCCAAAGCAATGTATCCGATTATGGCCTAGGGTCCTGTCTGGTTCAATCTTCTTCTCAGGGGACATCCATCTATGGTATGAGTGGGTAGATGCTCAGCTGGTATCAGACCGCCCTTGTTTGTCCCGGACGACCTGCACTATTGGGATGGCCTCAGGGATTTGTAGGGTTCTCCAAATTTTACTGTTTTGGACAGTGGCATCGGCAGAATTCCCATGGATTGGGTAGGCACAGTCCTAATGTGTGACTCCAGGGGCCCCAGCCTGGAGTGTGTGTGGCCCAGGACTTTGAGGACAGAAGTCTGAAAACACAAACTCAGCTTAGGTTTGGGGACGTAGGTATGGCAGGCCCGATCTATAAACCATGAGAAGAACTCTTCCGGATATGAAGAAAGAGCGAGTCTGAGGCGCTTGCTCAGGCTTTTGTCTCTGGATTTTGTATCAGAGATGGCCGTGGAATGTCGGGGAGGCCTCATGGGCCACGGACGAATCTTCCTCTCTGTGGATTTGGCCCGATCCCAATTGTTTTTCGTCAATCTGTGGAATGGGAGGACTCCTTTCAGGTTTGTTACCTCAGGTGTCCCGCCAAAAGAGGAATTCCAAAGAAGAGCCCTGGGGAAAAGTGAAGGGAGAACCCGAACTATGGGTAAAATTTGGGGCCTAGGGGCATGGCAAGCCCAATATGCTATCTCTTCATCCAGCCACTGAGAGGCCTTATTGAGGACTGGGATCAGGGTGAGGGTCACAATGTGTGGTTTTGACCAATGTGGCCCGCAAACATGAGCGGGGCTTCATGGGCCACACTGGTTTCAACTACACTGAACGTTGGACAACATGCCAACCACATGGTTTCTTGCCACGGGGAAGGAGTTGTGTTTTCTGCATCACTTTCAAGCCTGGGCAGTGATTGGAGATAAGGTCTAGGTTCTGAAACTTGACAACCGAGGTTGGGAAGAGATGACGACCTAAGACCATGGCGGGTCCGATGTGCTCAGTGAGCGGCCAGCTTTCTGTGTGGGGCCAGGTAATCCAGGCTCAGGCTGTGTCAAAAAGGGCAATAGTGCCCAGGTCAGCCTATATATTTGGGGTACAGTAGAATGGCGTGCAGGTTGATCCTCTTTTGGAGTTTCTGGGTAGCCCCAGAGGGCAATGTTTTTCTTCCTGAGGGTAGGAAGAGTGCTGCATTATAGTTCTGGTTTTCAAACTGGAGGCTTGTGGGCCAGTAGTCTGAGGAAGGAAATCTGAGAACAAGCTAGGCTTAGGTTTCTGGGTGAGGACAAGGCAGGAACAATCTACAGACCTGAATCGAGATCTCGTGCTTATGATGTCAGGGCGAGGATCAGAAGATCGCTCAGGTTGGTGTTTCTGTCCCTGATGGCCCTTCATGAAGAGGCGGGGGGGTCATGAGTCCGTGGGGGTTTTCCCACGATGTTAGTTTGAGAAGCTCCAAACTGCAAAGATTCTTCTGCAGGACAATTGAGACCTGTTGGTTGGCTCCAGGGCAACGATTCTGAGCAGGGTTCTAAGGATGGATGGCTGGGTAGCCCACCTCGCATTCCAATTGTGTCCTAGCAACAAGACAGATTAGATCTGCTGGATCTGGGGGAGCAACCCAGGAGGCTGATTTGAAATGGACTCTCCTGTGGATGGATCCTAATATGTTTTTGTGTCCATGGAGATCCTGGAATGAAGCAGTGGCACTGGCGCCCTGAAGGGTTTTTCCAAACAGAGGCTTTGACACAGCTCCAACGTGCAAGTTTCCCATATGTAGATGAGATTTGTTCTGAGGATGAGTCAGGAAACAGCCATATGCTGGTATTGAAATCCAGGCCTCTGAGGAGAGATGACTGGATAGCACAACAATGAATCCAATAGTGCCTAGGGGACTGTTCGTACCTTTTTACCTCTGGGGACATCAGTCTATGCATCTGAGTGCATGTAGGTGTCAGATGGGCTCAGATTGCTCCTGTTTCTCCTGGAGAGCCACCACTATTGGGATGGCCTCAGGGAGTTTGGAGGTTTATCTTATTAGTAGGGTTGTGGCCATTGGAAAGGGCACATACAATTCCCTTGGAGAGGGCAAGTACAGTCCTCAGGTTTGGCTCCAGGGGCCTGAGCCTGTAGGGTGTGTAGGCCAGAGCTGTTTGGACAGTTGTCTGAAAACACAAACGCGGCTTATGTTTCGGTAATACGTATGGCAGGATTGATCTACAGACCATGAGGAGAACTCTTCGGGATATGAAAAAAGGGCGAGTGTCAGGCTCTTGCTCAAGTTTTTGTCTCTGGATATCGTGTCACTCATGGTCATGAAATTTCCGGTTGACTTCATGGGAAATGGACGAGTCTTACTCTCTGGGGGTTTGTCCCCATCGCAAGATTTTGGGGTCATTCTGTGGGATGGAAGAAGTCCGTTTTGTTGTTGTTGTGATTTGCCTTGTTTTGTTTTATAACCTCAGGTGTCCCACCAAATGAGGGATTCCAGAGTAGAGCCCTGGGGGGGGGCCGACCGTACAACCAGAAATCTGGTTACAAATTTGGGCCTAGGGACATGTCAAGCCCATTATGACATCTAATGGTCGAGTGACTGAGAGGACTTACTAGAGGACAGGACTCACACCTAGGGTCACAATGCGTGTTTATGCCCACTTCGCAAACAAGAATGGGCCGGGCCTCATGGTGAATCCTGGTTTCTCCTACACTGAACGTTGGACAACCTGCCAACGACAAGATTTCTTGCCATGTGTAAGGAAGAGTTCTGATTTCTGCATCACAGTCACCCTTGGGCAGTGATTGGAGATAAGGTCTAGATTCTGAAGCCTGAAAACGGAGGTAGGGAAGAGATGATAACCTAAGGCCATGGCGGGTCTGATGTGCTCAGTGTGCGGTCAACTGTCTGGGTGTTGGTCAGGAGGTCCGGGCTCAGGTTGTGTCAGACAGTGCATTAATGCCCCCGTAGACTATATAATTTGGGTAAAGTTGAGTGCCATGTAGATTTATCCTCATATAAGTTGTCTGGGCAGCTCATTAGGCAAAATTTGTTTTCTAGAGGGCAGGCAGAGTGCTTCATTGTCGGTCCGGAATTGCCAAACTTGAGGGCTTCGTGTCCAGGAGTGTGAGGACGGAAGTCTGAGAACACAAGCTAGACTTGTGTATCAGGGCGAGGACACGGCAGGGACCTCTGTAGATCTGAACCAATATCTCATGCATCTGAAGTCAGGGCGAGGATCAGACGTTGGCTCACGTTGGAGTTTATGTGCATGACGGCCCTTTCATGAAGGGAGCGGAATCTCGAGGCCATGGAGGTTTTCCCACGTTGGGTGTTGTGGGATGCCCCCTTCAAGGATACCTTCTGCGGGACAATTGAGACCTGTTGGGCAGCTTCAGGACATCCCATATGGAATGACTCCAGGGCACCATTCGAGGATGGATGACTGGGAAGCAGGCCTCGCATTCCAATTTTCTCCTAGCAACAAGAGAGTTTAGATCTGATGACTCTGCGTGAGCAACAGGAGTGACTGACTTGAAATGGACTTTCCTGAGGATGCGTCCTAATGTGTGTTTGTGTCCATGAGGGCCTTAAAATGGGGCGGTGGCACCGGGACCCTGAAGTATTCTCCTAAGCTTTTGACATAGCTCGATGCAAAAGTCTCCTTGTGGAGACGAGATTTGTTCTGATGGGTGCCTCAGAAAAACTCCTATGCTGGTATTGGAATCCAGGCTTTTGAGGAGACATGCCTGTAATCCAAAGCAATGTATCCGATTATGGCCTAGGGTCCTGTCTGGTTCAATCTGCTTCTCAGGGGACATCCATCTATGGTATGAGTGGAGGTAGATGCTCAGCTGGTATCAGACCGCCCTTGTTTGTCCCGGGCGAACTGCACAATTGGGATGGCCTCAGGTATTTGGAGGGTTCTCCTAATTTTATGGTTTTGGACAATGGAATGGGCAGAATTCCCATGGATTGGGTAGACACAGTCCTAATGTGTGACACCTGGGGCCCCAGCCTGGAAGGTGTGTGGCCCAGGACTTTGGGGACAGAAGTCTGAAAACAGAAACTCAGCTTAGCTTTGGGGAGGTAGGTATAGCAGGCCCGATCTATAAACCATGAGAAGATCTATTCCGGATATAAAGAAAGAGCGAGTCTGAGGCACTTGCTCAGGCTTTTGGCTCTGGATTTTGTATCAGAGATGGCCGTGGAATGTCGGGGAGGCCTCATGGGCCATGGACGAATCCTCCTCTCTGTGGATTTGGCCCGATCCCAATTGTTTTTCGTCAATCTGTGGAATGGGAGGACTCCTTTCAGGTTTGTTACCTCAGGTGTCGCGCAAAAGAGTAATTCCAAAGATGAGCCCTGGGGAAAAGTGAAGGGAGAACCTGAACTATGGGTAAAATTTGGGGCCTAGGGGCATGGCAAGCCGAATATGCTGACTCTTCATCCAGCCACTGAGAGGCCTTACCTGAGGCCTGGGATCAGGCTGAGGGACACAATGTGTGTTTGTGACCAATGTGGCCCATAAACATGGGTGGGGCCTCATGGGCCACACTGGTTACAACTACACTGAACTTTGGAAAAACATGCCAACCACTAGGTTTCTTGCCAAGGCGAAGGAGAAGTTCTGATTCTTGTATCACGTTCTCTCCTGAGCAGTGAGTGGAGATAAGGTCTAGGTTCTGAAGGTGAAAACTGAGGTTGTGTAGAGTTGATGGCCTAAATCCATTGTGGGTGTGATATGCTCTGTTTACGGCAAGCTGTCTGGGTGTTGGACTGGAGGTCTGCCCTCAGGCTGTGTCAGACAGGGCTTTAGTGCACTGGCTAGACAGTATAATTGGGGTATGGTCGAGTGGCATGCAGGTTGTTACTCATTTGGCGTTTCTGGTTAGGCCTATAGGGCAACATTTTTCTTCTGGAGGGCAGGCAGAATGCTGCATTGTGTCTCCAGAATTGCCAAACTGGAGGGGTGTGGCCAGGATTGTGAGGAATGAAGTCTGAAAACACGAGATTTGGGACCAAGAGCATGGCAGGTCCACTCTGCAGAGGCTGAATCGAGATCTCCTGCAGGTGAGGACAGGGCAAGTATCAGATGTTGCCTCAAGCTGGAGTTTGTGTCCACGACGGCCCTTACATGAAGGGGGTGGGGGCGTCATGAGGCCAGGGAGGTTTCCCTACGCTGGGAGTTGTGAGCTGCTCCAAACTTCAAAGTTTCCTTCTTCAGGACAGTCGAGTACTATTGGATGGTCCCTTGGTGCCCCATACAGAAAGACTCGAGAGCAGGGGCCTAAGCATGGATGCCGAGAAACGCCAACTCACCTTCCCATTGCCTGGTGGAGACAAGGCACGCTCAATCTGCGGGCTCTTGGGTGAGCTACCCAGAAGGCTGAGTTTAAATGGACTTTCCTGAGGATGAGTCATAATGTGGGTTGGTGGCCATGGAGACCTTGGAATGTGGCAGTAGCTAAGGGACTCTGCAGGATTCTCCAACCCAAAGGGCTTGACACAACTCCAACAAGAAGCTTCCCATGTGGAGATGAGAGGTTTTCTGTCTGGTGCCTCAGGAAAGCCCCATATGCTGGTCTTCGAACCCAGGCCTCTGAGGAGTGATACCTGGACACCAAAGCAAGAGTTCATAATAGGGCCTAGGGGCCTGTCTGGTTCAATATTCTGTCTCTGCGGATATCTGTCTATGTGTCTGCATGGAGGTAGTAGTTGCTCATCTTGTGTCATAATGCCTGTATTTGTCCAGTGCGGCTTGTGTTAGTGGGATGTCCTTGGGGACCTTGAGGTTTCTACTATTTGGTTGAGTTGTGGCCAATGGAATGGGCAGATTCTTAGGAGAGAGCAGGCACAGTTCTGTGGTGTGGCTCCAGAGACCCCAGCCTGGAGGCTGTGTGGGCCATGGCTGTGCAGACAGACATCCAAAAACCCTAACTCAGCTCAGGTTTGGGGCCGAGGTTACGGCAGGCCAGATCTACAGTCCATGAGGGGAGCTCCTCTGGATATGAAAGAAGGGTGAGAGGGAGGCAGTCGCTCAGGCTTTTGTCTCTGGATGTTTTGTCCACAATGGCCGTTTAATGTAGGAGTTTCCTCATGGGTCGTAGAAGTCTCCCTCTCTGGTAGTTTGTCCAGCCCCCAAGAGTTTGAGGTCATTCTGTGGGAAGGGAAGTGTCCTGTTTTCTGCTTCATGTGTCCCCCCAGTAGAGGGATTCTAGAGCATAGCAGTGGGTACTGACAACTGGAATACTCGCCCTCTGGTTAAGCCTGGGGGCCTATGGATATGACAAGCCCCATATGCAGGATCTTGGTCCAGCCACTGAGAGGCGTTACTTTAATACGGGACTCACGCTGCAGGTCACAATGTATGTCTGTGCCCTAGGCGGCCCTCAAACACTGGCATGGCCTTTCGGACAATGCAGGTTTTCCCACATTGCTGAAGCCTGAAAACCGAGGTTGGGAAGAGATGACGACCTACAGCCATAGCGGGTCCTATGTGTCCGGGTTGGGGCCAGCTGTCTGCGTGTCTTTTGGGATGTCTTGTCTCAGGCTGTGCCAGACAGGGCATTAGTATACAGGGTAGGCTGTATAATTGCTTTACAATCGAGTGGCATGCATTAGAAAATCATTTGGGGTTTCTTATTAGCAGCATAGGGCAAAGTTTTTCTTCTGGAGGGCAGGCAGAGTGCTGCATTGTGGCATCGGAATTCCCAAACTGGAGGGCTTGTGGGCCAGGAGAGTGAGGACGGAAGTCTGAGAACACAAGCTAGGCTTAGGTTTCGGGGCAAGGACATGGCAGGCACACTCTGCAGAGCTGAATTGAGATCTCATGCGTCTGAAGTCAGGTCGAGGATCAGACTTTGGCTCAGGTTTGAGTTTCTGTCCATGTTGATCTCTTCATGAAGGGGGGATATTATCAGCCCATGGGGGTTTTCCCACTATTGGAGTTGTTAGATGCTCCAAACCGCAATGATTCCTTCTGTGGGACAATTAAGATTTGTTGGATGGCTCCAGGACGTCTTATAAGGTATTTTTCCAGAACAGGGTTCTAAGTATGGATGCCTGGGCAGCCAGCCTCACATTCCAATTGTCTCCTAGCAACAAGAAACGTTTGATCTGCTGGCTTGGGGTAGCAACAGAGGGGGCTGAGTTGAAATGGACTTTCCTGAGGATGGTCTTAATGTTGGTTTGAGTCCATGGAGACCTTGGTATGGGGCAGTGGTACCAGGGCCCTGAAGGATTCTCCTAACCAGAGGTTATGACAAAGCTCCAATGAGCAAGTTTTCCATGGGGAGACGAGATTTGTTCTTATTGGTGCCTCAGGAAACCACCATATGCTGGTATTGGAAACGAGGCCTCTGAGGAGAGATGCCTGAAAACCAAAGCAATGGATCTGATTAGGGCCTAGGGGCCTGTCCGATTCAATATTCTTCTCTGGGGACATCTGTTGTCTGAGTGGAGGTAGTTGCTCAGCTGGTTTGAGATCACCCCTGTTTGTCCTGGGCGGCCTACACTATTGGGATGGCCTCGGTGACTTTGGAGGTTTTTCCTCTTTGCAAGGTTGTGGCCAATGGAATGGGAAGAATTCCCTTGAAAGGGAAGCAAAGTCCTGAGGTGTGGCTCCAGGGACCCAAGTGTGGAGCGTGTGTGGTCCAGGGCTATTTGGACAAAAGTCTGAAAACACAAACTCCACTTAGGTTGGGGGATGTAGGTATGGCCGGCACGATCTATAGACCGTGAGGAGAACTCTTCGGGATATGAACAAAGGGCGAATGTGAGGTGCTTGCTCATGCTTTTTTTTTTTTTTTCTGGAAATGTGTCACCGATTGCCATGGAATGTCGGTGTGTCCTCATGGGACATCGATGAGGCTCCTTTTCTGGGGATTTGACCTGATCCCAAGAGTTTGGGGTCATTCTGTGGTAAGGGAGGAGGCCTTTCTGGTTTTTTTGTTTATTTATTTATTTTTTTTTACCTCAGGTGGCCCACCAAAATAGGGAATCCAGAGCAGAGTCGTGGGTTGGGGCAACTGGACAACCAGACCTCTGGTTAACATTGGGACTTAAGAACATGGCAATCCCCATATGTGGGCTCTTGGTCCAGACACTGAGAGGCCTTCCTTGAGGATAGGTCTCACACTGAGTTTCACAATGTGTTTTTGTGCCCAAGGAGCCCCTCATGTCAGGACGTGGCCTAATGTACCATGCTGGTTTCTCCTACACTGAACGTTGCACAATATGGCAACCATAAGTTTTCTGGCCATGGGGAAGATGGAGTTCTAATTTCTGCAAAACTTTCACTCCTGGACTGTGATTGGATTTAAGGTCTAGGTTCTGAAGCCTGAAAACTGAGGTTGGGAAGAGATGAAGACCTAAGGCCATGGTGTGTCTGATGTGCTCAGTGTTCGGCCAGCTTTTGAGTGTGGGTTGGGAGGTGCAGGCTCAGGCTGTGGCAGACAGGGAATTAGTGCCCTGGCTAGACTGTATCATTGGGGTGCAGTCGAGTTTCGTGCAGGATGGTACTCATTTGTGGTTACTGGGTAGCCCCAGAGGGCAACGTTTTTCTTCTGGAGGGAAGACACAGTGCCACATAGTGGCTCCAGAATTCCCAAACTGGAAGGCTTGTGGGCCAGGAGTGTGAGGAAAAAATTCTGAGAACACAAGCCAGACTTAGATTTCGGGGTGAGGGGACGGCAGGCACCCTCTGCAGAGATGATTCGAGATCCCGTATGCCTGAAGACAGAGCTAGGATCAGACGTTGGCTTACGTCGGAGTTTCTGTCCATGACGGCCCCTTCATGAAGGGGACGGTGTCACGAGGACATGGAGGTTTTCCCACGATGGGAATTGTGAGATGCTCCAAACCGCAATGATTCCTTCTGTGGGACAGTCGAGACCTGTTGGATGGCTCCAGGACATCCCATAAGGAAGTTATTCAGAGCAGGGTTCTAAGGATGGATGCCTGGGCAGCCTGCCTCCCATTCCAGGTGTCTCATAGCGCCAAGGCAAGTTCGATCTGCTGGATCTAGGGGAGCAACCGAGGCGGGTGTGTTGAAATGGGTGAGTTGAGGATGGGTCATAATGTGCATTTGTGTCCATGTAGACCTTGGAATGGGGTGCTTTATCCGGGAACTTGAGGGATGTTCATAACCGGAGGTTTTGATGGGCTCTAAAGAGTACGTTTCCTATGTATAGAAGAGAATTGTTTTGATGAGTGCCTAAGGAATCTCCCATATGCTGGTATTGGAAACCAGGCCTCTGAGGAGAGATGACTGGAAACAAAAGCAATCGAGATGATTAGGGCATAGGTGCCTGTCCGGTTCAATCTCTTTCCTGAGGATACGTGTCTAAGGATCTGAGGAGATGTAGTTGCTCAGCTTGTGTCAGATCGCCCCTGTTTGTCCTGGGCAGCCTATAATATTGGGATGGCTTCGGGACTTTGGAGTTTCTCCTAATCTATAGGGTTGTGGCCAATGGAATGGGCAGAAATCCCCTGGAGAGGGCAGGCACAGTTCTGAGTTTGGCTCTAGGGGCCCAGCCTTGAGGCTGTGTGGGCCAGGCCTGTGGGGACAAAAGTCTGAAAACACAAACTCCGCTTAGGATTGGGGACATAGGTAAGGCACGCCCAATCTACAGACTGTGATAACACTTAGGGATATGAAAAAGGGTGAGTTTGAGGTGCTTGCTCAGGTTTTGTCTCTGGATTTGTGTCAACAATGTGGGTGGAATGCTGGCGTGGCCTCATGGGTTGTGGATGGCTTTCCTTCTCTGAGGATTTGACCCGATCCCAAGAGTTTGGGTACATTCTGTGGGATGGGGGGAGTCTTTTCTGTTTTTATTTTATTTTATTTTATATTTTATTTTATGTACCTCAAGTGTCCCAATAAAAGAGGGATTCCAGAGCAGAGTCCTTGGGAGGGACAACTGGATATCCCCACCTCTGTTTAAGTTTGGGGGCCTAGGGGCATGGAAAGTCCAATAGGCGGGCTCTTGATTCAGACACTGAGAGGCCTTCCTTGAGGACAGGGCTCATGTTCAGGTTCACAATGCCTATTTGTGCCCAACAAGGCCCTCAAGCATGGGAAGTGCCTCATGGGCCACGCTAGATTCTTCTACACTGAACGTTGGAGAATATGCCAACCACAAGGTTTCCAGCCATGGCGAAGGAAGAGTTGTGATTTCTGCATCACGTTCACCCCTGGACAGTGTTTGGAGTTTAGGTCTAGGTTCTGAAACCCGAAAACTGAGGTTGGGAAGGGATGAAGACCTAAGGACCTGATGGGTCCAATGAGCTCAGTGTGCGGCCAGCTGTTGAGCGTAGGTCTGGAGGTGTGGGCTCATGCTGTGTCAGACAAGGCATTAGACAGGGTAGACTGCATATTTGGGGTGCAGTCGAGTGGCGTTCAGTTGATCCTTATTCGGGTTTCTAGGTAGCTCCATAAGGCAACGTTTTTCTTCTGGAGGGCAGGCAGTGTGCTGCATTATGGCCCCAGTATTGCCAATCTGTAGGGCTTTTGGGGCAGGGGTGTGAGGACGGTAGTCTGAGAACACAAGCTAGGCTTAGTTTTGGGGGTGAGTGCACAGAAGGCACACTCTGCAGAGCTGAATCAAGATCTCATGCACGTGAAGTCAGGGCGAATATCAGACGTTTGCTCAGGTTGGAGTTTCTGTCCATGATGGCCCCTTTATAAAGTGGGGCGTCTCAAGAGGTCATGTAGATTTTCCCACAATGGGAGTTCTGAGATGCTCCAGACTGCAAAGATTCCTTCTGTGGGACACTTGAGACCTGTTGGATGGCTCTAGGATGTCCCTTGTGGAACGACTCCAGAGTAGGGTTCTAAGGATGGATGCCTGGGCAGCCCGCCTCCCATTCTAGTTGTCTCCTAGCAACAAGGCAGGTTTGATCTGCAGGCCCTGGGGGAGAAACCAAGGGGGTTGAGTTGACATGGACTCTCCCGACAATAGATCATAATGTGGGTTTAAGTCCATGGAGACCTTGGAATGGGGCGCTTGATCCGGGGCTCTGAAAGATTCTCCTAAACAGAGGTTTTTATAGAGCTCCAAAGAGTACATTTCCTATGTGGAGATGATATTTTTCTGATGAGTGTCTCGGTAATCCCCCGTATTCTGGTATTGGAAACCAGGCCTCTGAGGAGAGATGCCTGGAAACAAAAGCAATGGATCTGATTAGAGCCTAAGTGCCTGTCCAGTTCAATCTTATTCTATGGGGATATCTGTCTCTGGGTCTGAGTGGAGGTAGTTTCCTAACTTGTGAAAGATCATCCCTGTTTGTCCTGGGCAGCCAACACTATTGGGATGGCCTCGGGGAGTTTGGAGGATTCTCCCAATCTATAGGGTTGTGGCCAATGGAAATGGCAGAATTCCTCTGGAGAGGGAAGCCCACAGTCCTGAGGTGTGTCTCCAGGGGCCCCAGCTTGGACGGTGTGTGGGCCAGGACTGTGGGGACAGAAGTCTGAAAACACAAAATCAGCTTAGGTTTGGGGATGTATGTATGAAGGCTCGATCTACAGACAGTAAGAATTTTCCGTGCTATGAACAAAGGGCGAGTATGTGGCGCTTGCTCAAGCTTTTGTCTCTGGATTTTGTGTCAACGGTGGCCGTGGAATGTCGGGGTGCCCTCAAGGGCCATGGACAAATCTTTCTCTGGTGATTTGGCCTGATCCCAAGGGGTTGGGATCATTCTGTGGATGGGAAGAGTCCTTTCTGTATTTTTTTTTTTTTTACCTCAGGTGTTCCACCAAAGAGGGATTCCAGAGTAGAGCCCTGAGTAGGGGTGACTAGACATCTCGAACTCTGGTTGAGATTGGGGGACTAGGGGCTTGTCAAGCCCCATATGTGGGCTGTTGTTCCAGTCACTAAGAGGCTTTACATGAGGATAGGGCTCACGCTGAGGGTCACAATGTGTGTTTGTGCAAATTGTGGCCCTCAGGGATAGGTGGGGCCTCATAGTCCATGCTGCTTTCTCCTACTATGAACAATGGACAACATGCCAACCACTAGGTTACTTGCCAAGGCGAAGGAGAAGTTCTGATTCTTGCATCACGTTCACTCCTGAGCAGTGAGTGGAGATAAGGCCTAGGTTCTGAAGGTGAAAACTGAGGTTGGGTGGAGATGATGGCCTAAAGCCATTGTGGGTGTGATATGCTCTGTGTACGGCCAGCTTTCTGGGTGTTGGACTGGAGGTCTGCCCTCAGGCTGTGTCAGACAGGGCTTTAGTGCACAGGTTAGACTGTATAATTGGGGTATGGTTGCGTGGCATGCAGGTTGTTACTCATTTGGCATTTCCGGTTAGCCCTATAGGGCAACATTTTTCTTCTGGAGGGCAGGCAGAGTGCTGCATTGTGTCTCCAGAATTGCCAAACTGGAGGGGTGTGGCCAGGATTGTGAGGAAGGAAGTCTGAAAACACAAGCTAGCACGAGTTTTGGGGCCAAGAGCATGGCAGGCCCACTCTGCAGAGGCTGAATCGAGATCTCCTGCAGGTGAGGTTAGGGCGAGTATCAGATGTTGCCTCAAGCTGGAGTTTGTGTCCATGACGGCCCCTTCCTGAAGGGGGTGGGGGCGTCATGAGGCCAGGGAGGTTTTCCTACGCTGGGAGTTGTGAGCTGCTCCAAACTTCAAAGTTTCCTTCTTCAGGACAGTCGAGTATATTGGAAGGTTCCAGGATGCCCCATACAGAAAGACTCGAGAGCAGGGGCCTAAGCATGGATGCTGAGACACGCCAACTCACCTTCCCATTGCCTGGTCGAGGCAAGGCATGCTCAATCTGCGGGCTCTTGGGTGAGCTACCCAGAAGGCTGAGTTTAAATGGACTCTCCTGAGGATGAGTCATAATGTGGGTTGGTGGCCATGGAGACCTTGGAATGTGGCAGTAGCTAAGGGACTCGGCAGGATTCTCCAACCCGAAGGGCTTGACACAACTCCAACAAGGAAGCTTCCCATGTGGAGATGAGAGGTCTTCTGTCTGGTGCCTCAGGAAAGCCCCGTATGCTGGTCTTCGAACCCAGGCCTCTGAGGAGTGATACCTTGACACCAAAGCAAGAGTTCATAATAGGGCCTAGGGGCCTGTCTGGTTCAATCTTCTGCGGATATCTGTCTGTGTGTCTGCATGGAGGTAGTAGTTGCTCAGCTTGTGTCATAATGCCCCTATTTGTCCAGTGCGGCTTGCGGTAGTGGGATGTCCTTGGGGACCTTGAGGTTTCTACTATTTGGTTGAGTTGTGGCCAATGGAATGGGCAGATTCTTAGGAGAGAGCAGGCACAGTTCTGTGGTGTGGCTCCAGAGACCCCAGCCTGGAGGCTGTGTGGGCCATGGCTGTGCAGACAGACATCCAAAAACCCTAACTCAGCTCAGGTTTGGGGCCGAGGTTACGTCAGGCCTGATCTACAGACCATGAGGGGAGCTCCTCTGGATATGAAAGAAGGGTGAGAGGGAGGCAGTCGCTCAGGCTTTTGTCTCTGGATGTTTTGTCCACAATGGCCGTTTAATGTAGGAGTTTCCTCATGGGTCGTAGAAGACTCCCTCTCTGGTAGTTTGTCCAGCCCCCAAGAGTTTGAGGTCATTCTGTGGGAAGGGAAGTGTCCTGTTTTCTGCTTCATGTGTCCCCCCAGTAGAGGGATTCTAGAGCATAGCAGTGGGTACTGACAACTGGAATACTCGCCCTCTGGTTAAGCCTGGGGGCCTATGGATATGACAAGCCCCATATGCAGGATCTTGGTCCAGCCACTGAGAGGCGTTACTTTAATACGGGACTCACGCTGCAGGTCACAATGCATGTCTGTGCCCTAGGCGGCCCTCAAGCACTGGCGTGGCCTTTCGGACAATGTAGGTTTTCCCACATAGAACGTTGGACAACATGCCAACCACAAGGTTTCTGGCCATGGGGAAGGAGGAATTCTAATTTCTGCATCACGTTCACCCCTGGGCTGTAATTGGAGATAAGGTCTAGGTTCTGAAGCCTGAATACCGAGGTTGGGAAGAGATGACGACCTACAGCCATAGCGGGTCCTATGTGTCCAGGTTGGGGCCAGCTGTCTGGGTGTCGTTTGGGAAGTCTTGTCTCAGGCTGTGCCAGACAGGGCATTAGAATACAGGGTGGGCTGTATAATTGCTTTACAATCGAGTGGCATGCGTTAGAAAATCATTTGGGGTTTCTTATTAGCAGCATAGGGCAAAGTTTTTCTTCTGGAGGGCAGGCAGAGTGCTGCATTGTGGCTTCGGAATTCCCAAACTGGAGGGCTTGTGGGCCAGGAGAGTGAGGACGGAAGTCTGAGAACACAAGCTAGGCTTAGGTTTCGGGGCAAGGACATGGCAGGCACACTCTGCAGAGCTGAATTGAGATCTCATGCGTCTGAAGTCAGGTCGAGGTTCAGACTTTGGCTCAGGTTTGAGTTTCTGTCCATGTTGGCCCCTTCAGGAAGGGGGGGCATTAGGAGGCCATGGGGGTTTTCCCACTATTGGAGTTGTGAGATGCTCCAAACCGCAAGGATTCCTTCTGTGGGACAATTAAGATTTGTTGGATGGCTCCAGGACGTCTTATAAGGTATTTTTCCAGGACATGGTTCTAAGTATGGATGCCTGGGCAGCCAGCCTCACATTCCAATTGTCTCCTAGCAACAAGCAACGTTTGATCTGCTGTCTTGGGGTATCAACAGAGGAGGCTGAGTTGAAATGGACTTTCCTGAGAATGGTCTTAACGTTGGTTTGAGTCCATGGAGACCTTGGTATGGGGCAGTGGCACCAGGGCCCTGAAGGATTCTCCTAACCAGAGGTTATGACAAAGCTCCAATGAGCAAGTTTTCCATGGGGAGACGAGATTTGTTTTTAATGGTGCCTCAGGAAACCACCATATGCTGGTATTGGAAATGAGGCCTCTGAGGAGAGATGCCTGGAAACCAAAGCAATGGATCTGATTAGGGCCTAGGGGCCTGTCCGGTTCAATATTCTTCTCTGGGGACATCTGTTGTCTGAGTGGAGGTAGTTGCTCAGCTGGTTTGAGATCACCCCTGTTTGTCCTGGGCGGCCTACACTATTGGGATGGCCTCAGTGACTTTGGAGGTTTTTCCTCATTTGCAAGGTTGTTGCCAATGGAATGGGAAGAATTCCCTTGAAAGGGAAGTACAGTCCTGAGGTGTGGCTCCAAGGACCCAAGTGTGGAGCGTGTGTGGTCCAGGGCTATTTGGACAAAAGTCTGAAAACACAAACTCCACTTAGGTTGGGGGATGTAGGTATGGCCGGCCCGATCTATAGACCATGAGGAGAACTCTTCGGGATATGAACAAAGGGCGAATGTGAGGCGCTTGCTCATGCTTTTTTTTTTTTTTTCTGGAAATGTGTCACCGATTGCCATGGAATGTCGGGTTGTCTTCATGGGCCATCGATGAGGCTCCCTTTCTGGGGATTTGACCTGATCCCAAGAGTTTGGTGTCATTCTGTGGGAAGGGAAGAGGCCTTTCTTTTTTTTTGTTTATTTTTTTTTTGTTTTTGTTTTTGTTTTGTTTTGTTTTTTACCTCAGGTGGACCACCAAATGAGGGATTCCAGAGCAGAGTCGTGGGTTGGGGCAACTGGACAACCAGACCTCTGGTTAACATTGGGACCTAAGAACATGGCAAGCCCCATATGTGGGCTCTTGGTCCAGACACTGAGAGGCTTTCCTTGAGGATAGGTCTCACACTGAGTTTCACAATGTGTTTTTGTGCCCAAGGAGCCCCTCAAGTCAGGGCATGGCCTAATGTACCATGCTGGTTTCTCCTACACTGAACATTGCACAATATGGCAACCACAAGTTTTCTGGCCATGGGGAAGATGGAGTTCTAATTTCTGCAACACTTTCACTCCTGGACTGTGATTGGATTCAAGGTCTAGGTTCTGAAGCCTGAAAACTGAGCTTGGGAAGAGATGAAGACCTAAGGCCATGGTGTGTCTGATGTGCTCAGTGTTCGGCCAGCTGTTGAGTGTGGGTTGGGAGGTGCAGGCTCAGGCTGTGGCAGACAGGGAATTAGTGCCCAGGCTAGACTGTATCATTGGGGTGCAGTCGAGTTTCGTGCAGGATGGTACTCATTTGTGGTTACTGGGTAGCCCCAGAGGGCATAGTTTTTTTTCTGGAGGGAAGACACAGTGCCACATAGTGGCTCCAGAATTCCCAAACTGGAAGTCTTGTGGGCCAGGAGTGTGAGGAAAAAATTCTGAGAACACAAGCCAGACATAGATTTCGGGGTGAGGGGACGGCAGGCACCCTCTGCAGAGATGATTCGAGATCCTGTATACCTGAAGACAGAGCTAGGGTAAGACGTTGGCTTAGGTCGAAGTTTCTGTCCATAACGGCCCCTTCATGAAGGGGAGGGTGTCACGAGGACATGGAGGTTTTCCCACGATGGGAATTGTGGGATGCTCCAAACCGCAATGATTCCTTCTGTGGGACAGTCGAGACCTGTTGGATGGCTCCAGGACATCCCATAAGGAAGTTATCCAGAGCAGGGTTCTAAGGATGGATGCCTGGGCAGCCTGCCTCCCATTCTGGGTGTCTCATAGAGCCAAGGCAAATTCGATCTGCTGGATCTACGGGAGCATCCGAGGCGGGTGTGTTGAAATGGGTGAGTTGAGGATGGGTCATAATGTGCATTTGTGTCCATGTAGACCTTGGAATGGGGTGCTTGAACCGGGGCCTAGAGGGATGTTCATAACAGGAGGTTTTGATGGAGCTCTAAAGAGTATGTTTCCTATGTAGAGAGGAGAATTGTTTTGATGAGTGCCTAAGGAATCTCCCATATGCTGGTATTGGAAACCAGGCCTCTGAGGAGAGATGACTGGAATCAAAAGCAATGGATCTGATTAGGGCCTAAGTGCCTGTCCAGTTCAATCGTATTCTATGGGGATATCTGTCTCTGGGTCTGAGTGGAGGTAGTTTCCTAACTTGTGAAAGATCATCCCAGTGTGTCCTGGGCAGCCAACACTATTCGGATGGCCTCGGGGAGTTCGGAGGATTCTCCTAATCTATTGGGTTGTGGACAATGGAAATGGCAGAATTCCCCTGGAGAGGGAAGCCACAGTCCTGAGGTGTGGCTCCAGGGGCCCCAGCTTGGATGGTGTGTGGTCCAGGCCTGTGGGGACAGAAGTCTGAAAACACAAACTCAGCTTAGGTTTGGGGATGTATGTATGAAGGCTCGATCTACAGAACGTGAGAATTTTCCGGGCTATGAACAAAGGGCGAGTATGTGGCGATTGCTCAGGCTTTTGTCTCTGGATTTTGTGTCAACGGTGGCCGTGGAATGTCGGGATGTCCTCAAGGGCCATGGACAATTCTTTCTCTGGTGATATGGCCTGATCCCAAGTGGTTGGGATCATTCTGTGGATTGGAAGAGTCCTTTCTGTATATATATATATATATGTTTGTTTGTTTTTTTTTTTACCTCAGGTGTCCCACCAAAGAGGGATTCCAGAGTAGAGCCCTGAGTAGGGGTGACTAGTCATCTCGAACTCTGGTTGAGATTGGGGGACTAGGGGCTTGGCAAGCCCCATATGTGGGCTGTTGTTCCAGTCACTAAGAGGCTTCACATGAGGATAGGGCTCACGCTGAGGGTCACAATATGTGTTTGTGCAAATTGTGGCCCTCAGGGATAGGTGGGACCTCATAGTCCATGCTGCTTTCTCCTACAATGAACATTGGACAACATGCCAACCACAAGGTTTCTTGCCATGGTGAAGGAGAAGTTCTGATTCTTGCATCACGTTCACTCCTGAGCAGTGAGTGTAGATAAGGTCTAGGTTCTGAAGGTGAAAATTGAGGTTGGGTAGAGATGATGGCCTAAAGCCATTGTGGGTATGATATGCTCAGTGTACGGCCAGCTGTCCTGGTGTTGGACTGGAGGTCTGCCCTCAGGCTGTGTCAGACAGGGCTTTAGTGCACAGGCTAGACTGTATAATTGGAGTATGGTCGAGTGGCATGCAGGTTGTTACTCATTTGGCGTTTCTGGTTAGCCCTATAGGGCAACATTTTTCTTCTGGAGGCCAGGCAGAGTGCTGCATTGTGTCTCCAGAATTTCCAAACTGGAGGGGTGTGGCCAGGATTCTGAGGACGGAAGTCTGAGAACACAAGATAGGCTTAGGTTTCAAGGCGAGGGCCCAGCAGGCACACTCTCAAGTGCTGAATCGAGATCTCATGCTTCTGAATTCAGGGCGAGGATCAGACTTTGGCTTAGGATGGAGTTTCTGTCCATGATGGCCCATTTATGAAGGTGTGGGTCATCATGAGGAAATGGAGGTTTTCTCACAGTGTTATTGTGTGATGGTTCAAACCACAAGGATTCATTCTGCGAGACAGTCAAGACAGGTTGGTTGGATTCAAGACATCCCATAAAGAAGTTCTCCAGAGCAGGGTTCTAAGGATGGATGCCTGGGCGGCCCGCCTCCCATTCTAACTATCTCCTAGTGACAAGGAAGGTTTGATCTGCTGGCTCTGGGTGAGCAGCCGAGTGGGCTGATTTGAAATGGACTCTCCTGAGAATGGTTCATAATGTAAGTTTTTGTCCTTGGAGACCTTGGGATTGGGCCATGGTGCCAGCGCCCTGAAGGATCCTCCTAACCTGAGGTATTGACACAGCTCCAAAGAGCAAGTTTCCCATGTGGAGATGAGATCTGTTATGATTGTTTCCTTAGGAAGCCCCCATATTCTGATATTGGAAACCAGGCCTCTGAGGAGAGATACCTAGAAACCAAAGCAATGCATCAGAAGTTGGCTCAGGTTGGAGTTTCTGTCCATGATGGCCCCTTTATAAAGGGGAGCCTCTCATGAGGCCATGTAGGTTTTCCCACGATATGAGTTGTGAGATGCTCCAATCTGCAAGGATTCCTTCTGTGGGACAGTCAAGACCTGTTGGAAGGCTCCAGGACATCCCATATGGAACGGCGCCAGAGCAGGATTCCAAGGATGGATGCCTAGAGAGTCTGCTTTGCATTCCAGTTGTCTCCTAGCGACAAGGCAGGTTTGATATTCTGCCTCTGGGGGAGTAATCGACGGGGCTGAGTTGAAATGTACTCTCCTGCCGAATGGTCATAATGCGGGTATGTGTCCATGGAGACCTTGGAATAGGACGGTTGCTCCGGCTACCTGAAGGTTTCTCCTAACTGGAGGCTTTTACAGAGCTCCAAAGGATAAGTTTCCCATGTGAAGACAAGATTTGTTCTGATTGGTATCTCTGGAATCCCCCATATGCTGGTATTGTAAAACAGGCCTCTGAGGAGAGATGCTTAGAAAAAAAAGCAATGGAACCAATTACATTCTAGGGGCCAGTCCAGTTTAATCTTCTTCTCTTGGGTTATCTGTCTACGGGTGAGTTGACGTCGTTGCTCAGCTTGTGAGAGATCGCCCCTCTTTGTCCTGGGTGGCCTACACTATTGGAATGGCCTCTGGGACTTTGGAGGTTTCTCCTTATCTGTAGGGTTGTGGCCAATGGAATGGGAAGAATTTCCTTGGAGAGGGCAGGCACAGTCCTGAGGTGTGGCTCCAGGGGCCTCAGTCTGGAGGGTGTGTGGGACAGGGATGTCAGGATAGAAGTCTGAAAACACAAACTCGGCTTAGGTTTGGGGACGTAGGTATGGCAGGCCCAATCTACAGACTATGAGGAGAATTTTTTGGGCTATGACCTAAGGGTGAGTGTGAACGCTTGCTGAAGCTTATGTCTCTGGATTTTGTGTCAATAGTGGCCGTGGAATGTCGGGCTGGCCTCATGGGCCATGGACGAGTCTTTCTCTCTGGACCCCAATCACTTGGGGTGGCCCAATCCCAAGTGATTGGGGTCATTCTGTGAGTGGGAGGAGTCCTTTCTGTGTTTATTTACCTCAAATGTCCCACCAAAGAGGGATTCCAGAGCAGAGCCCTGAGTAGGGGTGACTAGATGTCTCTACCTCTGGTTAAGATTGGGTGACTTGGGGCATGGCAGGCCCCATATGCGGGCTCATGGTCCAGCCACTGAGAGGCTTTACTTGAGGACAGGGCTCAAACTGAGGGTCCCAATGTGTGTTTGAGCCCACCGCAGCTCTTAAGCATAGGCAGGGCCTCAGGGACCCTACACTACCCTCAGGGGCCCTACTACTGCCCCTGTAGGCCCTACAGGGGTCCTACACTGAACGTTGGACAAGATGCCAACCACAAGATTCTGGAGAGAGGGAAGGAGGAGTTCTGATTTCTGCATCACGTTCACCCATGGGAAGTGAGTAGAGATAAGGTCTAGGATTCTGTAGCCTGAAAACCGAAGTTGGAAAGAGATGGCGACCTAAGGCCATGGCGGTTCAGATGTTCTCAGTGTACTGCAAGCTGTCTGGGTGTCGGTTGGGAATTCAGGCCTCAGGTTCTGTCAGAAAGGGCATTAGTACACAGGCTAGACTATATAATTGGTGTACAGTTGAGTGACGTGCAGGTTTATCCTCATTGGAGGTTTCTGGGTAGACCCATAGGGCAATATTTTTCTTCTAGAGGGCAGGCAGAGTGCAGCACTGTGTCATCGGAAATCCCAAAATAGAGGGCGTGTGGTCCAGGAGAGTGAGGACGGAAGTCGGAGAACACTAGCTACGCTTAGGTTTTGGGGTGAGGGCACAGCAGGTACACTCTGAAGAGCTGAATCAAAATCTCGTGCATCTGAAGTCAAGGCGAAGATCAGCTGTTGGCTCAGGTTGGAGTTTCTTTCCATGATCTGCCTTCATGAAGATTGGGGGCATCATGTGACCTTGGAAGCTTTCCATGATATGAGTTGTTAGGTGGTCCATGCACAAGGACTCCTGTGGGACAGTCGAGACCTGTTGGATGGCTCAAGGATGTCCCATAAGGAATGACGCAAGAGCAGGGTTCTAAGGATGGATGCCTGAAGAGCCCAACTTGCATTTCAATTGTCTCCTAGCGACAAGGCAGGTTCAATCTACTGGCTCTGGAGTAGCAACCGAGGGGGTTTAGTTGAAATGGACTCTCCTGAGGATGGGTCATAATTTGGGATTGTGTCCATGGAGATATTCAAATGGGGCAGTGGCTCCAGTGACCTGAAGTTTCCTCCTAACTGGAGGTTATGACACAGCTCCGTAGAGCAAGATTCCCATGTGGAGACGAGATTTTTTCTGATAGGTAGCTCTGGAAACCCCCTTATGCTGGTATTGGAATGCAGGCCTCTGAGGAGAGATGCCTGAAAACAAAAGCAATGGATCCAATTAGGGCCTAGGTGCCTGTCTTGTTCAATATTCTTTTCTATGGATATCTGTCTAAGGTTCTGATTGGAGGTAGTGGCTCAGCTTGTGCCAGAGGGTCCCTGTATGTCCAGGACATCCTACACTATTGGGATGGCCTCAGAGATTTTGGATGATTCTCCTAATCTGTCAGGTTGTGCCAAATGAACGAGCAGAATTCCCTTGGAGAGGGCAGGCACAGTCCTGAGGTGTGGCTCCATGGGGCCCAGCCTTTAGAATGTGTGGGTAAGGACAAT
The DNA here is from genome assembly GCF_964662115.1 of Mustela nivalis. Taxonomy (NCBI): domain Eukaryota; kingdom Metazoa; phylum Chordata; class Mammalia; order Carnivora; family Mustelidae; genus Mustela; species Mustela nivalis. The sequence continues at coordinate 573,462 of NW_028136252.1, read as the reverse complement.
GGAGACAGAAGTCTGAAAACACAAACTAGGCTTAGGTTTGGGGACATAGGTATGGCAGGCCCGATCTACAGACCTTGAGAATTTTGGGGGCTCTGAACAAAGGGAAGTGTGTGGCGCTTTTTCAGGTTTTTGTCTCCGGATTTTGTGTCAATGGTGGCCGTGGAATGTCAGGCTGGCCTCATCGACCATGGACGAGTATTTCTCTCTGTGAATTTGGCCAGATTCCAAGTGTTTGGGGTCATTCTTTGGATGGTAGGAGTCCTTACTTTTTTTTTTTTCTTTATCTTGGTTTTTTTTTTTTTTTTTTTTTTTTTTTTTTTTTTTTTTTTACCTTATGTGTCCCACCAAAGAGGGATTCCAGAAAAGAGCTCTGAATAAGGTTGACTAGACTTCTCAAGCTCTGGCTAGGATTGGGGGAGTAGGGGCATGGCAAGTCCCATATGCAGGCTCTTGGTCCAGCCCCGGAGAGGCTTTACTTTTGGCCAGGGTTCATGCTTAGGGTCCTAATGTGTGTTTGTGCCCATCGCAGCCCTCAAGCATGTCTGAGGCCTCATGGGCCATGCTGGGTTCTCATATACTGAACGTTGGACAACATGCCAACCACAAGGTTTCTGGTCATGGGGAAGGTGAAGTTCTGATTTCTGCATCACGAACATCACTTAGTTGTGAGTGGAGATAATGTCTAGGTTCTGAAGCCTGAAGACCAAGGTTGGGAAGAGATGATGACCAAAGGCCATGGCATGTTCGATGTGTTCAGTGTGAGGCCAGGTGTCTGGGTGTCGGTCACGAGGTCTGGGGTCAGGCTGTGTCAGACAGGGCATTAGTGCCCAGGCTAGACAGTATAATTGGGGTACAGTCTAGAGAATTGCAGGTTGATCCTCATTTGATGCTTCTGGGTAGACCCCTAGGGCAAAGTCTCTCTTCTGGAGGGCAGGCAGAGTGCTGCATTTTGTCTCCAGAATTCCCAAAGTGGAAGGCTTGTGGGCCAGGAGTGTGAGGACGGAAGTCTGAGAACGTGAGCTGGCTTAGGTTTTGGGGCGAGGGCAAGGCAGGCACACTCTGCAGAGCTGAATTGAGATCTCATGCATCTGAAGTCAGGGCGAGGATCAGACGGGAGTTTCTGTCCATGATGTCCTCTACCTGAAGGTGGAGGCATCACGAGGCCATGGAGGTTTTCCCACGGTGCGAGTGTGTGATGCTGCAAACCACAAGGATTCCTTCTGCAGGACAGTTGAGACCTGTTGAATGGATCAAGGACACCCCATTAGGATTTTCTCCAGAGCAGAGTTCTAACATGGATACCTGGGCAACGGACTCGCATTCCAATTGTCTCCTAGTGACAAAGCAGGTTTGATCTGCTGGCACTGGGTGAGCAACCGCCAGGTTTGAGTTGAAATGGACTCTCCTGAGGATGGGTCATAATGTGGGATTGTGTCCATTGAGACATTGGAATGGGGCGGTGGCTCCAGTGACGTGAAATTTTCTCCTAACTGGAGGTTTTGACACAGTTCCATATAGCATGATTCCCATGTGGCATGTGATTTGTTCTGATTGGTAGCTCCAGAAACCCCCATGTGCTGGTATTGGAATCCAGGCCTCTGAGGAGAGATACGTGAAAACAAAAGCAATGGATCCGTTTAGGGCCTAGGTGCCTGTCCTGTTCAATCTTCTTTTCTATGGATATCTATCTACAGGTCTGATTGGAGGTAGTGGCTCAGCTTGTGGCAGATGGTCCCTGTTTGTCCCGGACATCCTACAATATTGGGGTGGCCTCGGGGACTTCGGATGTTTCTCCTAATCTGTCAGGTTGTGCCAAAGGAATGAGCAGAATTCCCATGGAGAGGGCAGGCACAGTCCTGAGGTGTGGCTCCATGGGGCCAAGCCTTGAGGGTGTGTGGGCCAGGACAATGGAGACAGAAGTCTGAAAACACAAACGTGGCTTAGGTTTGGGGGACATAGGTATGGCAGGCCCGATCTACAGACCATGAGAATTTTTCAGGCTTTGAACAAAGGGCGAGTGTGTGGCGCTTTTTCAGGCTTTTGTCTCCGGATTTGGTGTCAATGGTGGCCGTGGAATGTCAGGATGGCCTCATCAGCCATGGACGAGTATTTCTCTCTGTGAATTTGGCCCAATTCCATGTGTTTGCGGTCATTCTTTGGACAGTAGGAGTCCTTTCTCTATTTTTTTTTTAACCTCATGTGTCCCACCAAGGAGGGATTCTAGAGAAGAGATCTGAGTAGGGGTGACTAGACTTCTCAAGCACTGGTTAAGGCTTGGGGAATAGGGGCATGGTAATCTCCATATGTGGGCTCTTGGTCCATCCCCGGAGAGGCTTTACTTGAGGCCAGGGATCATGCTTAGGATCCTAATGTGTGTTTGTGCCCATCACAGCCCTCAAGCATGTCTGGGGCCTCATGGGCCATGCTGGTTTCTCCTACACTGCACGTTGGTCAACATGCCAACCACAGGGTTTCTGGTCATGGGGAAGGAGGAGTTCTGATTTCTGCATCACGTACACGGCATGGTAGTGAGTAGAGATAAGGTCTAGATTCTGAAGCCTGAAAACCGAGGTTGGTAAGAGATGACAACCTAAGGCCATGGTGGGTCCAATGCACTTAGTGTGCGGCCAGATGTCTGTGTCCATCATGAGGTCTGGGCTCAGGCTGTGTCAGGCAGGGCATTAGTCCCCAGGCTAGACTGTATAATTGGGGTACAGTCGAGTGATGTGAAGGTTGGTTCTCATTTGGGGTTTCTGGTTGGCCCCATAGGGCAAAGATTTTCTTCTGCAGGGCAGGCAGAGTGCTGCATTCTGGCTCCAGAATTGCCAACTTCAGGGCTTGTGGGCCAGGTGTTTTAGGACAGAAGTCTGAGAACACAAGTTCAGCTTTGAATTCGCAGCGGTGACATGGCAGGCACACTCTACAGACCTGAAATGAGATCTCGTGCATCTGAATTCAGGGCGAGGATCAGATGTTGGCTTAGGTTGGAGTTTCTGTACATGATGTCACCTTCATGAAGGTGGGGGGGGCATCAGGAAACCATGGAAGATTTCCAACTTTGTGAGTGTGTGATGCTCCAAACCACAAGGATTCCGTCAGCGGGACAGTCACGACTTCTTGGATGGATCAAGGACGTCCCATAAGAAATGCTCCAAAGCACAGTTCTAATGATGGATGCCTGGGCAGTCCAACTTGCATTCCAGTTGTGTCCTAGTGAAAAGGAGGATTTGATCTGCTGTCACTGGGGGAACAACCGAGGGGGCTGAATTGAAATGGAATGTCATGAGGATCAGTCGATGTGGATTTGTGTCCATGGATCCCTTGGAATGGGGCAGTGGCTCTGTTGCCCTGAAGAATTCTCCTAACCTGAGGTTTTGATGCAGCTCCAAAGAGCAAGTTTCCCATGTAGAGACGAGATTTGTTCTGAAACCCCCACAACCTGGTATTGGAAACCAAGCATCTGGGGAACAATGCCTGGAATCCAAAGCAATGGATCTGATTACGGTCTAGGGGCCTGTCTTTTTCAATATTCTCCTCTGAGTGTCTCTGTCTAAGATTCAGAATGGAGGTCACTGCTCAGCTTGTGTCAGATCACCCATGTTTGTTGGGGGAGGCCAACACTATTGGACTGGTCTTGGGAATTGGAGTTTCTCCTAATCTGTAAGGTTGTGGCAAATGAAACGGGCAGAGTTCCCTTGGAGAGCACTGGCACAGTCCTTAGGTGTGACACCACCTTTCTGGGTGTCATCCAGGAGGTCCAGGCTCAGGCTGTGTCAGACAGGGCATTAGTGCCAAGCTTAGACTGTATAATTGGAGTAAAGTTGAGTGGCATGCAGGTTGATCCTCATTTGGCGTTTCTGGGTAGCCCCACGGGGAACGTTTTTCTTCTGGAGGGAAGGAAGAGTGCTGCATTGTGGCGACGGAATTCTCACACTGGAGGGCTTGTGGGCCAGAATTGTGAGGAAGGAAGTGTGAGAACACAGGCTAGGCTTAGGTTTTGGGTCAAGATCATGGCAGGCACACTCTGTAGAGCTAAATCTAAATCTCATGCATCTGAAGTCAGGGCGAGGATCAGACGTAGGCTCAGGTTGAAGTTTCTGTTCAGGATGGCCCCTTCATGATGGTGGGGGGCATCATGGGGCTATGGAGACTTTCCCACGATTGGCATTGTATGTTGCTCCAATCGGCAAGGATTCCTTCTACGGGACAGTCGAGACCGGTCAGATTGCTCCAGGACGTCCCATGCGGAACCACGGCAGTGCAGGGTTCTAAGGATGGATTCCTGGAGTGCCCGCCTCACATTCCTATTGTCTCCTAGTGACAAGGCAGGTTCGATCTGCTTCTTTTGGGGAGCAACCGAAGGGGATGTGTTGAAATGGACTCGCCTGCGGATGGGTCATAATGTGGGTTTGTGTCCATGGAGACCTTGGAATGGGGTGTTGGCTGCTGGGACCTGAAGGTTTCCCTTAACTGGAGGTTGTGACACAGCTCCAAAATGCATGTTTCCCATGTGGAAATGAGATTTGTTCAGACTGGTACCTCCAGAAGAACACATATGCTGGTATTGGAAACCAGGCCTCTGAGGAGAGATGCCTGGAATCAAAAGCAATGGATCTGATTAGGTCCTAGGTGCCTGTCCGGTTCAATCTTCTTCTCTGTGGTTATCTGTCTATGGGTCTGAGTTGAGGTAGTTGCTCATCTTGGGACAGATCACCCTGTTTGCCCTGAGTGGCCAACACTATTGGGATGGCCTCAGGGACGTTGGAGTGTTCTCCTAATCTTTAGGGTTGTGGCCAATGGAATGGGCAGAATTTGCTTGGAGAAGGCAGGCACAGTCCTGAGGCATGGCTCCAGGGGCCCCAGCCTGGAGGGTGTGTGGGCCAGGACAGTGGGGACAGAAATCTGAAAACCCAAACTCAGCTTAGGTTTGGGGACGTAGGTATGACAGGCCTGATCTATAGACCGTGAGGAGAATTTTTCAGGCTATGAACAAAGGGCAAGTGTGAGGCATATCTCCAGGCTTTTGTCTCTAGATTTTGTGTCAATGGTGGCCATGGAATGACGGGATGGCCTCTTTGGCCATGGATGATTCTTTCTCTTTTAAGATTTGGTCAGATCCCAAGTTTTGGGGCTCATTCAGGGGATGGAGGAGACCCTTCGATATTTTTTTCCTCAGGGGTTCCAGAGCAGAGACCTGAATAGGGGTGACTAGACCTCTCAACCTCTCATTAATATTGGGGGACTTGGGATGGCAATGCGGGTTCTTGGTCCAGCCCCTGAGAGGCTTTACTTGAGGACAGGGCTCACACTAAGGGTCCCAATTTGTTTGTGCCCATTGCGGTTCACAAGCATGGGCGGGGACTCATGGGCTACACTGGATTCTCCTACACTGAACGTTGGAAAACATGCCAACCACAAGGTTTCTTGCCTTGAGGAAGAAGGAGTTTCATTTCTGCATCACGTTCACCCCTGGGTAGTGAGTATATATAAGGTCTAGGTTCTGAAGCCTGAAAACCAAGGTTGGGAAGAGATGATGACCTAAAGCCATGGCGGGTCTGATGTGCTCAGTGTACAGCCAGCTGTCTGGGTGTCGGTTGGGAATTCAGACCTCAGGCTGTGCAAGACAGGGCATTAACGCCGAAGCGAAACTGTATAATTGGGGTAGAGTCAAGTGGCATGCAGGTTGATCCTCATTTGGTGTTTCTGGTTAGCCCCATAGGACAACGTTTCTCTTCTGGAGGGCAGTCAGAGTGCTGCATTGTGTCTCTCCAGAATTCCCTAACTGGAGGGCTGGTGGGCTCGGAGTGTGAGGACGAAGTCTGAGAACAATAGCTAGGTTTTGCTTCGGGGCGGGGTTTCGGCAGGCACACTCTGCAGAGTTGAATCAAGATTTCGTGCATCTGAAGTCAGGGCGAGGATTAGACGTTGGCTCAGATTGGAGTTTCTGTCCAAGATGGCTCTTTCATGAAGGGGACGGTGCACCACGAGGCCACAGAGCTTTTCCCATGATGGGAGTTGTGAGGTGCTCCAAAGCGCAAGGATTCCTTCTGCAGGACAGCTGTGACCTGTTGGATGGCTCCAGGACGTCCCATATGGAATTACTTCAGAGTAGTTTTCTACAGATGGATGCCTAGCCAGCCCGCCTCACATTCCAATTGTCTCCTAGTGACAAGATAGGTTCGATCTGCTGGCTCTAGGGGAGCACCCAAGGGCACTGAGTTGAAATAGACTCTCCTGCAGATGGGTCCTAATGTGGTATTGTGTCCATGGAGACCTTGGAATGAGGTGGTGGCACTGGGGCCCTGATGGATTTTCCTAGCCGGAGGTTTTGACACAGCTTGAAAGAGCACGTTTCCCATGTGGAGAAGACATTTGTTCTGACTGATGACTCAGGAAACCCCCATATGGTGGTATTGAAAACCAGACCTCTGAGGTTCTGACATAGCTCCACGAGCAAGTTTCCAATGTGCAGACAAGACTTGCTCTGAAGGGGCCTCTGGAAACCCCATAGGCTGGTATTGGAAACCAGGCCTCTGAGAATAGATGCCTGGAAACCAAAGCAATGGATCTGATTAGGGCCTAGGGGCCTGTCCAGTTCAATGTTCTTCTCTGGGGACATCTGTCTCCGAGTTGGTGTGGAGCTAGTTGCTCAGCTAGTGTCAGATCACCCCTGTTTGTTCCAAGCGGCCTACAATATTGGTATGGTCCCAGGGACATTAGAGATTTCTCCTGATTTATATGGTTGTGGCCAATGGAATATGAAGAATTCCCTTTGAGAGGGAAGGAACAATCCTGAGGTGTGGTTCCAGGGACCCTAGCCTGGAGGGTAGTGTTTTCAGACAACTGTCCAAACAGCCCAGGCCTACACAACCTACAGGCTCAGGCCCCTGGAGCCAAACCTGAGGACTGTACTTGCCCTCTCCAAGGGAATTGTGTGTGCCCATTCCAATGGCCACAACCCTTCTAATAGGATAAACTTCCAAGGTGCCTGATCCATCTCAATAGTGGTGACTTCCCAGGAAAAACAGGGGCAATCTGAGCCCAACTGAGCACCTACCTGCATTCAGACCCATAGACGGATGTCCCCAGAGGTAAAAAGGAAAGAACAGGCCCCTAGGCACTAATCAGATCCATTGCTTTGGTTTCCAGGCATCTCTCCTCAGAGGCCTGGATTTCAAAAGCAGCATATAGCTGTTTCTTGACTCCCCCATCAGAAAACATCTCATCTACACATGGGAAACTTGCACGTTGGAGCTGTGTCAAAGCCTCTGTTTAGGAGAACCCTTTAGGGCCCCAGTGCCTCCGTTTCATTCCAAGGTCTCCATAGACACAAAAGCACATTAGGACCCATCCCCAGGGGTGTCCATTTCAACTCAGCGTCCTCGGTTGATCCCCACAGATCCAGGAGATCTAACCTGTCTTGTTGCTAGGAGACAATTGGAATGCGAGGTGGGCTACCCAGACATCCATCCTTAGAACCCTGCTCAGAATCATTGGCCTGGAGCCAAACGACAGGTCTCAATTGTCCTGCAGAAGACTCTCTGCAGTTTGGAGCTTCTCACAACTCCCATCGTGGGAAAACCCCCATGGCCTCGTGATGCCCCCCCATTCATGAAGGGGCCATCAGGGACAGAAACTCCAACCTGATCGATCGTCTGATCCTCGCCCTGACTTCAGATGCACGAGATCTCGATTCAAGTCTGTAGATTGTGCCTGCCATGGCCTCACCCAGAAACCTAAGCCTAGCTTGTGTTCTCAAACTTTTGTCGTCAGACTACTGGCCCACAAGCCCTCCAGTTTGGCAATCCAGAACTACAATGCAGCACTCTGCCGGCCCTCCAGGAGAAAAACATTGTCCTCTGAGGCTACCCAGTAACCCCAAATGAGGATCAACCTGCACCGACCTTGGCTGTACCCCAAATACATAGGCTGACCATGGCACTAATGCCCTTTCTGGTACAGCCTGAGCCTGGACCCCCTGGCCCCTACCAGACAGCTGGCCGCACACTGAGCACATCGAGCCGCCATGGCCTTAGGTCGTTATCTCTTCCCACCCTCGGTTTTCAGGTTTCAGAACCTAGATTTTATCTCCAATCACTGCCCAGGGTTGAAGGTGATGCAGAAATCAGAACTCCTTCCCCATGGCAAGAAACCTTGTGGTTTGCATGGTGTCCAACGTTCAGTGTAGTTGAAACCAGTGTGGCCCATGAGGCCCCGCCCATGCTCGCGGGCCACATTGGTCACAAACACACATTGTGACCCTCAGGCCGAGCCCAATCTTCAAGTAAGGCCACTCAGTGGCTGGATGAAGAGATATCATATTGGGCTTGCCATGCCCCTAGGCCCCAATTTTTAACCATAGTTCGGGTTGTCCCTTCAGTCTTCCCCACGGCTTTGCTTTGGAATTCCTCTTTTGGTGGGACACCTGAGGTAACAAAACTGAAATGAGTCCTCCCATCCCACAGATTGACGAAAAGCAATTGGGAATCAGGCCAAATCCTCAGAGAGGAAGATTCGTCCATGGCCCATGAGGCGTCCCCGACATTCCACGGCCATCGCTGATACAAAATCCAGAGACAAAAGCCTGAGCAAGAGCCTCAGACTCGCACTTTCTTCATATCCTGAAGAGTTCTTCTCATGGTTTGTAGATCGGGCCTGCCATACCTACGTCCCCAATCCTAAGCTGAGTTTGTGTTTTCAGACTTCTGTCCTCAAAGTCTTGGGCCACTCAGCCTTCAGTCTGGGCCCCTGGAGCCACACATTATGACTGTGCCTACCAATCCATGGGAATTCTGCCCATTCCATGGTCCAAAATCGTACAAATTAGGAGAAACCTCCAAAGTCCCTGAGGCCATCCCAATAGTGTAGGTCGCCCGGAACAAACAAGGGCTGTCTGACACCAGCTGATAATCAACCTCCACTCATACCATAGATGGATGTCTCCAGAGAAGAAGATTGAACCAGACAGGACCCTAGGCCATAATAGGATCCATTGCTTTGGGTTACAGGCATGTGTCCTCAAAAGCCTGATTCCAATACGAGCATAGGGGTTTTCCTGAGGCACCCATCAGAACTCATCTCGTCTCCACCTGGAAACCTGTGCATGGGAGCCATGTCCAAAGCTTAGGAGAGTACTTCAGAGTCCCGGTGCCACCGCCCCATTCCAAGGCCCTCATGGACACAAAAACACATTAGGACCCATCCTCAGGAAAGTCCATTTCAACTCAGCCACCCCGGTTGCTCCAGCAGAGCCATCAGATCTAAACTGTCTTGTTGCTAGGAGACAATTGGAATGCGAGGCGGGCTTCCCAGGCATCCATCCGCGAACGGTGCTCTGGAGTCATTCCATATGGGATGTCCTGGAGCTGTCCAACAGGTCTCAATTGTCCCGCAGAAGGAATCCATGAAGGGGGCATCCCACAACTCCCAACGTGGGAAATCCTCAATGGCCTCGAGATTCCGCTCCCTTCATGAAGTGGCCGTCATGCTCAGAAACTCCAACCTGAGCCAACGTCTGATCCTCGCCCTAACTTCAGATGCATGAGACATTGGTTCAGATCTGCAGGGGGTACCTGCCATGCCCTCGCCCTGAAACCCAAGTCTAGCTTGTCTTCTCAGTTTTCCGTCCTCACACCCCTGGCCCCGAAGCCCTCAAGTTTGGCAATTCCGGACCCACAATGGAGCACTCTGCCTGCCCTCTAGAAAAAAATTATTGCTTCAAGAGCTGCCCAGGCACCTTAAATGAGAATAAACCTACACAGCACTCGACTTTACCCAAATTATATAGTCTAACGTGGGCACTAAACCACTGTCGGACACAACCTGAGCCCGGACCTCAGACCAACCCCCAGAAAGCTGACAGCACACTGAGCACATAAGACCCGCCATGGCCTTAGGTCATCATCTCTTCCCTACTTCAGTTTTCAGGCTTCAGAACCGAGACCTTATCGCCAATCACTGCCCAGGTTTGAGTGTGATGCAGAAATCAGAACTCCTCCTTACCCATGGCAAGAAACCTTGTGGTTGGCACATTGTCCAACGTTCAGAGTAGAAGAAACCAGCATTCACCCGAGGCCCCGCCCATTCTTGAGTGCGACGGGGTCATAAACACGCATTGTGACCCTCAGCATGAGTCTTCTCCTCTAGTAAGTCCTCTCAATGGCTGGACTATTAGATGTCATATTGGGCTTGACATGTCCCTAAGCCCTAATTTTTAACCAGATTTCTGATTGTCCAGTCGCCCCTCCCCAGGGCTCTACTCTGGAATCCCTCATTTGTTGGGACACCTGAGGTTAAAAAAGCAAACAACAACAACAACAAAACGGACGTCTTCCATCCCACAGAATGACCCCAAACTCTTTGGACGGGGCCAAACCACCAGAGAGTAAGACTCATCCATTTCCCATGAAGTCACCCAGAAATTTATCCACCGTGAGTGACACGATATCCAGAGACAAAAACTTGAGCAAGAGCCTCACACTCGCTCTTTTTCAAATCCCGAAGAGTTCTCCTCATGGTCTCTGGATCAGTCCTGCCATAACTATGACTGGAAACATAAGCCGAGGTTGTGTTTTCAGACAACTGTCCAAACAGCCCTGGCCTACACAACCTACAGTATCAGGCCCCTGGAGCCAAGCCTGAGGACTGTACTTGCCCTCTGTAAGGGAAATGTGTTTGCCATTTCCAATGGCCACAACCCTTCTAATAGAATAAACACCCAATACCTGATCCATCTCACTAGAGCTGGCTTCCCAGGAAAAACAGGGGCAATCTGAGCCCATCTGTGCACCTACCTGCACTCAGACCCATAGACAGATGTCCCCAGAGGTAAAAAAAAAAAAAAAGAACAGACCCCTAGGCACTAATCAGATCCATTGCTTTGGTTTCCAGGGTCTCTCCTCAGACGCCTGGATTTCAAAACCAGCAATGGCTTTTTCTTGATGCACCCATCAGAAAAAATCTCATCTACACATAGGAAACTAGCACGTTGGAGCTCTGTCAAAGCCTCGGTTTTGGAGAACCCGTCAGGGCCGCAGTGCCACCGCTTCATTCCAAGGTCTCGGTACACACAAAAGCACGCTAGGACCCAACCCCAGGAGAGTCCATTTCAACTCATCCTCCTCGGTTGCTCCCCCTGATCCAGCAGATCTAACCTGTCTTGTTGCTAGGAGACAATTGGAATGCGAGGTGGGCTAACCAGCGATCCATCCTTAGAACCCTGCTCAGAATCATTGGCCTGGAGCCAAACAACAGGTCTCAATTGTCCTGCAGAAGACACTTTGCAGTTTGGAGCTTCTCACAAATCCCATCGTGGGACAACCCCCATGGCCTTGTGATGCTCCCCCTTCATGAAGGGGCCATAAGGGACAGAAACTCCAACCTGAGCGATCGTCTGATCCTCGCCCTGACTTCAGATGCACGAGATCTCGATTCCGGTCTGTAGATTCTGCGTGCCATGTCCTCAACCAGAAACCTAAGCCGAGCTTGTGTTCTCAGACTTCTGTCCTCAGACTACTGGCCCACAAGCCCTCCAGTTTGCCAATCCAGAACTACAATGCAGCACTCTGCCTGCCCTCTAGAAGAAAAACATTGTCCTCTGGGGCTACCCAGTAACCCCAAGAGGATCAACCTGCACCTACCTTGGCTGTACCCCGAACATATAGGCTGACCAGGGCACTAATGCCCTTTCTGACACAGCCTGAGCCTGGACTTCCTGGCCCCAACCAGACAGCTTGCCACACACTGAGCACATCGAGCCGCCATGGCCTTAGGTTGTCATCTCTTCCCAACCTCGGTTTTCAGGCTTTAGATTCTAGACCTTATCTCCAATCACTGCCCAGGGTTGATCCTGATGCAGAAATCAGAACTCCTTCCCCATGGCAAGAAACCTTGTGTTTGGCATATTGTCCAACTTTCAGTGTTGTTGAATCCAGTGTTGCCCATGAGGCCCCTCCATGCTCGCAGGCTACATTGGTCACAAACACACATTGTGACCCTCAGCCTGACAAAAGTCCTCAAGTAAGGCCTCTTAGTGGCTGGATGAAGAGATAGCATATTGGGCTTGCCATGCCCCTAGGCCCCAATTTTTAACCATAGTTCAGGTGGTCCCTTCAGTCTTCCCCACGGCTTGGCTTTGGAATTCCTCTTTTCGTGGGACACCTGAGGTAACAAAACTGAAAGGATGCTTCCCATCCCATAGATTGACGAAAAATAATTGGGAATCGGGTGAAATCATCATAGAGGTAGATTCGTCCATGGACCATGAGGCATCGCCGACATTCCACGGAGATCGCTGATACAAATTCCAGAGACAAATGCCTGAGCAAGCGCCTCAGACTCATTCTATATTCAAATCTTCATGAGTTCTTCTCATGGTTTGTAGATTGGGCCTGCCATACCGATGTCCCCAAAGCTGAGTTTGAGTATCGGAATCACAATCAGAACTCTGCCTTCCACATGGCTGTAATGCTTGTTCTTCGCATGGAGTCACACCTTCACGTGGGGAACCCTTCATGGCCCCTGATGCCACGCCCAAACATGAGTGCTGCTTGGGCACAAATTCACACTGTGACCCTAGCATGAGCCCCATGACAAAGAAAGGCATGTCAGGTTCGGGACGAAGATCCTGCATATAGTCCTTGCCATGCCCATAGTCACCCAGGACTAACTAGATGGTGTGTATTCCAGTTGAGGGAACCCACTGCTGTGCTCTAGAGTCCCTCTCCTGGGAGATCCTTTGTGGCAGAAAACAGTACTCTTCACTTCCCACAGAATGAACCCAAACACTTGGGAGCTTGGACAATCCCCCGAGAGGAAGGCACTTCCTCGGACCCTGAGGCAACCCCTACCCTGACCGGACACTGTGAACGCAACACCCAGAGACAAAAGCCTGAGCGACTGCCTCCCACTTGCCCTCCTTTGATATCCAGAGGATCTCCCCTCACGGACTGGAGATCAGGCCTGCCATTACCTTGGCCCCTACCTGAGCCAAGTTTGCTCTTTCAGACATCAGTCCCCACAGCCCTGGCACACACAGCCTCTAGGCTGGGTCCTCTGGAGCCATAGCACAGGACCGTGCCTGCTCTCTCCTGGGAAACTGTGTCCATTCCTTTGGCCACACACCTCCAGAATATGAGTAACCTCAAGGCCCCCGAGGACATCCCACTACTGGGAGCCTCCCTGGACACACAGGGGCATTCGGACACAAGCTGAGCAGCTACCTCCACGAAGGCATGCACACAGATGTCAACAGAGATAGAAGGTTGAGCCGGACAGGCACTTAGGCCCTAATCTCAACTCTTGCTTTGGTTTCCAGGTGTCACTCCTCAGAGGCTTTGGTTCGAAGAACAGGATATGGGGCTTTCCTGAGGCACTGAACAGAACTCCTCTCGTCTCCACATGGGAAGATTCCTTGTTGGAGCTGTGTCAAACACCTCAGTTTGGAAAACCCTGCAGAGTCCCTGAGCCACCTCCACATTCCAAGGTCTCCCAGGCCACAAAGCCACAGTAGAACTCATCTTCAGGAGAGTCCATTTAAACTCTGCCCTCTAGGTAGCTCACCCAGGAGCCTGCAGATTGAGCCTGACTTGTCCTGACTAAACAGTGGGAATATGAGGTGGCGTTCCCAGGCATCCATGCTTAGACCCCTGCTCTCGAGTCTTTCCGTATGGGGCCTCCTGGAACCATCCAATAGGACTCGACTGTCGTGAAGAAGGAAATCTTGAGGTTTGGAGTAGTTCACAAATCCCATCGTAGGCAAATCTTCCTGGCTTCATGAAGCCCCCACAACCTTCAGGAAGAGGCCATGCTGGACAAAAACTCTAGCCTGAGGCACGTCTCATAGTTGACATGACCTCAGTGCAGGAGATCACGATTCAGCCTCTGCAGAGTGGGCCTGCCGTGCCCTCGGTCCCAAACCTCACGCTAGCTTGTGTTTTCCGACTTCCTTCCTCACACTCCTGGCAAACAAGCCCTCCGGACTAGGAACTCCAGAACCACAACCCAGCCCAGTGTCTGCCCAACGGAAGAAAAACGTTTCCCTGTGGGACTCTCCAGAAAACCCAGATGAGGATCAACCTGCTCGGGCCTCGACGGTACCCGAACTGGATAGGCTGCTCTGGGCACTCATGCTCTGTCTGACACAGCCTGAAGCCAGACATCCAGAGAGACAAGGAGACAGCTGGCGGCACACCCAGCATTTCGGACACGCCATGGTCTTATGCCGTCATCTCTTCCTAACCTTGGTTTTCAGATATCTGAACCTAGACATCATATCAATTCTCCACACAGCTGGGTATCGCAAGCACAAAACAGAAGTCCTGCTTGCCCATGGCTGTAAAGCTTGCTCTTGGCATGGAGTCACACCTTCAGGGTGGGAGAAACCTTCATGGCCCCTGATGCCACGCCCAAACGTGAGTGCTGATTGGGAACAAATTCACACTGTGACCCTCACCATGAGCCCCATGTCAAAGAAAGGCCTGTCAGGGCCTGGCCCAAGAGCCCACATATGGGGCTTGCCAAGCCCCTATGCACCCAATCCTCACCAGGGTTTGAGTTTTCCAGTCGCCATGCCCGTACCTGGGGCTCTGCTCTGGAATCCCTTTCTTGGAGAGACCCATGAGCCAGACAACACGACTCCACCCTTCCCACAAAATGACCCCAATTTTGGGAGCTAGGACAAATCCCCAGAGAGGGATAGTCGTCCACAGTCCCTGAGGCCACCCCTCAAATCCACGGCTATCCCAGACACAACATCCAGAGACAAAAGCCTGTTGGAACGCCTCCCACTCGCCCTTGTTTCAGAGGCCCAGGAGCTCCCTCTCGGGCTGTACCTTCGGCCAGCCATACCCTAGGCGCCACTCATAAGCTGAGTTTGTGTATTCAGACTTCTGTGCCCACAGCCTGGACCCACACACCTCCAGGCTTGGGCCTCTAGGGCCACAGCGAAAGATTGTGCCTGCCCTCTCCAAGGAAAGTGTGCCCAATCCATTGACCACAACCCTACAGGTTAGGGAAAAGCTCCAAGGTCCCTGAGGCCATCAATAGTATAGGCCACCCTGGACTAAGAGGGGCTCTCTGACACCAGCGGAGCAACTAGCTCCACTTAGACACTCAGACAGTGTCCCCAGAGACAGAAGGTTGAAATGGACAGGCCCCCAGGCCCTAATCTGAACCTTAGCTTTGGTTTCCATATTTTCGTTCTCAGAGGACTGTTTTCGTAGACCAGCACATGGGTCTTTTCTGAGGCACCAAACCAAACATCTCTCATCTCCACATGGGCAGCTTTCTTACTGGGATGTATCAAACACTTCAGGTAGGAGATTTCCGCAGGGCCACTGAACAACCAGCACATTCCAAGGTCTCCATGGACCCAAAAGCACATTATGACGCATCCTCAGGAGAGGCCATTTCAACTCAGCCCCCTGGGTCGCGTGGTCCAGAGGCAGCAGATAAAACATATCTTGTCGCTAATAGCCAATGGGAATGCGAGGCATGCTGTACAGGGATCAATCCTTCGAACCCTGCTCTCCAGTCCTTCCATATGGTATGTCCTGGAGCCATGCAACAGGACTCGAATGTCCCGCAGAAGGAAACCTTGTGGTTTGGGGCAACCTCCAAACTCAGCGTGGGAAAACTTCCTTGGCCTCATGAGGCCTTGAGGCCCCCACTTCATGAAGGTGCCATCATGGACGCATACTCCAGCCTCAGCCAACGTCTTATCCTCAGCCTGACTTCAGATGCAGGAGATTTTGATTCAGCCTCTGCAGAGGGGGCCTGCTCTGCCCTTGGTTCCAATCCTCACACTAGCTTGTGTTTTCAGACTTCCGTCCTCACACTCCTGGCCCACAAACCCTACCTACTGGGAATTCTGGGGCCACAATGAAGCACTGTGCCTGCCTCCCAAGAGAAAAACATTGTCTATGGCGCTGCCCAAAAACCACAAATGAGGATCAAACTGCTTGGCCCTCGGCAACACCCCAATTGCATAGGCTACCTTAAACAGTGATGCTCTGTCGCAAATAGCCTGAGCCCAGACCTTTCAACAGACACCGACACAGCTGGCTGCACACCCAGCACATTGGACCCGCCACTGCCTTAGGCCACCATCCATTCAAACCTGGGTTTTCAGTCATCGGAACCTAGACCTTATCTCCAATCCCTGCACAGGGGGGAACCTGATGCACAAGTCAGAACCCCTCCTTCCCCATGGCAAGAAACCTTGCTGCTGGCAGTGAGTCAAACCTCCAGTGTAGGAGAAAACGGCATAGCCCATGAGGCCACGCCCAAGCGTGAGGGCCGCCTTGGGCACAAACACACATTGTGACCCTCAGCGTGAGTACCTTATTCAAGTAACGCCTCTCAGTGACTGGACCCAGAGCCCGCATATGTGGCTTGCCATGCCCATAGGCACCCAGGACTAACTAGATGGTGTGTATTCCAGTTGAGGGAACCCACTGCTGTGCTCTAGAGTCCCTCTCCTGGGGGGTCCCCTGTGGCAGAAAACAGTACTCTTTATTCCCACAGAATGAACACAAACACTTGGGAGCTTGGACAATTCCCCGAGAGGAAGGCTCTTCCTCGGCCTCTGAGACAACCCCTACCCTGACCGGACACTGTAAACGCAACACCCAGAGACGAAATACTGAGTGACTGCCTCCCACTTGCCCTACTGTGATTTCCAGAGGATCTCCCCTCACGCACTAGAGATCAGGCCTGCCATTACATTGGCCCCTAACTGAGCCAAGTCTGCTTTTTCAGACATCTGTCCCCACAGCCCTGGCAAACACAGCCTCTAGGCTGGGTCCTCTGGAGCCATACCACAGGACCGTGCCTGCTCTCTCCTGTGAAACTGTGTCCATTCCTTTGGCCACACACCTCCAGAATATGAGAAACCTCAAGGACTCCGAGGACATCCCACTACTGGGAGCCTCACTGGACTCACAGGGGCATTCGGACACAAGCTGAGCAGCTACATCCATGAATGCATGCACACAGATGTCAACAGAGATAGAAGGTTGAGGCGGACAGGTCTTTAGGCCGTAGTCTCAACTCTTGCTTTGGTTTCCAGGTGTCACTCCTCAGAGGCTTGGGTTCGAAGAACAGGGTATGGGGCTTTCCTGAGGCACGGAACAGAACTCCTCTCGTCTCCACATGGGAAGTTTCCTTGTTGGAGCCCTGTCAAAAACCTCATGTTGGAGAATCCTGCAGAGTCCCTGAGCCACCTCCACATTCCAAGGTCTCCAGGCCACCAAGCCACAGTAGGACTCATCTTCAGGAGAGACCATTTCAACTCTCCCCTCTGGGTAGCTCACCCAGGAGCCCGCAGATTGAGCCCGCCTTGTCCTGACTAAAGAGTGGGAATATGAGGTGGCGTTCCCAGGCATCCATGCTTAGACACCTGCTCTCGAGTCTTTCCATATGGGGCCTCTTGGAACCATCCAATAGGACTCAACTTTCGTGCAAAAGGTAACCTTCAGTTTTGGAGCAGTTCACAAATCCCATCGTAGGCAAAACTTTCTGGCCTCATGAAGCCCCCACACCCTTCAGGAAGAGGTCATGCTGGACAAGAACTCTAGCCTGAGGCACGTCTCATAGTTGACATGACCTCAGTGCAGGAGATCTCGATTCAGCCTCTGCAGAGTGGGCCTGCCGTGCCCTCGGTCCCAAACCTCACGCTAGCTTGTGTTTTCCGACTTCGTTCCTCACACTCCTGGCAAACAAGCCCTCCGGACTAGGAACTCCGGAACCAAAACCCAGCCCAGTGTCTGCCCAACGGAAGAAAAACGTTTCCCTGTGGGGCTCTCCAGAAAACCCAGATGAGGATCCACCTGCTCGGGCCTAGACGGTACCCGAACTGGATAGGCTGCTCTGGGCACTCATGCTCTGCCTGACACAGCCTGAAGCCTGACGTCCAGACAGACAAGGAGACAGCTGGCCGCACACCTAGCACTTCGGACACGCCATGGTCTTATGCCGTCACCTCATCCTAACCTTGGTTTTCAGATATCTGAACCTAGACATTATATCAATTCTCCACACAGCTGGGTATAGCAAGCACAAAACAGAACTCCTCCTTCCCCATGGCTGTCAAGCTTGCTCTTGGCATGGAGTCACACCTTCAGGGTGGGAGAAACCTTCATGGCCCCTGATGCCACGCCCAAACTTGAGTGCTGCTTGGGCACAAATTCATACTGTGACCCTCAGCATGAGCCCCATGTCAAAGAAAGGCCTGTCAGGGCCTGGACCAAGAGCCCACATATGGTGCTTGCCAAGACCCTATGAACCCAATCCTCACCATGGTTTGAATTTTCCAGTCGTCCCGCCCGTACCTGGAGCTCTGCTCTGGAATCCCTTTCTTGGAGAGACCCATGAGCCAGACAACACGACTCCACCCTTCCCACAAAATGACCCCAAACTCTTGGGAGCTGGGACAAATCCCCAGAGAGGGATACTCGTCCACAGTACCTGAGGCCAACGCTCCAATCCACGGCCATCCCGGACACAACATCCAGAGACAAAAGCCTGAAGGAACGCCTCCCACTCGCCCTTGTTTCAGAGGCCCAGGAGCTCCCTCTCGGGCTGTACATCCGGCCTGCCATACCCTAGGCGCCACTCCTAAGCTGAGTTGGTGTATTCAGACTTCTGTGCCCACAGCCTGGTCCCACACAACATCCAGGCTAGGGCCTCTGGACCAAACTGCGAAAGATTGTGCCTGCCCTCTCCAAGGAAAGTGTGCCCAATCCATTGACCACAACCCTACAGGTTAGGGAAAAGCTCCAAGGTCCCTGAGGCCATCAATAGTATAGGCCACCCTGGACTAAGAGGGGCTCTCTGACACCAGCGGAGCAACTAGCTCCACTTAGACTCTCAGACAGTGCCCCAGAGACAGAAGGTTGAAATGGACAGGCCCCCAGGCCCTAATCTGAACCTTAGCTTTGGTTTCCTTGTTTCCATTCTCAGAGGACTGTTTTCGTAGACCAGCACATGGGGCTTTTCTGAGGCACCAAACCAAACCTCTCTCATCTCCACATGGGCAGCTTTCTTACTGGGATGTATCAAACACTTCAGGTAGGATAGTTCCGCAGGGCAAAAGAACAACCAGCACATTCCAAGGTCTCCATGGACCCAAACGCACATTATGACGCATCCTCAGGAGAGGCCATTTCAACTCAGCCCCCTGGGTCGCGTGGTCCAGAGGCAGCAGATAAAACATATCTTGTCGCTAATAGCCAATGGGAATGCGAGGCATGCTGTACAGGGATCCATCCTTCGAACCCTGCTCTCCAGTCCTTCCGTATGGTATGTCCTGGAGCCATGCAACAGGACTCGAATGTCCCGCAGAAGGAAACCTTGTGGTTTGGGGCAACCTCCAAACTCAGCGTGGGAAAACTTCCTTGGCCTCATGAGGCCCCCACTTCATGAAGGTGCCATCATGGACGCATACTCCAGCCTCAGCCAACGTCTTATCCTCAGCCTGACTTCAGATGCAGGAGATTTTGATTCAGCCTCTGCAGAGTGGGCCTGCTCTGCCCTTGGCTCCAATCCTCACACTAGCTTGTGTTTTCAGACTTGCGTCCTCACACTCCTGGCCCACAAACCCTACCTACTGGGAATTCTGGGGCCACAATGAAGCACTGTGCCTGCCTCCCAAGAGAAAAACATTGTCTATGGCGCTGCCCAAAAACCCCAAATGAGGATCAAACTGCTTGGCCCTCGGCAACACCCCAATTGCATAGGCTACCTTAAACAGTGATGCTCTGTCGCAAATAGCCTGAGCCCAGACCTTTCAACAGACACCGACACAGCTGGCTGCACACCCAGCACATTGGACCCGCCACTGCCTTAGGCCACCATCCATTCAAACCTGGGTTTTCAGTCATCGGAACCTAGACCTTATCTCCAATCCCTGCACAGGGGGGAACCTGATGCACAAGTCAGAACCCCCTTCCTTCCCCCTGGCAAGAAACCTTGCTGCTGGCAGTGAGTCAAACCTCCAGTGTAGGAGAAAACCGCATGGCCCATGAGGCCACGCCCAAGCGTGAGGGCCGCCTTGGGCACAAACACACATTGTGACCCTCAGCGTGAGTACATTAGTCAAGTAACGCCTCTCAGTGACTGGACCCAGAGCCCGCATATGTGGCTTGCCATGCCCATAGGCACCCAGGACTAACTAGATGGTGTGTATTCCAGTTGAGGGAACCCACTGCTGTGCTCTAGAGTCCCTCTCCTGGGGGGTCCCCTGTGGCAGAAAACAGTACTCTTCATTCCCACAGAATGAACACAAACACTTGGGAGCTTGGACAATTCCCCGAGAGGAAGGCTCTTCCTCGGCCTCTGAGACAACCCCTACCCTGACCGGACACTGTAAACGCAACACCCAGAGACGAAATCCTGAGTGACTGCCTCCCACTTGCCCTACTGTGATTTCCAGAGGATCTCCCCTCACGCACTAGAGATCAGGCCTGCCATTACATTGGCCCCTAACTGAGCCAAGTCTGCTTTTTCAGACATCTGTCCCCACAGCCCTGGCAAACACAGCCTCTAGGCTGGGTCCTCTGGAGCCATACCACAGGACCGTGCCTGCTCTCTCCTGTGAAACTGTGTCCATTCCTTTGGCCACACACCTCCAGAATATGAGAAACCTCAAGGACTCCGAGGACATCCCACTACTGGGAGCCTCACTGGACTCACAGGGGCATTCGACACAAGCTGAGCAGCTACATCCATGAATGCATGCACACAGATGTCAACAGAGATAGAAGGTTGAGGCGGACAGGCCTTTAGGCCGTAGTCTCAACTCTTGCTTTGGTTTCCAGGTGTCACTCCTCAGAGACTTGGGTTCGAAGAACAGGGTATGGGGCTTTCCTGAGGCACGGAACAGAACTCCTCTCGTCTCCACATGGGAAGTTTCCTTGTTGGAGCCGTGTCAAACACCTCATGTTGGAGAATCCTGCAGAGTCCCTGAGCCACCTCCACATTCCAAGGTCTCCCAGGCCACCAAGCCACAGTAGGACTCATCTTCAGGAGAGTCCATTTCAACTCTCCCCTCTGGGTAGCTCACCCAGGAGCCCGCAGATTGAGCCCGCCTTTTCCTGACTAAAGAGTGGGAATATGAGGTGGCGTTCCCAGGCATCCATGCTTAGACACCTGCTCTCGAGTCTTTCCATATGGGGCCTCTTGGAACCATCCAATAGGACTCGACTGTCGTGCAGAAGGTAACCTTCAGTTTTGGAGCAGTTCACAAATCCCATCGTAGGCAAAACTTTCTGGCCTCATGAAGCCCCCACACCCTTCAGGAAGAGGCCATGCTGGACAAGAACTCTAGCCTGAGGCACGTCTCATAGTTGACATGACCTCAGTGCAGGAGATCTCGATTCAGCCTCTGCAGAGTGGGCCTGCCGTGCCCTCGGTCCCAAACCTCACGCTAGCTTGTGTTTCAGACTTCCTTCCTCACACTCCTGGCAAACAAGCCCTCCGGACTAGGAACTCCAGAACCAAAACCCAGCCCAGTGTCTGCCCAACGGAAGAAAAACGTTTCCCTGTGACGCTCTCCAGAAAACCCAGATGAGGATCAACCTGCTCGGGCCTCGACGGTACCCGAACTGGATAGGCTGCTCTGGGCACTCATGCTCTGCCTGACACAGCCTGAAGCCAGACGTCCAGACCGACAAGGAGACAGCTGGCCGCACACCCAGCACTTCGGACACAACATGGTCTTATGCCGTCACCTCATCCTAACCTTGGTTTTCAGATATCTGAACCTAGACATTATATCAATTCTCCACACAGCTGGGTATAGCAAGCACAAAACAGAACTCCTCCTTCCCCATGGCTGTCAAGGTTGCTCTTGGCATGGAGTCACACCTTCAGGGTGGGAGAAACCTTCATGGCCCCTGATGCCACCCCCAATCTTGAGGGCTGCTTGGGCACAAATTCACACTGTGACCCTCAGCATGAGCCCCATGTCAAAGAAAGGCCTGTCAGGGCCTGGACCAAGAGCCCACATATGGGGCTTGCCAAGCCCTTATGCACCCAATCCTCACCACGGTGTGAATTTACCATTCGCCCCGCCCGTACCTGGAGCTCTGCTCTGGAATCCCTTTCTTGGAGAGACCCATGAGCCAGACAACACGACTCCGCCCTTCCCACAAAATGACCCCAAACTCTTGGGAGCTGGGACAAATCCCCAGAGAGGGATACTCGTCCACAGTACCTGAGGCCACCGCTCCAATCCACGGCTATCCCGGACACAACATCAAGAGACAAAAGCCTGAAGGAACGCATTCCACTTGCCCTTGTTTCAGAGGCCCAGGAGCTCCCTCTCGGGCTGTACATACGGCCTGCCATACCCTAGGCGCCACTCATAAGCTGAGTTTGTGTATTCAGACTTCTGTGCCCACAGCCTGGACACACACAACATCCAGGCTAGGACCTCTGGAACAAACAGCGAAAGATTGTGTCTGCCCTCTCCAAGGAAAGTGTGCCCAATCCATTGACCACAACCCTACAGGTTAGGGGAAAGCTCCAAGGTCCCTGAGGCCATCAATAGTATAGGCCACCCTGGACTAAGAGGGGCTCTCTGACACCAGCGGAGCAACTAGCTCCACTTAGACTCTCAGACAGTGTCCCCAGAGACAGAAGGTTGAAATGGACAGGCCCCCAGGCCCTAATCTGAACCTTAGCTTTGGTTTCCATGTTTCCATTCTCAGAGGACTGTTTTTGTAGACCAGCATATGGGGCTTTTCTGAGGCACCAAACCAAACATCTCTCATCTCCACATGGGCAGCTTTCTTACTGGGATGTATCAAACACTTCAGGTAGGATAGTTCCGCAGGGCCAAAGAACAACCAGCACATTCCAAGGTCTCCATGGACCCAAACGCACATTATGACGCATCCTCAGGAGAGGCCATTTCAACACAGCCCCCTGGGTCGCGTGTTCCAGAGGCAGCAGATCAAACATATCTTGTCGCTTATAGCCAATGGGAATGCGAGGCATGCTGTACAGGGATCCATCCTTCGAACCCTGCTCTCCAGTCCTTCCATATGGTATGTCCTGGAGCCATGCAACAGGACTCGAATGTCCCGCAGAAGGAAACCTTGTGGTTTGGGGCAACCTCCAAACTCAGCGTGGGAAAACTTCCTTGGCCTCATGAGGCCCCCACTTCATGAAGGTGCCATCATGGACACATACTCCAGCCTCAGCCAACGTCTGATCCTCAGCCTGACTTCAGATGCAGGAGATTTTGATTCAGCCTCTGCAGAGTGGGCCTGCTCTGCCCTTGGCTCCAATCCTCACACTAGCTTGTGTTTTCAGACTTGCGTCCTCACACTCCTGGCCCACAAACCCTCCCTACTGGGAATTCTGGGGCCACAATGAAGCACTGTGCCTGCCTCCCAGGAGAAAAACATTGTCTATGGCGCTGCCCAGAAACCCCAAATGAGGATCAAACTGCTTGGCCCTCGGCAACACCCCAATTGCATAGGCTACCTTAAACAGTGATGCTCTGTCGCAAATAGCCTGAGCCCAGACCTTCCAACAAACACCGACACAGCTGGCTGCACACCCAGCACATTGGACCCGCCACTGCCTTAGGCCACCATCCATTCCCAACCTGGGTTTTCAGTCATCGGAACCTAGACCTTATCTCCAATCCCTGCACAGGGGGGAACCTGATGCACAAGTCAGAACCCCCTTCCTTCCCCCTGGCAAGAAACCTTGCTGCTGGCAGTGAGTCAAACCTCCAGTGTAGGAGAAAACCGCATGGCCCATGAGGCCACGCCCAAGCGTGAGGGCCGCCTTGGGCACAAACACACATTGTGACCCTCAGCGTGAGTACATTAGTCAAGTAACGCCTCTCAGTGACTGGGCCAAGAGCCCGCATATGTGGCTTGCCATGCCCATAGGCACCCAGGACTAACTAGATGGTGTGTATTCCAGTTGAGGGAACCCACTGCTGTGCTCTAGAGTCCCTCTCCTGGGGTGTCCCCTGTGGCAGAATACAGTACTCTTCATTCCCACAGAATGAACACAAACACTTGGGAGCTTGGACAATCCCCCGAGAGGAAGGCTCTTCCTCGGCCTCTGAGACAACCCCTACCCTGACCGGACACTGTAAACGCAACACCCAGAGACAAAATCCTGAGTGACTGCCTCCCACTTGCCCTACTTTGATTTCCAGAGGATCTCCCCTCCCGGACTAGAGATCAGGCCTGCCATTACATTGGCCCCTAGCTGAGCCAAGTTTGCTTTTTCAGACATCTGTCCCCACAGCCCTGGCAAACACAGCCTCTAGGCTGGGTCCTCTGGAGCCATTCCATAGGACCGTGCCTGCTCTCTCCTGGGAAACTGTGTCCATTCCTTTGGCCACACACCTCCAGAATATGAGAAACCTCAAGGCCTCCGAGGACATCCCACTACTGGGAGCCTCACTGGACTCACAGGGGCATTCGACACAAGCTGAGCAGCTACATCCATGAATGCATGCACACAGATGTCAACAGAGATAGAAGGTTGAGCCGGACAGGCCTTTAGGCCGTAGTCTCAACTCTTGCTTTGGTTTCCAGGTGTCACTCCTCAGAGGCTTTGGTTCGAAGAACAGGGTATGGGGCTTTCCTGAGGCACGGAACAGAACTCCTCTCGTCTCCACATGGGAAGTTTCCTTGTTGGAGCCGTGTCAAACACCTCATGTTGGAGAATCCTGCAGAGTCCCTGAGCCACCTCCACATTCCAAGGTCTCCCAGGCCACCAAGCCACAGTAGGACTCATCTTCAGGAGAGTCCATTTCAACTCTCCCCTCTGGGTAGCTCACCCAGGAGCCCGCAGATTGAGCCTGCCTTGTCCTGACTAAAGAGTGCGAATATGAGGTGGCGTTCCCAGGCATCCATGCTTAGACACCTGCTCTCGAGTCTTTCCATATGGGGCCTCTTGGAACCATCCAATAGGACTCGACTGTCGTGCAGAAGGTAACCTTCAGTTTTTGAGCAGTTCACAAATCCCATCGTAGGCAAAACTTTCTGGCCTCATGAAGCCCCCACACCCTTCAGGAAGAGGCCATGCTGGACAAGAACTCTAGCCTGAGGCACGTCTCATAGTTGACATGACCTCAGTGCAGGAGATCTCGATTCAGCCTCTGCAGAGTGGGCCTGCCGTGCCCTCGGTCCCAAACCTCACGCTAGCTTGTGTTTTCAGACTTCCTTCCTCACACTCCTGGCAAACAAGCCCTCCGGACTAGGAACTCCAGAACCAAAACCCAGCCCAGTGTCTGCCCAACGGAAGAAAAACGTTTCCCTGTGAGGCTCTCCAGAAAACCCAGATGAGGATCAACCTGCTCGGGCCTCGACGGTACCCGAACTGGATAGGCTGCTCTGGGCACTCATGCTCTGCCTGACACAGCCTGAAGCCAGACGTCCAGACCGACAAGGAGACAGCTGGCCGCACACCCAGCACTTCGGACACAACATGGTCTTATGCCGTCACCTCATCCTAACCTTGGTTTTCAGATATCTGAACCTAGACATTATATCAATTCTCCACACAGCTGGGTATAGCAAGCACAAAACAGAACTCCTCCTTCCCCATGGCTGTCAAGGTTGCTCTTGGCATGGAGTCACACCTTCAGGGTGGGAGAAACCTTCATGGCCCCTGATGCCACCCCCAAACTTGAGGGCTGCTTGGGCACAAATTCACACTGTGACCCTCAGCATGAGCCCCATGTCAAAGAAAGGCCTGTCAGGGCCTGGACCAAGAGCCCACATATGGGGCTTGCCAAGCCCTTATGCACCCAATCCTCACCACGGTGTGAATTTACCATTCGCCCCGCCCGTACCTGGAGCTCTGCTCTGGAATCCCTTTCTTGGAGAGACCCATGAGCCAGACAACACGACTCCGCCCTTCCCACAAAATGACCCCAAACTCTTGGGAGCTGGGACAAATCCCCAGAGAGGGATACTCGTCCACAGTACCTGAGGCCACCGCTCCAATCCACGGCTATCCCGGACACAACATCAAGAGACAAAAGCCTGAAGGAACGCATTCCACTTGCCCTTGTTTCAGAGGCCCAGGAGCTCCCTCTCGGGCTGTACATACGGCCTGCCATACCCTAGGCGCCACTCATAAGCTGAGTTTGTGTATTCAGACTTCTGTGCCCACAGCCTGGACACACACAACATCCAGGCTAGGACCTCTGGAACAAACAGCGAAAGATTGTGTCTGCCCTCTCCAAGGAAAGTGTGCCCAATCCATTGACCACAACCCTACAGGTTAGGGAAAAGCTCCAAGGTCCCTGAGGCCATCAATAGTATAGGCCACCCTGGACTAAGAGGGGCTCTCTGACACCAGCGGAGCAACTATCTCCACTTAGACTCTCAGACAGTGTCCCCAGAGACAGAAGGTTGAAATGGACAGGCCCCCAGGCCCTAATCTGAACCTTAGCTTTGGTTTCCATGTTTCCGTTCTCAGAGGACTGTTTTCGTAGACCAGCTCATGGGGCTTTTCTGAGGCACCAAACCAAACATCTCTCATCTCCACATGGGCAGCTTTCTTACTGGGATGTATCAAACACTTCAGGTAGGATAGTTCCGCAGGGCCAAAGAACAACCAGCACATTCCAAGGTCTCCATGGACCCAAACGCACATTATGCCGCATCCTCAGGAGAGGCCATTTCAACTCAGCCCCCTGGGTCGCGTGTTCCAGAGGCAGCAGATCAAACATATCTTGTCGCTAATAGCCAATGGGAATGCGAGGCATGCTGTACAGGGATCCATCCTTCGAACCCTGCTCTCCAGTCCTTCCATATGGTATGTCCTGGAGCCATGCAACAGGACTCAAATGTCCCGCAGAAGGAAACCTTGTGGTTTGGGCAACCTCCAAACTGACAAATGTCCCGCCAGAAGGAAACCTTGTGGTTGGGGCAACCTCCAAATCAGCGTGGGAAAACTTCCTTGGCCTCATGAGGCCCCCACTTCATGAAGGTGCCATCATGGACACATACTCCAGCCTCAGCCAACGTCTGATCCTCAGCCTGACTTCAGATGCAGGAGATTTTGATTCAGCCTCTGCAGAGTGGGCCTGCTCTGCCCTTGGCTCCAATCCTCACACTAGCTTGTGTTTTCAGACTTGCGTCCTCACACTCCTGGCCCACAAACCCTCCCTACTGGGAATTCTGGGGCCACAATGAAGCACTGTGCCTGCCTCCCAGGAGAAAAACATTGTCTATGGCGCTGCCCAGAAACCCAAATGAGGATCAAACTGCTTGGCCCTCGGCAACACCCCAATTGCATAGGCTACCTTAAACAGTGATGCTCTGTCGCAAATAGCCTGAGCCCAGACCTTCCAACAAACACCGACACAGCTGGCTGCACACCCAGCACATTGGACCCGCCACTGCCTTAGGCCACCATCCATTCCCAACCTGGGTTTTCAGTCATCGGAACCTAGACCTTATCTCCAATCCCTGCACTGGGGGGAACCTGATGCACAAGTCAGAACCCCCTTCCTTCCCCCTGGCAAGAAACCTTGCTGCTGGCAGTGAGTCAAACCTCCAGTGTAGGAGAAAACGGCATGGCCCATGAGGCCACGCCCAAGCGTGAGGGCCGCCTTGGGCACAAACACACATTGTGACCCTCAGCGTGAGTACATTAGTCAAGTAACGCCTCTCAGTGACTGGGCCAAGAGCCCGCATATGTGGCTTGCCATGCCCATAGGCACCCAGGACTAACTAGATGGTGTGTATTCCAGTTGAGGGAACCCACTGCTGTGCTCTAGAGTCCCTCTCCTGGGGTGTCCCCTGTGGCAGAATACAGTACTCTTCATTCCCACAGAATGAACACAAACACTTGGGAGCTTGGACAATCCCCCGAGAGGAAGGCTCTTCCTCGGCCTCTGAGACAACCCCTACCCTGACCGGACACTGTAAACGCAACACCCAGAGACAAAATCCTGAGTGACTGCCTCCCACTTGCCCTACTTTGATTTCCAGAGGATCTCCCCTCCCGGACTAGAGATCAGGCCTGCCATTACATTGGCCCCTAGCTGAGCCAAGTTTGCTTTTTCAGACATCTGTCCCCACAGCCCTGGCAAACAGAGCCTCTAGGCTGGGTCCTCTGGAGCCATACCACAGGACCGTGCCTGCTCTCTCCTGGGAAACTGTGTCCATTCCTTTGGCCACACACCTCCAGAATATGAGAAACCTCAAGGCCTCCGAGGACATCCCACTACTGGGAGCCTCACTGGACCCACAGGGGCATTCGACACAAGCTGAGCAGCTACATCCATGAATGCATGCACACAGATGTCAACAGAGATAGAAGGTTGAGCCGGACAGGCCTTTAGGCCGTAGTCTCAACTCTTGCTTTGGTTTCCAGGTGTCACTCCTCAGAGGCTTTGGTTCGAAGAACAGGGTATGGGGCTTTCCTGAGGCACGGAACAGAACTCCTCTCGTCTCCACATGGGAAGTTTCCTTGTTGGAGCCGTGTCAAACACCTCATGTTGGAGAATCCTGCAGAGTCCCTGAGCCACCTCCACATTCCAAGGTCTCCCAGGCCACCAAGCCACAGTAGGACTCATCTTCAGGAGAGTCCATTTCAACTCTCCCCTCTGGGTAGCTCACCCAGGAGCCCGCAGATTGAGCCTGCCTTGTCCTGACTAAAGAGTGCGAATATGAGGTGGCGTTCCCAGGCATCCATGCTTAGACACCTGCTCTCGAGTCTTTCCATATGGGGCCTCTTGGAACCATCCAATAGGACTCGACTGTCGTGCAGAAGGTAACCTTCAGTTTTTGAGCAGTTCACAAATCCCATTGTAGGCAAAACTTTCTGGCCTCATGAAGCCCCCACACCCTTCAGGAAGAGGCCATGCTGGACAAGAACTCTAGCCTGAGGCACGTCTCATAGTTGACATGACCTCAGTGCAGGAGATCTCGATTCAGCCTCTGCAGAGTGGGCCTGCCGTGCCCTCGGTCCCAAACCTCACGCTAGCTTGTGTTTTCAGACTTCCTTCCTCACACTCCTGGCAAACAAGCCCTCCGGACTAGGAACTCCAGAACCAAAACCCAGCCCAGTGTCTGCCCAACGGAAGAAAAACGTTTCCCTGTGAGGCTCTCCAGAAAACCCAGATGAGGATCAACCTGCTCGGGCCTCGACGGTACCCGAACTGGATAGGCTGCTCTGGGCACTCATGCTCTGCCTGACACAGCCTGAAGCCAGACGTCCAGAACGACAAGGAGACAGCTGGCCGCACACCCAGCACTTCGGACACAACATGGTCTTATGCCGTCACCTCATCCTAACCTTGGTTTTCAGATATCTGAACCTAGACATTATATCAATTCTCCACACAGCTGGGTATAGCAAGCACAAAACAGAACTCCTCCTTCCCCATGGCTGTCAAGGTTGCTCTTGGCATGGAGTCACACCTTCAGGGTGGGAGAAACCTTCATGGCCCCTGATGCCACGCCCAAACTTGAGGGCTGCTTGGGCACAAATTCACACTGTGACCCTCAGCATGAGCCCCATGTCAAAGAAAGGCCTGTCAGGGCCTGGACCAAAAGCCCACATATGGGGCTTGCCAAGCCCTTATGCACCCAATCCTCACCACGGTGTGAATTTACCATTCGCCCCGCCCGTACCTGGAGCTCTGCTCTGGAATCCCTTTCTTGGAGAGACCCATGAGCCAGACAACACGACTCCACCCTTCCCACAAAATGACCCCAAACTCTTGGGAGCTGGGACAAATCCCCAGAGAGGGATACTCGTCCACACTACCTGAGGCCACCGCTCCAATCCACGGCTATCCCGGACACAACATCAAGAGACAAAAGCCTGAAGGAACGCATTCCACTCGCCCTTGTTTCAGAGGCCCAGGAGCTCCCTCTCGGGCTGTACATCCGGCCTGCCATACCCTAGGCGCCACTCATAAGCTGAGTTGGTGTATTCAGACTTCTGTGCCCACAGCCTGGACCCACACAACATCCAGGCTAGGGCCTCTGGACCAAACAGCGAAAGATTGTGCCTGCCCTCTCCAAGGAAAGTGTGCCCAATCCATTGACCACAACCCTACAGGTTAGGGAAAAGCTCCAAGGTCCCTGAGGCCATCAATAGTATAGGCCACCCTGGACTAAGAGGGGCTCTCTGACACCAGCGGAGCAACTATCTCCACTTAGACTCTCAGACAGTGTCCCCAGAGACAGAAGGTTGAAATGGACAGGCCCCCAGGCCCTAATCTGAACCTTAGCTTTGGTTTCCATGTTTCCGTTCTCAGAGGACTGTTTTCGTAGACCAGCATATGGGGCTTTTGTGAGGCACCAAACCAAACATCTCTCATCTCCACATGGGCAGCTTTCTTACTGGGATGTATCAAACACTTCAGGTAGGATAGTTCCGCAGGGCCAAAGAACAACCAGCACATTCCAAGGTCTCCATGGACCCAAACGCACATTATGACGCATCCTCAGGAGAGGCCATTTCAACTCAGCCCCCTGGGTCGCGTGTTCCAGAGGCAGCAGATCAAACATATCTTGTCGCTAATAGCCAATGGGAATGCGAGGCATGCTGTACAGGGATCCATCCTTCGAACCCTGCTCTCCAGTCCTTCCATATGGTATGTCCTGGAGCCATGCAACAGGACTCGAATGTCCCGCAGAAGGAAACCTTGTGGTTTGGGGTAACCTCCAAACTCAGCGTGGGAAAACTTCCTAGGCCTCATGAGGCCCCCACTTCATGAAGGTGCCATCATGGACACATACTCCAGCCTCAGCCAACGTCTGATCCTCAGCCTGACTTCAGATGCAGGAGATTTTGATTCAGCCTCTGCAGAGTGGGCCTGCTCTGCCCTTGGCTCCAATCCTCACACTAGCTTGTGTTTTCAGACTTGCGTCCTCACACTCCTGGCCCACAAACCCTCCCTACTGGGAATTCTGGGGCCACAATGAAGCACTGTGCCTGCCTCCCAGGAGAAAAACATTGTCTATGGCGCTGCCCAGAAACCCCAAATGAGGATCAAACTGCTTGGCCCTCGGCAACACCCCAATTGCATAGGCTACCTTAAACAGTGATGCTCTGTCGCAAATAGCCTGAGCCCAGACCTTCCACAAACACCGACACAGCTGGCTGCACACCCAGCACATTGGACCCGCCACTGCCTTAGGCCACCATCCATTCCCAACCTGGGTTTTCAGTCATCGGAACCTAGACCTTATCTCCAATCCCTGCACTGGGGGGAACCTGATGCACAAGTCAGAACCCCCTTCCTTCCCCCTGGCAAGAAACCTTGCTGCTGGCAGTGAGTCAAACCTCCAGTGTAGGAGAAAACGGCATGGCCCATGAGGCCACGCCCAAGCGTGAGGGCCGCCTTGGGCACAAACACACATTGTGACCCTCAGCGTGAGTACATTAGTCAAGTAACGCCTCTCAGTGACTGGGCCAAGAGCCCGCATATGTGGCTTGCCATGCCCATAGGCACCCAGGACTAACTAGATGGTGTGTATTCCAGTTGAGGGAACCCACTGCTGTGCTCTAGAGTCCCTCTGCTGGGGTGTCCCCTGTGGCAGAATACAGTACTCTTCATTCCCACAGAATGAACACAAACACTTGGGAGCTTGGACAATCCCCCGAGAGGAAGGCTCTTCCTCGGCCTCTGAGACAACCCCTACCCTGACCGGACACTGTAAACGCAACACCCAGAGACAAAATCCTGAGTGACTGCCTCCCACTTGCCCTACTTTGATTTCCAGAGGATCTCCCCTCCCGGACTAGAGATCAGGCCTGCCATTACATTGGCCCCTAGCTGAGCCAAGTTTGCTTTTTCAGACATCTGTCCCCACAGCCCTGGCAAACACAGCCTCTAGGCTGGGTCCTCTGGAGCCATTCCATAGGACCGTGCCTGCTCTCTCCTGGGAAACTGTGTCCATTCCTTTGGCCACACACCTCCAGAATATGAGAAACCTCAAGGCCTCCGAGGACATCCCACTACTGGGAGCCTCACTGGACTCACAGGGGCATTCCGACACAAGCTGAGCAGCTACATCCATGAATGCATGCACACAGATGTCAACAGAGATAGAAGGTTGAGCCGGACAGGCCTTTAGGCCGTAGTCTCAACTCTTGCTTTGGTTTCCAGGTGTCACTCCTCAGAGGCTTTGGTTCGAAGAACAGGGTATGGGGCTTTCCTGAGGCACGGAACAGAACTCCTCTCGTCTCCACATGGGAAGTTTCCTTGTTGGAGCCGTGTCAAACACCTCATGTTGGAGAATCCTGCAGAGTCCCTGAGCCACCTCCACATTCCAAGGTCTCCCAGGCCACCAAGCCACAGTAGGACTCATCTTCAGGAGAGTCCATTTCAACTCTCCCCTCTGGGTAGCTCACCCAGGAGCCCGCAGATTGAGCCTGCCTTGTCCTGACTAAAGAGTGCGAATATGAGGTGGCGTTCCCAGGCATCCATGCTTAGACACCTGCTCTCGAGTCTTTCCATATGGGGCCTCTTGGAACCATCCAATAGGACTCGACTGTCATGCAGAAGGTAACCTTCAGTTTTGGAGCAGTTCACAAATCCCATCGTAGGCAAAACTTTCTGGCCTCATGAAGCCCCCACACCCTTCAGGAAGAGGCCATGCTGGACAAGAACTCTAGCCTGAGGCACGTCTCATAGTTGACATGACCTCAGTGCAGGAGATCTCGATTCAGCCTCTGCAGAGTGGGCCTGCCGTGCCCTCGGTCCCAAACCTCACGCTAGCTTGTGTTTTCAGACTTCCTTCCTCACACTCCTGGCAAACATGCCCTCCGGACTAGGAACTCCAGAACCAAAACCCAGCCCAGTGTCTGCCCAACGGAAGAAAAACGTTTCCCTGTGGGGCTCTCCAGAAAACCCAGATGAGGATCAACCTGCTCGGGCCTCGACGGTACCCGAACTGGATAGGCTGCTCTGGGCACTCATGCTCTGCCTGACACAGCCTGAAGCCAGACGTCCAGAACGACAAGGAGACAGCTGGCCGCACACCCAGCACTTCGGACACGCCTGGTCTTATGCCGTCACCTCATCCTAACCTTGGTTTTCAGATATCTGAACCTAGACATTATATCAATTCTCCACACAGCTGGGTATCGCAAGCACAAAACAGAACTCCTCCTTCCCCATGGCTGTCAAGGTTGCTCTTGGCATGGAGTCACACCTTCAGGGTGGGAGAAACCTTCATGGCCCCTGATGCCATGGCCAAACTTGAGTGCTGCTTGGGCACAAATTCACACTGTGACCCTCAGCATGAGCCCCATGTCAAAGAAAGGCCTGTCAGTGCCTGGACCAAGGGCCCACATATGGGGCTTGCCAAGCCCCTATGCACCCAATCCTCACCACGTTTTGAATTTTCCAGTCGCCCCCGCCCGTACCTGGAGCTCTGCTCTGGAATCCCTTTCTTGGAGAGACCCATGAGCCAGACAACACGACTCCACCCTTCCCACAAAATGACCCCAAACTCTTGGGAGCTGGGACAAATCCCCAGAGAGGGATACTCGTCCACAGTACCTGAGTCCACCGCTCCAATCCACGGCTATCCCGGACACAACATCCAGAGACAAAAGCCTGAAGGAACGCCTCCCACTCGCCCTTGTTTCAGAGGCCCAGGAGCTCCCTCTCGGGCTGTACATCCGGCCTGCCATACCCTAGGCGCCACTCATAAGCTGAGTTGGTGTATTCAGACTTCTGTGCCCAAAGCATGGACCCACACAACCTCCAGGCTAGGGCCTCTGGACCAAACAGCGAAAGATTGTGCCTGCCCTCTCCAAGGAAAGTGTGCCCAATCCATTGACCACAACCCTACAGGTTAGGGAAAAGCTCCAAGGTCCCTGAGGCCATCAATAGTATAGGCCACCCTGGACTAAGAGGGGCTCTCTGACACCAGCGGAGCAACTATCTCCACTTAGACTCTCAGACAGTGTCCCCAGAGACAGAAGGTTGAAATGGACAGGCCCCCAGGCCCTAATCTGAACCTTAGCTTTGGTTTCCATGTTTCCGTTCTCAGAGGACTGTTTTCGTAGACCAGCACATGGGGCTTTTCTGAGGCACCAAACCAAACATCTCTCATCTCCACATGGGCAGCTTTCTTACTGGATGTATCAAACACTTCAGGTAGGAGAGTTCCGCAGGGCCACTGAACAACCAGCACATTCCAAGGTCTCCATGGACCCAAACGCACATTATGACGCATCCTCAGGAGAGGCCATTTCAACTCAGCCCCCTGGGTCGCGTGTTCGAGAGGCAGCAGATCAAACATATCTTGTCGCTAATAGCCAATGGGAATGCGAGGCATGCTGTACAGGGATTCATCCTTCGAACCCTGCTCTCCAGTCCTTCCGTATGGTATGTCCTGGAGCCATGCAACAGGACTCGAATGTCCCGCAGAAGGAAACCTTGTGGTTTGGGGCAACCTAAAACTCAGCGTGGGAAAACTTCCTTGGCCTCATGAGGCCCCCACTTCATGAAGGTGCCATCATGGACACATACTCCAGCCTCAGCCAACATCTGATCCTCAGCCTGACTTCAGATGCAGGAGATTTTGATTCAGCCTCTGCAGAGTGGGCCTGCTCTGCCCTTGGCTCCAATCCTCACACTAGCTTGTGTTTTCAGACTTGCGTCCTCACACTCCTGGCCCACAAACCCTCCCTACTGGGAATTCTGGGGCCACAATGAAGCACTGTGCCTGCCTCCCAGGAGAAAAACATTGTCTATGGCGCTGCCCAGAAACCCCAAATGAGGATCAAACTGCTTGGCCCTCGGCAACACCCCAATTGCATAGGCTACCTTAAACAGTGATGCTCTGTCGCAAATAGCCTGAGCCCAGACCTTCCAACAGACACCGACACAGCTGGCTGCACACCCAGCACATTGGACCCGCCACTGCCTTAGGCCACCATCCATTCCCAACCTGGGTTTTCAGTCATCGGAACCTAGACCTTATCTCCAATCCCTGCACAGGGAGGAACATGATGCACAAGTCAGAACACCCTTCTTTCCCCCTGGCAAGAAACCTTGCTGCTGGCAGTGAGTCAAACCTCCAGTGTAGGAGAAAACGGCATGGCCCATGAGGCCACGCCCAAGCGTGAGGGCCGCCTTGGGCACAAACACACATTGTGACCCTCAGCGTGAGTACCTTAGTCAAGTAACGCCTCTCAGTGACTGAGCCAAGTGCCCGCATATGTGGCTTGCCATGCCCATAGGCACCCAGGACTAACTAGATGGTGTGTATTCCAGTTGAGGGAACCCACTGCTGTGCTCTAGAGTCCCTCTCCTGGGGGGTCCCCTGTGGCAGAAAACAGTACTCTTCATTCCCACAGAATGAACACAAACACTTGGGAGCTTGGACAGTCCCCCGAGAGGAAGGCTCTTCTTCGGCCTCTGAGACAACCCCTACCCTGACCGGACACTGTAAACGCAACACCCAGAGACAAAATCCTGAGTGACTGCCTCCCACTTGCCCTACTTTGATTTCCAGAGGATCTCCCCTCACGGACTAGAGATCAGGCCTGCCATTACATTGGCCCCTAGCTGAGCCAAGTTTGCTTTTTCAGACATCTGTCCCCACAGCCCTGGCAAACACAGCCTCTAGGCTGGGTCCTCTGGAGCCATACCACAGGACCGTGCCTGCTCTCTCCTGGGAAACTGTGTCCATTCCTTTGGCCACACACCTCCAGAATATGAGAAACCTCAAGGCCTCCGAGGACATCCCACTACTGGGAGCCTCACTGGACTCACAGGGGCATTCGGACACAAGCTGAGCAGCTACATCCATGAATGCATGCACACAGATGTCAACAGAGATAGAAGGTTGAGCCGGACAGGCCTTTAGGCCGTAGTCTCAACTCTTGCTTTGGTTTCCAGGTGTCACTCCTCAGAGGCTTTGGTTCGAAGAACAGGGTATGGGGCTTTCCTGAGGCACGGAACAGAACTCCTCTCGTCTCCACATGGGAAGTTTCCTTGTTGGAGCCGTGTCAAACACCTCATGTTGGAGAATCCTGCAGAGTCCCTGAGCCACCTCCACATTCCAAGGTCTCCCAGGCCACCAAGCCACAGTAGGACTCATCTTCAGGAGAGTCCATTTCAACTCTCCCCTCTGGGTAGCTCACCCAGGAGCCCGCAGATTGAGCCTGCCTTGTCCTGACTAAAGAGTGCGAATATGAGGTGGCGTTCCCAGGCATCCATGCTTAGACACCTGCTCTCGAGTCTTTCTATATGGGGCCTCTTGGAACCATCCAATAGGACTCGACTTTCGTGCAGAAGGTAACCTTCAGTTTTGGAGCAGTTCACAAATCCC
Source organism: Mustela nivalis (assembly GCF_964662115.1). NCBI lineage: Eukaryota > Metazoa > Chordata > Mammalia > Carnivora > Mustelidae > Mustela > Mustela nivalis. Next base: position 537,163 of record NW_028136252.1, on the reverse strand, counting down.
ATCGTAGGCAAAACTTTCTGGCCTCATGAAGCCCCCACACCCTTCAGGAAGAGGCCATGCTGGACAAGAACTCTAGCCTGAGGCACGTCTCATAGTTGACATGACCTCAGTGCAGGAGATCTCGATTCAGCCTCTGCAGAGTGGGCCTGCCGTGCCCTCGGTTCCAAACCTCACGCTAGCTTGTGTTTTCAGACTTCCTTCCTCAACTCCTGGCAAACAAGCCCTCCGGACTAGGAACTCCAGAACCAAAACCCAGTCCAGTGTCTGCTCAATGGAAGAAAAACGTTTCCCTGTGGGGCTCCTCAGAAAACCCAGATGAGGATCAACCTGCTCGGGCCTCGACGGTACCCGAACTGGATAGGCTGCTCTGGGCACTCATGCTCTGCCTGACACAGCCTGAAGCCAGACGTCCAGACAGACAAGGAGACAGCTGGCCGCACACCCAGCACTTCGGACACGCCATGGTCTTATGCCGTCACCTCATCCTAACCTTGGTTTTCAGATATCTGAACCTAGACATTATATCAATTCTCCACACAGCTGGGTATAGCAAGCACAAAACAGAGCTCCTCCTTCCCCATGGCTGTCAAGCTTGCTCTTGGCATGGAGTCACACCTTCAGGGTGGGAGAAACCTTCATGGCCCATGATGCCACGCCCAAACTTGAGTGCTGCTTGGGCACAAATTCACACTGTGACCCTCAGCATGAGCCCCATGTCAAAGAAAGGCCTGTCAGGGCCTGGACCAAGAGCCCACATATGGGGCTTGCCAAGCCCCTATGCACCCAATCCTCACCACGGTTTGAATTTTCCAGTCGCCCCGCCCATACCTGGAGCTCTGCTCTGGAATCCCTTTCTTGGAGAGACCCATGAGCCAGACAACACGACTCCACCCTTCCCACAAAATGACCCCAAACTCTTGGGAGCTGGGACAAATCCCCAGAGAGGAATACTCGTCCACAGTACCTGAGGCCACCGCTCCAATCCACGGCTATCCCGGACACAACATCCAGAGACAAAAGCCTGAAGGAACGCCTCCCACTCGCCCTTGTTTCAGAGGCCCAGGAGCTCCCTCTCGGGCTGTACATCCGGCCTGCCATACCCTAGGCGCCACTCATAAGCTGAGTTGGTGTATTCAGACTTCTGTGCCCACAGCCTGGACCCACACAACATCCAGGCTAGGGCCTCTGGACCAAACAGCGAAAGATTGTGCCTGCCCTCTCCAAGGAAAGTGTGCCCAATCCATTGACCACAACCCTACAGGTTAGGGAAAAGCTCCAAGGTCCCTGAGGCCATCAATAGTATAGGCCACCCTGGACTAAGAGGGGCACTCTGATACCAGCGGAGCAATTATCTCCACTTAGACTCTCAGACTGTGTCCCCAGAGACAGAAGGTTGAAATGGACAGGCCCCCAGGCCCTAATCTGAACCTTAGCTTTGGTTTCCATGTTTCCATTCTCAGAGGACTGTTTTCGTAGACCAGCCTATGGGGCTTTTCTGAGGCACCAAACCAAACCTCTCTCATCTCCACATGGGCAGCTTTCTTACTGCGATGTATCAAACACTTCAAGCCCCTATGCACCCAATCCTCACCACGGTTTGAATTTTCCAGTCGCCCCGCCCATACGTGGAGCTCTGCTCTGGAATCCCTTTCTTGGAGAGACCCATGAGCCAGGAGAGTTCCGCAGGGCCACTGAACAACCAGCACATTCCAAGGTCTCCATGGACCCAAACGCACATTATGACGCATCCTCAGGAGAGGCCATTTCAACTCAGCCCCCTGGGTCGCGTGTTCGAGAGGCAGCAGATCAAACATATCTTGTCGCTAATAGCCAATGGGAATGCGAGGCATGCTGTACAGGGATCCATCCTTCGAACCCTGCTCTCCAGTCCTTCCGTATAGTATGTCCTGGAGCCATGCAACAGGACTCGAATGTCCCGCAGAAGGAAACCTTGTGCTTTGGGGCAACCTCCAAACTCAGCGTGGGAAAACTTCCTTGGCCTCATGAGGCCCCCACTTCATGAAAGTGTCATCATGGACACATACTCCAGCCTCAGCCAACATCTGATCCTCAGCCTGACTTCAGATGCAGGAGATTTTGATTCAGCCTCTGCAGAGTGGGCCTGCTCTGCCCTTGGCTCCAATCCTCACACTAGCTTGTGTTTTCAGACTTGCGTCCTCACACTCCTGGCCCACAAACCCTCCCTACTGGGAATTCTGGGGCCACAATGAAGCACTGTGCCTGCCTCCCAGGAGAAAAACATTGTCTATGGCGCTGCCCAGAAACCCCAAATGAGGATCAAACTGCTTTGCCCTCGGTAACACCCCAATTGCATAGGCTACCTTAAACAGTGATGCTCTGTCGCAAATAGCCTGAGCCCAGTCCTTCGAACAGACACCGACACAGCTGGCTGCACACCCAGCACATTGGACCCGCCACTGCCTTAGGCCACCATCCATTCCCAACCTGGGTTTTCAGTCATCGGAACCTAGACCTTATCTCCAATCCCTGCACAGGGGGGAACATGATGCACAAGTCAGAACCCCCTTCCTTCCCCCTGGCAAGAAACCTTGCTGCTGGCAGTGAGTCAAACCTCCAGTGTAGGAGAAAACGGCATGGCCCATGAGGCCACGCCCAAGCGTGAGGGCCGCCTTGGGCACAAACACACATTGTGACCCTCAGCGTGAGTACCTTATTCAAGTAACGCCTCTCAGTGACTGAGCCAAGTGCCCGCATATGTGGCTTGCCATGCCCATAGGCACCCAGGACTAACTAGATGGTGTGTATTCCAGTTGAGGGAACCCACTGCTGTGCTCTAGAGTCCCTCTCCTGGGTGGTCCCCTGTGGCAGAAAACAGTACTCTTCATTCCCACAGAATGAACACAAACACTTGGGAGCTTGGACGATCCCCTGATAGGAAGGCTCTTCCTCGGCCTCTGAGACAACCCCTACCCTGACCGGACACTGTAAACGGAACACCCAGAGACAAAATCCTGAGTGACTGCCTCCCACTTGCCCTACTTTGATTTCCAGAGGATCTCCCCTCACGGACTAGAGATCAGGCCTGCCATTACATTGGCCCCTAGCTGAGCCAAGTTTGCTTTTTCAGACATCTGTCCCCACAGCCCTGGCAAACACAGCCTCTAGGCTGGGTCCTCTGGAGCCATACCACAGGACCGTGCCTGCTCTCTCCTGGGAAACTGTGTCCATTCCTTTGGCCACACAACTCCAGAATATGAGAAACCTCAAGGCCTCCGAGGACATCCCACTACTGGGAGCCTCACTGGACTCACAGGGGCATTCGGACACAAGCTGAGCAGCTACATCCATGAATGCATGCACACAGATGTCAACAGAGATAGAAGGTTGAGCCGGACAGGCCTTTAGGCCGTAGTCTCAACTCTTGCTTTGGTTTCCAGGTGTCACTCCTCAGAGGCTTTGGTTCGAAGAACAGGGTATGGGGCTTTCCTGCGGCACGGAACAGAACTCCTCTCGTCTCCACATGGGAAGTTTCCATGTTGGAGCCGTGTCAAACACCTCATGTTGGAGAATCCTGCAGAGTCCCTGAGCCACCTCCACATTCCAAGGTCTCCCAGGCCACCAAGCCACAGTAGGACTCATCTTCAGGAGAGTCCATTTCAACTCTCCCTTCTGGGTAGCTCACCCAGGAGCCCGCAGATTGATCCTGCCTTGTCCTGACTAAAGAGTGGGAATATGAGGTGGCGTTCCCAGGCATCCATGCTTAGACCCCTGCTCTCGAGTCTTTCCATATGGGGCCTCTTGGAACCATCCAATAGGACTCGACTGTCGTGCAGAAGGTAACCTTCAGTTTTTGAGCAGTTCACAAATCCCATCGTAGGCAAAACTTTCTGGCCTCATGAAGCCCCCACACCCTTCAGGAAGAGGCCATGCTGGACAAGAACTCTAGCCTGAGGCACGTCTCATAGTTGACATGACCTCAGTGCAGGAGATCTCGATTCAGCCTCTGCAGAGTGGGCCTGCCGTGCCCTCGGTCCCAAACCTCACGCTAGCTTGTGTTTCAGACTTCCTTCCTCACACTCCTGGCAAACAAGCCCTCCGGACTAGGAACTCCAGAACCAAAACCCAGCCCAGTGTCTGCCCAACGGAAGAAAAACGTTTCCCTGTGGGGCTCTCCAGAAATCCCAGATGAGGATCAACCTGCTCGGGCCTCGACGGTACCCGAACTGGATAGGCTGCTCTGGGCACTCATGCTCTGCCTGATACAGCCTGAAGCCAGACGTCCAGAACGACAAGGAGACAGCTGGCCGCACACCCAGCACCTCGGACACAACATGGTCTTATGCCGTCACCTCATCCTAACCTTGGTTTTCAGATATCTGAACCTAGACATTATATCAATTCTCCACACAGCTGGGTATAGCAAGCACAAAACAGAAATCCTCCTTCCCCATGGCTGTCAAGGTTGCTCTTGGCATGGAGTCACACCTTCAGGGTGGGAGAAACCTTCATGGCCCCTGATGCCACGCCCAAACTTGAGGGCTGCTTGGGCACAAATTCACACTGTGACTCTCAGCATGAGCCTCATGTCAATGAAAGGCCTGTCAGGGCCAGGACCAAGAGCCCACATATGGGGCTTGCCAAGCCCTTATGCACCCAATCCTCACCACGGTGTGAATTTACCATTCGCCCCGCCCGTACCTGGAGCTCTGCTCTGGAATCCCTTTCTTGGAGAGACCCATGAGCCAGACAACACGACTCCACCCTTCCCACAAAATGACCCCAAACTCTTGGGAGCTGGGACAAATCCCCAGAGAGGGATATTCGTCCACACTACCTGAGGCCACCGCTCGAATCCACGGCTATCCCGGACACAACATCAAGACACAAAAGCCTGAAGGAACGCATTCCACTCGCCCTTGTTTCAGAGGCCCAGGAGCTCCCTCTCGGGCTGTACATACGGCCTGCCATACCCTAGGCGCCACTCATAAGCTGAGTTTGTGTATTCAGACTTCTGTGCCCACAGCCTGGACACACAGAACATCCAGGCTAGGGCCTCTGGACCAAACAGCGAAAGATTGTGTCTGCCCTCTCCAAGGAAAGTGTGCCCAATCCATTGACCACAACCCTACAGGTTAGGGAAAAGCTCCAAGGTCCCTGAGGCCATCAATAGTATAGGCCACCCTGGACTAAGAGGGGCTCTCTGACACCAGCGGAGCAACTATCTCCACTTAGACTCTCAGACAGTGTCCCCAGAGACAGAAGGTTGAAATGGACAGGCCCCCAGGCCCTAATCTGAACCTTAGCTTTGGTTTCCATGTTTCCGTTCTCAGAGGACTGTTTTCGTAGACCAGCACATGGGGCTTTTCTGAGGCACCAAACCAAACATCTCTCATCTCCACATGGGCAGCTTTCTTACTGGGATGTATCAAACACTTCAGGTAGGATAGTTCCGCAGGGCCAAAGAACAACCAGCACATTCCAAGGTCTCCATGGACCCAAACGCACATTATGACGCATCCTCAGGAGAGGCCATTTCAACTCAGCCCCCTGGGTCGCGTGTTCCAGAGGCAGCAGATCAAACATATCTTGTCGCTAATAGCCAATGGGAATGCGAGGCATGCTGTACAGGGATCCATCCTTCGAACCCTGCTCTCCAGTCCTTCCGTATGGTATGTCCTGGAGCCATGCAACAGGACTCGAATGTCCCGCAGAAGGAAACCTTGTGGTTTGGGGCAACCTCCAAACTCAGCGTGGGAAAAGTTCCTTGGCCTCATGAGGCCCCCACTTCATGAAGGTGCCATCATGGACACATACTCCAGCCTCAGCCAACGTCTGATCCTCAGCCTGACTTCAGATGCAGGAGATTTTGATTCAGCCTCTGCAGAGTGGGCCTGCTCTGCCCTTGGCTCCAATCCTCACACTAGCTTGTGTTTTCAGACTTGCGTCCTCACACTCCTGGCCCACAAACCCTCCCTACTGGGAATTCTGGGGCCACAATGAAGCACTGTGCCTGCCTCCCAGGAGAAAAAGATTGTCTATGGCGCTGCCCAGAAACCCCAAATGAGGATCAAACTGCTTGGCCCTCGGCAACAGCACAATTGCATAGGCTACCTTAAACAGTGATGCTCTGTCGCAAATAGCCTGAGCCCAGACCTTCCAACAAACACCGACACAGCTGGTGCACACCCAGCACATTGGACCCGCCACTGCCTTAGGCCACCATCCATTCCCAACCTGGGTTTTCAGTCATCGGAACCTAGACCTTATCTCCAATCCCTGCACAGGGGGGAACCTGATGCACAAGTCAGAACCCCCTTCCTTCCCCCTGGCAAGGAACCTTGCTGCTGGCAGTGAGTCAAACCTCCAGTGTAGGAGAAAACGGCATGGCCCATGAGGCCACGCCCAAGCGTGAGGGCCGCCTTGGGCACAAACACACATTGTGACCCTCAGCGTGAGTACATTAGTCAAGTAACGCCTCTCAGTGACTGGGCCAAGAGCCCGCATATGTGGCTTGCCATGCCCATAGGCACCCAGGACTAACTAGATGGTGTGTATTCCAGTTGAGGGAACCCACTGCTGTGCTCTAGAGTCCCTCTCCTGGGGTGTCCCCTGTGGCAGAATACAGTACTCTTCATTCCCACAGAATGAACACAAACACTTGGGAGCTTGGACAATCCCCCGAGAGGAAGGCTCTTCCTCGGCCTCTGAGACAACCCCTACCCTGACCGGACACTGTAAACGCAACACCCAGAGACAAAATCCTGAGTGACTGCCTCCCACTTGCCCTACTTTGATTTCCAGAGGATCTCCCCTCCCGGACTAGAGATCAGGCCTGCCATTACTTTGGCCCCTAGCTGAGCCAAGTTTGCTTTTTCAGACATCTGTCCCCACAGCTCTGGCAAACACAGCCTCTAGGCTGGGTCCTCTGGAGCCATACCACAGGACCGTGCCTGCTCTCTCCTGGGAAACTGTGTCCATTCCTTTGGCCACACACCTCCAGAATATGAGAAACCTCAAGGCCTCCGAGGACATCCCACTACTGGGAGCCTCACTGGACTCACAGGGGCATTCGACACAAGCTGAGCAGCTACATCCATGAATGCATGCACACAGATGTCAACAGAGATAGAAGGTTGAGCCGGACAGGCCTTTAGGCCGTAGTCTCAACTCTTGCTTTGGTTTCCAGGTGTCACTCCTCAGAGGCTTTGGTTCGAAGAACAGGGTATGGGGCTTTCCTGAGGCACGGAACAGAACTCCTCTCGTCTCCACATGGGAAGTTTCCTTGTTGGAGCCGTGTCAAACACCTCATGTTGGAGAATCCTGCAGAGTCCCTGAGCCACCTCCACATTCCAAGGTCTCCCAGGCCACCAAGCCACAGTAGGACTCATCTTCAGGAGAGTCCATTTCAACTCTCCCCTCTGGGTAGCTCACCCAGGAGCCCGCAGATTGAGCCTGCCTTGTCCTGACTAAAGAGTGCGAATATGAGGTGGCGTTCCCAGGCAACCATGCTTAGACACCTGCTCTCGAGTCTTTCCATATGGGGCCTCTTGGAACCATCCAATAGGACTCGACTGTCGTGCAGAAGGTAACCTTCAGTTTTTGAGCAGTTCACAAATCCCATCGTAGGCAAAACTTTCTGGCCTCATGAAGCCCCCACACCCTTCAGGAAGAGGCCATGCTGGACAAGAACTCTAGCCTGAGGCACGTCTCATAGTTGACATGACCTCAGTGCAGGAGATCTCGATTCAGCCTCTGCAGAGTGGGCCTGCCGTGCCCTCGGTCCCAAACCTCACGCTAGCTTGTGTTTTCCGACTTCCTTCCTCACACTCCTGGCAAACAAGCCCTCCGGACTAGGAACTCCAGAACCAAAACCCAGCCCAGTGTCTGCCCAACGGAAGAAAAACGTTTCCCTGTGAGGCTCTCCAGAAAACCCAGATGAGGATCAACCTGCTCGGGCCTCGACGGTACCCGAACTGGATAGGCTGCTCTGGGCACTCATGCTCTGCCTGACACAGCCTGAAGCCAGACGTCCAGAACGACAAGGAGACAGCTGGCCGCACACCCAGCACTTCGGACACAACATGGTCTTATGCCGTCACCTCATCCTAACCTTGGTTTTCAGATATCTGAACCTAGACATTATATCAATTCTCCACACAGCTGGGTATAGCAAGCACAAAACAGAACTCCTCCTTCCCCATGGCTGTCAAGGTTGCTCTTGGCATGGAGTCACACCTTCAGGGTGGGAGAAACCTTCATGGCCCCTGATGCCACGCCCAAACTTGAGGGCTGCTTGGGCACAAATTCACACTGTGACCCTCAGCATGAGCCCCATGTCAAAGAAAGGCCTGTCAGGGCCTGGACCAAAAGCCCACATATGGGGCTTGCCAAGCCCTTATGCACCCAATCCTCACCACGGTGTGAATTTACCATTCGCCCCGCCCGTACCTGGAGCTCTGCTCTGGAATCCCTTTCTTGGAGAGACCCATGAGCCAGACAACACGACTCCACCCTTCCCACAAAATGACCCCAAACTCTTGGGAGCTGGGACAAATCCCCAGAGAGGGATACTCGTCCACACTACCTGAGGCCACCGCTCCAATCCACGGCTATCCCGGACACAACATCAAGAGACAAAAGCCTGAAGGAACGCATTCCACTCGCCCTTGTTTCAGAGGCCCAGGAGCTCCCTCTCGGGCTGTACATACGGCCTGCCATACCCTAGGCGCCACTCATAAGCTGAGTTGGTGTATTCAGACTTCTGTGCCCACAGCCTGGACCCACACAACATCCAGGCTAGGGCCTCTGGACCAAGCAGCGAAAGATTGTGTCTGCCCTCTCCAAGGAAAGTGTGCCCAATCCATTGACCACAACCCTACAGGTTAGGGAAAAGCTCCAAGGTCCCTGAGGCCATCAATAATATAGGCCACCCTGGACTAAGAGGGGCTCTCTGACACCAGCGGAGCAACTATCTCCACTTAGACTCTCAGACAGTGTCCCCAGAGACAGAAGGTTGAAATGGACAGGCCCCCAGGCCCTAATCTGAACCTTAGCTTTGGTTTCCATGTTTCCGTTCTCAGAGGACTGTTTTCGTAGACCAGCACATGGGGCTTTTCTGAGGCACCAAACCAAACATCTCTCATCTCCACATGGGCAGCTTTCTTACTGGGATGTATCAAACACTTCAGGTAGGAGAGTTCCGCAGGGCCAAAGAACAACCAGCACATTCCAAGGTCTCCATGGACCCAAACGCACATTATGACGCATCCTCAGGAGAGGCCATTTCAACTCAGCCCCCTGGGTCGCGTGTTCCAGAGGCAGCAGATCAAACATATCTTGTCGCTAATAGCCAATGGGAATGCGAGGCATGCTGTACAGGGATCCATCCTTCGAACCCTGCTCTCCAGTCCTTCCATATGGTATGTCCTGGAGCCATGCAACAGGACTCGAATGTCCCGCAGAAGGAAACCTTGTGGTTTGGGGCAACCTCCAAATTCAGCGTGGGAAAACTTCCTTGGCCTCATGAGGCCCCCACTTCATGAAGGTGCCATCATGGACACATACTCCAGCCTCAGCCAACGTCTGATCCTCAGCCTGACTTCAGATGCAGGAGATTTTGATTCAGCCTCTGCAGAGTGGGCCTGCTCTGCCCTTGGCTCCAATCCTCACACTAGCTTGTGTTTTCAGACTTGCGTCCTCACACTCCTGGCCCACAAACCCTCCCTACTGGGAATTCTGGGGCCACAATGAAGCACTGTGCCTGCCTCCCAGGAGAAAAACATTGTCTATGGCGCTGCCCAGAAACCCCAAATGAGGATCAAACTGCTTGGCCCTCGGCAACACCCCAATTGCATAGGCTACCTTAAACAGTGATGCTCTGTCGCAAATAGCCTGAGCCCAGACCTTCCAACAAACACCGACACAGCTGGCTGCACACCCAGCACATTGGACCCGCCACTGCCTTAGGCCACCATCCATTCCCAACCTGGGTTTTCAGTCATCGGAACCTAGACCTTATCTCCAATCCCTGCACTGGGGGGAACCTGATGCACAAGTCAGAACCCCCTTCCTTCCCCCTGGCAAGAAACCTTGCTGCTGGCAGTGAGTCAAACCTCCAGTGTAGGAGAAAACGGCATGGCCCATGAGGCCACGCCCAAGCGTGAGGGCCGCCTTGGGCACAAACACACATTGTGACCCTCAGCGTGAGTACATTAGTCAAGTAACGCCTCTCAGTGACTGGGCCATGAGCCCGCATATGTGGCTTGCCATGCCCATAGGCACCCAGGACTAACTAGATGGTGTGTATTCCAGTTGAGGGAACCCACTGCTGTGCTCTAGAGTCCCTCTGCTGGGGTGTCCCCTGTGGCAGAATACAGTACTCTTCATTCCCACAGAATGAACACAAACACTTGGGAGCTTGGACAATCCCCCGAGAGGAAGGCTCTTCTTCGGCCTCTGAGACAACCCCTACCCTGACCGGACACTGTAAACGCAACACCCAGAGACAAAATCCTGAGTGACTGCCTCCCACTTGCCCTACTTTGATTTCCAGAGGATCTCCCCTCCCGGACTAGAGATCAGGCCTGCCATTACATTGGCCCCTAGCTGAGCCAAGTTTGCTTTTTCAGACATCTGTCCCCACAGCCCTGGCAAAAACAGCCTCTAGGCTGGGTCCTCTGGAGCCATTCCATAGGACCGTGCCTGCTCTGTCCTGGGAAACTGTGTCCATTCCTTTGGCCACACACCTCCAGAATATGAGAAACCTCAAGGCCTCCGAGGACATCCCACTACTGGGAGCCTCACTGGACTCACAGGGGCATTCGACACAAGCTGAGCAGCTACATCCATGAATGCATGCACACAGATGTCAACAGAGATAGAAGGTTGAGCCGGACAGGCCTTTAGGCCGTAGTCTCAACTCTTGCTTTGGTTTCCAGGTGTCACTCCTCAGAGGCTTTGGTTCGAAGAACAGGGTATGGGGCTTTCCTGAGGCACGGAACAGAACTCCTCTCGTCTCCACATGGGAAGTTTCCTTGTTGGAGCCGTGTCAAACACCTCATGTTGGAGAATCCTGCAGAGTCCCTGAGCCACCTCCACATTCCAAGGTCTCCCAGGCCACCAAGCCACAGTAGGACTCATCTTCAGGAGAGTCCATTTCAACTCTCCCCTCTGGGTAGCTCACCCAGGAGCCCGCAGATTGAGCCTGCCTTGTCCTGACTAAAGAGTGCGAATATGAGGTGGCGTTCCCAGGCATCCATGCTTAGACACCTGCTCTCGAGTCTTTCTATATGGGGCCTCTTGGAACCATCCAATAGGACTCGACTTTCGTGCAGAAGGTAACCTTCAGTTTTGGAGCAGTTCACAAATCCCATCGTAGGCAAAACTTTCTGGCCTCATGAAGCCCCCACACCCTTCAGGAAGAGGCCATGCTGGACAAGAACTCTAGCCTGAGGCACGTCTCATAGTTGACATGACCTCAGTGCAGGAGATCTCGATTCAGCCTCTGCAGAGTGGGCCTGCCGTGCCCTCGGTTCCAAACCTCACGCTAGCTTGTGTTTTCAGACTTCCTTCCTCAACTCCTGGCAAACAAGCCCTCCGGACTAGGAACTCCAGAACCAAAACCCAGTCCAGTGTCTGCTCAATGGAAGAAAAACGTTTCCCTGTGGGGCTCCTCAGAAAACCCAGATGAGGATCAACCTGCTCGGGCCTCGACGGTACCCGAACTGGATAGGCTGCTCTGGGCACTCATGCTCTGCCTGACACAGCCTGAAGCCAGACGTCCAGACAGACAAGGAGACAGCTGGCCGCACACCCAGCACTTCGGACACGCCATGGTCTTATGCCGTCACCTCATCCTAACCTTGGTTTTCAGATATCTGAACCTAGACATTATATCAATTCTCCACACAGCTGGGTATAGCAAGCACAAAACAGAGCTCCTCCTTCCCCATGGCTGTCAAGCTTGCTCTTGGCATGGAGTCACACCTTCAGGGTGGGAGAAACCTTCATGGCCCATGATGCCACGCCCAAACTTGAGTGCTGCTTGGGCACAAATTCACACTGTGACCCTCAGCATGAGCCCCATGTCAAAGAAAGGCCTGTCAGGGCCTGGACCAAGAGCCCACATATGGGGCTTGCCAAGCCCCTATGCACCCAATCCTCACCACGGTTTGAATTTTCCAGTCGCCCCGCCCATACCTGGAGCTCTGCTCTGGAATCCCTTTCTTGGAGAGACCCATGAGCCAGACAACACGACTCCACCCTTCCCACAAAATGACCCCAAACTCTTGGGAGCTGGGACAAATCCCCAGAGAGGAATACTCGTCCACAGTACCTGAGGCCACCGCTCCAATCCACGGCTATCCCGGACACAACATCCAGAGACAAAAGCCTGAAGGAACGCCTCCCACTCGCCCTTGTTTCAGAGGCCCAGGAGCTCCCTCTCGGGCTGTACATCCGGCCTGCCATACCCTAGGCGCCACTCATAAGCTGAGTTTGTGTATTCAGACTTCTGTGCCCACAGCCTGGACCCACACAACATCCAGGCTAGGGCCTCTGGACCAAACAGCGAAAGATTGTGCCTGCCCTCTCCAAGGAAAGTGTGCCCAATCCATTGACCACAACCCTACAGGTTAGGGAAAAGCTCCAAGGTCCCTGAGGCCATCAATAGTATAGGCCACCCTGGACTAAGAGGGGCTCTCTGATACCAGCGGAGCAACTATCTCCACTTAGACTCTCAGACTGTGTCCCCAGAGACAGAAGGTTGAAATGGACAGGCCCCCAGGCCCTAATCTGAACCTTAGCTTTGGTTTCCATGTTTCCATTCTCAGAGGACTGTTTTCGTAGACCAGCCTATGGGGCTTTTCTGAGGCACCAAACCAAACCTCTCTCATCTCCACATGGGCAGCTTTCTTACTGCGATGTATCAAACACTTCAAGCCCCTATGCACCCAATCCTCACCACGGTTTGAATTTTCCAGTCGCCCCGCCCATACGTGGAGCTCTGCTCTGGAATCCCTTTCTTGGAGAGACCCATGAGCCAGGAGAGTTCCGCAGGGCCACTGAACAACCAGCACATTCCAAGGTCTCCATGGACCCAAACGCACATTATGACGCATCCTCAGGAGAGGCCATTTCAACTCAGCCCCCTGGGTCGCGTGTTCCAGAGGCAGCAGATCAAACATATCTTGTCGCTAATAGCCAATGGGAATGCGAGGCATGCTGTACAGGGATCCATCCTTCGAACCCTGCTCTCCAGTCCTTCCGTATGGTATGTCCTGGAGCCATGCAACAGGACTCGAATGTCCCGCAGAAGGAAACCTTGTGCTTTGGGGCAACCTCCAAACTCAGCGTGGGAAAACTTCCTTGGCCTCATGAGGCCCCCACTTCATGAAGGTGTCATCATGGACACATACTCCAGCCTCAGCCAACATCTGATCCTCAGCCTGACTTCAGATGCAGGAGATTTTGATTCAGCCTCTGCAGAGTGGGCCTGCTCTGCCCTTGGCTCCAATCCTCACACTAGCTTGTGTTTTCAGACTTGCGTCCTCACACTCCTGGCCCACAAACCCTCCCTACTGGGAATTCTGGGGCCACAATGAAGCACTGTGCCTGCCTCCCAGGAGAAAAACATTGTCTATGGCGCTGCCCAGAAACCCCAAATGAGGATCAAACTGCTTGGCCCTCGGTAACACCCCAATTATAGGCTACCTTAAACAGTGATGCTCTGTCGCAAATAGCCTGAGCCCAGACCTTCGAACAGACACCGACACAGCTGGCTGCACACCCAGCACATTGGACCCGCCACTGCCTTAGGCCACCATCCATTCCCAACCTGGGTTTTCAGTCATCGGAACCTAGACCTTATCTCCAATCCCTGCACAGGGGGGAACATGATGCACAAGTCAGAACCCCCTTCCTTCCCCCTGGCAAGAAACCTTGCTGCTGGCAGTGAGTCAAACCTCCAGTGTAGGAGAAAACGGCATGGCCCATGAGGCCACGCCCAAGCGTGAGGGCCGCCTTGGGCACAAACACACATTGTGACCCTCAGCGTGAGTACCTTATTCAAGTAACGCCTCTCAGTGACTGAGCCAAGTGCCCGCATATGTGGCTTGCCATGCCCATAGGCACCCAGGACTAACTAGATGGTGTGTATTCCAGTTGAGGGAACCCACTGCTGTGCTCTAGAGTCCCTCTGCTGGGGTGTCCCCTGTGGCAGAAAACAGTACTCTTCATTCCCACAGAATGAAAACAAACACTTGGGAGCTTGGACAATCCCCTGATAGGAAGGCTCTTCCTCGGCCTCTGAGACAACCCCTACCCTGACCGGACACTGTAAACGGAACACCCAGAGACAAAATCCTGAGTGACTGCCTCCCACTTGCCCTACTTTGATTTCCAGAGGATCTCCCCTCACGGACTAGAGATCAGGCCTGCCATTACATTGGCCCCTAGCTGAGCCAAGTTTGCTTTTTCAGACATCTGTCCCCACAGCTCTGGCAAACACAGCCTCTAGGCTGGGTCCTCTCGAGCCATACCACAGGACCGTGCCTGCTCTCTCCTAGGAAACTGTGTCCATTCCTTTGGCCACACAACTCCAGAATATGAGAAACCTCAAGGCCTCCGAGGACATCCCACTACTGGGAGCCTCACTGGACTCACAGGGGCATTCGGACACAAGCTGAGCAGCTACATCCTTGAATGCATGCACACAGATGTCAACAGAGATAGAAGGTTGAGCCGGACAGGCCTTTAGGCCGTAGTCTCAACTCTTGCTTTGGTTTCCAGGTGTCACTCCTCAGAGGCTTTGGTTCGAAGAACAGGGTATGGGGCTTTCCTGAGGCACGGAACAGAACTCCTCTCGTCTCCACATGGGAAGTTTCCATGTTGGAGCCGTGTCAAACACCTCATGTTGGAGAATCCTGCAGAGTCCCTGAGCCACCTCCACATTCCAAGGTCTCCCAGGCCACCAAGCCACAGTAGGACTCATCTTCAGGAGAGTCCATTTCAACTCTCCCCTCTGGGTAGCTCACCCAGGAGCCCGCAGATTGATCCTGCCTTGTCCTGACTAAAGAGTGCGAATATGAGGTGGCGTTCCCAGGCATCCATGCTTAGACCCCTGCTCTCGAGTCTTTCCATATGGGGCCTCTTGGAACCATCCAATAGGACTCGACTGTCGTGCAGAAGGTAACCTTCAGTTTTTGAGCAGTTCACAAATCCCATCGTAGGCAAAACTTTCTGGCCTCATGATGCCCCCACACCCTTCAGGAAAAGGCCATGCTGGACAAGAACTCTAGCCTGAGGCACGTCTCATAGTTGACATGACCTCAGTGCAGGAGATCTCGATTCAGCCTCTGCAGAGTGGGACTGCCGTGCCCTCGGTCCCAAACCTCACGCTAGCTTGTGTTTCAGACTTCCTTCCTCACACTCCTGGCAAACAAGCCCTCCGGACTAGGAACTCCAGAACCAAAACCCAGCCCAGTGTCTGCCCAACGGAACTAAAACGTTTCCCTGTGGGGCTCTCCAGAAATCCCAGATGAGGATCAACCTGCTCGGGCCTCGACGGTACCCGAACTGGATAGGCTGCTCTGGGCACTCATGCACTGCCTGATACAGCCTGAAGCCAGACGTCCAGAACGACAAGGAGACAGCTGGCCGCACACCCAGCACTTCGGACACAACATGGTCTTATGCCGTCACCTCATCCTAACCTTGGTTTTCAGATATCTGAACCTAGACATTATATCAATTCTCCACACAGCTGGGTATAGCAAGCACAAAACAGAAATCCTCCTTCCCCATGGCTGTCAAGGTTGCTCTTGGCATGGAGTCACACCTTCAGGGTGGGAGTAACCTTCATGGCCCCTGATGCCACGCCCAAACTTGAGGGCTGCTTGGGCACAAATTCACACTGTGACTCTCAGCATGAGCCCCATGTCAAAGAAAGGCCTGTCAGGGCCTGGACCAAGAGCCCACATATGGGGCTTGCCAAGCCCTTATGCACCCAATCCTCACCACGGTGTGAATTTACCATTCGCCCCGCCCGTACCTGGAGCTCTGCTCTGGAATCCCTTTCTTGGAGAGACCCATGAGCCAGACAACACGACTCCACCCTTCCCACAAAATGACCCCAAACTCTTGGGAGCTGGGACAAATCCCCAGAGAGGGATATTCGTCCACACTACCTGAGGCCACCGCTCGAATCCACGGCTATCCCGGACACAACATCAAGAGACAAAAGCCTGAAGGAACGCCTCCCACTCGCCCTTGTTTCAGAGGCCCAGGAGCTCCCTCTCGGGCTGTACATCCGGCCTGCCATACCCTAGGCGCCACTCATAAGCTGAGTTTGTGTATTCAGACTTCTGTGCCCACAGCCTGGACACACAGAACATCCAGGCTAGGGCCTCTGGACCAAACAGCGAAAGATTGTGTTTGCCGTCTCCAAGGAAAGTGTGCCCAATCCATTGACCACAACCCTACAGGTTAGGGAAAAGCTCCAAGGTCCCTGAGGCCATCAATAGTATAGGCCACCCTGGACTAAGAGGGGCTCTCTGACACCAGCGGAGCAACTATCTCCACTTAGACTCTCAGACAGTGTCCCCAGAGACAGAAGGTTGAAATGGACAGGCCCCAAGGTCCTAATCTGAACCTTAGCTTTGGTTTCCATGTTTCCGTTCTCAGAGGACTGTTTTCGTAGACCAGCACATGGGGCTTTTCTGAGGCACCAAACCAAACATCTCTCATCTCCACATGGGCAGCTTTCTTACTGGGATGTATCAAACACTTCAAGTACGATAGTTCCGCAGGGCCAAAGAACAACCAGCACATTCCAAGTTCTCCATGGACCCAAACGCACATTATGACGCATCCTCAGGAGAGGCCATTTCAACTCAGCCCCCTGGGTCGCGTGTTCCAGAGGCAGCAGATCAAACATATCTTGTCGCTAATAGCCAATGGGAATGCGAGGCATGCTGTACAGGGATCCATCCTTCGAACCCTGCTCTCCAGTCCTTCCGTATTGTATGTCCTGGAGCCATGCAACAGGACTCGAATGTCCCGCAGAAGGAAACCTTGTGGTTTGGGGCAACCTCCAAACTCAGCGTGGGAAAACTTCCTTGGCCTCATGAGGCCCCCACTTCATGAAGGTGCCATCATGGACACATACTCCAGCCTCAGCCAACGTCTGATCCTCAGCCTGACTTCAGATGCAGGAGATTTTGATTCAGCCTCTGCAGAGTGGGCCTGCTCTGCCCTTGGCTCCAATCCTCACACTAGCTTGTGTTTTCCGACTTGCGTCCTCACACTCCTGGCCCACAAACCCTCCCTACTGGGAATTCTGGGGCCACAATGAAGCACTGTGCCTGCCTCCCAGGAGAAAAACATTGTCTATGGCGCTGCCCAGAAACCCCAAATGAGGATCAAACTGCTTGGCCCTCGGCAACAGCAAAATTGCATAGGCTACCTTAAACAGTGATCATCTGTCGCAAATAGCCTGAGCCCAGACCTTCCAACAAACACCGACACAGCTGGTGCACACCCAGCACATTGGACCCGCCACTGCCTTAGGCCACCATCCATTCCCAACCTGGGTTTTCAGTCATCGGAACCTAGACCTTATCTCCAATCCCTGCACAGGGGGGAACCTGATGCACAAGTCAGAACCCCCTTCCTTCCCCCTGGCAAGAAACCTTGCTGCTGGCAGTGAGTCAAACCTCCAGTGTAGGAGAAAACGGCATGGCCCATGAGGCCACGCCCAAGCGTGAGGGCCGCCTTGGGCACAAACACACATTGTGACCCTCAGCGTGAGTACATTAGTCAAGTAACGCCTCTCAGTGACTGGGCCAAGAGCCCGCATATGTGGCTTGCCATGCCCATAGGCACCCAGGACTAACTAGATGGTGTGTATTCCAGTTGAGGGAACCCACTGCTGTGCTCTAGAGTCCCTCTGCTGGGGTGTCCCCTGTGGCAGAATACAGTACTCTTCATTCCCACAGAATGAACACAAACACTTGGGAGCTTGGACAATCCCCCGAGAGGAAGGCTCTTCCTCGGCCTCTGAGACAACCCCTACCCTGACCGGACACTGTAAACGCAACACCCAGAGACAAAATCCTGAGTGACTGCCTCCCACTTGCCCTACTTTGATTTCCAGAGGATCTCCCCTCCCGGACTAGAGATCAGGCCTGCCATTACTTTGGCCCCTAGCTGAGCCAAGTTTGCTTTTTCAGACATCTGTCCCCACAGCCCTGGCAAACACAGCCTCTAGGCTGGGTCCTCTGGAGCCATACCACAGGACCGTGCCTGCTCTCTCCTGGGAAACTGTGTCCATTCCTTTGGCCACACACCTCCAGAATATGAGAAACCTCAAGGCCTCCGAGGACATCCCACTACTGGGAGCCTCACTGGACTCACAGGGGCATTCGGACACAAGCTGAGCAGCTACATCCATGAATGCATGCACACAGATGTCAACAGAGATAGAAGGTTGAGCCGGACAGGCCTTTAGGCCGTAGTCTCAACTCTTGCTTTGGTTTCCAGGTGTCACTCCTCAGAGGCTTTGGTTCGAAGAACAGGGAATGGGGCTTTCCTGAGGCACGGAACAGAACTCCTCTCGTCTCCACATGGGAAGTTTCCTTGTTGGAGCCGTGTCAAACACCTCATGTTGGAGAATCCTGCAGAGTCCCTGAGCCACCTCCACATTCCAAGGTCTCCCAGGCCACCAAGCCACAGTAGGACTCATCTTCAGGAGAGTCCATTTCAACTCTCCCCTCTGGGTAGCTCACCCAGGAGCCCGCAGATTGAGCCTGCCTTGTCCTGACTAAAGAGTGGGAATATGAGGTGGCGTTCCCAGGCATCCATGCTTAGACACCTGCTCTTGAGTCTTTCCATATGGGGCCTCTTGGAACCATCCAATAGGACTCGACTGTCGTGCAGAAGGTAACCTTCAGTTTTGGAGCAGTTCACAAATCCCATCGTAGGCAAAACTTTCTGGCCTCATGAAGCCCCCACACCCTTCAGGAAGAGGCCATGCTGGACAAGAACTCTAGCCTGAGGCACGTCTCATAGTTGACATGACCTCAGTGCAGGAGATCTCGATTCAGCCTCTGGAGAGTGGGACTGCCGTGCCCTCGGTCCCAAACCTCACGCTAGGTTGTGTTTCAGACTTCCTTCTTCACACTCCTGGCAAACAAGCCCTCCGGACTAGGAACTCCAGAACCAAAACCCAGCTCAGTGTCTGCCCAACGGAAGAAAAATGTTTCCATGTGGGGCTCTCCAGAAAACCCAGATGAGGATCAACCTGCTCAGGCCTCGACGGTACCCGAACTGGATAGGCTGCTCTGGGCACTCATGCTCTGCCTGACACAGCCTGAAGCCAGACGTCCAGACAGACAAGGAGACAGCTGGCCGCACACCCAGCACTTCGGACACGCCATGGTCTTATGCCGTCACCTCATCCTAACCTTGGTTTTCAGATATCTGAACCTAGACATTATATCAATTCTCCACACAGCGGGGTATAGCAAGCACAAAACAGAACTCCTCCTTCCCCATGGCTGTCAAGCTTGCTCTTGGCATGGAGTCACACCTTCAGGGTGGGAGAAACCTTCATGGCCCCTGATGCCACGCCCAAACTTGAGTGCTGCTTGGGCTCAAATTCACACTGTGACCCTCAGCATGAGCCCCATGTCAAAGAAAGGCCTGTCAGGGCCTGGACCAAGAGCCCACATATGGGGCTTGCCAAGCCCCTATGCACCCAATCCTCACCACGTTTTGAATTTTCCATACGCCCCGACCGTACCTGGAGCTCTGCTCTGGAATCCCTTTCTTGGAGAGACCCATGAGCCAGACAACACGACTCCACCCTTCTCACAAAATGACCCCAAACTCTTGGGAGCTGGGACAAATCCCCAGAGAGGGATACTCGTCCACAGTACCTGAGGCCACCGCTCCAATCCACGGCTATCCCGGACACAACATCCAGAGACAAAAGCCTGAAGGAACGCCTCCCACTCGCCCTTGTTTCAGAGGCCCAGGAGCTCCCTCTCGGGCTGTACATCCGGCCTGCCATACCCTAGGCGCCACTCATAAGCTGAGTTGGTGTATTCAGACTTCTGTGCCCACAGCCTGGACCCACACAACATCCAGGCTAGGGCCTCTGGACCAAACAGCGAAAGATTGTGCCTGCCCTCTCCAAGGAAAGTGTGCCCAATCCATTGACCACAACCCTACAGGTTAGGGAAAAGCTCCAAGGTCCCTGAGGCCATCAATAGTATAGGCCACCCTGGACTAAGAGGGGCTCTCTGACACCAGCGGAGCAACTATCTCCACTTAGACTCTCAGACAGTGTCCCCAGAGACAGAAGGATGAAATGGACAGGCCCCCAGGCCCTAATCTGAACCTTAGCTTTGGTTTCCATGTTTCCGTTCTCAGAGGACTGTTTTCGTAGACCAGCACATGGGGCTTTTCTGAGGCACCAAACCAAACATCTCTCATCTCCACATGGGCAGCTTTCTTACTGGGATGTATCAAACACTTCAGGTAGGATAGTTCCGCAGGGCCAAAGAACAACCAGCACATTCCAAGGTCTCCATGGACCCAAACGCACATTATGACGCATCCTCAGGAGAGGCCATTTCAACTCAGCCCCCTGGGTCGCGTGTTACAGAGGCAGCAGATCAAACATATCTTGTCGCTAATAGCCAATGGGAATGCGAGGCATGCTGTACAGGGATCGATCCTTCGAACCCTGCTCTCCAGTCCTTCCGTATGGTATGTCCTGGAGCCATGCAACAGGACTCGAATGTCCCGCAGAAGGAAACCTTGTGGTTTGGGGCAACCTCCAAACTCAGCGTGGGAAAACTTCCTTGGCCTCATGAGGCCCCCACTTCATGAAGGTGCCATCATGGACACATACTCCAGCCTCAGCCAACGTCTGATCCTCAGCCTGACTTCAGATGCAGGAGATTTTGATTCAGCCTCTGCAGAGTGGGCCTGCTCTGCCCTTGGCTCCAATCCTCACACTAGCTTGTGTTTTCAGACTTGCGTCCTCACACTCCTGGCCCACAAACCCTCCCTACTGGGAATTCTGGGGCCACAATGAAGCACTGTGCCTGCCTCCCAGGAGAAAAACATTGTCTATGGCGCTGCCCAGAAACCCCAAATGATGATCAAACTGCTTGGCCCTCGGCAACAGCCCAATTGCATAGGCTACCTTAAACAGTGATGCTCTGTCGCAAATAGCCTGAGCCCAGACCTTCCAACAAACACCGACACAGGTGGTGCACACCCAGCACATTGGACCCGCCACTGCCTTAGGCCACCATCCATTCCCAACCTGGGTTTTCAGTCATCGGAACCTAGACCTTATCTCCAATCCCTGCACAGGGGGGAACCTGATGCACCAGTCAGAACCCCCTTCCTTCCCCCTGGCAAGAAACCTTGCTGCTGGCAGTGAGTCAAACCTTCAGTGTAGGAGAAAACGGCATGGCCCATGAGGCCACGCCCAAGCGTGAGGGCCGCCTTGGGCACAAACACACATTGTGACCCTCAGCGTGAGTACATTAGTCAAGTAACGCCTCTCAGTGACTGGGCCAAGAGCCCGCATATGTGGCTTGCCATGCCCATAGGCACCCAGGACTAACTAGATGGTGTGTATTCCAGTTGAGGGAACCCACTGCTGTGCTCTAGAGTCCCTCTCCTGGGGGGGTCCCCTGTGGCAGAAAACAGTACTCTTCATTCCCACAGAATGAACACAAACACTTGGGAGCTTGGACAATCCCCCGAGAGGAAGGCTCTTCCTCGGCCTCTGAGACAACCCCTACCCTGACCGGACACTGTAAACGAAACACCCAGAGACAAAATCCTGAGTGACTGCCTCCCACTTGCCCTACTTTGATTTCCAGAGGATCTCCCCTCCCGGACTAGAGATCAGGCCTGCCATTACATTGGCCCCTAGCTGAGCCAAGTTTGCTTTTTCAGACATCTGTCCCCACAGCCCTGGCAAACACAGCCTCTAGGCTGGGTCCTCTGGAGCCATTCCACAGGACCGTGCCTGCTCTCTCCTGGGAAACTGTGTCCATTCCTTTGGCCACATACCTCCAGAATATGAGAAACCTCAAGGCCTCCGAGGACATCCCACTACTGGGAGCCTCACTGGACTCACAGGGGCATTCGGACACAAGCTGAGCAGCTACATCCATGAATGCATGCACACAGATGTCAACAGAGATAGAAGGTTGAGCCGGACAGGCCTTTAGGCCGTAGTCTCAACTCTTGCTTTGGTTTCCAGGTGTCACTCCTCAGAGGCTTTGGTTCGAAGAACAGGGTATGGGGCTTTCCTGAGGCACGGAACAGAACTCCTCTCGTCTCCACATGGGAAGTTTCCTTGTTGGAGCCGTGTCAAACACCTCATGTTGGAGAATCCTGCAGAGTCCCTGAGCCACCTCCACATTCCAAGGTCTCCCAGGCCACCAAGCCACAGTAGGACTCATCTTCAGGAGAGTCCATTTCAACTCTCCCCTCTGGGTAGCTCACCCAGGAGCCCGCAGATTGAGCCTGCCTTGTCCTGACTAAAGAGTGGGAATATGAGGTGGCGTTCCCAGGCATCCATGCTTAGACACCTGCTCTCGAGTCTTTCCATATGGGGCCTCTTGGTACCATCCAATAGGACTCGACTGTCGTGCAGAAGGTAACCTTCAGTTTTGGAGCAGTTCACAAATCCCATCGTAGGCAAAATTTTCTAGCCTCAGAAGCCCCCACACCCTTCAGGAAGAGGCCATGCTGGACAAGAATTCTAGCCTGAGGCACATCTCATAGTTGACATGACCTCAGTGCAGGAGATC
The DNA here is from genome assembly GCF_964662115.1 of Mustela nivalis. Taxonomy (NCBI): domain Eukaryota; kingdom Metazoa; phylum Chordata; class Mammalia; order Carnivora; family Mustelidae; genus Mustela; species Mustela nivalis. The sequence goes on along the minus strand of NW_028136252.1, from coordinate 514,340 downwards.
TCGTTTCAGCCTCTGCAGAGTGGGCCTGCAGTGCCCTCGGTCCCAAACCTCACGCTAGCTTGTGTTTCAGACTTCCTTCCTCACACTCCTGGCAAACAAGCCCTCCGGACTAGGAACTCCAGAACCAAAACCCAGCCCAGTGTCTGCCCAACGGAAGCAAAACCTTTCCCTGTGGGGCTCTCCAGAAAACCCAGATGAGGATCAACCTGCTCGGGCCTCGACGGTATCCGAACTGGATAGGCTGCTCTGGGCACTCATGCTCTGCCTGACACAGCCTGAAGCCAGACGTCCAGACAGACAAGGAGACAGCTGGCCGCACACCCAGCACTTCGGACACGCCATGGTTATGCCGTCACCTCATCCTAAACTTGGTTTTCAGATATCTGAACCTAGACATTATATCAATTCTCCACACAGCTGGGTATAGCAAGCACAAAACAGAACTCCTCCTTCCCCATGGCTGTCAAGGTTGCTCTTGGCATGGAGTCACACCTTCAGGGTGGGAGAAACCTTCATGGCCCCTGATGCCAAGCCCAAACTTGAGGGCTGCTTGGGCACAAATTCACACTGTGACCCTCAGCATGAGCCCCATGTCAAAGAAAGGCCTGTCAGGGCCTGGACCAAGAGCCCACATATGGGGCTTGCCAAGCCCCTATGCACCCAATCCTCACCACGTTTTGAATTTTCCAGTCGCCCCGCCTGAACCTGGAGCTCTGCTCTGGAATCCCTCTCTTGGAGAGACCCATGAGCCAGACAACACGACTCCACCCTTCCCACAAAATGACCCCAAACTCTTGGGAGCTGGGACAAATCCCCAGAGAGGGATACTCGTCCACAGTACCTGAGGCCACCGCTCCAATCCACGGCTATCCCGGACACAACATCCAGAGACAAAAGCCTGAAGGAACGCCTCCCACTCGCCCTTGATTCAGAGGCCCAGGAGCTCCCTCTCGGGCTGTACATCCGGCCTGCCATACCATAGGCGCCACTCATAAGCGGAGTTTGTGTATTCAGACTTCTGTGCCTACAGCCTGGACACACACAACCCCAGGCTAGGGCCTCTGGACCAAACAGCGAAAGATTGTGCCTGCCCTCTCCAAGGAAAGTGTGCCCAATCCATTGACCACAACACTACAGGTTAGGGAAAAGCTCCAAAGCCCCTGAGGCCATCGATAGTGTAGGCCCCCCTGGACTAAGAGGGGCTCTCTGACACCAGCAGAGCAACTATCTCCACTTAGACTCTCAGACAGTGTCCCCAGAGACAGAAGGTTGAAATGGATAGGCCCCCAGGCCCTAATCTGAACCTTAGCTTTGGTTTCCATGTTTCCATTCTCAGAGGACTGTTTTCGTAGACCAGCACATGGGGCTTTTCTGAGGCACCAAACCAAACATCTCTCATCTCCACATGGGCAGCTTTCTTACTGGGATGTATCAAACACTTCAGGTAGGATAGTTCCGCAGGGCCATAGAACAACCAGCACATTCCAAGGTCTCCATGGACCCAAACGCACATTATGACGCATCCTCAGTAGAGGCCATTTCAACCCTCCCCCCTGGGTCGCGTGTTCCAGAGGCAGCAGATCAAACATATTTTGTCGCTAATAGCCAATGGGAATGCGAGGCATGCTGTACAGGGATCCATCCTTCGAACCCTGCTCTCCAGTCCTTCCATATGGTATGTCCTGGAGCCATGCAACAGGACTCGAATGTCCCGCAGAAGGAAACCTTGTGGTTTGGGGCAACCTCCAAACTCAGCGTGGGAAAACTTCCTTGGCCTCATGAGGCCCCCACTTCATGAAGGTGCCATCATGGACACATACTCCAGCCTCAGCCAACGTCTGATCCTCAGCCTGACTTCAGATGCAGGAGATTTTGATTCAGCCTCTGCAGAGTGGGCCTGCTCTGCCCTTGGCTCCAATCCTCACACTAGCTTGTGTTTTCCGACTTGCGTCCTCACACACCTGGCCCACAAACCCTCCCTACTGGGAATTCTGGGGCCACAATGAAGCACTGTGCCTGCCTCCCAGGAGAAAAACATTGTGTATGGCGCTGCCCAGAATCCCCAAATGAGGATCAAACTGCTTGGCCCTCGGCAACACCCCAATTGCATAGGCTACCTTAATCAGTGATGCTCTGTCGCAAATAGCCTGAGCCCAGTCCTTCCAACAGACACCGACACAGCTGGCTGCACACCCAGCACATTGGACCCGCCACTGCCTTAGGCCACCATCCATTCCCAACCTGGGTTTTCAGTCATCGGAACCTAGACCTTATCTCCAATCCCTGCACAGGGGGGAACCTGATGCACCAGTCAGAACCCCTCCTTCCCCATGGCAAGAAACCTTGCTGCTTGCAGTGAGTCAAACCTTCAGTGTAGGAGAAAACGGCATGGCCCATGAGGCCACGCCCAAGCGTGAGGGCCGCCTTGGGCACAAACACACATTGTGACCCTCAGCGTGAGTACCTTAGTCAAGTAACGCCTCTCAGTGACTGGACCAAGGGCCCGCATATGTGGCTTGCCATGCCCATAGGCACCCAGGACTAACTAGATGGTGTGTATTCCAGTTGAGGGAACCCACTGCTGTGCTCTAGAGTCCCTCTCCTGGGGGTCCCCTGTGGCAGAAAACAGTACTCTTCATTCCCACAGAATGAACACAAACACTTGGGAGCTTGGACAATCCCCCGAGAGGAAGGCTCTTCCTCGGCCTCTGAGACAACCCCTACCCTGACCGGACACTGTAAACGCAACACCCAGAGACAAAATCCTGAGTGACTGCCTCCCACTTGCCCTACTTTGATTTCCAGAGGATCTCCCCTCACGGGTTGGAGATCAGGCCTGCCATTACCTTGGCCCCTAGCTGAGCATAGTTTGCTTTTTCAGCCATCTGACCCCACAGCCGTGGCAAACACAGCCACTTGGCTGGGTCCTCTGGAGCCATTCCACAGGACTATGCCTCCTGTCTCCTGGGAAACTGTGTCCATTCCTTTGGCCAAACACCTCCAGAATATGAGAAACCTCAAGGCCCCCGAGGACATCCCACTACTGGGAGCCTCACTGGACTCACAGGGGCATTCGGACACAAGCTGATCAGCTACCTCCACGAAGGCATGAACACAAATGTCCACAGAGATAGAAGGTTGAGCAGGACAGGCCCTTAGGCCCTAAACTCAACTCTTGCGTGGTTCCCAGGTGTCACTCCTCAGAGGCTTTGGTTCGAAGAACAGGGTATGCTGCTTTCCTGAGGCACTGAACAGAACTCCTCTCGTCTCCACATGGGAAGTTTCCTTGTTGGAGCCGTGTCAAACACCTCATGTTGGAGAATCCTGCAGAGTCCCTGAGCCACCTCCACATTCCAAGGTCTCCCAGGCCACCAAGCCACAGTAGGACTCATCTTCAGGAGAGTCCATTCCAACTTTCCCCTTTGGGTAGCTCACCCAGGAGCCCGCAGATTGAGATTGCCTTGTCCTGACTAAAGAGCGGGAATATGAGGTGGCGTTCCCAGGCATCCATGCTTAGACACCTGCTCTGGAGTCTTTCCGTATGGGGCCTCTTGGAACCATCCAATAGGACTCGACTGTCGTGCAGAAGGAAAAACCTTGAGGTTTGGAGCAGTTCACAAATCCCATCGTAGGCAAACCTCCCTGGCCTCATGTAGCCCCCACACCCTTCAGGAAGAGGCCATGCTGGACAAAAACTCTAGCCTGAGGCACGTCTCATGGTTGACATGACCTCAGTGCAGGAGATCTCGATTCAGCCTCTGCAGAGTGGGCCTGCCGTGCCCTCGGTCCCAACCTCATGGTAGCTTGTGTTTTGAGACTTCCTTCCTCACACTCCTGGCAAACAAGCCCTCCGGACTAGGAACTCCAGAACCAAAACCCAGCCCAGTGTCTGCCCAACGGAAGTAAAACGTTTCCCTGTGGGGCTCTCCAGAAAACCCAGATGAGGATCAACCTGCTCGAGCCTCGATGGTACCCGATCTGGATAGGCTGCTCAGGGCACTCATGCTCTGTCTGACACAGCCTGAAGCCAGACGTCCAAACAGACAAGGAGACAGCTGGCTGCACACCCAGCACTTCGGACACGCCATGGTCTTATGCCGTCGCCTCTTCCTAACCTTGGTTTTCAGATATCTGAACCTAGACATTATATCAATTCTCCACACAGCTGGGTATCGTAAGCACAAAACAGAACTCCTCCTTCCCCATGGCTGTAAAGCTTGCTCTTGGCATGGAGTCACAGCTTAAGGGTGGGAGAATCCTTCATGGCCCCTGATGCCACGCCCAAACTTGAGGGCTGCTTGGGCACAAATTCACACTGTGACCCTCAGCATGAGCCCCATGTCAAAGAAAGGCATGTGAGGGCCTAAACAAGAGCCCCCATATGGGTCTTGCCAAGCCCCTATGACCCAATCCTCACCAGGGTTTGAGTTTTCCAGTCGCCCCACCTGTACCTGGGGCTCTGCCCTTGAATCCCTTTCTTGGAAAGACCCATGAGCCAGACAACACGACTCCACCCTTCCCACAAAATGACCCCAAACTCTTGGGAACTGGGACAAATCCCAGAGAGGGATACCCCTCCACAGATCCTAAGGCCCCCCTCCAATCCACGGCTATCCCGGACACAACATCCAGAGACAAAAGCCTGAAGGAATGCCTCCCACTCACCCTTGTTTCAGAGGCCCCGGAGCTCCCTCTCGGGCTATACATCAGGCCTCCCATACCCTAGGCGCCACTCTTAAGCTGAGTTTGTGTTTTCAGACTTCTGTGCCCACAGCCTGGACACACACAACCCCCAGGCGAGTCCCTCTGGAGCCACAGCGAAAAATTGTGCCTGCCCTCTCCAAGGAAAGTGTGCCCAATCCATGACCACAACCCTACAGGTTAGGGAAAAGCTCCAAGCCCCTGAGGCCATCAATAGTGGAGGCCACCCTGGACTAAGAGGGGCTCTCTGACACCAGCGGATCAACTATGTCCACTTAGACTCTCAGACAGTGTCCCCAGAGACAGAAGGTTGAAATGGACAGGCCCCCAGGCCCTAATCTGAACCTTTCTTTGGTTTCCATGTGTCCGTCCTCAGAGGACTGTTTTCGTAGACCAGCATATGGGGCTTTTCTGACGCACCAAACCAAACCTCTCTCGTCTCCACATGGGGAGCTTTCTTACTGGGGATGTATCAAACCCTTCAGGTAGGAGAGTTCCGCAGGGCCACTGAACAACCAGCACATTCCAAGGTCTCCATGGACTCCAAACGCACATTATGACGCATCCTCAGGAGAGGCTTTTTCAACACAGCCCCCTGGGTAGCGTGCCCCAGAGGCAGCAGATCAAACATATTTTGTCGCTTATGGCCAAGGGGAATGCGAGGCATGCTGTACAGTGATCCATCCTTCGAACCCTGCTCTCCAGTCCTTCCGTATGGTATGTCCTGGAGCCATGCAACAGGACTCGAATGTCCCGCAGAAGGAAATCTTGTGGTTTGGGGCAACCTCCAAACTCAGCGTGGGAAAACTTCCTTGGCCTCATGAGGCCCCCGCTTCATGAAGGTGCCGTCATGGACACATACTCCAGTCTCAGCCAACGTCTGATCCTCACCCTGACTTCAGATGCAGGAGATTTTGATTCAGCCTCTGCAGAGTGGGCCTGCTCTGCCCTTGGCTCCAATCCTCACACTAGCTTGTGTTTTCAGACTTCCGTTCTCACACTCCTGGCCCACAAACCCTCCCTACTGGGAATTCTGGGGCCACACTGAAGCACTCTGCCTGCCTCCCAGGAGAAAAACATTGTCTATGGTGCTGCACAGAAACCCCAAATGAGGATCAAACTGCTTGGCCCTCGGCAACACCCCAATTGCATAGGCTACCTTAAACACTGATGCTCTTTCTCAAAAGCCTGAGCCCAGACCTTCCAACAGACACCGACACAGCTGGCTGCACACCCAGCACATTGGACCCGCCACTGCCTTAGGCCACCATCCATTCCCAACCTGGGTTTTCAGTCATCGGAACCTAGACCTTATCTCCAATCCCTGCACAGGGGGGAACCTGATGCATAAGTCAAAACCCCTCCTTCCCCATGGCAAGAAACCTTGCTGCTGGCAGTGAGTCAAACCTTCAGTCTAGGAGAAAACGGCAAACTTGGCGGGCCTCATGAAGCCCCCATATCTTTCAAGGAGAGGCCATCATGTTCAAAAACTGTAGCTTGAAGCACGTCTCATAGTAGACATGACCGCAATGCAGGAGATCTTGATTCAGCCTCTGCAGAGTGGCCTGCCGTGCCCTCGGTCCCAAACCTCACGCTAGCTTGTGTTTTCAGACTTCCTTCCTCACACTCCTGGCAAACAATCCCTCCAGAGTAGGAATTGCAGAACCACAAGCCTGCCCAGTTACTGCCCACCGGTAGAAAACGTTTCCTTGTGGGGCTTTCCATAAAACCCAGATGAGGATCAACCTGCTCTTACCTCGACGGCACTCAGATTTGATAGGCTGCTCTGGGCACTAATGCTCTGCCTTTCACAGCCTGATGCCAGACGTCCAGACAGGCAAGGAGACAGCTGGCCACACACCTAGCACTTCTGACACGCCATGGTCTTATGCCGTTATCTCTTCCTAACCTTGGTTTTCCGATATCTAAACCCAGATATTATATCAATTCCCCACACAGTTTGGCATCTGAAGCACAAATCAGAACTCCTTCTTCCCCATGGCTGTAAGGCTTGCTCTTGGCATGGAGTCACACCTTCAGGGTGGGAGAAACCTTCATTTCCCCTGAAACCACGCCCAAACTTGAGTGCTGCCTTGGGCACAAATTCACTCTGTGACCCTCAGCATGAGCCCAATATCAAAGAAAGGCCTGTCAGGGCCTTGACCAAAAGCCCTCATATGGGGCGTGCCAAGCCCCTATACACCCAATCCTCACCAGTGTTTGAGTTTTCCAGTCTCCCCCCTGTTCCTGGGGCTCTGCTCTGGAATCACTTTCTTGGAGAGACACTTGAGCCAGACAACAGGACTCCACCCTTCCCACAAAATGACCCAAAACTCCTGTTAGCTGGGACAAATCCCCAGAGAGGTTACTCGTCCACAGTCACTGAGGCCACCCCCTACAATCCACGGCTATCCTGGACGCATCCAGAGACAAAAGCCTGAAGGAATCTCGCCCTTGATTCACAAGCCAAGGAGCTCACTCTTTATCTGTACATCCGGCCTGCCATACCCTCGGCGCCACTCATAAGCTGAGTTTGTGTTTTCAGACTTCTGTGCCCACAGCCTGGACCCACACACCCTCCAGGCTAGGGCATCTGGAGCCACAGTGAAAGATTGTGCCTGCCATCTCCAAGGAAAGTGTGCCCAATCCATTGACCACAACCCTACAGGTTAGGGAAAAGTTCCAAGGCCCCTGAGGCCATCCTGATAGTGTAGGCTGCCCTGGACTAAAAGGGGCACTCTGACACCAGCTGAGCCATTATCACCACTTAGACTTTCAGACAGTGTCCCCAGAGACAGAAGATTGAAATGGACAGGCACTTGGGCTTTAATATGAACCTTAGCTTTAGTTTTCATGTGTCTGTCCTCAGAGGACTGGTTTCTTATACCAGCATATTAGGTTTTTCTGAGGCTCCAAACCAAACCTCTCTCGTCTCCACATGGACTGCTTTCTTACTGGATCTGTATCAAACCCTTCTGGTCGGAGAATTCCGCAGGGCCACAGTACAACCATCACATTCCAAGGTCTCCATGGACAGAAACCCACATTATGACGCATCCTCAGGAGAGGCCATTTCAACTCAGCCCACTGGTTAGCTTGCCCCAGAGCCAGCAGAACAAACATATCTTGTCGTTAATGGCCAAAGGGAATGCGAGGCATGTTGTTCAGGGATCCATCCTTTGAACCCTCCTCTTCAGTCCTTCCGTATGGTATGTACTGGAGCCATTCAACAGGACTGGACTGTCTCGCAGAAGGAAACCTTGTGGTTTGTGGCAACCTCCAAACTCAGCGTGGGAAAACTTCGTTGGCCTCATGAGGCACCTGCTTCATGAAGGTGCCATCAAGGGCACAATCCAACCTCAGCCAATGTCTGATCCTCAGCCTGACTTCAGATGCATGAGATATCCTTTCAGCCTTTGCAGAGTGGGCCTGCTCCCCACCTCACCCTATGTTTTGTTTTCAGACTCTACCCTAGCACTCCTGGCCCAAACCCTCATGATTGGGAATTCTGGTTCCAGAACGAAGCACTCTGCCTGCCCCCCAAAGAAAAACATTGTCTATGGCATTGCTCAGAAACCCCAAATGAAAATCAACCTGCTCAGCCCTCGGCAACACCCCAATTGCATAGGCTACCCTAAACACTATGCTCTGTCTTACATAGCCTGAGCCCAGACCTTGTGAGAGACATTGAGACAGTTGGCTTCACACCCAGCACATTGAACCTGCCATGGGTTAGGCCATTTCATCCCTTCCCATTAACCTGGGTGTCTTCCTGGAGGTATATTCTGAGGCTGTGTCAGACTATGCATTTTTTCTGGAGCTTCCTATGGAATTGGGGTGGTATTAGGGGCCTTGCAATTTTCTCTTAATCTAGTGGGTTGGGAAAATGAGACAGGCTGACATTCCTTGGGAGAGCTGGCCCAGTGCTGTTGTGTGTTCCTGGAGGCCCCATCCTGGAGGGCATATGGGTCAACACTCTGGGTCCAAAGTCTTCAGACACAAACTCGGGTAAGAGTTAAGCTCGAGGTGATGGCAGACCCAATCTGTAGACCCTGAGCGAAGCATCTCCAGATATGAAATTCGGACGGCTGTGAGGCAGGAGCACAGTCTTTTCTGTCTGACTTGTTTGTCTATGATGGCCACGAAATGGAGGGGTGGCCTCATGGGTCCATGTGAGATTCTACCTCTCTGGGAATTCTGCTCGGCACCCAAGAGTTTGGTGTATTTCTGGGGGATGGGAGGAGCGCAGTTTTATGAGTCAGGGATCCCGTCCAAACAGCCATTCCAGAGATGGGTCCTGGGTTCTGGAGCCTGGATCACCGCAACAAGGCTTAGGATTTGGGCCTAGGGTCCTGCTCTATGTTTTCCTGGTACAGCTCCCGAGTGTTCTTGTTGGAAATGGGTCTCATTCTGAGGGTCACAATGCCTGTTTTTGCCCAGATGCCCATGCTGAGTGGGTGTGACCTCATGGGCTATGCACTTGGCTCCCACTCTGAGGGTTGGACTGCCATCTCAACATTCAGTTTTCCTGCCATGGGGAAGGAGGGGTACTTTTTTATGCTTCAGGTTCCCCCATGGGCAGGAATTTGAGCTAAGTTCTGGGACAGGGGCCTGAATACCCAGTTCACTTTGAGATGAGGTCCTCGGGCCAAGGCAGGACCCACCTGCAGAAAATGAGGCCTGCTTTCTGGGTGGCGGTCAGGAGCTCGGGCTCGAGCTGTGTCAGACAGAACATTCGTGGAGAGTTCGGCCTATGATATTGGGGTGCTTTTGAGAGCTGTGCAACTGGATCCCCATGGGGGATTTTTGCACAGACCCTTTTTTCACTTCTTCTATCTGGTGAGCAGGCAGATGGCTGCATTACGGCTCCAGAATATCCAAGTTGGAGGGTTTGCAGGCGAGGAGTGTGAGGACAGAAGTATGAAAACATAAGCTACGGTTACGCTCAGTGCCGAGCACATGTCTATTCCAATGTACAGCAGTTGTTTCGAGATCTTCAGCACCTGGGCGAGGGGAAGATGTCTGCTCACGCTGGAGTTTGTATCCATGATGGCCAACAAATGGTGGGGAGGCCTCAAGAATTCTTGGAGGTTTTTCCAAGCTGGAGCTTGTGAGCTGCTCCAAACATCAAGGTGTCCTACTAAGGGACAGCAGAAGTCTTCTTACAGGGCTCCAGGGTCCCCCATATGGAAGATTCGATAGCAATGCTCTCTGAATGGAGGCCTGGGAAGCCAATCTCTTGTTACCATTGCAGCTGAGGAACAGGGTAAGCTTGAACCAATGACACTGATTCCAAGTTCCAAGTGATTTTCGTTGATGGAAGTTCTCAGTCTAACAGGTCCCAATGCTGCTTGGTGTCCAGGGAGACCTTAGAATGTGGTGGCGGCTCTCTGACCATTGAGGATTCTCTATCCTTAGGATTAGACCCAGTACCCAGGAGCCAGGTTTCCTTCTTGGGACAGGAGGTGTGCTCTTGTATGGCTCACGGACCACAGGTTGGACCATATGCTTGAATTTCCAGAACAGCCCTCTAGGGAGAGAGACCTCAAAACATAAGCTAGGGTTCTGATGAGGTTTTAGGGCCATGGAAGTTTCAATCTTCGGACTAAGTGCCATTGGCCTGCATGTCATCCTGGAGGTAGGTGCTGAGGCTGTGTCAGGCTGTGCACTTTTTCCAGAGTGGCCTATGATATTGGGGTGCAGTCAGGGGCCTTGCAGTTTTCTCCTAATCTGGACATTTTGGGAAACTGAGATGGGCAGGGTTTCCTCAGGAGAGCAGGGCCAGTGATGTAATGTGTTTCTCGAGGCCCCATCCTGGAGGTCATGTGTGTCAGGACTTTGGGACCAAAGACTTTAGACACAACCTCGGATAAGAGATAGGAGTGAGGTGATGGCAGTCCGAATCTGAAGACCCTGAGGGAAGCTCCTCGGGATTTGAAATTCAGGTGGCTGGGAGGGAGGAGCACAGGCTTTTCTGTCTGGATTGTGTGTCTAGGATGGCCACTAAATGGAGGGGTGACCTCATGTGTCCATGGGATATTCTTCCACTCTGGTGATTCTGCTTGGCACCCAAGAGTTTGATTTCTTTCTGGGGAAGAGGAAAAGACTGTATTCCATCTCTGGGATCCTGTCCAAACAGGGATTCCAGAGATGGTTTCTGGGTCCAGACACTGGGAAAACTTAACCAAAGCTTCGAGTTGGGTTCCTGGTCCAGATCCCAAGGGGGATCTTTGGAAAGGGGTCTCATTCTCAGGGTCACAATGCCTGTTTGTGCCCAGCTGCCCATCCTGTGTAGGCGTGGTCTCATGGACCATGCACCTGGTTCCCACTCAGGGTTGTACAGCCATCTCAACATTCAGTTTTCTGGCCATGGGGAAGGAGGAGCACTCTTTTGTGCTTCCGAGTCCCCTATGGGCAGGAATTTGAGCTAAGTCTGGGACAGGTACCTGAATATCCAGGTTGCTTCAAGATGATGGCCTCGGGCCAAGGTTGGACCCACCTGGAGGATATGGGGCCCACTATCTGGGTGGCTGACAGGAGGTCGGGGATCAGGCGATGTCAGACAGACAATTTATGCAGAGGTCGGTCTATTATATTGGGGTGCCATTGAGGGCCGTGCAGGAGGATCCTCATGTGGGTTTCTGCGAAGACCCATAGGGCACTTCTTCTTTGTGGTGGGCAGGCAGAAAGCTGCACTGTGGCTTCAGAATTCCCAATATGGAGGGCTTGTAGGCGAGGAGTGTGAAGACAGAAGTCTGAAAACACAAGCCACGGATAAGCTCAGTGCCGACCACAGGACCATTCCATTGTGCAGTGGTTGTTTCGAGATTTCCAGCACCTGAGTATGGGCGAGGGTCAGATGTCTGCTCACGCTGGGTTTGCATCCATGATGGTCAACGAATTGTGGGGTGGCCTCAAGAATTCTTGGAGATTTTCCCAAGCAGGACCTTGTGAGCTGCTCCAAACAGCAAGGTGTCCTACTGTGGGACAGGGGAAGTCCGCTTACAAGGCTCCAGGGTCCCCCATATAGAAAGATTCGACAGCAGAGGTCTCTGAATGGGGGCCTGGGAAGTCTTCCTTGCATGACCATTGCAGCTGAGGAACATTGCAGGCTTGATCTGCTGGTTTTTGTTCAAATTTCCAAGTGATCTAAGTTGACGGATGTTCTCAGTCTAATGAGTCACAATGCTGCTTGGTGTCCAGGGAGACCTTAGAATGTGGTGGTGAGGGTGCCTGGGTGGCTCACTGGGCTAAGCCGCTGCCTTCGGCTCAGGTCATGATCTCAGGGTCCTGGGATTGAGTCCCGCATCGGGCTCTCTGCTCAGCAGGGAGCCTGCTTCTTCCTCTCTCTCTCTCTGCCTTCCTCTATGCCTACTTGTGATCTCTCTCTGTCAAATAAATAAATAAAATCTATATAAAAAAAAAGAATGTGGTTGTGGGTCTGTGGCCATGCAGGATTCTCCTACCTGAGGGTTAGACCCAGTTCCCAGGAGCCAGGTTCCCTTCTCAGGACAGTAGGGGTTCTCTTGTATGGCTCAGGGACCACATGTCGGATCATATGTTGGATTTCAAGACCAGGCCTCTGGGCACAGAGGCCTGAATATCTAGGCTAGGGTTCTTATGAGGTTGTAGGGGCATGTCATCCTCAACCTTCGGACTTAGGGACTTTGACCTGTGAGTCTTCCTGGAGGTAGATGCTCAGGCTGTGTCAGACTGTGCATTTTTTCCAGAGTGGCCTATGAAATTGGGGTGGGCTCAGGGGCCTTGCAGTCTTTTCCTAATCTGGAGGGTTTGTGCAACTGAGACGGCAGAATTTCATCCAGAGATCAGGCCCAGTGATGTAGTGTGTTTCTGTCAGCCCCATCCTGCAGGGAATGTGGTTAAGGGCTCTGGGACCAAAGTCTTCAGACACAAAATTGTGTATCAATTAGGAGGGAGGTGATGGCAGCCCCGATCTGCAGACGCTGAGGGCAGCTCCTCAGGATTTGAAATTCGTGTGGCTGGGAGGCAGGAGCAAAGGCTTTTCTGTCTGGATTGTGTCTAGGATGGCCTTGGAATGGTGGTGTGTCCTCATGTGTCCATGGAATATTCTACCTCTCTGGGGATTCTGCCCAGCACCCAAGAGTTTGGTGTCTCACTGAGAAGGAGAGAGCGTGGTTTACTGTTTCACGGTTCCCGTCAACACAGGGATTCCAGAGATGGGTTATAGGTCCCTGTGCCTGGATAACCCTACAAAGGCTTAGTATTTGGGCCTAGAGGCTTGACTGCCTGGCTCTGTGGGGCTTTGCTTCAGCTCCCATGGAGACTTGTTGGAAATGGGTCTCAGGGTAAGGGTCACAATGCCTGTTTGTGCCCAGATGCCCATCCTGAGTGGGCATTGGCTCTTGTTCCATGCACCTGGATCCCAATATGAGGGTTGGACCACCATATCAACATTTAATTTTCCTTCTAAGAGGAAGGAGGAGTACTCTTTTGTGCTTCAGATTCCCCCATGCACAGTAATTTGAGCTATGTTCTGGGACTGGTACGTGAATAACCAGGTTGGTTTGAGATGAAGGACTCAGGTCAAGGCAGGTCACACCTGCCAGATATGGGTCCCGCTATCTAGGTGGCTACCAGGAGGTCGGGGCTCGAGCTGTGTCAGACAGAGCATTAGTTCACAAGGTGGCCTATGATATTGTGGTGCTATAGAGGGCTGTGCTGGTGGAACCTTATATGGAGTTTCACGCAGACCCATAGGGCAACTCTTTTTTCTGGTGGGCAGGCAGAAGGCTGCATTGTGGCTCCCAAATTCCCAATATGGGGGACTTTAGGCGAGGAGTGTGAGAACAGAAGGCAGAAAACACAATCTATGCTTAATCTCAGTGCCGAGAACATGGCCGTTCCAATGTGCAGTGGTTTTTTTCGAGATCTCCAGCATCTGAGTACAGGCGAGGGTCAGATGTCTGCTCATGATAGAGTTTGTATCTATCGTGGCCAACAAATGAAATATCCAGCACCTGAGTAAAGGTGGATTTCAGATGTTTACGCACACTGGAGTTTGTGTCTCTGATGACCGAATGGAGGAGTGGCATCAAGAGGCTGATGCATGTGAGATGCTCCAAACAGCAAGGTTTTTTTTTCTACTGGACAGTTAGAGTCTGGTATGTTTTCTGCAGGGCCCCCCATGTGAAAAGTATGGGTAGCAGAGCCCTTCCACATGGATGCCTGGAAAGCACACCTCCATTGACCAATGCAGCTGAGGAACATGCAGGTTCTTTACGGTGCTTCTGGGGCGAAGCACCAAGGTCTTGAGTTGACATGGAATCTCTTGAAGATGGGTTACAATGCTGGTTTTTTTTTACCACGTAGATCTTAGAATGTGTTGGTGGCTAAGGTGCCTGCAGGATTCTCCTACCCTGAGGGTTTAACACAGGTCGAAGAGCACGGTTACCTTCTGGGGACAGGAGATGTAGTGTTTTGTGGCTCAGGGACCACATGCCGTATCATAAGTTCCTATTCAAGAACAGGCCTCTGAAGACAGATGCCCGACAACCTAATCAAGGGTTCCAATGAGTCCCAGGGGCATGAGAGGTTCAATCTTCAGACTTAGGACAGTTGACTTGGGTGTCTGCCAGGATGTAGGTGATCAGGGCGTTTCAGACTGTGCACTTATGTCCAGAGTAACCTCCAATATTGGGGTGGCCACAGGGGCCTTGAATGTTTCAACCAACTCTGGAGGGTTTGGTTAACTGACATGCACAATTTCCATGGGGATGGCAAGCACAGTCCTGTGGTGTGGCTCCAGAGACTCCACCCTGGAGGGCATGTGAGCCATGGTTCTGGGAGGGAAGTCTGCAAACACAAACTTGGGTTAGGTTTAGTGGCTAGGTTATCACAGGGCAATGTGTAGACCTGGAAGGCTACTCGTCAGGAACAGTAACTGGAATGACCCGAAGGCGGAAGCACAGGCTTTTATATCTGGATTGTGTGTCTAGGGTGACGTCAGAATGTAGCTGTGGCCTCATGGGTCCATGGGAGATTTTTCCTATAAGGATACAGGCGGCTCCCAATATTTTGATGACTTTTTGGTATGGGAAGACTGCTATTTTCGATCTTAGGTGTGCCCCAAAACAGAGATTCCAGAGATGGGCTCTGGGTCTAGGCGCCTGGAAAATCCCACCAAGGGTTGGGATTTGGGCTTATGGGCAGACCAGGCCTGCAATGCAGGATCTTGGTGGTGCAACTGAGAGGGCTTGTTTGGAAACATGCTCAGGCTGAGCATTACAATGCCTGTTTGTGCTCAGGGTGGCCCTCAGGAGTGGGCGTGGTCCCATTGTCCATTTTCTGGCTCCCACACTGAGGGATGGACACACATTCCAATGTCCAGGTTTCCAGCCATGGGGAAGGAGGAAATATCTATTGTGCTTCATGTTCCCCCATAGGCAGGGATTACAGCAAAGGTCTGGGGACAGATGCCTGAATACCAAGGATGCATAGAGATGACAGATTTGGGCCATGGCCGTTCTCACATGCTGGATATGGGCCCCGCTCTCTGGGTTGCTGACACGAGGTCTGGGCTCAGGCTGTGTCAGACACAGCACTAGTGGCCAGAGAAGTCTATATATTGGGGTTCTCTCCAGGGCCGAGTAAATTGATCCTCATGTAGGGTTTCTGGCGAGACTCACGAAGCACTTCTTTCTGTGGGGCAGGCAGAATGCTGCCTTATGGATCCAGAATTCCCTATCAAGAGGGTTTGGGGACAAATAGGGTGAGAATGCAATTGTAAACACCAGCTATGCTTAAATTGAGTGCCAAGCGGAAGTCAGTTTCAATGTGCAGCAGCTTATACGAGATATCCAGCACCTGAGTAAGGGCAGATGTCAGATATTTGCTCACACTGGAGTTTGTGTCTAGGATGACGACTAATGGAGGGGTGGCTTCAGGAGGCAATGGAGGATTACCCACGCTTAAGATTGTGAGATGCTCCAAACAACAAGGTTTCCTTCTAATGGACAGGAGGAGTCTGTTTTTTTTTTCCTCCAGGGTCCCTCAAGTGGAAGTTTGCGTAGCAGAGCCCTCCCGCATGGATGACTGGAAAGCACACGTCCAATGACCATTGCAGCTGAGGAACATGACAGGTTCGTTTTGGTGGTTCTGGTGCCAAGTACCAAGGCCTTGAGTTGACTTGGAATCTCTTACAGATGTGTCCCAAAACTGGTTTGTTACAAGGGAGGTCTTAGAATGTATTGGTCACTATGGGCCACGCTGAGGGTTTGGCACAGGTCGATGTGCACAGTTTCCATCTTGGGAGAGGAGATGTTCTGTTTTGTGGCTCAGGGTACATATGTTGTATCCTGACTTGGTATTCAAGAACAGGCCTCTGAGGATTGATGCTGGCAACCTAATCTAGAGATCCAATGATGTCCTTGGTGCCCATCAGGTTCAATTTTCTTACTAAGGACCATTGATATGGTTGTCTGACTGGATGTAGGTGATCAGGGTGTTTCAGACTGTGCATTTGCATCCAGAGCCACTTCCAATATTGGGGTGGGCTCAGGGGCCTTGCAGGTTTCTCCTAACTTGGAGGCTTTGGGGAACTGTGATGGGCACAGTTTCCTTGGGGATGGCAGGCCCAGTCCTGTGGTAAGGCTTCAGAGACCACCTCCTTGAGGATATGAGAGCCATGGTTTAGGGAGGGAAGTCTGCAAACACAAATTTGGGTCAGGGATAGTGGCAAGGTGATCGCAGGTCCAATGCATAGACCTAGAAGGCATCACGTCAGGAACTGTAATTAGGGTGACTGAAAGCTGGTAGCACAGGCTTTTCTATCTGGATTGTGTGTCCAGGATGGGCTCTGAATGTAGACGTGGTCTCATGGTTCAATGGGAGACTTTTCCTCTCTAAGGATCCTGGTGGATCTCCATAGATTGGTGGTTTTTCAGAGAAGAAAAGAGTGCTCTTTTCCATCTTAGGGGTGCTCCAAAACAGGGAAGAATGCTGTTTTCCAACTTAGGCTTATGCCAAAACAGGGATTCCAGAGACGGGCTCTGGGTCTGGGTGCCCGGATATCCCACCAAGTGTTAGGATTTGGGCCTAGGGGCATTCCAGGCCTGCAATACAGGATCCTAATGGTGTAACAGAGAGGGCTTGTTTGAAAGCATGCTCAGGCTGAGGGTCATCATGCCTCTTTGTGCCCAGGGGGGCCCTCAGGAGAGGGCGTAGTCTCATTGGCCATATAGCTGGATCCCACTTTGAGGGTTGGACACCCATTGCAACAGCCAGGCTTCCTGCAATGGAAAGAGGAGTTCTCTATTGTGCTTCAGGTTCCCCCATTGGCAGGGTTACAGGAAAGGTCTGTGGAAAGTTGCCTTAATACCAAGGATGTGTACAGATGACAGGCTAAGAATTCCCAGGTAACAAAACAGCATTGTTACCCATATTCATGACATTCCATGTAAAAATAAGCCCTTAGTACTTCGCCCCAGAGCCACCAGAATGAACTTGCCATGTTCCTAAGCTGCAATGGTCAGTGGAGGTGTGGTTTCCAGGCAACCATACGGGGGTGCTCTGCTACACAAACTTTGCAATTGGCTGGGACCCTTGAGACAAAAAAACAGAATGGCCCTGTCCGGTAGAAGGAAACCTTCTGTTTGGAGCATCTCACAAGCCCCAGCGTGGGAAATCCTCCATTTCCTCTTGATGCCACCACTCCATTTGTCAGTCATCATAGACACAAACTCCAGCATGAGCAAACATCTGACATCTGCCCTTACTCAGGTGCTGGATTTCAATTCGATCGCTGCACACTGGAACTGCCTTTAGTTTGACTGAATTAAGCCATAGCTTGGGTTTACAATTCCATCCTCAGCCTACTGGTCCACAAGCCCTATTGTGAGGGAATTCTGGAGCTACAACACAATATTCTGCCTTCCCCATAGAAAGAAAAAGGGCCTGGAGAGTCTGCCCAGAAACTCCATATGATGGTCAATCTTCTCGGTGCTAGACGGAACCCTGATTCATAGGCTGCCCTGGGCACTAGTGCTGTGTCTGACATAGCCGGAGCCAGGACCTAGTGTCAGCCACTGAGAGATCAGGGCCCATATACAGCATGTGAGACCAGCTATGGCCCAAGTCTGTCTTCTCTTCTATTCTTGGTATTCAGGCATCTGTACCCACACTTTTGCTGAAATCCTTGCCATTGGGGGAACCTGAAGCACAATAGAGAACTCCTCCTTCCCCATGGAAGGTATTCTGACAGTTGGGATAGTTGCTCAACCCTCAAAGTGGAAGGCAGCTCCATGGCCAAGGAGACCATGTGCACTCATGATGGCTTCCCCGGGCACAAGCAGGCATTGTGACCTCAGCCTGAGCATGCTTTCAACCAAACGCTCTCAATTGCATCTCTGGGATCCCGAATTGCAGGCCTAGTACACACCTAGGCCCAAATCCTAACCCTGGTGGGATTTTACAGGGGCCCAGACACAGAGCCCATCTCTGGAATCCCTATTTTGGGGGACCCTTAAGATGGAAAACAGCACTCTTCCCTTCCCCGAGATAGTCACCAAACTCTTGGTAGCCACCAGGATCCTTGAGTGGAAAAATCTGCCATAGACCCATGAGAACACACCTGCATTCCGAGGCCATCCTGGACATACAATCCAGATACATATCATGTGCTATCACCTTTGAGTCATCGGATTTACAGTTCCTGACGAGCTGCCTTCCAGGTCTATGCATTGGGCCTGCAATCACCTTGCCATTAACCTAAACTGAGTTTGTGTTTGCAGACTTCCTTCCTAAAACCATGGCTCACATGACCTCCAGGTTCTGGCATCTGAAGCCACACCACAAGACTGTGCATGAGATCCTCAAGGAAACTGTGCCCATCACTTTTGCCCGATACCTTTAGATTAGGAGAAACCTGCAAGGCCCCTGAGCGCAGCCAAATAATGGAGGCCGCTCTGGGCACAAATGCACAGTCTGAGACACCCTGATCACCTCCATACAGGCAGACACCCAAGTCAATGCTCCTGAGTCAGAAGATTGAACCTGACATGCCCCGAGGACTTCATTGGCACACTAGATTAGGTTTACAGGTATCTGTCATCAGAGGCCTGCTCTGGAATATCAACTTATGATAAAATATATAGTCCCTGAGCCACAGAACAGAATATATCCTCCCCAAAAAGGAAGCCATGCTCCTGGAATTGTGTCATACCCTAAGGGTATTTGGATCCTGAATGGCCCCTTAGCAACCAGCACATTCTGATATTCCTGGTAACAAACCATCATTGTGCCCCATCTTCATGAGACTCCATGTCAACTTAGGGTCTCGATATATTGTCCCAGAGCCACCAGAATGCACCTGCCATGTTCCTCAGGTGCAATGGTCAATTGAGGGGTGATTTCCAGGCATCCCTGTGGGGTTCTCTGCTACAAAACTTTCCACATGGAGAAACCAGAGAAAACAAACCAGACTTCTCCTGTCCGGTAGAAAGAAACTTTGCTATTTGGAGCATCTCACAAGCCCCAGCATGGGAAATCCTCCATGGCCTCTTGACGCCACCCTTCCATTTGTGGGTAATCACAGACACAAACTCCAGTGTGAGCAAACATCTGACATCCACCCTTACTCAGGTGCTGGATATTCGAAACGGCACCTGCACACTGGAACTGCCTTTTGCTTTTCACTGAACTTAACCATAGCTTTGTATTACTATTCTATCCTCACCACACTGGTCCACAATATCTCTTGATAGGGAATTCTGGAGCCACAACGCAGTATTCTGCCTTCCACATAGAAAGAAGAAGGACCTGTTGAGTCTGCCCAGAAAACTCACATGAGGATGAATCTACTCAGACCACGAGGCAACCCTGATTAATAGATTTCCCTGACCACTAGTGCTGTGTCTGACAGAGTCTAAGCCCCGACCTCGTGTCAGCCACCCAGAGGTGAGGGCCCATATTTAGCATGAGAGATCGGCCATGGCCCTGGGCCATCATCTGTACCCATCCTTGGTATCCAGTCATCTGTCCCCCAAACTTTGCTGGAATTCCGGCCAATGGCGAACCTGAAACACAATAGAGAACACCTCCATCCCCATGGCAGGAATATTGGTTGTCCAACCCTCAGCGTGGGAGCCAGCTGCATGGCCAAGGAGACCATGCCCACTCCTGAGGGCCGACATGGGCACAGGCAGGCATGGTGATCCTCAGCCTGAGCATGTTTTCAAACAAACACTCTCAGTTGCTCCTCCAGTACCAGCATTGCAGGTCTGGTATGCCCCTAAGCCCAAATCCTAACCCTTGGTGGGATTTTCCAGGAGCCCAGACCCAAAGTCCGTCTCAGAATCCCTGTTTGGGGCACCATTAAGATGGAAAACAGCACTCTTCCCTTCCCTGAGAAAGGCACCAAACTATTGGGAGCCGCCAGTATCCTTAGAGAGAAAAAATCTCCCATGGACCCATGAAAACAAACCTGCATTCCGAGGCCATCCTGTCCACACAATCCAGAGAGAAAAGTCTTTGCTACCGTCTTCGAGTCATCCTATTTACATTTCCTGACGAGCTGCCCTCCATGTCTATGCATTGGGCCTGTGATCATCTCGACACTAACCCTAACCCCAGTTTGTGTTTGCCAACTTCTCTCCCAAAACCATGGCTTACATGCCCACCAAGATGTGGTCCCTCAAGCCACATCACAGGAAAGTTCCTGCCATCCCCAAGAAAACTGTGCCCATCAGGTTGTCCAAACCCTCCAGATTAGGAGAAACCTGCCAGGCCCCTGAACCCACCCCAATATTGGAGGTTGCTCTGGATGCAAACGTGCAGTCTGAAACACCCTGAGCACCTCCATCGAGGCAGAAAGCCAAGTCAATGGTTCTGAGTCAGATGATTGAGCCTGACATGCCCCTAGGACTTCACTGGAACCCTAGATTGGGTCTTCAGACATCTGTTCTCAGAGTCCTGTTCTGGAATACCAAGTTATGATACAACATGTGGTCCCTGATTCCCACAACAGAACATCTCCTGTCTCCAGAAGGAAAATGTGCTCTTGGATCTATGTCCAACTTTCAGGGTAGATGGATCCTGCATGACCCATTAGCCCCAGCACCTTCTATGGTCTCCCTGGTAACAAACCAGCATTGTGACCCAACTTCCTGAGACTTGATGCCAACTCAAGGTGTTGGTACTTTGCCCAAGAGCCATGAAACGAATCTGCCATGTTCCTCAGGTACAAAGGTCAATGGACGTGTGCTTTCTAGGCATCCAAGAGGTAGTTCTCTGCTACACAAAAATTCCACATAGGGAACCCTAGAGCAAACAAATAAGACTGCTCCTGTCAGGTTGAAGGAAACCTTGGTTGTTTGGAGCATCTCACAAGCCCCAGCCTGGGAAGTCCTCCACATTCTCTTGATGCCAACCCTCCATTTGTTAGTCATCATAGACACAAATTCCAGCATGAGCAAACATCTGACATCTGCTCTTACTCAGGTGCTGGATATTCGAATCAGTCACGCACACTGGAAATACCTTTCACTTGACACTGTATTCTTGCATAGTTTGGTTTGACAATTCCATCCTCACCCTACTGGACTGCAAGTCCTCTTGAGAGGGAATTAGGGAGACAAAACGCAACATTCTGCCTTCCCCATAGAAAGAAGAAGGGCCTGGTGAGTCTGCCCAGAAACTCCCCATGAAGATCAATCTACTTGGCCCTCGAGGGAACCCCGATTTATACTTTGCGCTGGCCACTAGCGCTGTGTCTGAGAGAGCCTGAGCCCCAACCTCGTGTCAGCCACCCAGAGTGTGGGGCCCTTATCCAGCATGTTGGACTGGCCATGGCCCAGTCATCTCTACCCATCCTTGGTATTCCGGCAACTATCCCAGACCTTTGCTGGAATCCCTACCAGTGGGGGAACCTGAAGCACAATTGAGAACTCCTCCTTCCCCATGGCAGGAAGCCTGGCTGTTGCTATGGGTGCCCAACCCTCAGAATTAGAACCAGGTGCATGGCCAATGAGACAACGCCCAATCATAAGGGCCGCCTGAGCCAAAGCAGGCATTGTGTCCCTCAACCTTAGCATGCATTCAAACAAATGCTCTCAGTTGTTTCTGCAGGGTCCCACATCGCAGGCCTGGTATGCCCTTAGGACCAAATCCTAACACTTCGTGGGATTTTCCATGCCAACATAACCAGAGCCCGTCTCTGGAATCTCTGTTTTGAAGCACCCCTATGATGGAAAACAGCACTCTTCCCTTCCCTGAGAAAACTATTAGGAGCTGCCAGGATGCGTAGAGAGGAAAAATCTCCCAGGGCTCCATAAGACCACACCTTCATTCCGAGGCCATCCAGGACACACAATCCAGATACAAGAGACTGTGCTACCACCTTCGAATCACCTGGTTTACAGTTCCAGACGAGCTGCCCTACAGACCTACGCATTGGGCCTGTGATCACCTCGCCATTAACACTACCCCAAGTTTTTGTTTGCAGACTTCTTTCCCAAAACCATGGCTCACATGCCCTCTATGATGGGTCTCTGTAGCCACACCACAGGAAAGATCCTGCTATCCCCAATGAAACTGTGTCAATCACAGTTGCCCAAACCCTCCAGATTAGGAGAGACCTGCAAGTCCCCTGAGCCCAGTCCAATATTGGAGGCCACTCTGGACACAAATGCACAGTGTGCAACACCCTGATCACCTCCATCCAGGAAGACATCCAAGTCAATGGTCCTGAGTCAGAAGATTGGTCCCTGAACCCCACAATAGAATATCTCCTGTCCCCAGATGGAATTCGTGCTCTTCAACTTGTGTCAAGGGTCGGGGTATATGAATTATGCACAGCCCCTTAGCCCCCAGCACATTCTAAGATCTCTCTGGTAACAAACAAACAGCATTGTGATCCATCTTCATGAGATTCCATGTCACTTCAAGTCCTTGGTAATTCGCCCCAGAGCCACCAGAATGAACCTGCCATGTTCCTCACCTGATATGGTCAGTGGAGGTGTGCTTTCCAGGCATCCATGTGGGAGTGCTCTTCTACTTATTCTTTCCACATGTGGGACCCTGGAGCAAACAAACCAGACTGCCACTGACCAGTAGAAGGGAACCCTCTGTTTGGAGCATCTCAGAAGCACCAGCAGGAGAAATCCTCCATGGCCCTTGACACAACCCCTCCATTTGTCAGTCATCATAGACAAAAACTCCAGCATGAGAAAACATCTGAAATCTGCCGTTATTTAGATTCTGCATATTCTTTTCCACTACTGCACACTGGAACTGCGTTTCACTTGACACTGAATTTAACAATAGCTTGGGTTTAGAATTCCATCCTCAGCCTCCTGGTCTGCAAGCCCTCTAGAGAGGGAATTTGGAGCCACAAGGCAACATTCTGCATTCCCACTAGAAAGAAATAGGGCCTGGTGAATCTTCCCAGAAACTCCACATGAGGATCAATCTACTTGGCACTCGATGGAACCTTGATTTATAGGCTGTCCTGGGCACTAGTACTAGTACTGTGTCTGACAGAGCCTGAGCCAAGACCTAGTTTCAGGCACCCAGAGATATGAGCCCATATCCAGCATGTGAGATTGGCCAGGGCCCAAGTCCATCATCTCTACCCATCCTTGGTATTCAGGCACCTGTCCCCAGACCTTTTATGTAATCCCTACCAATGGGGTAACCTAAAGCACAATAGAGAACTCCTCCTTCCCCATGGTAGGAATCCTGGCTGTTGATATGGGTGTCCAAACCTCAAAGTGGGAGCCAGCTGCATGGCCAAGGAGACAATGCCCACTCATGAGGGCTGCCCTGGGCACAAGTAGCCATTGTAACCCTCAGCTTGATCAAGCCTTCAAAAAAATGCTCTTACTTGCACCTCCAGGATCCTGCATTGCAGGCCTGATATGCCCTTAAGCCCAAATCCTAACACATCGTGGGATGTTCCATGTGCACATACCCAGAGCCCGTCACTGGAATCCCTGTTTTGAGGCACCCCTAAGATGGAAAACAGCACTCTTCACTTCCCTGAGAAAGCCACCAAACTAATGGGATCCCCCAGGATCCTTGAGAAGAAGAATCTCCCATGGTCCCATGAGTCCACACCTGTATTCCGAGGCCAGCGTGGATATGCTATCCAGATACAAGAGACTGTGCTACTGGCTTTGAGTCACCTGATTTACAGTTCCTGACGTGCTGCCCTCCAGATCTTTGGATTGGGGCTGTGAACACCTCTCCATTAACCTTATCCCGAGTTTGTGTTTGCAGATCTCTCTCTAAAAACCATTGCTCACATGTCCTCCAGGATGGGGCCCCTAGAGTCACACCACAAGACTGTGCTTGCCATCCCCAAGGAAACTGGGCCCATCACAGTTGCCCAAACCCTCCTGATTAGGAGAAACCTGGAAGGCTCCTGAGCACATCCCAATATTGGAGGCTGCTCTGGATGCAAATGCACAGTCTGAAACACCCTGATCACCTCCATCCAGGCAGACACCCAAATCAATGGTCCTGAGTCAGATAATTGAACCTGACATGGCCCTAGGACCTCATTGGAAGAGGGATTAACTTTTCAGGCACCTGTCCTCAGAGGCCTCTTCTGGAATACCAACTTATGATACAAATTATGGCCCCTGAGCCCCAGGGTGGGAAATCCTCCATGGCCTCTTGACGCCACCTCTCCATTTGTTGGTCATCGTAGACACAAACTCCAGCCTGAGCAAACATCTGACATCCGCCCATATTCAGGCGCTGATATTGGAATCAGCTGCTGCACACTGGAACTGCCTTTCGCTTTGCAATGAATTTAAGCCTAGCTTCAGACTACAATTTCATCCTCACCCTACTGGTCTGCCATATCTCTTGATAGGGAATTCTGGAGCCACAACGCAACATTCTGCCTTCTTCATAGATAGAAGGACCTGGTGAGTCTGCCCATAAACTGCACATGAAGATCAATATACTCAGCCCAGGAGGGAACCCCTATTTATAGTTTGCCCTAGCCACTAGTGCTGTGTCTGACAGAGCCTGAGCCCCTACCTCGTGTCAGCAACCCAGAGGGTGGGGCCCACATTAACCATGTGAGACCGGCCATGGCCCAGGGCTGTCATTACTACCCATCCTTGGTATTCAGGCATCTGTCCCCTAGATCTTAGCTGGAATCCCTACCAATGGGGGGACCTGAAGCACAATAGAGAATTCATCCTTCGCCATGGCAGGAATCCTGGCTTTTGGATGGGTGTCCAACCCTAGGAATGGGAACTGGCTGCATGGCTGAGTAGACATCGCCCAATCCTGATGGCCTCCGGGGCACAAGCAGGCATTGGGACCCTCAGCTTGACCATACTTTCAAACAAACGCTCTCAGTTGCACCTCCAGGATCCCGCATTGCAGGCCTGGTATGGCCCTAGGCCTAAATATTAACCCTTGGTGGGATTTTCCAAGCACTTAGACCCAGAGCTCATCTCTGGAATGCCTGTTTTGGGGCACGCCTAAGCTGGAAAACAGTACTCATCCCTTCCCGGAGAAATCCAACAAACTATTGAGAACCGCCAGGATCCTTGAGAAAAGAAATCTCCCATGGACCCTTGAGACAACACCTGCAATAAAGGCCATTCTGGAAATTAAATCCAGATACAATTACCTGTGCTACCACCTTTGAGTTACGTGATTTACAGTTCCAGACTTGCTGCCCTCCTGGTCTATGGATTGGGACTATGATCACCTTGCCACTAACCCTAACCTAAGTTTGTGTTTGCAGACTTCTCTCTCAAAATCATGGCGCACATGTCCTCCAGGATGGGGTCTCTGGAGTCACACCACAAGACAGTTCCTGCAATCCCCAAGGAAACTGCCCATCACAGTTGTCCAAAAACCCCATATAAGTAGAAACCTGCAAGGAACCTGAGCCAACCCTAGTATTGGATGCCACTCTGGACACAAATGCACAGTCTGAAACACCCTCATCACCTGCATCCAGTCAGACACCAGAGTCAATGATCCTGAGTCAGAAGATTGAATGACATTCCCCTAGGGCCTCATTCAAACCCTTTATTAGGTTTTCAGGCTTCTGTCCTCAGAGACCTGTTCTGGATTACCAATTTATGATACAACATATGGCCGCTGAGCCCCACAACAGAATATCTCCTGCCCCCAGAAGCAATCCGGGCTCTTGGGCCTGTGTCAAATCCTCAGGCTAGATGAATCCTGCATGGCCCATTAACCACCAGCACATTCTAAGATCTCCCTGGTAACAAACCAACATTTTGACCCATCTTCATGAGGTTCCATGTCCAATCCAGTCTTTATTTCTTCGCCTCAAAGCCACCAGATGCCATGTTCCTTCGCTGTCATGGTCAATGAAGGTGTGCTTTCCAGTCACCCATGTGGGAGATCTATGTTATCCGATCTTTCGACATGGGGAACCATGGAGGAAACAAATCAGACTGCCCCTGTCTGGTAGAAGGAAACCTTGCTGTTTGGAGCATCTCAAAAACACCAGATTGGGAAATCCTCCATAACCTCTTGACGCCACCCCTCCATTTTTGTGTCATCATAGACACAAACTCCAGCATGAGCAAATATCTGACATCCACCCTCACTCAAGTGCTGAATATGGGATTCAAACATTGCACACTGGAAATTCCTTTTGCTTGATACAGAATGTAACCATAGCTTAGGTTTACAATTCCATCCTCAGCCTCCTGGTCCACAAGCCCTATTGATAGTGAATTCTAGAGCCACAAAGCAGCATTCTGCCTTCCCCTTACAAACAAGAAGGGCCTGGTGAGTCTGCCCAGAAACCATACATGAGGATCAATCTGCTCGGCACTTGAGGGAACCCCAATTTATAGGCTGCCCTGGGCACTAGTGCTGTGTCGGACAGAGCCTGAGCCAAGACCTCGTGTCAGCCACCCAGTGATCGGGGCCAATATCCACGATTTGATACTGGCCATGGCCCATGTCCATCATCTTTACCCATCCTTGGTATTCAGGCCTCTGTCCACAGACCTTTGCTGGAATCCCCGCTAATGGGGGAACCTGAAGCACTATAGAGAACTCCTCTTTCCCCATGGCAGGATTCTGGCTGTTGGGATGGTTGTCCAACCCTCAAAGTGGGAGCCAGCTGCATGGCCAATGTGACCACGCCCACTAATGAGGGCCACCTGGGCATAAGCAAGTATTGTGACCCTCAGCCTGAGAATGATTTCAAACAAGCCCTCTCAGTTGCACCTCCAGGATCCTGAATGCAGGCCTGGTAAGCCACTAGGCCCAAATCCTAACACTTGGTGGGATTTTCCAGGGGACCAAACCCAGAG
Source organism: Mustela nivalis (assembly GCF_964662115.1). Taxonomy (NCBI): domain Eukaryota; kingdom Metazoa; phylum Chordata; class Mammalia; order Carnivora; family Mustelidae; genus Mustela; species Mustela nivalis. The sequence continues at coordinate 487,335 of NW_028136252.1, read as the reverse complement.
TCCGTCTCTGGAATCCATATTTTGGGGCACCCCTAACATGAAAAACAGCACTCTTCCCTTCCCCGAAAAAGCCACCAACTATTGGGAGCCACCAGGATCCTTAGAGAGGAAAAATCTCCCATGGACCCATGAGGCCACAACTGCATTCTGAGGCCATCCTGCACACAATACAGAGAAAAAAGCCTGTGATTCTGCCTTTGAGTCACCCGATTAACAGTTCCTGAAGAGCTGCCATCCATGTCTATGCATTGGGCCTGTGATAACCTTGCCACTAACCCTAACCCAAGTTTGTGTTTTCAGACTTCCCTCCCAAAACCATGGCTCACATGCCCTCCAGTTTGTGATAACTGGAGCCACACCACGGGATTGTACCTGTCTTCCCAAAGGAAACTGTGATTGTCACTATTAAACAAACCCTCTAGATTAGGAGAAACCTGCAAGGCCCCTAAGCCCAGCCAATATTGGAGGCCACTCTGGACGCAAATGCACAGTCTGACACACCGTATCACCTACATCCAGGCTGATATCCAAGTCAATGGTCCTCAGACAAAAGATTGAACCTGACATGCTCCTAGGATTCACTGGAACGCCTCACCCAGAAACCTAAGCCTAGCTTGTGTTCTCAGACATTTGTCGTCAGACTACGGGCCCACAAGCCCTCCAGTTTGGCAATCCAGAACTACAATGCAGCACTCTGCCGGCCCTCCAGAAGAAAAACCTTGTCCTCTGGGGCTACCCAGTAACCCCAAATGAGGATCAACCTGCACCGACCATGGCTGTACCCCAAATACATAGGCTGACCAGGGCACTAATGCCCTTTCTGACACAGCCTGAGCCTGGAGCCCCTGGCCCCTCCCAGACAGCTGGCCGCACACTGCGCACATCCAGCCGCCATGGCCTTAGGTTGTCATCTCTTCCCAACCTCGGTTTTCAGGTTTCAGAACCTAGACCTTATCTCCAATCACTGCCCAAGGTTGAAGGTGATGCAGATTCAGAACTCCTTCCCATGGCAAGAAACCTTGTGGTTGGCATGTTGTCCAACGTTCATTGTAGTTGAAAACAGTGTGGCCCATGAGGCCCCGCCCATGCTCGCGGGCCACATTGGTCACAAACACACATTGTGACGCTCAGGCTCAGCCCAGTCCTCAAGTAAGGCCGCTCAGTGGCTGGATGAAGAGATAGCATATTGGGCTTGCCATGCCCCTAGGCCCCAATTTTTAACCATAGTTCGGGTTTTCCCTTCAGTCTTCCCCACGGCTTGGCTTTGGATTTCCTCTTTTGGTGGTACACCTGAGGTAACAAACCTGAAATGAGTCCTCCCATCCCACAGATTGACGAAAAGCAATTGGGAATCGGGCCAAATCCTCAGAGAGGAAGATTCGTCCATGGCCCATGAGGCCTCCCCTACATTCCACGGCCATCGCTGATACAAAATCCAGAGACAAAAGCCTGAGCAAGCGCCTCAGACTAGCACTTTCTTCATATCCTGAAGAGTTCTTCTCATGGTTTGTAGATCGGGCCTGCCATACCTACGTCCCCAAATCTAAGCTGAGTTTGTGTTTTCAGACTTTTGTCCTCAAAGTCTTGGGCCAACCACCCTGCAGGCTGGGCCCCTGGAGCCACACATTAGGACTGTGCCTACCAATCCATGGGAATTCTGCCCATTACATGGTCCAAAATAGTACAAATCAGGAGAAACCTCCAAAGTCCCTGAGGCCATCCCAATAGTGTAGTTCGCCCGGAACAAACAAGGGCTGTCTGACACCAGGTGATAATCGCCCTGCACTCATACCATAGATGGATGTCCCCAGAGAAGAAGATTGAACCAGACAGGACCCTAGGCCATAATAGGATCCATTGCTTTGGGTTACAGGCATGTGTCCTCAAAGCCTGATTCCAATACGAGCATAGGGGTTTTCCTGAGGCACCCATCAGAACTCATCTCGTCTCCACAAGGAAACCTGTGCATGGGAGCCATGTCCAAAGCTTAGGAGAGTACTTCAGGATCCCGGTGCCACCGCCCCATTCCAAGGCCCTCATGGACACAAAATCACATTAGGACCCATTCTCAGGAAAGTCCATTTCAACTCAGCCACCCCGGTTGCTCCGGCAGAGCCATCAGATCAAAACTGTCTTGTTGCTAGGAGACAATTGGAATGTGAGGCGGGCTTCCCAGGCATCCATCCGCGAACGGTGCTCTGGAGTCATTCCATATGGGATGTCCTGGAGCTGTCCAACAGGTCTCAATTGTCCCGCAGAAGGAATCCTTAAAGGGGGCATCCCACAACTCCCAACGTGGGAAAACCTCAAGGCCTCGAAATTCCGCTCCCTTCATGAAGCGGCCGTTTGCTCAGAAACTCCAAACTGAGCCAACGTCTGATCCTCGCCCTGACTTCAGATGCATGAGATAGTGGTTCAGATCTGCAGGGGGTACCTGCCGTGCCCTCGCCCTGAAACCCAAGTCTAGCTTGTCTTCTCAGACTTCCGTCCTCACACTCCTGGCCCCGAAGCCCTCAAGTTTGGCAATTCCGGACCCACAATGCAGCACTCTGCCTGCCCTGTAGAAAAAAAATTATTGCCTCATGAGCTGCCCAGGCACCTTAAATGAGGGTAAACCTACACAGAACTCGACTTTAACCAAATTATATAGTCTAACCTGGGCACTAATGCACTGTCGAACACAACCTGAGCCCGGACCTCCTGACCAACAGCCAGAAAGCTGACCGCACACTGAACACATAAAACCCGCCATGGCCTTAGGTCATCATCTCTTCCCTACCTCAGGTTTCAGGCTTCAGAACCGAGACCTTATCTCCAATCACTGTCCAGGGATGAGTGTGATGCAGAAATCAGAACTCCTCCTTACCCATGGCAAGAATCCTTGTGGTTGGCACGTTCAGTGTAGGAGAAACCAGCATTCACCCTGAGGCCCCGCCCATTCTTGAGTGCGACGAGGGCATACACACGCATTGTGACCGTCAGCATGAGTCCTGTCCTCTAGTAAGTCCTCTCAGTGGCTGGACCTTTAGATGTCATAATGGGCTTGACATGTCACTAGGCCCCAATTTTTAACCAGATTTCTGACTGTCCAGTCGCCCCTCCCCAGGTCTCTACTCTGGAATCCCTCATTTGGTGGGACACCTGAGGTTAAAAAAGAAAACAACAACAACAACAACAACAAAAAAAAAAAAAAAACGGACTTCTTCCAGCCCACAGAATGACCCCAATCTCTTTGGACGGGGCCAAACCACCAGAGAGTAAGACTCGTCCATTTCCCATAAAGTCTCCCAGAAATTCCACGACCATGAGTGACACGATATCCAGAGACAAAAACTAGAGCAGAGCCTCACACTAGCCCTTCTTTCAAATCCCGAAGAGTTCTCCTCATGGTCTGTACATCAGTCCTGCCATACCTATGACCCGAAACATAAGCCGAGTTTGTGTTTTCAGACAACTGTCCAAACAGCCCTGGCCTACACAACCTACAGGCTCAGGCCCCTGCATTCAAACCTGAGGACTGTACTTGCCCTCTCCAAGGGAATTGTGTGTGCCCATTCCAATGGCCACAACCCTTCTCATAGGATAAACCTCCAAAGTCCCTGATCCATCTCAAAAGTGGTGGCTTCCCAGGAAAAACAGGGGCTATCTGAGCCCAAATGAGCACCTACCTGCACTCAGACCCATAGACAGATGTCCCCAGAGGTAAAAAGGAAATAACAGGCCCCTAGGCACTAATCAGATCCATTGCTTTGGTTTCCAGGCATCTCTCCTCAGAGGCCTGGATTTCAAAACAGCATATAGCTGTTTCTTGACTCACCCATCAGAAAACATCTCATCTACACATGGGAAACTTGCACGTTGGAGCTGTGTCAAAGCCTCTGTTTAGGAAAACACTTTAGGGCACCAGTGCCACCTCTTCATTCCAAGGTCTCCATAGACAAAAAAGCACATTAGGACCCATCCTTAGGGGTGTCCATTTCAACACAGCGTCCTCGGTTGCTCCCCACAGATCCAGGAGATCTAACCTGTCTTGTTGCTAGGAGACAATTGGAATGCGAGGTGGGATACCCAGCCATCCATCCTTAGAACCCTGCTCAGAATCATTGGCCTGGAGATAACAACAGGTCTCTATTGTCCTGCAGAAGACTCTCTGCAGTTTGGAGCTTCTCACAACTCCCATAGTGGGAAAACCCCCATGGCCTCGTGATGCCCCCCCCTTCATGAAGGGGCCATCAGGGACAGAAACTCCAACCTGAGCAATCGTCTGATCCTTGCCCTGACTTCAGATGTACGAGATCTCGATTCAGGTCTATAGATTGTGCCTGCCATGGCCTCACCCAGAAACCTAAGCCTAGCTTGTGTTCTCAGACTTTTGTCGTCAGACTACTGGCCCACAAGCCCTCCAGTTTGGCAATCCAGAACTACAATGCAGCACTTGCCGGCCCTCCAGAGGAAAAACATTGTCCTCTGGGGCTACCCAGTAACCCCAAATGAGGATCAACCTACACCGACCTTGGCTGTACCCCAAAAACATTGGCTGACCAGGGCACTAATGCCCTTTCTGACACAGCCTGAGCCTGGAGCCCCTGGCCCCTCCCAGAGCGGCCGCACGCTGAGCACATCCAGCCGCCATGGCCTTAGGTCGTCATCTCTTCCCAACCTCGGTTTTCAGGTTTCAGAACCTAGACCTTATCTCCAATCACTGCCCAAGGTTGAAGGTGATGCAGAAATCAGAACTCCTTCCCCATGGCAAGAAACCTTGTGGTTGGCATGTTGTCCAACGTTCAGTGTCGTTGAAACCAGTGTGGCCCATGAGGCCCCGCCCATGCTCACGGGCCACATTGGTCACAAACACACATTGTGACCCTCAGACTGAGCCCAGTCCTCAAGTAAGGCCACTCAGGGGCTGGATGAAGAGATAGCATATTGGGCTTGCCATGCCCCTAGGCCCCAATTTTTAACCATAGTTCGGGTTTTCCCTTCAGTCTTCCCCACGGCTTTGCTTTGGAATTCCTCTTTTGGTGGGACACCTGAGGTAACAAACCTGAAATGAGTCCTCCCATCCCACAGATTGACGAAAAGCAATTGGGAATCGGGCCAAATTCTCAGAGAGGAAGATTCGTCCATGGCCCATGAGGCCTCCCCGACATTCCACGGCCATCGCTGATACAAAATCCAGAGACAAAAGCCTGAGCAAGCGACTCAGACTCACACTTTCTTCATATCCTGAAGAGTTCTTCTCATGGTTTGTAGATCGGGCCTGCCATACCTACGTCCCCAAACCTAAGCCGAGTTTGTTTTCAGAAAACTGTCTAAACAGCCCTGGCCTACACAACCTACAGGCTCAGGCCCCTGGAGCCAAACCTGAGGACTGTACTTGCCTTCTCCAAGGGAATTGTTTGTGCCCATTCCTATGGTCACAACCCTTCTAATAGGATAAACCTCCAAAGTCCCTGATCCATTTCAAAAGTGGTGGATTCCCAGGAAAAACAGGGGCAATCTGAGCCCAAATGAGCACCTACCTGCACTCAGACCCATAGACAGATGTCCCCAGAGGTAAAAAGGAAAGAACAGGCCCCTAGGCACTAATCAGATCCATTGCTTTGGTTTCCAGGCATCTCTCCTCAGAGGCCTGGATTTCAAAAGCAGCATATAGCTGTTTCTTGACTCACCCATCAGAAAACATCTCATCTACACATGGGAAACTTGCACGTTGGAGCTGTGTCAAAGCCTCTGTTTAGGAGAACCCTTTAGGGCCCCAGTGCCACCGCTTCATTCCAAGGTCTCCATAGACACAAAAGCACATTAGGACCCATCCCCAGGGGTGTCCATTTCAACTCAGCATCCTCGGTAGCTGCTCACAGATCCAGGAGATCTAACCTGTCTTGTTGCTAGGAGACAATTGGAATGCGAGGTGGGCTACCCAGCCATCCATCCTTAGAACCCTGCTCAGAATCATTGGCCTGGAGCCAAACAACAGGTCTCAATTGTCCTGCAGAAGACTCTCTGCAGTTTGGAGCTTCTCACAACTCCCATCGTGGGAAAACCCCCATGGCCTCATGATGCCCACCCATTCATGAAGGGGCCATCAGGGACAGAAACTCCAACCTGAGCGATCGTCTGATCCTCGCCCTGACTTCAGATGCACGAGATCTCGATTCAGGTCTGTAGATTGTGCCTGCCATAGCCTCACCAAGAAACCTAAGCCTAGCTTGTGTTCTTAGACATTTGTCGTCAGACTACTGGCCCACAAGCCCTTCATTTGGAAATCCAGAACTACAATGGAGCACTCTGCCTGCCCTCCAGAAGAAAAACATTGTCCTCTGGGGCTACCCAATAACCCCAAATGAGGATCAACCTGCACCGACCTTGGCATTACCCCAAATACATAGGCTGACCAGGTCACTAATGCCCTTTCTGACACAGCCTGAGCCTGGACCCCCTGGCCCCTCCCAGACAGCTGGCCGCACACTGAGCACATCCAGCCGCCATGGCCTTAGGACGTCATCTCTTCCCAAACTCGGTTTTCAGGTTTCAGAACCTAGACCTTATCTCCAATCAGTGCCCAAGGTTGAAGGTGATGCAGAAATCAGAACTCCTTCACCATGGCAAGAAACCTTGTGGTTGGCATGTTGTCCAACGTTCAGTGTCGTTGAAACCAGTGTGGCCCATGAGGCCCCGCCCATGCTCGCGGGCCACATTGGTCACAAACACACATTGTGACCCTCAGGCTGAGCCCAGTCCTCAAGTAAGGCCACTCAGTGGCTGGATGAAGATATAGCATATTGGGCTTGCCATGTCCCTAGGCCCCAATTTTTAACCATAGTTCGGGTTTTCCCTTCAGTCTTCCCCACGGCTTGGCTTTGGATTTCCTCTTTTGGTGGTACACCTGAGGTAACAAACCTGAAATGAGTCCTCCCATCCCACAGATTGACGAAAAGCAATTGGGAATCGGGCCAAATCCTCAGAGAGGAAGATTCGTCCATGGCCCATGAGGCCTCCCCTACATTCCACGGCCATCGCTGATACAAAATCCAGAGACAAAAGCCTGAGCAAGCGCCTCAGACTAGCACTTTCTTCATATCCTGAAGAGTTCTTCTCATGGTTTGTAGATCGGGCCTGCCATACCTACGTCCCCAAATCTAAGCTGAGTTTGTGTTTTCAGACTTTTGTCCTCAAAGTCTTGGGCCAACCACCCTGCAGGCTGGGCCCCTGGAGCCACACATTAGGACTGTGCCTACCAATCCATGGGAATTCTGCCCATTACATGGTCCAAAATAGTACAAATCAGGAGAAACCTCCAAAGTCCCTGAGGCCATCCCAATAGTGTAGTTCGCCCGGAACAAACAAGGGCTGTCTGACACCAGGTGATAATCGCCCTGCACTCATACCATAGATGGATGTCCCCAGAGAAGAAGATTGAACCAGACAGGACCCTAGGCCATAATAGGATCCATTGCTTTGGGTTACAGGCATGTGTCCTCAAAGCCTGATTCCAATACGAGCATAGGGGTTTTCCTGAGGCACCCATCAGAACTCATCTCGTCTCCACAAGGAAACCTGTGCATGGGAGCCATGTCCAAAGCTTAGGAGAGTACTTCAGGATCCCGGTGCCACCGCCCCATTCCAAGGCCCTCATGGACACAAAATCACATTAGGACCCATTCTCAGGAAAGTCCATTTCAACTCAGCCACCCCGGTTGCTCCGGCAGAGCCATCAGATCAAAACTGTCTTGTTGCTAGGAGACAATTGGAATGTGAGGCGGGCTTCCCAGGCATCCATCCGCGAACGGTGCTCTGGAGTCATTCCATATGGGATGTCCTGGAGCTGTCCAACAGGTCTCAATTGTCCCGCAGAAGGAATCCTTAAAGGGGGCATCCCACAACTCCCAACGTGGGAAAACCTCAAGGCCTCGAAATTCCGCTCCCTTCATGAAGCGGCCGTTTGCTCAGAAACTCCAAACTGAGCCAACGTCTGATCCTCGCCCTGACTTCAGATGCATGAGATAGTGGTTCAGATCTGCAGGGGGTACCTGCCGTGCCCTCGCCCTGAAACCCAAGTCTAGCTTGTCTTCTCAGACTTCCGTCCTCACACTCCTGGCCCCGAAGCCCTCAAGTTTGGCAATTCCGGACCCACAATGCAGCACTCTGCCTGCCCTGTAGAAAAAAAATTATTGCCTCATGAGCTGCCCAGGCACCTTAAATGAGGGTAAACCTACACAGAACTCGACTTTAACCAAATTATATAGTCTAACCTGGGCACTAATGCACTGTCGAACACAACCTGAGCCCGGACCTCCTGACCAACAGCCAGAAAGCTGACCGCACACTGAACACATAAAACCCGCCATGGCCTTAGGTCATCATCTCTTCCCTACCTCAGGTTTCAGGCTTCAGAACCGAGACCTTATCTCCAATCACTGTCCAGGGATGAGTGTGATGCAGAAATCAGAACTCCTCCTTACCCATGGCAAGAATCCTTGTGGTTGGCACGTTCAGTGTAGGAGAAACCAGCATTCACCCTGAGGCCCCGCCCATTCTTGAGTGCGACGAGGGCATACACACGCATTGTGACCGTCAGCATGAGTCCTGTCCTCTAGTAAGTCCTCTCAGTGGCTGGACCTTTAGATGTCATAATGGGCTTGACATGTCACTAGGCCCCAATTTTTAACCAGATTTCTGACTGTCCAGTCGCCCCTCCCCAGGTCTCTACTCTGGAATCCCTCATTTGGTGGGACACCTGAGGTTAAAAAAGAAAACAACAACAACAACAACAACAAAAAAAAAAAAAAAAAACGGACTTCTTCCAGCCCACAGAATGACCCCAATCTCTTTGGACGGGGCCAAACCACCAGAGAGTAAGACTCGTCCATTTCCCATAAAGTCTCCCAGAAATTCCACGACCATGAGTGACACGATATCCAGAGACAAAAACTAGAGCAGAGCCTCACACTAGCCCTTCTTTCAAATCCCGAAGAGTTCTCCTCATGGTCTGTACATCAGTCCTGCCATACCTATGACCCGAAACATAAGCCGAGTTTGTGTTTTCAGACAACTGTCCAAACAGCCCTGGCCTACACAACCTACAGGCTCAGGCCCCTGCATTCAAACCTGAGGACTGTACTTGCCCTCTCCAAAGGAATTGTGTGTGCCCATTCCAATGGCCACAACCCTTCTCATAGGATAAACCTCCAAAGTCCCTGATCCATCTCAAAAGTGGTGGCTTCCCAGGAAAAACAGGGGCTATCTGAGCCCAAATGAGCACCTACCTGCACTCAGACCCATAGACAGATGTCCCCAGAGGTAAAAAGGAAATAACAGGCCCCTAGGCACTAATCAGATCCATTGCTTTGGTTTCCAGGCATCTCTCCTCAGAGGCCTGGATTTCAAAACAGCATATAGCTGTTTCTTGACTCACCCATCAGAAAACATCTCATCTACACATGGGAAACTTGCACGTTGGAGCTGTGTCAAAGCCTCTGTTTAGGAAAACACTTTAGGGCACCAGTGCCACCTCTTCATTCCAAGGTCTCCATAGACAAAAAAGCACATTAGGACCCATCCTTAGGGGTGTCCATTTCAACACAGCGTCCTCGGTTGCTCCCCACAGATCCAGGAGATCTAACCTGTCTTGTTGCTAGGAGACAATTGGAATGCGAGGTGGGATACCCAGCCATCCATCCTTAGAACCCTGCTCAGAATCATTGGCCTGGAGATAACAACAGGTCTCTATTGTCCTGCAGAAGACTCTCTGCAGTTTGGAGCTTCTCACAACTCCCATAGTGGGAAAACCCCCATGGCCTCGTGATGCCCCCCCCTTCATGAAGGGGCCATCAGGGACAGAAACTCCAACCTGAGCAATCGTCTGATCCTTGCCCTGACTTCAGATGTACGAGATCTCGATTCAGGTCTATAGATTGTGCCTGCCATGGCCTCACCCAGAAACCTAAGCCTAGCTTGTGTTCTCAGACTTTTGTCGTCAGACTACTGGCCCACAAGCCCTCCAGTTTGGCAATCCAGAACTACAATGCAGCACTTGCCGGCCCTCCAGAGGAAAAACATTGTCCTCTGGGGCTACCCAGTAACCCCAAATGAGGATCAACCTACACCGACCTTGGCTGTACCCCAAAAACATTGGCTGACCAGGGCACTAATGCCCTTTCTGACACAGCCTGAGCCTGGAGCCCCTGGCCCCTCCCAGAGCGGCCGCACGCTGAGCACATCCAGCCGCCATGGCCTTAGGTCGTCATCTCTTCCCAACCTCGGTTTTCAGGTTTCAGAACCTAGACCTTATCTCCAATCACTGCCCAAGGTTGAAGGTGATGCAGAAATCAGAACTCCTTCCCCATGGCAAGAAACCTTGTGGTTGGCATGTTGTCCAACGTTCAGTGTCGTTGAAACCAGTGTGGCCCATGAGGCCCCGCCCATGCTCACGGGCCACATTGGTCACAAACACACATTGTGACCCTCAGACTGAGCCCAGTCCTCAAGTAAGGCCACTCAGTGGCTGGATGAAGAGATAGCATATTGGGCTTGCCATGCCGCTAGGCCCCAATTTTTAACCATAGTTCGGGTTTTCCCTTCAGTCTTCCCCACGGCTTTGCTTTGGAATTCCTCTTTTGGTGGGACACCTGAGGTAACAAACCTGAAATGAGTCCTCCCATCCCACAGATTGACGAAAAGCAATTGGGAATCGGGCCAAATTCTCAGAGAGGAAGATTCGTCCATGGCCCATGAGGCCTCCCCGACATTCCACGGCCATCGCTGATACAAAATCCAGAGACAAAAGCCTGAGCAAGCGACTCAGACTCACACTTTCTTCATATCCTGAAGAGTTCTTCTCATGGTTTGTAGATCGGGCCTGCCATACCTACGTCCCCAAACCTAAGCCGAGTTTGTTTTCAGAAAACTGTCTAAACAGCCCTGGCCTACACAACCTACAGGCTCAGGCCCCTGGAGCCAAACCTGAGGACTGTACTTGCCTTCTCCAAGGGAATTGTTTGTGCCCATTCCTATGGTCACAACCCTTCTAATAGGATAAACCTCCAAAGTCCCTGATTCATTTCAAAAGTGGTGGATTCCCAGGAAAAACAGGGGCAATCTGAGCCCAAATGAGCACCTACCTGCACTCAGACCCATAGACAGATGTCCCCAGAGGTAAAAAGGAAAGAACAGGCCCCTAGGCACTAATCAGATCCATTGCTTTGGTTTCCAGGCATCTCTCCTCAGAGGCCTGGATTTCAAAAGCAGCATATAGCTGTTTCTTGACTCACCCATCAGAAAACATCTCATCTACACATGGGAAACTTGCACGTTGGAGCTGTGTCAAAGCCTCTGTTTAGGAGAACCCTTTAGGGCCCCAGTGCCACCGCTTCATTCCAAGGTCTCCATAGACACAAAAGCACATTAGGACCCATCCCCAGGGGTGTCCATTTCAACTCAGCATCCTCGGTAGCTGCCCACAGATCCAGGAGATCTAACCTGTCTTGTTGCTAGGAGACAATTGGAATGCGAGGTGGGCTACCCAGCCATCCATCCTTAGAACCCTGCTCAGAATCATTGGCCTGGAGCCAAACAACAGGTCTCAATTGTCCTGCAGAAGACTCTCTGCAGTTTGGAGCTTCTCACAACTCCCATCGTGGGAAAACCCCCATGGCCTCATGATGCCCACCCATTCATGAAGGGGCCATCAGGGACAGAAACTCCAACCTGATCGATCGTCTGATCCTCGCCCTGACTTCAGATGCACGAGATCTCGATTCAGGTCTGTAGATTGTGCCTGCCATAGCCTCACCAAGAAACCTAAGCCTAGCTTGTGTTCTTAGACATTTGTCGTCAGACTACTGGCCCACAAGCCCTTCATTTGGAAATCCAGAACTACAATGGAGCACTCTGCCTGCCCTCCAGAAGAAAAACATTGTCCTCTGGGGCTACCCAATAACCCCAAATGAGGATCAACCTGCACCGACCTTGGCATTACCCCAAATACATAGGCTGACCAGGTCACTAATGCCCTTTCTGACACAGCCTGAGCCTGGACCCCCTGGCCCCTCCCAGACAGCTGGCCGCACACTGAGCACATCCAGCCGCCATGGCCTTAGGACGTCATCTCTTCCCAAACTCGGTTTTCAGGTTTCAGAACCTAGACCTTATCTCCAATCAGTGCCCAAGGTTGAAGGTGATGCAGAAATCAGAACTCCTTCACCATGGCAAGAAACCTTGTGGTTGGCATGTTGTCCAACGTTCAGTGTCGTTGAAACCAGTGTGGCCCATGAGGCCCCGCCCATGCTCGCGGGCCACATTGGTCACAAACACACATTGTGACCCTCAGGCTGAGCCCAGTCCTCAAGTAAGGCCACTCAGTGGCTGGATGAAGATATAGCATATTGGGCTTGCCATGTCCCTAGGCCCCAATTTTTAACCATAGTTCGGGTTTTCCCTTCAGTCTTCCCCACGGCTTTGATTTGGAATTCCTCTTTTGGTGGGACACCTGAGGTAACAAACCTGAAATGAATCCTCCCATCCCACAGATTGACGAAAAGCAATTGGGAATCGGGCCAAATCCTCATAGAGGAAGATTCGACCATGGCCCATGATTCCTCCCCGACATTCCACGGCCATCGCTGATACAAAATCCAGAGACAAAAGCCTGAGCAAGCGCCTCAGACTCGCACTTTCTTCATATCTTGAAGAGTTCTTCTCATGGTTTGTAGATCGGGCCTGCCATACCTACGTCCCCAAACCTAAGCTGAGTTTGTGTTTTCAGACTTCTGTCCTCAAAGTCTTGGGCCACACACGCTCCAGGCTGGGCGCCTGGAGCCACACATTAGGACTGTGCCTACCAATCCATGGGAATTCTGCCCATTCCATGGTCCAAAATCGTACAAATTAGGAGAAACCTCCAAAGTCCCTGAGGCCATCCCAATAGTGTTGGTCGCCCGGAACAAACAAGGACTGTCTGACACCAGGTGATAATCGCCCTGCACTCATACCGTAGATGGATGTCCCCAGAGAAGAAGATTGAACCAGACAGGACCCTAGGCCATAATAGGATCCATTGCTTTGGGTTACAGGCATGTGTCCTCAAAAGCCTGATTCCAATACGAGGATAGGGGTTTTCCTGAGGCACCCATCAGAACTCATCTCGTCTCCACAAGGAAACCTTTGCATGGGAGCCATGTCCAAAGCTTAGGAGAGTACTTCAGGGTCCCGGTGCCACCGCCCCATTCCAAGGCCCTCATGGACACAAAAACACATTAGGACCCATCCTCAGGAAAGTCCATTTCAACTCAGCCACCCCGGTTGCTCCGGCAGAGCCATCAGATCAAAACTGTCTTGTTGCTAGGAGACAATTCGAATGCGAGGCGGGCTTCCCAGGCATCCATCCGCGAACGGTGCTCTGGAGTCATTCCATATGGGATGTCCTAGAGCTGTCCAACAGGTCTCAATTGTCCCGCAGAAGGAATCCTTAAAGGGGGCATCCCACAACTCCCAACGTGGGAAAACCTCAATGGCCCCGAGATTCCGCTCCCATCATAAAGCGGCCGTCATGCACAGGAACTCCAACCTGAGCCAACGTCTGATTCTCGCCCTGACTTCAGAAGCATGAGATATTGGTTCAGATCTGCAGGGGGTACCTGTCGTGCCCTCGCCCTGACACCCATGTCTAGCTTGTCTTCTCACACTTCCGTCCTCAAACTCCTGGCCCCGAAGTCCTAAAATTTGGCAATTCCGGACCCACAATGCAGCACTCTCCCGGCCCTCTAGAAAAAAAAAAAATTATTGCCTAATGAGCTGCCCAGGCACCTTAAATGAGGATAAACCTACACAGCTCTCGACCTTGCCCAAATTATATAGTATAACCTGGGCACTAATGCACTGTCGAACACAACCTGAGCCCGGAACTCCTGACCAACACCCAGAAAGCTGACCGCACACTGAGCACATAAAACCCGTCATGGCCTTAGGTCATCATCTCTTTCCTACCTCAGTTTTCAGGCTTCAGAACCGAGACCTTATCTCCAATCACTGCCCAGGGGTGATTGTTATGCAGAAATCAGAACTCCTCCTTACCCATGGCAAGAACCCTTGTGGTTGGCACGTTGTCCAACGTTCAGTGTAGGAGAAACCAGCATTCACCCTGAGGCCCCGCCCATTCTTGAGTGCGACGAGGGCATACACACGCATTGTGACCCTCAGCATGAGTCCTGTCCTCTAGTAAGTCCTCTCAGTAGCTGGACCTTTAGATGTCATAATGGGCTTGACATGTCCCAAGGCCCCAATTTTTAACCAGATTTCTGACTGTCCAGTCGCCCCTCCCCAGGTCTCTATTCTGGAATCCCTCATTTGGTGGGCCACCTGAGGTTAAAAAAGAAAACAACAAAAACAACAACAACAACAAAAAAAAAACGGACTTCTTCCAGCTCACAGAATGACCCCAATCTCTTTGGACGGGGCCAAACCACCAGAGAGTAAGACTGGTCCATTTCCCATGAAGTCACCCAGAAATTCCACGACCATGAGTGACACGATATCAAGAGACAAAAACTTGAGCAGGAGCCTCACTCGCCCTTCTTTCAAATCCCGAAGAGTTCTCCTCATGGTCTGTAGATCAGTCCTGCCATACCTATGACCCGAAACATAAGCCGAGTTTGTGTTTTCAGACAACTGTCCAAACAGCCCTGGCCTACACAACCTACAGGCTCAGGCCCCTGGAGCCAAACCTGAGGACTGTACTTGCCCTCTCCAAGGGAATTGTGTGTGCCCATTCCAATGGCCACAACCCTTCTAATAGGATAAACCTCCAAAGTCCCTGATCCATCTCAAAAGTGGTGGCTTCCCAGGAAAAACAGGGGCAATCTGAGCCCTACAGAGCACCTACCTGCACTCAGACCCATAGACAGATGTCCCCAGAGGTAAAAAGGAAAGAACAGGACCCTAGGCACTAATCAGATCCATTGCTTTGGTTTCCAGGCATCTCTCCTCAGAGGCCTGGATTACAAAAGCAGCATATAGTTGTTTCTTGACTCACCCATCAGAAAACATCTCATCTACACATGGGAAACTTGCACGTTGGAGCTGTGTCAAAGCCTCTGTTTAGGAGAACCCTTTAGGGCACCAGTGCCACCTCTTCATTCCAAGGTCTCCATAGACACAAAAGCACATTTGGACCCATCCTTAGGGGTGTCCATTTCAACACAGCGTCCTCGGATGCTCCCCACAGATCCAGGAGATTTAACCTGTCTTGTTGCTAGGAGACAATTGTAATGCGAGGTGGGCTACCCGGCCATCCATCCTTAGAACCCTGCTCAGAGTCATTGGTCTGGAGCCAAACAACAGGTCTCAATTGTCCTGCAGAAGACTCTCTGCAGTTTGGAGCTTCTCACAACTCCCATCGTGGGAAAACACCCATGGCCTCGTGATGCCCCCCCCCATTCATGAAGGGGCCATCAGGGACAGAAACTCCAACCTGAGCGATCCTCCGATCCTCGCGCTGACTTCAGATGCACGAGATCTCGATTCAGGTCTGTAGATTGTGCCTGCCATGGCCTCACCCAGAAACCTAAGCCTAGCTTGTGTTCTCAGACTTTTGTCGTCAGACTACTGGCCCACAAGCCCTCCAGTTTGGCAATACAGAACTACAATGCAGCACTCTGCCGACCCTCCAGAAGAAAAACATTGTCTTCTGGGGCTACGCAGTAACCCCAAATGAGGATCAACCTGCACCGACCATGGCTGTACCCCAAATGCATAGGCTGACCAGGGCACTAATGCCCTTTCTGACACAGCCTGAGCCTGGAGCCCCTGGCCCCTCCCAGACAGCTGGCCGCACATTGAGCACATCCAGCCGCCATGGCCTTAGGTCGTCATCTCTTCCCAACCTCGGTTTTCAGGTTTCAGAACCTAGACCTTATCTCCAATCACTGCCCAGGGTTGAAGGTGATGCAGAAATCAGAACTCCTTCCCATGGCAAGAAACCTTGTGGTTGGCATGTTGTCCAACGTTCACTGTAGTTGAAACCAGTGTGGCCCATTAGGCCCCGCCCATGCTCGCAGGCCACATTGATCACAAACACACATTGTGAAGCTCAGGCTGAGCCCAGTCCTCAATAAGGCCGCTCAGTGGCTGAATGAAGAGATAGCATATTGGGCTTGCCATGCCCCTAGGCCCCAATTTTTAAACATAGTTCGGGTTGTCCCTTCAGTCTTCCCCACGGCTTGGCTTTGGAATTCCTCTTTTGGTGGGACACCTGAGGTAACAAAACTAAAATGAGTCCTCCCATCCCACAGATTGACGAAAAGCAATTGGGAATCGGGCCAAATCCTCAGAGAGGAAGATTCGTCCATGGCACATGAGGCCTCCCCGACATTTCACGGCATCGCTGATACAAAATCCAGAGACAAAAGCCTGAGCAAGCGCCTCAGACTCGCACTTTCTTCATATCCTGAAGAGTTCTTCTTATGGTTTGTAGATCGGGCCTGCCATACCTACGTACCCAAACCTAAGCTGAGTTTGTTTTCAGACAACTGTCTAAACAGCCCTTGCCTACACAACCTACAGGTTCAGGCCCCTGGAGCTAAACCTGAAACTGTACTTGCCTTCTCCAAGGGAATTGTTTGTGCCCATTCCAATGGCCACAACCCTTCTAATAGGATAAACCTCCAAAGTCCCTGATCCATCTCAAAAGTGGTGGCTTCCCAGGAAAAACAGGGGCAATCTGAGCCCAAATGAGCACCTACCTGCACTCAGACCCATAGACAGATGTCCCCAGAGGTAAAAAGGAAAGAACAGGCCCCTAGGCACTAATCAGATCCATTGCTTTGGTTTCCAGGCATCTCTCCTCAGAGCCTGGATTTCAAAAGCAGCATATAGCTGTTTCTTGATTCACCCATCAGAAAAAATCTCATCTACACATGGGAAACTTGCACGTTGGAGCTGTGTCAAAGCCTCTGTTTAGGAGAACCCTTTAAGGCCCCAGTGCCACCGCTTCATTCCAAGGTCTCCATAGACACAAAAGCACATTAGGACCCATCACCAGGGGTGTCCATTTCAACTCAGCATCCTCGGTAGCTGCCCACAGATCCAGGAGATCTAACCTGTCTTGTTGCTAGGAGACAATTGGAATGCAAGGTGGGCTACCCAGCCATCCATCCTTAGAACCCTGCTCAGAATCATTGGCCTGGAGATAACAACAGGTCTCTATTGTCCTGCAGAAGACTCTCTGCAGTTTGGAGCTTCTCACAACTCCCATAGTGGGAAAACCCCCATGGCCTCGTGATGCCTCCCCCTTCATGAAGGGGCCATCAGGGACAGAAACTCCAAACTGAGCGATCGTCTGATCCACACCCTGACTTCAGATGCACTTCAGATTCAGGTCTGTAGATTGTGCCTGCCATAGCCTCACCAAGAAACCTAACCTAGCTTGTGTTCTCAGATTTTTGTCGTCAGACTACTGGCCCACAAGCCCTCCAGTTTGGCAATCCAGAACTACAATGCAGCACTCTGCCGGCCCTCCAGAAGAAAAACATTGTCCTCTGGGGCTACCCAGTAACCCCAAATGAGGATAACCTGCACCGACCATGGCTGTACCCCAAATACATAGGCTGACCAAGGCACTAATGCCCTTTCTGACACAGCCTGAGCCTGGACCCCCTGGACCCTCCCAGACAGCTGGCCGCACACTGAGCACATCGAGCCGCCATGGCCTTAGGTCGTCATCTCTTCCCAACATCAGTTTTCAGGTTTCAGAATCTAGACCTTATCTCCAATCACTGCCCAGGGTTGAAGGTGATGCAGAAATCAGAACTCCTTCCCCATGGCAAGAAACCTTGTGGTTGGCATGTTGTCCAACGTACAGTGTAGTTGAAACCAGTGTGGCCCATGAGGCCCCGCCCATGCTCGCGGGCCACATTGGTCACAAACACACATTGTGACCCTCAGGCTGAGCCCAGTCCTCAAGTAAGGCCACTCAGTGGCTGGATGAAGAGATAGCATATTGGGCTTGCCATGCCCCTAGGCCCCTATTTTTAACCATAGTTCGGGTTGACCCTTCAGTCTTCCCCACGGCTTGGCTTTGGAATTCCTCTTTTGGTGAAACACCTGAGGTAACAAACCTGAAATGAGTCCTCCCATCCCACAGATTGACGAAAAGCAATTGGGAATCTGGCCAAATCCTCAGAGAGGAAGATTCGTCCATGGCCTATGAGGCCTCCCCGACATTCCACGGCCAACGCTGATACAAAATCCAGAGACAAAAGCCTGAGCAAGCGCCTCAGACTCGCACTTTCTTCATATCTTGAAGAGTTCTTCTCATGGTTTGTCGATCGGGCCTGCCATACCTACGTCCCCAAACCTAAGCTGAGTTTGTGTTCTCAGACTTCTGTCCTCAAAGTCTTGGGCCACACACGCTCCAGGCTGGGCGCCTGGAGCCACACATTAGGACTGTGCCTACCAATCCATGGGAATTCTGCCCATTCCATGGTCCAAAATCGTACAAATTAGGAGAAACCTCCAAAGTCCCTGAGGCCATCCCAATAGTGTAGGTCGCCCGGAACAAACAAGGACTGTCTGACACCAGCTGATAATCGACCTCCACTCATACCATAGATGGATGTCCCCAGAGAAGAAGATTGAACCAGACAGGACCCTAGGCCATAATAGGATCCATTGCTTTGGGTTACAGGCATGTGTCCTCAAAAGCCTGATTCCAATACGAGCATAGGGGTTTTCCTGAGGCACCCATCAGAACTCATCTCGTCTCCACAAGGAAACCTGTGCATGGGAGCCATGTCCAAAGCTTAGGAGAGTACTTCAGGGTCCCGGTGCCACCGCCCCATTCCAAGGCCCTCATGGACACAAAAACACATTAGGACCCATCCTCAGGAAAGTCCATTTCAACTCAGCCACCCCGGTTGCTCCGGCAGAGCCATCAGATCAAAACTGTCTTGTTGCTAGGAGACAATTCGAATGCAAGGCGGGCTTCCCAGGCATCCATCCGCGAACGGTGCTCTGGAGTCATTCCATATGGGATGTCCTGGAGCTGTCCAACAGGTCTCAATTGTCCCGCAGAAGGAATCCTTGAAGGGGGCATCCCACAACTCCCAACGTGGGAAAACCTCAATGGCCCCGAGATTCCGCTCCCTTCATAAAGCGGCCGTCATGCACAGGAACTCCAACCTGAGCCAACGTCTGATCCTCGCCCTGACTTCAGAAGCATGAGATAGTGGTTCAGATCTGAAGGTGATACCTGTCGTGCCCTCGCCCTGAAACCAATGTCTAGCTTGTCTTCTCACACTTCCGTCCTCAAACTCCTGGCCCCGAAGTCCTAATATTTGGCAATTCCGGACCCACAATGCAGCACTCTGCCGGCCCTCTAGAAAAAAAAAAAATTATTGCCTCATGAGCTGCCCAGGCACCTTAAATGAGGATAAACCTACAAAGCACTCGACCTTACCCAAATTATATAGTCTAACCTGGGCACTAATGCACTGTCGAACAAAACCTGAGCCCGGAACTCCTGACCAACACCCAGAAAGCTGACCGCAACTGAGCACATAAAACCCGCCATGGCATTAGGTCATCATCTCTTCCCTACCTCAGTTTTCAGGCTTCAGAAACGAGACCTTATCTCCAATCACTGTCCAGGGGTGAGTGTGATGCAGAAATCAGAACTCCTCCTTACCCATGGCAAGAACCCTTGTGGTTGGCACGTTGTCCAACGTTCAGTGTAGGAGAAACCAGCATTCACCCTGAGGCCCCGCCCATTCTTGAGTGCGACGAAAGCATACACACGCATTGTGACCCTCAGCATGAGTCCTGTCCTCTAGTAAGTCCTCTCAGTGGCTGGACCTTTAGATGTCATAATGGGCTTGACATGTCACTAGGCCCCAATTTTTAACCAGATTTCTGACTGTCCAGTCGCCCCTCCCCAGGTCTCTATTCTGGAATCCCTCATTTGGTCGGACACCTGAGGTTAAAAAAGAAAACAACAACAACAACAACAACAACAACAAAAAAAAAAGGACTTCTTCCAGCCCACAGAATGACCCCAATCTCTTTGGACGGGGACAAACCACCAGAGAGTAAGACTCGTCCATTTCCCATAAAGTCACCCAGAAATTCCACGACCATGAGTGACACGATATCCAGAGACAAAAACCTGAGAAGGATCCTCACACTCGCCCTTCTTTCAAATCCCGAAGAGTTCTCCTCATGGTCTGTACATCAGTCCTGCCATACCTATGACCCGAAACATAAGCCGAGTTTGTGTTTTCAGACAACTGTCCAAACAGCCCTGGCCTACACCACCTACAGGCTCAGGCCCCTGGAGCCAAACCTGAGGACTGTACTTGCCCTCTCCAAGGGAATTGTGTGTGCCCATTCCAATGGCCACAACCCTTCTAATAGGATAAACCTCCAAAGTCCCTGATCCATCTCAAAAGTGGTGGCTTCCCAGGAAAAACAGGGGCAAGCTGAGCCCAAATGAGCACCTACCTACACTCAGACCCGTAGACAGATGTCCCCAGAGGTAAAAAGGAAAGAACAGGCCCCTAGGCACTAATCAGATCCATTGCTTTGGTTTCCAGGCATCTCTCCTCAGAGGCCTGGATTTCAAAAGCAGCATATAGCTGTTTCATGACTCACCCATCAGAAAACATCTCATCTACACATAGGAAACTTGCACGTTGGAGCTGTGTCAAAGCCTCTGTTTAGGAGAACACGTTAGGGCACCAGTGCCACCTCTTCATTCCAAGGTCTCCATAGACACAAAAGCACATTAGGACCCATCCTTAGGGGTGTCCATTCCAACACAGCGTCCTCGGTTGCTCCCCACAGATCCAGGAGATTTAACCTGTCTTGTTGCTAGGAGACAATTGTAATGCGAGGTGGGCTACGCAGCCATCCATCCTTAGAACCCTGCTCAGAATCATTGTCCTGGAGCCAAGCAACGGTCTCAATTGACCTGCAGAAGACTCTCTGCTGTTTAGAGTCTCATAACTCTCATCGTGGGAAAACCCCCATGGCCTCCTGGTGCCCCCCCCCATTCATGAAGGGGCCATCAGGGACAGAAACTCCAGCCTGAGCGATCGTCTGATCCTCACCCTGACTTCAGATGCACGAGATCTCTATTCAGGTCTGTAGATTGTGCCTGCCATGGCCTCACCCAGAAACCTAAGCCTAGCTTGTGTTCTCAGACTTTTGTCGTCAGACTACTGGCCCACAAGCCCTCCAGTTTGGCAATCCAGAACTACAATGCAGCACTTGCCGGCCCTCCAGAAGAAAAACATTGTCCTCTGGGGCTACCCAGTTACCCCAAATGAGGATCAACCTACACCGACCTTGGCTGTACCCCAAATACATAGGCTGACCAGAGCACTAATGCCCTTTCTGACACAACCTGAGCCTGGAGCCCCTAGCCCGTCCCAGACAGCTGGCCGCACACTGAGCACATCGAGCCTCCGTGGCCTTAGGTCGTCATCTCTTCCCAACCTCAGTTTCCAGGTTTCAGAACCTAGACCTAATCTCCAATCACTGCCCACGTTTGAGGGTGATGCAGAAATCAGAACTCCTTCCCCATGGCAAGAAACCTTGTGGTTGGCATGTTGTCCAACGTTCAGGGTCGTTCAAACCAGTGTGGCCCATGAGGCCCCTCCAATGCTCGCGGGCCACATTGGTCACAAACACACATTGTGACCCTCAGGATGAGCCCAGTCCTCAAGTAAGGCCACTCAGTGGCTGGATGAAGAGATAGCATATTGGGCTTGCCATGCCCCTAGGCCCCAATTTTTAACCATATTTCGTGTTGTCCCTTCAGTCTTCCCCACGGCTTTGCTTTGGAAATCCTCTTTTGGTGGGACACCTGACGTAACAAACCTGTAATGAGTCCTCCCATCCCACAGATTGACGAAAAGCAATTGGGTATCGGGCCAAATTCTCAGAGAGGAAGATTCGTCCATGGCCCATGAGGCCTCCCCGACATTCCACGGCCATCGCTGATACAAAATCCAGAGACAAAAGCCTGAGCAAAGGACTCAGACTCGCACTTTCTTCATATCCTGAAGAGTTCTTCTCATGGTTTGTAGATCAGGCCTGCCATACCTACGTCCCCAAACCTAATCTGAGTTTGTTTTCAGACAACTGTCTAAACAGCCCTGGCCTACACAACCTACAGGCTCAGGCCCCTGGAGCCAAACCTGAGGACTGTACTTGCCTTCTCCAAGGGAATTGTTTGTGCCCATTCCATGGCCACAACCCTTCTAATAGGAAAAACCTCCAAAGTCCCTGATCCATCTCAAAAGTGGTGGCTTCCCAGGAAAAACAGGGACAATCTGAGCCCAAATGAGCACCTACCTGCACTCAGACCCATAGACAGATGTCCCCAGAGGTAAAAAGGAAAGAACAGGCCCCTAGGCACTAATCAGATCCATTGCTATGGTTTCCAGGCATCTCTCCTCAGAGGCCTGGATTTCAAAAGCGGCATATAGCTGTTTCTTGATTCACCCATCAGAAAACATCTCATCTACACATGGGAAACTTGCACGTTGGAGCTGTGTCAAAGCCTCTGTTTAGGAGAACCCTTTAGGGCCCCAGTGCCACCGCTTCATTCCAAGGTCTCCATAGACACAAAAGCACATTAGGACCAATCCCCAGGGGTGTCCATTTCAACTCAGCATCCTCGGTAGCTGACCACAGATCCAGGAGATCTAACCTGTCTTGTTGCTAGGAGACAATTGGAATGCGAGGTGGGCTACCCAGCCATCCATCCTTAGAACCCTGCTCAGAATCATTGCCCTGGAGCCAAACAACAGGTCTCAATATTCCTGCAGAAGACTCTCTGCAGTTTGGAGCTTCTCAAAACTCCCATCGTGGGAAAACACCCATGGCCTCGTGATGCCCCCCCCCCATTCATGAAGGGGCCATCAGGGAAAGAAACTCCAACCTGAGCGATCGTCTGATCCTCGCCCTGACTTCAGATGCACGAGATCTCGATTCAGGTCTGTAGATTGTGCCTGCCATAGCCTCACCCAGAAACCTAAGCCGAGCTTGTGTTCTTAGACTTTTGTCGTCAGACTACTGGCCCACAAGCCCTCCATTTGGAAATCCAGAACTACAATGGAGCACTATGCCTGCGCTCCAGAAGAAAAACATTGTCCTCTGGGGCTACCCAGTAACCCCAAATGAGGATCAACCTACACCGTCCTTGGCTGTACCCCAAATACATAGGCTGACCAGGGCACTAATGCCCTTTCTGACACAGCCTGAGCCTGGACCCCCTGGCCCCTCCCAGACAGCTGGCCACACACTGAGCACATCCAGCCGCCATGGCCTTAGGTGGTCATCTCTTCCCAACCTCGGTTTTCAGGTTTCAGAACCTAGACCTTATCTCCAATCACTGCCCAAGGTTGAAGGTGATGCAGAAATCAGAACTCCTTCCCCATGGCAAGAAACCTTGTGGTTGGCATGTTGTCCAACGTTCAGTGTTGTGGAAACCAGTGTGGCCCATGAGGCCCCTCCCATGCTCGCGGGCCACATTGGTCACAAACACACATTGTGATCCTCAGGCTGAGCCCAGTCCTCAAGTAAGGCCACTCAGTGGCTGGATGAAGAGATAGCATATTGGGCTTGCCATGCCCCTAGGCCCCTATTTTTAACCATAGTTCGGGTTGACCCTTCAGTCTTCCCCACGGCTTGGCTTTGGAATTCCTCTTTTGGTGAAACACCTGAGGTAACAAACCTGAAATGAGTCCTCCCATCCCACAGATTGACGAAAAGCAATTGGGAATCTGGCCAAATCCTCAGAGAGGAAGATTCGTCCATGGCCTATGAGGCCTCCCCGACATTCCACGGCCAACGCTGATACAAAATCCAGAGACAAAAGCCTGAGCAAGCGCCTCAGACTCGCACTTTCTTCATATCTTGAAGAGTTCTTCTCATGGTTTGTCGATCGGGCCTGCCATACCTACGTCCCCAAACCTAAGCTGAGTTTGTGTTCTCAGACTTCTGTCCTCAAAGTCTTGGGCCACACACGCTCCAGGCTGGGCGCCTGGAGCCACACATTAGGACTGTGCCTACCAATCCATGGGAATTCTGCCCATTCCATGGTCCAAAATCGTACAAATTAGGAGAAACCTCCAAAGTCCCTGAGGCCATCCCAATAGTGTAGGTCGCCCGGAACAAACAAGGACTGTCTGACACCAGCTGATAATCGACCTCCACTCATACCATAGATGGATGTCCCCAGAGAAGAAGATTGAACCAGACAGGACCCTAGGCCATAATAGGATCCATTGCTTTGGGTTACAGGCATGTGTCCTCAAAAGCCTGATTCCAATACGAGCATAGGGGTTTTCCTGAGGCACCCATCAGAACTCATCTCGTCTCCACAAGGAAACCTGTGCATGGGAGCCATGTCCAAAGCTTAGGAGAGTACTTCAGGGTCCCGGTGCCACCGCCCCATTCCAAGGCCCTCATGGACACAAAAACACATTAGGACCCATCCTCAGGAAAGTCCATTTCAACTCAGCCACCCCGGTTGCTCCGGCAGAGCCATCAGATCAAAACTGTCTTGTTGCTAGGAGACAATTCGAATGCAAGGCGGGCTTCCCAGGCATCCATCCGCGAACGGTGCTCTGGAGTCATTCCATATGGGATGTCCTGGAGCTGTCCAACAGGTCTCAATTGTCCCGCAGAAGGAATCCTTGAAGGGGGCATCCCACAACTCCCAACGTGGGAAAACCTCAATGGCCCCGAGATTCCGCTCCCTTCATAAAGCGGCCGTCATGCACAGGAACTCCAACCTGAGCCAACGTCTGATCCTCGCCCTGACTTCAGAAGCATGAGATAGTGGTTCAGATCTGAAGGTGATACCTGTCGTGCCCTCGCCCTGAAACCAATGTCTAGCTTGTCTTCTCACACTTCCGTCCTCAAACTCCTGGCCCCGAAGTCCTAATATTTGGCAATTCCGGACCCACAATGCAGCACTCTGCCGGCCCTCTAGAAAAAAAAAAAAATTATTGCCTCATGAGCTGCCCAGGCACCTTAAATGAGGATAAACCTACAAAGCACTCGACCTTACCCAAATTATATAGTCTAACCTGGGCACTAATGCACTGTCGAACAAAACCTGAGCCCGGAACTCCTGACCAACACCCAGAAAGCTGACCGCAACTGAGCACATAAAACCCGCCATGGCATTAGGTCATCATCTCTTCCCTACCTCAGTTTTCAGGCTTCAGAAACGAGACCTTATCTCCAATCACTGTCCAGGGGTGAGTGTGATGCAGAAATCAGAACTCCTCCTTACCCATGGCAAGAACCCTTGTGGTTGGCACGTTGTCCAACGTTCAGTGTAGGAGAAACCAGCATTCACCCTGAGGCCCCGCCCATTCTTGAGTGCGACGAAAGCATACACACGCATTGTGACCCTCAGCATGAGTCCTGTCCTCTAGTAAGTCCTCTCAGTGGCTGGACCTTTAGATGTCATAATGGGCTTGACATGTCACTAGGCCCCAATTTTTAACCAGATTTCTGACTGTCCAGTCGCCCCTCCCCAGGTCTCTATTCTGGAATCCCTCATTTGGTGGGACACCTGAGGTTAAAAAAGAAAACAACAACAACAACAACAACAACAAAAAAAAAAAGGACTTCTTCCAGCCCACAGAATGACCCCAATCTCTTTGGACGGGGACAAACCACCAGAGAGTAAGACTCGTCCATTTCCCATAAAGTCACCCAGAAATTCCACGACCATGAGTGACACGATATCCAGAGACAAAAACCTGAGAAGGATCCTCACACTCGCCCTTCTTTCAAATCCCGAAGAGTTCTCCTCATGGTCTGTACATCAGTCCTGCCATACCTATGACCCGAAACATAAGCCGAGTTTGTGTTTTCAGACAACTGTCCAAACAGCCCTGGCCTACACCACCTACAGGCTCAGGCCCCTGGAGCCAAACCTGAGGACTGTACTTGCCCTCTCCAAGGGAATTGTGTGTGCCCATTCCAATGGCCACAACCCTTCTAATAGGATAAACCTCCAAAGTCCCTGATCCATCTCAAAAGTGGTGGCTTCCCAGGAAAAACAGGGGCAAGCTGAGCCCAAATGAGCACCTACCTAAACTCAGACCCGAAGACAGATGTCCCCAGAGGTAAAAAGGAAAGAACAGGCCCCTAGGCACTAATCAGATCCATTGCTTTGGTTTCCAGGCATCTCTCCTCAGAGGCCTGGATTTCAAAAGCAGCATATAGCTGTTTCATGACTCACCCATCAGAAAACATCTCATCTACACATAGGAAACTTGCACGTTGGAGCTGTGTCAAAGCCTCTGTTTAGGAGAACACGTTAGGGCACCAGTGCCACCTCTTCATTCCAAGGTCTCCATAGACACAAAAGCACATTAGGACCCATCCTTAGGGGTGTCCATTTCAACACAGCGTCCTCGGTTGCTCCCCACAGATCCAGGAGATTTAACCTGTCTTGTTGCTAGGAGACAATTGGAATGCGAGGTGGGCTACGCAGCCATCCATCCTTAGAACCCTGCTCAGAATCATTGTCCTGGAGCCAAGCAACGGTCTCAATTGACCTGCAGAAGACTCTCTGCTGTTTAGAGTCTCATAACTCTCATCGTGGGAAAACCCCCATGGCCTCCTGGTGCCCCCCCCCATTCATGAAGGGGCCATCAGGGACAGAAACTCCAGCCTGAGCGATCGTCTGATCCTCACCCTGACTTCAGATGCACGAGATCTCTATTCAGGTCTGTAGATTGTGCCTGCCATGGCCTCACCCAGAAACCTAAGCCTAGCTTGTGTTCTCAGACTTTTGTCGTCAGACTACTGGCCCACAAGCCCTCCAGTTTGGCAATCCAGAACTACAATGCAGCACTTGCCGGCCCTCCAGAAGAAAAACATTGTCCTCTGGGGCTAACCAGTAACCCCAAATGAGGATCAACCTACACCGACCTTGGCTGTACCCCAAATACATAGGCTGACCAGAGCACTAATGCCCTTTCTGACACAACCTGAGCCTGGAGCCCCTAGCCCGTCCCAGACAGCTGGCCGCACACTGAGCACATCGAGCCTCCGTGGCCTTAGGTCGTCATCTCTTCCCAACCTCAGTTTCCAGGTTTCAGAACCTAGACCTAATCTCCAATCACTGCCCACGTTTGAGGGTGATGCAGAAATCAGAACTCCTTCCCCATGGCAAGAAACCTTGTGGTTGGCATGTTGTCCAACGTTCAGGGTCGTTCAAACCAGTGTGGCCCATGAGGCCCCTCCAATGCTCGCGGGCCACATTGGTCACAAACACACATTGTGACCCTCAGGATGAGCCCAGTCCTCAAGTAAGGCCACTCAGTGGCTGGATGAAGAGATAGCATATTGGGCTTGCCATGCCCCTAGGCCCCAATTTTTAACCATATTTCGTGTTGTCCCTTCAGTCTTCCCCACGGCTTTGCTTTGGAAATCCTCTTTTGGTGGGACACCTGACGTAACAAACCTGTAATGAGTCCTCCCATCCCACAGACTGACGAAAAGCAATTGGGTATCGGGCCAAATTCTCAGAGAGGAAGATTCGTCCATGGCCCATGAGGCCTCCCCGACATTCCACGGCCATCGCTGATACAAAATCCAGAGACAAAAGCCTGAGCAAAGGACTCAGACTCGCACTTTCTTCATATCCTGAAGAGTTCTTCTCATGGTTTGTAGATAAGGCCTGCCATACCTACGTCCCCAAACCTAATCTGAGTTTGTTTTCAGACAACTGTCTAAACAGCCCTGGCCTACACAACCTACAGGCTCAGGCCCCTGGAGCCAAACCTGAGGACTGTACTTGCCTTCTCCAAGGGAATTGTTTGTGCCCATTCCATGGCCACAACCCTTCTAATAGGAAAAACCTCCAAAGTCCCTGATCCATCTCAAAAGTGGTGGCTTCCCAGGAAAAACAGGGGCAATCTGAGCCCAAATGAGCACCTACCTGCACTCAGACCCATAGACAGATGTCCCCAGAGGTAAAAAGGAAAGAACAGGCCCCTAGGCACTAATCAGATCCATTGCTATGGTTTCCAGGCATCTCTCCTCAGAGGCCTGGATTTCAAAAGCAGCATATAGCTGTTTCTTGATTCACCCATCAGAAAACATCTCATCTACACATGGGAAACTTGCACGTTGGAGCTGTGTCAAAGCCTCTGTTTAGGAGAACCCTTTAGGGCCCCAGTGCCACCGCTTCATTCCAAGGTCTCCATAGACACAAAAGCACATTAGGACCAATCCCCAGGGGTGTCCATTTCAACTCAGCATCCTCGGTAGCTGACCACAGATCCAGGAGATCTAACCTGTCTTGTTGCTAGGAGACAATTGGAATGCGAGGTGGGCTACCCAGCCATCCATCCTTAGAACCCTGCTCAGAATCATTGCCCTGGAGCCAAACAACAGGTCTCAATATTCCTGCAGAAGACTCTCTGCAGTTTGGAGCTTCTCAAAACTCCCATCGTGGGAAAACACCCATGGCCTCGTGATGCCCCCCCCCCATTCATGAAGGGGCCATCAGGGAAAGAAACTCCAACCTGAGCGATCGTCTGATCCTCGCCCTGACTTCAGATGCACGAGATCTCGATTCAGGTCTGTAGATTGTGCCTGCCATAGCCTCACCCAGAAACCTAAGCCGAGCTTGTGTTCTTAGACCATTGTCGTCAGACTACTGGCCCACAAGCCCTCCATTTGGAAATCCAGAACTACAATGGAGCACTATGCCTGCGCTCCAGAAGAAAAACATTGTCCTCTGGGGCTACCCAGTAACCCCAAATGAGGATCAACCTACACCGTCCTTGGCTGTACCCCAAATACATAGGCTGACCAGGGCACTAATGCCCTTTCTGACACAGCCTGAGCCTGGACCCCCTGGCCCCTCCCAGACAGCTGGCCACACACTGAGCACATCCAGCCGCCATGGCCTTAGGTGGTCATCTCTTCCCAACCTCGGTTTTCAGGTTTCAGAACCTAGACCTTATCTCCAATCACTGCCCAAGGTTGAAGGTGATGCAGAAATCAGAACTCCTTCCCCATGGCAAGAAACCTTGTGGTTGGCATGTTGTCCAACGTTCAGTGTCGTGGAAACCAGTGTGGCCCATGAGGCCCCTCCCATGCTCGCGGGCCACATTGGTCACAAACACACATTGTGACCCTCAGGCTGAGCCCAGTCCTCAAGTAAGGCCACTCAGTGGCTGGATGAAGAGATAGCAAATTGGGCTTGCCATGCCCCTAGGCCCCAATTTTTAACCATAGTTCGGGTTGTCCTTTCAGTCTTCCCCACGGCTTTGCTTTGGAGTTCCTCCTTTGGTGGGACACCTAGGTAACAAACCTGAAATGAGTCCTCCCATCCCACAGATTAACGAAAAGCAATTGGGAATCGGGCCTAATCCTCAGAGAGGAAGATTCGTCCATGGCCCATGAGGCCTCCCCGACATTCCACGGCCATCGCTGATACAAAATCCAGAGACAAAAGCCTGAGCCAGCGCCTCAGACTCGCACTTCCTTCATATCTTGAAGAGTTCTTCTCATGGTTTGTCGATCGGGCCTGCCATACCTACGTCCCCAAACCTAAGCTGAGTTTGTGTTCTCAGACTTCTGTCCTTAAAGTCTTGGGCCACACACGCTCCAGGCTGGGTGCCTGGAGCCACACATTAGGACTGTGCCTACCAATCCATGGGAATTCTGCCCATTCCATGGTCCAAAATCGTACAAATTAGGAGAAACCTCCAAAGTCCCTGAGGCCATCCCAATAGTGTAGGTCGCCCGGAACAAACAAGGACTGTCTGACACCAGCTGATAATCGACCTCCACTCATACCATAGATGGATGTCCCCAGAGAAGAAGATTGAACCAGACAGGACCCTAGGCCATAATAGGATCCATTGCTTTGGGTTACAGGCATGTGTCCTCAAAAGCCTGATTCCAATACGAGCATAGGGGTTTTCCTGAGGCACCCATCAGAACTCATCTCGTCTCCACAAGGAAACCTGTGCATGGGAGCCATGTCCAAAGCTTAGGAGAGTACTTCAGGGTCCCGGTGCCACCGCCCCATTCCAAGGCCCTCATGGACACAAAAACACATTAGGACCCATCCTCAGGAAAGTCCATTTCAACTCAGCCACCCCGGTTGCTCCGGCAGAGCCATCAGATCAAAACTGTCTTGTTGCTAGGAGACAATTCGAATGCGAGGCGGGCTTCCCAGGCATCCATCCGCGAACGGTGCTCTGGAGTCATTCCATATGGGATGTCCTGGAGCTGTCCAACAGGTCTCAATTGTCCCGCAGAAGGAATCCTTGAAGGGGGCATCCCACAACTCCCAACGTGGGAAAACCTCAATGGCCCCGAGATTCCGCTCCCTTCATAAAGCGGCCGTCATGCAAAGGAACTCCAACCTGAGCCAACGTCTGATCCTCGCCCTGACTTCAGAAGCATGAGATAGTTGTTCAGAACTGCAGGGGATACCTGTCGTGCCCTCGCCCTGAAACCCATGTCTAGCTTGTCTTCTCACACTTCCGTCCTCAAACTCCTGGCCCCGAAGTCCTAAAATTTAGCAATTCCGGACCCACAATGCAGCACTCTGCCGGCCCTATAGAAAAAAAAAATTATTGCCTCATGAGCTGCACAGGCAACTTAAATGAGGATAAACCTACACAGCACTTGACCTTACCCAAATTATATAGTCTAACCTGGGCACTAATGCACTGTCGAACACAACCTGAGCCCGGAACTCCTGACCAACACCCAGAAAGCTGACCGCAACTGAGCACATAAAACCCGCCATGGCCTTAGGTCATCATCTCTTCCCTACCTCAGTTTTCAGGCTTCAGAAACGAGACCTTATCTCCAATCACTGCCCAGGGGTGAATGTTATGCAGAAATCAGAACTCCTCCTTACCCATGGCAAGAACCCTTGTGGTTGGCACGTTGTCCAACGTTCAGTGTAGGAGAAACCAGCATTCACCCTGAGGCCCCGCCCATTCTTGAGTGCGACGAGGGCATACACACGCATTGTGACCCTCAGCATGAGTCCTGTCCTCTAGTAAGTCCTCTCAGTGGCTGGACCTTTAGATGTCATAATGGGCTTGACATGTCACTAGGCCCCAATTTTTAACCAGATTTCTGACTGTCCAGTCGCCCCTCCCCAGGTCTCTATTCTGGAATCCCTCATTTGGTGGGACACCTGAGGTTAAAAAAGAAAACAACAACAACAACAACAACAACAACAAAAAGGACTTCTTCCAGCCCACAGAATGACCCCAATCTCTTTGGACGGGGACAAACCACCAGAGAGTAAGACTCGTCCATTTCCCATAAAGTCACCCAGAAATTCCACGACCATGAGTGACACGATATCCAGAGACAAAAACCTGAGAAGGATCCTCACACTCGCCCTTCTTTCAAATCCCGAAGAGTTCTCCTCATGGTCTGTACATCAGTCCTGCCATACCTATGACCCGAAACATAAGCCGAGTTTGTGTTTTCAGACAACTGTCCAAACAGCCCTGGCCTACACAACCTACAGGCTCAGGCCCCTGGAGCCAAACCTGAGGATTGTACTTGCCCTCTCCAAGGGAATTGTGTGTGCCCATTCCAATGGCCACAACCCTTCTAATAGGATAAACCTCCAAAGTCCCTGATCCATCTCAAAAGTGGTGGCTTCCCAGGAAAAACAGGGGCAATCTGAGCCCAAATGAGCACCTACCTGCACTCAGACCCATAGACAGATGTCCCCAGAGGTAAAAAGGAAAGAACAGGCCCCTAGGCACTAATCAGATCCATTGCTTTGGTTTCCAGGCATCTCTCCTCAGAGGCCTGGATTTCAAAAGCAGCATATAGCTGTTTCATGACTCACCCATCAGAAAACATCTCATCTACACATAGGAAACTTGCACGTTGGAGCTGTGTCAAAGCCTCTGTTTAGGAGAACACGTTAGGGCACCAGTGCCACCTCTTCATTCCAAGGTCTCCATAGACACAAAAGCACATTAGGACCCATCCTTAGGGGTGTCCATTTCAACACAGCGTCCTCGGTTGCTCCCCACAGATCCAGGAGATTTAACCTGTCTTGTTGCTAGGAGACAATTGGAATGCGAGGTGGGCTACGCAGCCATCCATCCTTAGAACCCTGCTCAGAATCATTGTCCTGGGGCCAAGCAACGGTCTCAATTGACCTGCAGAAGACTCTCTGCTGTTTGGAGCTTCTCATAACTCTCATCGTGGGAAAACCCCCATGGCCTCCTGGTGCCCCCCCCCCATTCATGAAGGGGCGATCAGGGACAGAAACTCCAACCTGAGCGATCGTCTGATCCTCACCCTGACTTCAGATGCACGAGATCTCTATTCAGGTCTGTAGATTGTGCCTGCCATGGCCTCACCCAGAAACCTAAGCCTAGCTTGTGTTCTCAGACTTTTGTCGTCAGACTACTGGCCCACAAGCCCTCCAGTTTGGCAATCCAGAACTACAATGCAGCACTTGCCGGCCCTCCAGAAGAAAAACATTGCCATCTGGGGCTATCCAGTTACCCCAAATGAGGATCAACCTGCACCGACCTTGGCTGTACCCCAAATACATAGGCTGAACAGAGCACTAATGCCCTTTCTGACACAGCCTGAGCCTGGAGCCCCTAGCCCATCCCAGACAGCTGGCCACACACTGAGCACATCGAGCCTCCGTGGCCTTAGGTCGTCATCTCTTCCCAACCTCGGTTTCCTGGTTTCAGAACCTAGACCTAATCTCCAATCACTGCCCAAGTTTGAAGGTGATGCAGAAATCAGAACTCCTTCCCCATGGCAAGAAACCTTGTGGTTGGCATGTTGTCCAACGTTCAGGGTCGTTCAAACCAGTGTGGCCCATGAGGCCCCGCCAATGCTCGCGGGCCACATTGGTCACAAACACACATTGTGACCCTCAGGATAAGCCCAGTCCTCAAGTAAGGCCACTCAGTGGCTGGATGAAGAGATAGCATATTGGGCTTGCCATGCCCCTAGGCCCCAATTTTTAACCATATTTCGGGTTGTCCCTTCAGTCTTCCCCACGGCTTTGCTTTGGAATTCCTCTTTTGGTGGGACACCTGAGGTAACAAACCTGAAATGAGTCCTCCCATCCCACAGACTGACGAAAAGCAATTGGGTATCGGGCCAAATTCTCAGAGAGGAAGATTCGTCCATGGCCCATGAGGCCTCCCCGACATTCCACGGCCATCGCTGATACAAAATCCAGAGACAAAAGCCTGAGCAAACGACTCAGACTCGCACTTTCTTCATATCCTGAAGAGTTCTTCTCATGGTTTGTAGATCAGGCCTGCCATACCTACGTCCCCAAACCTAATCTGAGTTTGTTTTCAGACAACTGTCTAATCAGCCCTGGCCTACACAACCTACAGGCTCAGGCCCCTGGAGCCAAACCTGAGGACTGTACTTGCCTTCTCCAAGGGAATTGTTTGTGCCCATTCCATGGCCACAACCCTTCTAATAGGAAAAACCTCCAAAGTCCCTGATCCATCTCAAATGTGGTGGCTTCCCAGGAAAAACAGGGGCAATCTGAGCCCAAATGAGCACCTACCTGCACTCAGACCCATAGACAGATGTCCCCAGAGGTAAAAAGGAAAGAACAGGCCCCTAGGCACTAATCAGATCCATTGCTTTGGTTTCCAGGCATCTCTCCTCAGAGGCCTGGATTTCAAAAGCAGCATATAGCTGTTTCTTGATTCACCCATCAGAAAACATCTCATCTACACATGGGAAACTTGCAAGTTGGAGCTGTGTCAAAGCCTCTGTTTAGGAGAACCCTTTAGGGCCCCAGTGCCACCTCTTCATTCCAAGGTCTCCATAGACACAAAAGCACATTAGGACCAATCCCCAGGGGTGTCCATTTCAACTCAGCATCCTCGGTAGCTGAACACAGATCCAGGGGATCTAACCTGTCTTGTTGCTAGGAGACAATTGGAATGCGAGGTGGGCTACCCAGCCATCCATCCTTAGAACCCTGCTCAGAATCATTGCCCTGGAGCCAAACAACAGGTCTCAATATTCCTGCAGAAGACTCTCTGCAGTTTGGAGCTTCTCACAACTCCCATAGTGGGAAAACACCCATGGCCTCGTGATGCCCCCCCCATTCATGAAGGGGCCATCAGGGACAGAAACTCCAACCTGAGCGATCGTCTGATCCTCGCCCTGACTTCAGATGCACGAGATCTCGATTCAGGTCTGTAGATTGTGCCTGCCATAGCCTCACCCAGAAACCTAAGCCGAGCTTGTGTTCTAAGACTTTTGTCGTCAGACTACTGGCCCATAAGCCCTCCATTTGGAAATCCAGAACTACAATGGAGCACTATGCCTGCGCTCCAGAAGAAAAACATTGTCCTCTGGGGCTACCCAGTAACCCCAAATGAGGATCAACCTACACCGACCTTGGCTGTACCCCAAATACATAGGCTGACCAGGGCATTAATGCCCTTTCTGACACAGCCTGAGCCTGGACCCCCTGGCCCCTCCCAGACAGCTGGCCACACACTGAGCACATCCATCCGCCATGGCCTTAGGTCGTCATCTCTTCCCAACCTCGGTTTTCAGGTTTCAGAACCTAGACCTTATCTCCAATCACTGCCCAAGGTTGAAGGTGATGCAGAAATCAGAACTCCTTCCCCATGGCAAGAAACCTTGTGGTTGGCATGTTGTCCAACGTTCAGTGTCGTGGAAACCAGTGTGGCCCATGAGGCCCCGCCCATGCTCGCGGGCCACATTGGTCACAAACACACATTGTGACCCTCAGGCTGAGCCCAGTCCTCAAGTAAGGCCACTCAGTGGCTGGATGAAGAGATAACAAATTGGGCTTGCCGTGCCCCTAGGCCCCAATTTTTAACCATAGTTCGGGTTGTCCTTTCAGTCTTCCCCACGGCTTTGCTTTGGAGTTCCTCCTTTGGTGGGACACCTGAGGTAACAAACCTGAAATGAGTCCTCCCATCCCACAGATTGACGAAAAGCAATTGGGAATCGGGCCTAATCCTCAGAGAGGAAGATTCGTCCATGGCCCATGAGGCCTCCCCGACATTCCACGGCCATCGCTGATACAAAATCCAGAGACAAAAGCCTGAGCCAGCGCCTCAGACTCGCACTTCCTTCATATCTTGAAGAGTTCTTCTCATGGTTTGTCGATCGGGCCTGCCATACCTACGTCCCCAAACCTAAGCTGAGTTTGTGTTCTCAGACTTCTGTCCTCAAAGTCTTGGGCCACACACGCTCCAGGCTGGGCGCCTGGAGCCACACATTAGGACTGTGCCTACCAATCCATGGGAATTCTGCCCATTCCATGGTCCAAAATCGTACAAATTAGGAGAAACCTCCAAAGTCCCTGAGGCCATCCCAATAGTGTAGGTCGCCCGGAACAAACAAGGACTGTCTGACACCAGCTGATAATCGACCTCCACTCATACCATAGATGGATGTCCCCAGAGAAGAAGATTGAACCAGACAGGACCCTAGGCCATAATAGGATCCATTGCTTTGGGTTACAGGCATGTGTCCTCAAAAGCCTGATTCCAATACGAGCATAGGGGTTTTCCTGAGGCACCCATCAGAACTCATCTCGTCTCCACAAGGAAACCTGTGCATGGGAGCCATGTCCAAAGCTTAGGAGAGTACTTCAGGGTCCCGGTGCCACCGCCCCATTCCAAGGCCCTCATGGACACAAAAACACATTAGGACCCATCCTCAGGAAAGTCCATTTCAACTCAGCCACCCCGGTTGCTCCGGCAGAGCCATCAGATCAAAACTGTCTTGTTGCTAGGAGACAATTCGAATGCGAGGCGGGCTTCCCAGGCATCCATCCGCGAACGGTGCTCTGGAGTCATTCCATATGGGATGTCCTGGAGCTGTCCAACAGGTCTCAATTGTCCCGCAGAAGGAATCCTTGAAGGGGGCATCCCACAACTCCCAACGTGGGAAAACCTCAATGGCCCCGAGATTCCGCTCCCTTCATAAAGCGGCCGTCATGCACAGGAACTCCAACCTGAGCCAACGTCTGATCCTCGCCCTGACTTCAGAAGCATGAGATAGTGGTTCAGATCTGCAGGGGATACCTGTCGTGCCCTCGCCCTGAAACCCATGTCTAGCTTGTCTTCTCACACTTCCGTCCTCAAACTCCTGGCCCCGAAGTCCTAAAATTTGGCAATTCCGGACCCACAATGCAGCACTCTGCCGGCCCTCTAGAAAAAAAAAAAAATTATTGCCTCATGAGCTGCCCAGGCACCTTAAATGAGGATAAACCTACACAGCACTCGACCTTACCCAAATTATATAGTCTAACCTGGGCACTAATGCACTGTCGAACACAACCTGAGCCCGGAACTCCTGACCAACACCCAGAAAGCTGACCGCAACTGAGCACATAAAACCTGCCATGGCCTTAGGTCATCATCTCTTCCCTACCTCAGTTTTCAGGCTTCAGAAACGAGACCTTATCTCCAATCACTGCCCAGGGGTGAATGTTATGCAGAAATCAGAACTCCACCTTACCCATGGCAAGAACCCTTGTGGTTGGCACGTTGTCCAACGTTCAGTGTAGGAGAAACCAGCATTCACCCTGAGGCCCCGCCCATTCTTAAGTGCGAGGAGGGCATACACACGCATTGTGACCCTCAGCATGAGTCCTGTCCTCTAGTAAGTCCTCTCAGTGGCTGGACCTTTAGATGTCATAATGGGCTTGACATGTCACAAGGCCCCAATTTTTAACCAGTTTCTGACTGTCCAGTCGCCCCTCCCCAGGTCTCTATTCTGGAATCCCTCATTTGGTGGGACACCTGAGGTTAAAAAAGAAAACAACAACAACAACAACAAAAAAAAAAAAAACGGACTTCTTCCAGCCCACAGAATGACCCCAATCTCTTTGGACGGGGACAAACCACCAGAGAGTAAGACTCGTCCATTTCCCATAAAGTCACCCAGAAATTCCACGACCATGAGTGACACGATATCCAGAGACAAAAACCTGAGAAGGATCCTCACACTCGCCCTTCTTTCAAATCCCGAAGAGTTCTCCTCATGGTCTGTACATCAGTCCTGCCATACCTATGACCCGAAACATAAGCCGAGTTTGTGTTTTCAGACAACTGTCCAAACAGCCCTGGCCTACACAACCTACAGGCTCAGGCCCCTGGAGCCAAACCTGAGGACTGTACTTGCCCTCTCCAAGGGAATTGTGTGTGCCCATTCCAATGGCCACAACCCTTCTAATAGGATAAACCTCCAAAGTCCCTGATCCATCTCAAAAGTGGTGGCTTCCCAGGAAAAACAGGGGCAATCTGAGCCCAAATGAGCACCTACCTGCACTCAGACCCATAGACAGATGTCCCCAGAGGTAAAAAGGAAAGAACAGTACCCTAGGCACTAATCAGATCCATTGCTTTGGTTTCCAGGCATCTCTCCTCAGAGGCCTGGATTTCAAAAGCAGCATATAGCTGTTTCATGACTCACCCATCAGAAATCATCTCATCTACACATAGGAAACTTGCACGTTGGAGCTGTGTCAAAGCCTCTGTTTAGGAGAACACGTTAGGGCACCAGTGCCACCTCTTCATTCCAAGGTCTCCATAGACACAAAAGCACATTAGGACCCATCCTTAGGGGTGTCCATTTCAACACAGCGTCCTCGGTTGCTCCCCACAGATCCAGGAGATTTAACCTGTCTTGTTGCTAGGAGACAATTGGAATGCGAGGTGGGCTACGCAGCCATCCATCCTTAGAGCCCTGCTCAGAATCATTGTCCTGGAGCCAAGCAACGGTCTCAATTGACCTGCAGAAGACTCTCTGCTGTTTGGAGCTTCTCATAACTCTCATCGTGGGAAAACCCCCATGGCCTCCTGGTGCCCCCCCCCATTCATGAAGGGGCCATCAGGGACAGAAACCCCAACCTGAGCGATCGTCTGATCCTCACCCTGACTTCAGATGCACGAGATCTCTATTCAGGTCTGTAGATTGTGCCTGCCATGGCCTCACCCAGAAACCTAAGCCTAGCTTGTGTTCTCAGACTTTTGTCGTCAGACTACTGGCCCACAAGCCCTCCAGTTTGGCAATCCAGAACTACATGCAGCACTTGCCGGCCCTCCAGAAGAAAAACATTGTCCTCTGGGGCTACCCAGTTACCCCAAATGAGGATCAACCTACACCGACCTTGGCTGTACCCCAAATACATAGGCTGACCAGAGCACTAATGCCCTTTCTGACATAGCCTGAGCCTGGAGCCCCTAGCCCGTCCCAGACAGCTGGCCACACACTGAGCACATCGAGCCTCCGTGGCCTTAGGTCGTCATCTCTTCCCAACCTCGGTTTCCAGGTTTCAGAACCTAGACCTTATCTCCAATCACTGCCCAAGTTTGAAGGTGATGCAGAAATCAGAACTCCTTCCCCATGGCAAGAAACCTTGTGGTTGGCATGTTGTCCAACGTTCAGGGTCGTTCAAACCAGTGTGGCCCATGAGGCCCCGCCAATGCTCGCGGGCCACATTGGTCACAAACACACATTGTGACCCTCAGGATGAGCCCAGTCCTCAAGTAAGGCCACTCAGTGGCTGGATGAAGAGATAGCATATTGGGCTTGCCATGCCCCTAGGCCCCTATTTTTAACCATATTTCGGGTTGTCCCTTCAGTCTTCCCCACGGCTTTGCTTTGGAATTCCTCTTTTGGTGGGACACCTGAGGTAACAAACCTGAAATGAGTCCTCCCATCCCACAGATTGACGAAAAGCAATTGGGAATCGGGCCAAATTCTCAGAGAGGAAGATTCGTCCATGGCCCATGAGGCCTCCCCGACATTCCACGGCCATCGCTGATACAAAATCCAGAGACAAAAGCCTGAGCAAACGACTCAGACTCGCACTTTCTTCATATCCTGAAGAGTTCTTCTCATGGTTTGTAGATCAGGCCTGCCATACCTACGTCCCCAAGCCTAATCTGAGTTTGTTTTCAGACAACTGTCTAAACAGCCCTGGCCTACACAACCTACAGGCTCAGGCCCCTGGAGCCAAACCTGAGGACTGTACTTGCCTTCTCCAAGGGAATTGTTTGTGCCCATTCCATGGCCACAACCCTTCTAATAGGATAAACCTCCAAAGTCCCTGATCCATCTCAAAAGTGGTGGCTTCCCAGGAAAAACAGGGGCAATCTGAGCCCAAATGAGCACCTACCTGCACTCAGACCCATAGACAGATGTCCCCAGAGGTAAAAAGGAAAGAACAGTACCCTAGGCACTAATCAGATCCATTGCTTTGGTTTCCAGGCATCTCTCCTCAGAGGCCTGGATTTCAAAAGCAGCATATAGCTGTTTCTTGATTCACCCATCAGAAAACATCTCATCTACACATGGGAAACTTGCACGTTGGAGCTGTGTCAAAGCCTCTGTTTTGGAGAATCCTTTAGGGCCCTAGTGCCACCGCTTCATTCCAAGGTCTCCATAGACACAAAAGCACATTAGGACCAATCCCCAGGGGTGTCCATTTCAACTCAGCATCCTCGGTAGCTGACCACAGATCCAGGAGATCTAACCTGTCTTGTTGCTAGGAGACAATTGGAATGCGAGGTGGGCTACCCAGCCATCCATCCTTAGAACCCTGCTCAGAATCATTGCCCTGGAGCCAAACAACAGGTCTCAATATTCCTGCAGAAGACTCTCTGCAGTTTGGAGCTTCTCACAACTCCCATAGTGGGAAAACACCCATGGCCTCGTGATGCCCCCCCCCCATTCATGAAGGGGCCATCAGGGACAGAAACTCCAACCTGAGCGATCGTCTGATCCTCGCCCTGACTTCAGATGCACGAGATCTCTATTCAGGTCTGTAGATTGTGCCTGCCATAGCCTCACCCAGAAACCTAAGCCGAGCTTGTGTTCTTAGAATTTTTTCGTCAGACTACTGGCCCACAAGCCCTCCATTTGGAAATCCAGAACTACAATGGAGCACTATGCCTACGCTCCAGAAGAAAAACATTGTCCTCTGGGGCTACCCAGTAACCCCAAATGAGGATCAACCTGCACCGACCTTGGCTGTACCCCAAACACATATGCTGACCAGGGCACTAATGCCCTTTCTGACACAGCCTGAGCCTGGACCCCCTGGCCCCTCCCAGACAGCTGGCCACACACTGAGCACATCCAGCCGCCATGGCCTTAGGTCGTCATCTCTTCCCAACCTCGGTTTTCAGGTTTCAGAACCTAGACCTTATCTCCAATCACTGCCCAAGGTTGAAGGTGATGCAGAAATCAGAACTCCTTCCCCATGGCAAGAAACCTTGTGGTTGGCATGTTGTCCAACGTTCAGTGTCGTAGAAACCAGTGTGGCCCATGAGGCCCAGCCCATGCTCGCGGGCCACATTGGTCACAAACACACATTGTGACCCTCAGGCTGAGCCCAGTCCTCAAGTAAGGCCACTCAGTGGCTGGATGAAGAGATAGCAAATTGGGCTTGCCATGCCCCTAGGCCCCAATTTTTAACCATAGTTCGGGTTGTCCTTTCAGTCTTCCCCACGGCTTTGCTTTGGAGTTCCTCCTTTGGTGGGACACCTGAGGTAACAAACCTGAAAGGAGACCTTCCATCCCACAGAATGACGAAAAGCAATTGGGAATCGGGCCTAATCCTCAGAGAGGAAGATTCGTCCATGGCCCATGAGGCCTCCCCGACATTCCACGGCCATCGCTGATACAAAATCCAGAGACAAAAGCCTGAGCAAGAGCCTCAGACTCGCACTTTCTTCATATCCTGAAGAGTTCTTCTCATGGTTTGTAGATCGGGCCTGCCATACCTACGTCCCCAAACCTAAGCTGAGTTTGTGTTTTCAGACATCTGTTCTCAAAGTCTTGGGCCACACACCCTCCAGGCTGGGCGCCTTGAGCCACACATTAGGACTGTGCCTACCAATCCATGGGAATTCTGCCCATTCCATGGTCCAAAATCGTACAAATTAGGAGAAACCTCCAAAGTTCCTGAGGCCATCCCAATAGTGTAGGTCGACCGGAACAAACAAGGGCTGTCTGACACCAGCTGATAATCGACCTCCACTCATACCATAGATGGATGTCCCCAGAGCAGAAGATTGAACCAGACAGACCCTAGGCCATAATAGGATACATTGCTTTGGGTTACAGGCATGTGTCCTCAAAAGCCTGATTCCAATACGAGCATAGGTGTTTTCCTGAGACACCCATCAGAACTCATCTCGTCTCCACAAGGAAACCTGTGCATGGGAGCCATGTCCAAAGCTTAGGAGAGTACTTCAGGGTCCCGGTGCCACCGCCCCATTCCAAGGCCCTCATGGACAGAAAAACACATTAGGACCCATCCTCAGGAAAGTCCATTTCAACTCACCCACCCCGGTGCTCCGGCAGAGCCATCAGATCAAAACTGTCTCGTTGCTAGGAGACAATTGGAATGCGAGGCGGGCTTTCCAGGCATCCATCCGCGATAGGTGCTCTAGAGTATATCCATATGGGATGTCCTGGAGCTGTCCAACAGGTCTCAATTGTCCCGCAGAAGGAATCCTTGAAGGGGGCATCCCACAACTCCCAACGTGGGAAAACCTCAATGGCCTCGAGATTCCGCTCCCTTCATGAAGCGGCCGTCATGCTAAGAAACTCCAACCTGAGCCAACGTCTGATCCTCGCCCTGACTTCAGAAGCATGATATATTGCTTCAGATCTGCAGGGGGTACCTGCCGTGCCTTTGCCCTGAAACCCTAGTCTAGCTTGTCTTCTCACACTTCCGTCCTCACACTCCTGGCCCCGAATTCCTAAAATTTGGCAATTCCGGACCCAAAATGCAGCACTCTGCCGGCCCTCTAGAAAAAAAAAAAAATATTGCCTCATGAGCTACCCAGGCACCTTAAATGAAGATAAACCTACACAGCACTCGACCTTACCCAAATTATATAGTCTAACCTGGGCACTAATGCACTGTCGAACACAACCTGAGCCCGGACTTCCTGACCAACACCCAGAAAGCTGACCGCACACTGAGCACATAAAACCCGCCATGGCCTTAGGTCATCATCTCTTCCCTACCTCAGTTTTCACGCTTCAGAACCGAGACCTTATCTCCAATCACTGCCCAGGGGTGAATGTGATGCTGAAATCAGTACTCCTCCTTACCCATGGCAAGAACCCTTGTGGTTGGCACGTTGTCCAACATTCAGTGTAGGAGAAACCAGCATTCACACTGAGGCCCTGCCCATTCTTGAGTGAGACGAGGGCATACACACGCATTGTGACCCTCAGCATGAGTCCTGTCCTCTAGTAAGTCCTCTCAGTGGCTGGATCATTAGATGTCATAATGGGCTTGACATGTCCCTAGGCCACAATTTTTAACCAGATTTCTGATTGTCCAGTCGCCCCTCCCCAGGGCTCTACTCCGGAATCCCTCATTTAGTGGGACACCTGAGGTTAAAAAAGTAAACAACAACAACAACAACAACAACAACAACAATAAAACGGACTTCTTCCAGCCCACAGAATGACCACCCCAATCTCTTTGGACGGGGCCAAACCACCAGAGAGTAAGACTCGTCCATTTCCCATGAAGTCACCCAGAAATTCCACGACCATGAGTGACACGATATCCAGAGACAAAAACTTGAGCAGGAGCCTCACACTCGCCCTTCTTTCAAATCCAGAAGAGTTCTCCTCATGGTCTGTAGATCAGTCCTGCCATACCTATGACCCGAAACATAAGCCGAGTTTGTGTTTTCAGACAACTGTCCAAACAGCCCTGGCCTACACAACCTACAGGCTCAGGCCCCTGGAGCCAAACCTGA
The DNA here is from genome assembly GCF_964662115.1 of Mustela nivalis. NCBI lineage: Eukaryota > Metazoa > Chordata > Mammalia > Carnivora > Mustelidae > Mustela > Mustela nivalis. The sequence goes on along the minus strand of NW_028136252.1, from coordinate 444,520 downwards.
GGACTGTACTTGCCCTCTCCAAGGGAATTGTGTGTGCCCATTCCAATGGCCACAACTCTTCTAATAGGATAAACCTCCAAAGTCCCTGATCCATCTCAATAGTGGTGGCTTCCCAGGAAAAACAGGGGCAATCTGAGCCCAAATGAGCACCTACGTGCACTCAGACCCATAGACAGATGTCCCCAGAGGTAAAAAGGAAAGAACAGGCCCCTAGGCACTAATCAGATCCATTGCTTTGGTTTCCAGGCATCTCTCCTCAGAGCCTGGATTTCAAAAGCAGCATATAGCTGTTTCTTGATTCACCCATCAGAAAACATCTCATCTACACATGGGAAACTTGCACGTTGGAGCTGTGTCAAAGCCTCTGTTTAGGAGAACCATTTAGGGCACCAGTGCCACCGCTTCATTCCAAGGTCTCCATAGACTTAAAAGTACATTAGGACCCATCCTTAGGGGTGTCCATTTCAACTCAGCGTCCTCGGTTGCTCCCCACAGATCCAGGAGATCTAACCTGTCTTGTTGCTAGGAGACAATTGGAATGCGAGGTGGGATACCCAGCCATCCATCCTTAGAACCCTGCTCAGAATCATTGGCCTGGAGCCAAGCAACAGGTCTCAATTGACCTGCAGAAGACTCTCTTCTGTTTGGAGCTTCTCATAACTCCCATCGTGGGAAAACCCCCATGGCCTCGTGATACCACCCCCCAATTCATGAAGGGGCCATCAGGGACAGAAACTCCAACCTGAGCGATCGTCTGATCCTCGCCCTGACTTCAGATGCACGAGATCTCTATTCAGGTCTGTAGATTGTGCCTGCCATGGCCTCACCCAGAAACCTAAGCCTAGCTTGTGTTCTCAGACTTTTGTCGTCAGACTACTGGCCCACAAGCCCACCAGTTTGGCAATCCAGAACTACAATGCAGCACTCTGCCGTCCCTCCAGTAGAAAAACATTGTCCTCTGGGGCTACCCAGTAACCCCAAATGAGGATCAACCTGCACCGACCTTGGCTGTAGCCCAAATACATAGCCTGACCAGGGCACTAATGCCCTTTCTGACACAGTCTGAGCCTGGACTCCCTGGCCCGTCCCAGACAGCTGGCCGCACACTGAGCACATCGAGCCTCCGTGGCCTTAGGTCGTCATCTCTTCCCAATCTCGGTTTCCAGGTTTCAGAACCTAGACCTTATCTCCAATAACTGCCCAAGGTTGAAGGTGATGCAGAAATCAGAACTCCTTTCCCATGGCAAGAAACCTTGTGGTTGGCATGTTGTCTAACGTTCAGTGTGGTTGAAACCAGTGTGGCCCATGTGGCCCCGCCCATGCTCGCGGGCCACATTGGTCACAAACACACATTGTGACCCTCAGGCTGAGCCCAGTCCTCAATTAAGGCCACTCAGTGGCTGGATGAAGAGATAGAAAATTGGGCTTGCCATGCCCCTAGGCCCCAATTTTTAACCATATTTCGGGTTGTCCCTTCAGTCTTCCCCACGGCTTTGCTTTGGAATTCCTCTTTTGGTGGGACACCGGAGGTAACAAACCTGAAATGAGTCCTCCCATCCCACAGATTGACGAAAAGCAATTGGGAATCGGGCCAAAACCTCAGAGAGGAAGATTCGTCCATGGCCCATGAGGCCTCCCCGACATTCCACGGCCATCGCTGATAAAAAATCCAGACACAAAAGCCTGAACAAGCGACTCAGTCTCGCACTTTCTTCATATCCTGAAGAGTTCTTCTCATGGTTCGTAGATCGGGCCTGCCATACCTACGTCCCCAAACCTAAGCTGAGTTTGTTTTCAGACAACTGTCCAAACAGCCCTGGCCTACACAACCTACAGGCTCAGAACCCTGGAGCCAAACCTGAGGACTGTACTTGCCCTCTCCAAGGGAATTGTGTGTTCCCATTCCAATGGCCACAACCCTTCTAATAGGATAAACCTCCAAAGTCCCTGATCCATCTCAATAGTGGTGGCTTTCCAGGAAAAACAGGGGCAATCTGAGCCCAACTGAGCCCCTACCTGCACTCAGACCCATAGACAGATGTCCCCAGAGGTAAAAAGGAAAGAACAGGCCCCTAGGCACTAATCAGATCCATTGCTTTGGTTTCCAGGCATCTCTTATCAGAGGCCTGGATTTCAAAAGCAGTATATAGCTGTTTCTTGATTCACCCATCAGAAAACATCTCATCTACACATGGGAAACTTGCACGTTGGAGCTGTGTCAAAGCCTCTGTTTAGGAGAATCCTTTAGGGCCCCAGTGCCACCTCTTTATTCCAAGGTCTCCATATACACAAAAGACATTAAAACCCATCCTTAGGGGTGTCCATTTCAACTCAGCATCCTCGGTAGCTCCCCACAGATCCAGGAGATCTAACCTGTCTTGTTGCTAGGAGACAATTGGAATGCGAGGTGGGCTACCCAGCCATCCATCCTTAGAACCCTGCTCAGAATCATTGCCCTGGAGCCAAACAACAGGTCTCAATTGTCCTGCAGAAGACTCTCTGCAGTTTGGAGCTTCTCACAACTCCCATAGTGGGAAAACCCCCATGGCCTCGTGATGTCCCCCCATTCATGAAGGGGCCATCAGGGACAGAAACTCCAACCTGAGCGATCGTCTGATCCTCGCCCTGACTTCAGATGCATGAGATCTCGATTCAGGTCTGTAGATTGTGCCTGCCATGGCCTCACCCAAAAACCTAAGCCTAGCTTGTGTTCTCAGACATTTGTCGTCAGACTACTGGCCCACAAGCCCTCCATTTGGCAATCCAGAACTACAATGCAGCACTCTGCCTGCCCTCCAGAAGAAAAACATTGTCCTCTGGGGCTACCCAGTAACCCCAAATGAGGATCAACCTGCACCGACCTTGGCTGTACCCCAAATACATAGGCTGACCAGGGCACTAATGCCCTTTCTGACATAGCTTGAGCCTGGACCCCCTGGCCCCTCCCAGACAGCTGGCCGCACACTGAGCACATCGAGCCGCCATGGCCTTAGGTCATCATCTCTCCCAACCTCGGTTTTCAGGTTTCAGAACCTAGACCTTATCTCCAATCACTGCCCAAGGTTGAAGGTGATGCAGAAATCAGAACTCCTTCCCCATGGCAAGAAACCTTGTAGTTGGCATGTTGTCCAACATTCAGTGTCGTTGAAACCAGTGTGGCCCATGAGGCCCCGCCATGCTCGCGGGCCACATTGGTCACAAACACACATTGTGACCCTCAGGCTGAGCCCAGTCCTCAAGTAAGGCCACTCAATGGCTGGATGAAGAGATAGCTATTGGGCTTGCCATGCCCCTAGGCCCCAACTTTTAACCATATTTCGGGATGTCCCTTCAGTCATCCCCACAGCTTGGATTTGGAATTCCTCTTTTGGTGGGACACCTGAGGTAACAAACCTGAAAGGAGACCACCCATCCCACAGAATGACGAAAAGCAATTGGGAATCAGGCCAAATCCTCAGAGAGGAAGATTCGTCCATGGCCCATGAGGCCTGCCCGACATTCCACGGCCATCGCTGATACAAAATCCAGAGACAAAAGCCTGAGCAAGCGCCTCAGACTCGCACTTTCTTCATATCCTGAAGAGTTCTTCTCATGGTTTGTCGATCGGGCCTGCCATAACTATGTCCCCAAACCTAAGCTGAGTTTGTGTTTTCAGACTTCTGTCCTCAAAGTCTTGGGCCACACACCCTCCAGGCTGGGCGCCTGAAGCCACACATTAGGACTGTGCCTACCAATCCATGGGAATTCTGCCCATTCCATGGTCCAAAATCGTACAAATTAGGAGAAACCTCCAACGACCCTGAGGCCATCCCAATAGTGTGGGTTGCCCGGAACAAACAAGGGGTGTCTGACACCAGCTGATAATCGACCTCCACTCATACCATAGATGGATGTACCCAGAGAAGAAGATTGAACCAGACAGGACCCTAGGCCATAATAGGATCCATTGCTTTGGGTTACAGGCATGTGTCCTCAAAAGCCTGATTCCAATACGAGCATAGGGGTTTTCCTGAGGCACCCATCAGAACTCATCTCGTCTCCACAAGGAAACCTGTGCATGGGAGCCATGTCCAAAGCTTAGGAGAGTACTTCAGGGTCCCGGTGCCACCGCCCCATTCCAAGGCCCTCATGGACACAAAAACACATTAGGACCCATCCTCAGGAAAGTCCATTTCAACTCAGCCACCCGGGTTGCTCCCGCAGAGCCATCAGTTCTAAACTGTCTTGTTGCTAGGAGACAATTGGAATGCGAGGCGGGCTTCCCAGGCATCCATCCGCGAACGGTGCTCTGGAGTCATTCCATATGGGATGTCCTGGAGCTGTCCAACAGGTCTCAATTGTCCGGAAGAAGGAATCCTGGAAGGGGGCATCCCACAACTCCCAACGTGGGAAAACCTCAATGGCCTCGAGATTCCGCTCCCTTCATGAAGCGGCCGTCATGCTCAGAAACTCCAGCCTGAGCCAACGTCTGATCCTCGCCCTGACTTCAGATGCATGAGATATTGGTTCAGATCTGCAGGGGTACCTGCCGTGCCCTCGCCCTGAAACCCAAGTCTAGCTTGTCTTCTCAGACTTCCATCCTCACACTGCTGGCCCCAAAGCCCTCAAGTTTGGCAATTCCGGACCCACAATGCAGCACTCTGCCTGCCCTCTAGAAAAAAAATTATTGCCTCATGAGCTGCCAGGGCACCTTAAATGAGGGTAAACCTACACAGCTCTCGACTTTACCCAAATTATATAGTCTAACCTGGGCACTAATGCACTTTCGAACACAACCTGAGCCCGGAACTCCTGACCAACACCCAGAAAGCTGACCGCACACTGAGCACATAAAACCCGCCATGGCCTTAGGTCATCATCTCTTCCCTACCTCAGTTTTCAGGCTTCAGAACCGAGACCTTATCTCCAATCACTGCCCAGGGGTGAGTCTGATGCAGAAATCAGTACTCCTCCTTACCCATGGCAAGAACCCTTGTGGTTGGCACGTTGTCCAACGATCAGTGTAGGAGAAACCCTGAGGCCCCGCCCATTCTTGAGTGCGACCAGGGCATAAACACGCATTGTGACCCTCAGCATGAGTCCTGTCCTTTAGTAAGTCCTCTCAGTGGCTGGACCTTTAGATGTCATAATGGGCTTGAAATGTCACTCGGCCCCAATTTTTAACCAGATTTCTGACTGTCCAGTCGCCCCTCCCCAGGTCTCTACTCCGGAATCCCTCATTTGGTGGGACACCTGAGGTTAAAAAAGAAAACAACAACAACAACAACAACAAAATAAAACAGACTTCTTCCAGCCCACAGAATGAACCCAAACTCTTTGGACGGGGCCAAACCACCAGAGAGTAAGACTCGTCCATTTTCCATGAAGTCACCCAGAAATTCCACGACCATGAGTGACACGATATCCAGAGACAAAAACTTGAGCAGGAGCCTCACACTCGCCCTTCTTTCAAATCCCGAAGAGTTCTCCTCATGGTCTGTAGATCAGTTCTGCCATACCTATGACCCGAAACATAAGCCGAGTTTGTGTTTTCAGACAACTGTCAAACAGCCCTGGCCTACACAACCTACAGGCTCGGGCCCCTGGAGCCAAACCCGAGGACTGTACTTGCCCTCTCCAAGGGAATTGTGTGTGCCCATTCCAATGGCCAAAACCCTTCTAATAGGTTAAACCTCCAAAGTCCCTGTTATATCTCAATAATGGTGGCTTCCCAGGAAAAACAGGGGCAATCTGAGCCCAAATGAGCCCCTACCTGGACTCAGACCCATAGAGAGATGTCCTCAGAGGTAAAAAGGAAAGAACAGGCCCCTAGGCACTAATCCGATCCATTGCTTTGGTTTCCAGGCATCTCTCATCAGAGGCCTGGATTTCAAAAGCAGCATATAGCTGTTTCTTGATTCACCAATCAGAAAACATCTCATCTACACATGGGAAACTTGCACGTTGGAGCTGTGTCAAAGCCTCTGTTTAGGAGAACCCTTTAGGGCCCAAGTGCCACCGCTTCATTCCAAGATCTCCATAGACACAAAAGCACATTCGGAACCATCCCCAGGGGTGTGCATTTCAACTCAGCATCCTCAGAGCTGGCTGCACACTGAGCACATCGAGCCGCCTTGGCCTTAGGTCGTCATCGATTCCCAACCTCGGTTTTCAGGTTTCAGAACCTAGACCTTATCTCCAATCACTGTCCATGTTGAAGGTGATGCAGAAATCAGAACTCCTTCCCCATGGCAAGAAACCTTGTGGTTGGCATGTTGTCCAACGTTCAATGTAGTTGAAACCAGTGGCCCATGAGGCCCCGCCCATGATCGCAGGCCACATTGGTCACAAACACATTGTGATGCTCAGGCTGAGCCCAGTACTCAAGTAAGGCCACTCAGTGGCTGGATGAAAGGATAGCATATTGGGCTTGCCATGCCCCTAGGCCCCAATTTTTAACCATAGTTCGGATTGTCCCTTCAGTCTTCCCCACGGCTTTGCTTTGGAATTCCTCCTTTGGTGGGACACCTGAGGTAACAAAACTGAAATGAGTCCTCCCATCCCACAGATTGACGAAAAGCAATTGGGAATCGGGCCAAATCCTCAGAGAGGAAGATTCGTCCATGGCCCATGAGGCCTCCCAGACATTCCACGGCCATCACTGATACAAAAATCCAGAGACAAAGCCTGAGCAATCGCCACAGACTCGAACTTTCTTCATATCCTGTAGAGTTCTTCTCATGGTTTGTAGATCGGGCCTGCCATACTTACGTCCCCAAACCTAAGCTGAGTTTGTGTTTTCAGACTCCTGTCCTCAAAGTCTTGGGCCACACACCCTCCAGGCTGGGCCCCTGGAGCCACACATTAGGACTGTGCCTACCAATCCATGGGAATTCTGCCCATTCCATGGTCCAAAATCGTACAAATTAGGAGAAACCTCCAACGACCCTTAGGCCATCCCAATAGTGTGGGTCACCCGGAACAAACAAGGGGTGTCTGACACCAGCTGATAATCGACCTCCACTCATACCATTGATGGATGTCCCCAGAGAAGAAGATTGAACCAGACAGGACCCTAGGCCATAATAGGATCCATTGCTATGGGTTACAGACATGTGTCCTCAAAAGCCTGATTCCAATACGAGCATAGGGGTTTTCCTGAGGCACCCATCAGAACTCATCTCGTCTCCACAAGGAAACCTGTGCATGGGAGCCATGTCCAAAGCTTAGGAAAGTACTTCAGGTTGCCGGTGGCACCGCCCCATTCCAAGGCCCTCATAGACACAAAAACACATTAGGACACATCCTCAGGAAAGTCCATTTCAACTCAGCCACCGAGGTTGCTCCAGCAGAGCCATCAGATCTAAACTGTCTTGTTGCTAGGAGACAATTGGAATGCGAACGGGCTTCCCAGGCATCCATCCGCGAACGGTGCTCTGGAGTCATTCCATATGGGATGTCCTGGAGCTGTCCAACAGGTCTCAATTGTCCGGAAGAAGGAATCCTGGAAGGGGGCATCCCACAACTCCCAACGTGGGAAAACCTCAATGGCCTCGAGATTCCGCTCCCTTCATGAAGCGGCCGTCATGCTCAGAAACTCCCACCTGAGCCAACGTCTGATCCTCGCCCTGACTTCAGATGCATGAGATATTGGATCAGATCTGCAGGGGGTACCTGCCGTGCCCTCGTCCTGAAACCCAAGTCTAGCTTGTCTTCTCAGACTTCCATCCTCACACTCCTGGCCCCGAAGCCCTCAAGTTTGGCAATTCCGGACCCACAATGCCGCACTCTGCCTGCCCTCTAGAAAAAAAATTATTGCCTCATGAGCTTCCCAGGCACCATAAATGAGGGTAAACCTACACAGCACTCGACTTTACCCAAATTATATAGTCTAACCTGGGCACTAATGCAATGTCGAACACATCCTGAGCCCGGACCTCCTGACCAACACCCAGAAAGCTGACCTCACACTGAGCACATGAAACCCTCCATGGCTTTAGGCCATCATCTCTTCCCTACCTAAGTTTTCAGGCTTCAGAACCGAGACCTTATCTCCAATCACTGCTCAGGGGTGAGTGTGATGCAGAAATCAGAACTCTTCCTTACCCATGGCAAGAACCCTTGTGGTTGGCACGTTGTCCAACGTTCAGTGTAGGAGAAACCAGCATTCACCCTGAGGCCCTGCCCATTCTTGAGTGCGACGAGGGCATACACACGCATTGTGACCCTCAGCATGAGTCCTGTCCTCTAGTAAGTCCTCTCCTTGGCTGGACAATTAGATGTCATAATGGGCTTGACATGTCCCTAGGCCCCAATTTTTAACCAGATTTCTGATTGTCCAGTCGCCCCTCCCCAGGGCTCTACTCTGGATTCCCTTTTTTGGTGGGACACCTGAGGTTAAAAAAGAAAACAACAACAAAAAAAAAAGAAAAAAAAAAATGGACTTCTTCAAGACCACAAAATGACCCCAAACTCTTTGGACGGGGCCAAACCACCAGAGAGTAAGACTCGTCTGTTTCCCATGAAGTCACCCAGAAATTCCACGACCATGAGTGACACGATATCCAGAGACAAAAACTTGAGAAAAGGAGCCTCACACTCGTCCTTCTTTCAAATCCAGAAGAGTTCTCCTCATGGTCTGTAGATCAGTTCTGCCATACCTATGACCCGAAACATAAGCCGAGTTTGTGTTTTCAGACAACTGTCCAAACAGCCCTGGCGTACACAACCTACAGGCTCAGGCCCCTGGAGCCAAACCTGAGGACTGTACTTGCCCTCTCCAAGGGAATTGTGTGTGCTCATTCCAATGGCCACAACCCTTCTAATAGGATAAACCTCCAAAGTCCCTGATCCATCTCAATAGTGGTGGCTTCCCAGGAAAAACAGGGGCAATCTGAGCCCAAATGAGCACCTACCTGCACTCAGACCCATAGACAGATGTCCCCAGAGGTAAAAAGGAAAGAACAGGCCCCTAGGCACTAATCAGATCCATTGCTTTGGTTTCCAGGCATCACTCCTCAGAGGCCTGGATTTCAAAAGCAGCATATAGCTGATTCTTGACTCACCTATCATAAAACATCTCATCTACACATGGGAAACTTGAACGTTGGAGCTGTGTCAAAGCCTCTGTTTAGTAGAACTCTTTAGGGCCCAAGTGCCACCGCTTCATTCCAAGGTCTCCTTAGACACAAAAGCACATTAGGACCCATGCCCAGGGGTGTCCATTTTAATGCAGCGTCCTCGGTTGCTCCCCACAGATCCAGGAGATCTAACCTGTCTTGTTGCTAGGAGACAATTGGAATGCGAGGTGGGCTACCCATCCATCCATCCTTAGAACCCTGCTCAGAATCATTGGCCTGGAGCCAATCAACAGGTCTCAATTGTCCTGCCGAAGACTCTCTGCAGTTTGGAGTTTCTCACAACTCCCATCGTGGGAAAACGCCCATGGCCTCCTGATGCCCCCCCCATTCATGAAGGGGCCATCAGGGACAGAAACTCCAACCTGAGCGATCGCCTGATATTCGCCCTGACTTCAGATGCACGAGATCTCGATTCAGGGCTGTAGATTGTGCCTGCCATGGCCTCACCCAGAAACCTAAGCCTAGCTTGTGTTCTCAGACTTTTGTCATCAGACTACTGGCCCACAAGGCCTCCAGTTTGGCAATCCAAAACTACAATGCAGCACTCTGCCTGCCCTCCAGATAAAAAACATTGTCCTCTGGGGCTAACCAGTAACCCCAAATGAGGATCAACCTGCACCGACCCTGGCTGTACCCCAAATACATAGGCTGACCAGGGCAGTAATGCCCTTTCTGACACAGCCTGAGCCTGGACCCCTGGCCACTCCCAGACAGCTGGCCGCACACTGAGCACATCGAGCCCCCATGGCCTTAGGTCGTCATCTCTTCCCAACCTCCGTTTCCAGGTTTCAGAACCTAGACCTTATCTCCAATCACTGCCCAGGTTGAAGGTGATGCAGAAATCAGAACTCCTTCCCCATGGCAAGAAACCATGTGGTTGGCATGTTGTCAAACTTTCAGTGTCGTTGAAACAAGTGTTGCCCATGAGGCACCGCCCATGCTCGTGGGCCACATTGGTTACAAACACACATTGTGACCCTCAGGCTGAGCCCAGTCCTCAAGTAAGGCCACTCAGTGGCTGGATGAAAGGATAGCATATTGGGCTTGCCATGCCCCTAGGCCCCAATTTTTAACCATAGTCTGTGTTGTCTCTTCAGTCTTCCCCACGGCTTGGCTTTGGAATTCCTCTTTTGGTGGGACACCTGAGGTAACAAAACTGAAATGAGTCATCCCATCCCACAGATTGACGAAAAGCAATTGGGATTCTGGCCAAATCCTCAGAGAGGAAGATTCTTCCATGGCCCATAAGGCCTCCCCGACATTCCAAGGCCATCGCTGATACAAAATCCAGAGACAAAAGCCTGAGCAAGCGCCTCAGACTCGCACTTTCTTCATATCCTGAAGAGTTCTTCTCATGGTTTGTAGATCGGGCCTGCCATACCTACGTCCCCAAACCTAAGCTGAGTTTGTGTTTTCAGACTTCTGTCCTCAAAGTCTTGGGCCACACAGTCTCCAGGCTGGGACCCTGGAGCCACACATTAGGACTGTGCCTACCAATCCATGGGAATTCTGCCCATTCCATGGTCCATAATCGTACAAATTAGGAGAAACCTCCAAAGTCCCTAAGGCCATCCCAATAGTGTAAGTCGCCCGGAACAAACAAGGGGTGTCTGACACCAGCTGATAATCGACCTCCACTCATACCATAGATGGATGTCCCCAGAGAAGAAGATTGAACCAGACAGGACCCTAGGCCATAATAGGATCCATTGCTTTGGGTTACAGGTTTGTGTCCTCAAAAGCCTGATTCCAATACGAGCATAGGGGTTTTCCTGAGGCACCCATCAGAACTCATCTCGTCTCCAGAAGGAAACCTGTGCATGGGAGCCATGTCCAAAGCTTAGGAGAGAACTTCAGATTCCCGGTGCCACCGCCCCTTTCCAAGGCCCTCATTGACACAAAAACACATTAGGACACATCCTCAGGAATGTCCATTTCAACTCTGCCACCCCGGTTGCTCCGGGAGAGCCATCAGATCTAAACTGTCTTGTTGCTAGGAGACAATTGGAATGCGAGGCGGGCTTCTCAGGCATCCATACGCGAACGGTGCTCTGGAGTCATTCCATATGGGATGTCCTGGAGCTGTCCAACAGGTCTCAATTGTCCCGCAGAAGGAATCCTTGAAGGGGGCATCCCACAACTCCCAACGTGGGAAAACCTCAATGGCTTCGAGATTCCGCTCCCTTCATGAAGCGTCCATCATGCACAGAAAATCCAACCTCAGCCAACATCTGATCCTCGCCCTGACTTCAGATGCATGAGATATTGGTTCAGATCTGCAGGGGGTACCTGCCGTGACCTCGCCCTGAAACCGAAGTCTAGCTTGTCTTCTCAGACTTCTGTCCTCACACTCCTGGCCCCGAAGCCCTCAAGTTTGGCAATTCCGGACCCACAATGCAGCACTGTGCCTGCCCTCTAGAAAAAAAAATTATTGCCTCATGAGCTACCCAGGCACCTTAAATGAGGGTAAACCTACACAGCACTCGACTTTACCCAAATTATATAGTCTAACCTGGGCACTAATGCACTGTCGAACATAACCTGAGCCCGGAACTCCTGACCAACACCCAGAAAGCTGACCGCACACTGAGCACATAAAACCCGCCATGGCCTTAGGTCATCATCTCTTCCCTACCTCAGTTTTCAGGCTTCAGAACCGAGACCTTATCTCCAATCACTGCCCAGGTGTGAGTGTGATGCAGAAATCAGAACTCCTCCTTACCCATGGCAAGAACCCTTGTGGTTGGCACGTTGTCCAACGTTCAGTGTAGGAGAAACCAGCATTCACCCTGAGGCCCTGCCCATTCTTGAGTGCGAGGAGGGCATACACACACATTGTGACCCTCAGCATGAGTCCTCTCCTCTAGTAAGTCCTCTCCTTGGCTGGACCATTAGATGTCATAATGGGCTTGACATGTTCCTAGGCCCCAATTTTTAACCAGATTTCTGATTGTCCAGTCGCCCCTCCCCAGGGCTCTACTCTGGAATCCCTCATTTGGTGGGACACCTGAGGTTAAAAAAGAAAACAACAACAAAAAAAAAAAAAAAAAAAAAAAAAAAAAAAAAAAACGGACTTCTTCCAGCCCACAGAATGACCCCAAACTCTTTGGACGGGGCCAAACCACCAGAGAGTAAGAATCGTCCATTTCCCATGAAGTCACCCAGAAATTCGACGACCATGAGTGACACGATATCAAGAGACAAAAACTTGAGCAGGAGCCTCACACTCGCCCTTCTTTCAAATCCCAAAGAGTTCTCCTCATGGTCTGTAGATCAGTCCTGCCATACCTATGACCCGAAACATAAGCCGAGTTTGTGTTTTCAGACAACTGTCCAAACAGCCCTGGCCTACACAACCTACAGGCTCAGGCCCCTGGAGCCAAACCTGAGGACTGTACTTGCCCTCTCCAAGGGAATTGTGTGTGCCCATTCCAATGGCCACAACTCTTCTAATAGGATAAACCTCCAAAGTCCCTGATTCATCTCAATAGTGGTGGCTTCCCAGGAAAAACAGGGGCAATCTGAGCCCAAATGAGCACCTACGTGCACTCAGACCCATAGACAGATGTCCCCAGAGGTAAAAAGGAAAGAACAGGCCCCTAGGCACTAATCAGATCCATTGCTTTGGTTTCCAGGCATCTCTCCTCAGAGCCTGGATTTCAAAAGCAGCATATAGCTGTTTCTTGATTCACCCATCAGAAAACATCTCATCTACACATGGGAAACTTGCACGTTGGAGCTGTGTCAAAGCCTCTGTTTAGGAGAACCATTTAGGGCACCAGTGCCACCGCTTCATTCCAAGGTCTCCATAGACTTAAAAGTACATTAGGACCCATCCTTAGGGGTGTCCATTTCAACTCAGCGTCCTCGGTTGCTCCCCACAGATCCAGGAGATCTAACCTGTCTTGTTGCTAGGAGACAATTGGAATGCGAGGTGGGATACCCAGCCATCCATCCTTAGAACCCTGCTCAGAATCATTGGCCTGGAGCCAAGCAACAGGTCTCAATTGACCTGCAGAAGACTCTCTTCTGTTTGGAGCTTCTCATAACTCCCATCGTGGGAAAACCCCCATGGCCTCGTGATACCACCCCCCAATTCATGAAGGGGCCATCAGGGACAGAAACTCCAACCTGAGCGATCGTCTGATCCTCGCCCTGACTTCAGATGCACGAGATCTCTATTCAGGTCTGTAGATTGTGCCTGCCATGGCCTCACCCAGAAACCTAAGCCTAGCTTGTGTTCTCAGACTTTTGTCGTCAGACTACTGGCCCACAAGCCCACCAGTTTGGCAATCCAGAACTACAATGCAGCACTCTGCCGTCCCTCCAGTAGAAAAACATTGTCCTCTGGGGCTACCCAGTAACCCCAAATGAGGATCAACCTGCACCGACCTTGGCTGTAGCCCAAATACATAGCCTGACCAGGGCACTAATGCCCTTTCTGACACAGTCTGAGCCTGGACTCCCTGGCCCGTCCCAGACAGCTGGCCGCACACTGAGCACATCGAGCCTCCGTGGCCTTAGGTCGTCATCTCTTCCCAACCTCGGTTTCCAGGTTTCAGAAGCTAGACCTTATCTCCAATAACTGCCCAAGGTTGAAGGTGATGCAGAAATCAGAACTCCTTTCCCATGGCAAGAAACCTTGTGGTTGGCATGTTGTCTAACGTTCAGTGTGGTTGAAACCAGTGTGGCCCATGTGGCCCCGCCCATGCTCGCGGGCCACATTGGTCACAAACACACATTGTGACCCTCAGGCTGAGCCCAGTCCTCAATTAAGGCCACTCAGTGGCTGGATGAAGAGATAGCAAATTGGGCTTGCCATGCCCCTAGGCCCCAATTTTTAACCATATTTCGGGTTGTCCCTTCAGTCTTCCCCACGGCTTTGCTTTGGAATTCCTCTTTTGGTGGGACACCGGAGGTAACAAACCTGAAATGAGTCCTCCCATCCCACAGATTGACGAAAAGCAATTGGGAATCGGGCCAAAACCTCAGAGAGGAAGATTCGTCCATGGCCCATGAGGCCTCCCCGACATTCCACGGCCATCGCTGATAAAAAATCCAGACACAAAAGCCTGAACAAGCGACTCAGTCTCGCACTTTCTTCATATCCTGAAGAGTTCTTCTCATGGTTCGTAGATCGGGCCTGCCATACCTACGTCCCCAAACCTAAGCTGAGTTTGTTTTCAGACAACTGTCCAAACAGCCCTGGCCTACACAACCTACAGGCTCAGAACCCTGGAGCCAAACCTGAGGACTGTACTTGCCCTCTCCAAGGGAATTGTGTGTTCCCATTCCAATGGCCACAACCCTTCTAATAGGATAAACCTCCAAAGTCCCTGATCCATCTCAATAGTGGTGGCTTTCCAGGAAAAACAGGGGCAATCTGAGCCCAACTGAGCCCCTACCTGCACTCAGACCCATAGACAGATGTCCCCAGAGGTAAAAAGGAAAGAACAGGCCCCTAGGCACTAATCAGATCCATTGCTTTGGTTTCCAGGCATCTCTTATCAGAGGCCTGGATTTCAAAAGCAGTATATAGCTGTTTCTTGATTCACCCATCAGAAAACATCTCATCTACACATGGGAAACTTGCACGTTGGAGCTGTGTCAAAGCCTCTGTTTAGGAGAATCCTTTAGGGCCCCAGTGCCACCTCTTTATTCCAAGGTCTCCATAGACACAAAAGACATTAAAACCCATCCTTAGGGGTGTCCATTTCAACTCAGCATCCTCGGTAGCTCCCCACAGATCCAGGAGATCTAACCTGTCTTGTTGCTAGGAGACAATTGGAATGCGAGGTGGGCTACCCAGCCATCCATCCTTAGAACCCTGCTCAGAATCATTGCCCTGGAGCCAAACAACAGGTCTCAATTGTCCTGCAGAAGACTCTCTGCAGTTTGGAGCTTCTCACAACTCCCATAGTGGGAAAACCCCCATGGCCTCGTGATGTCCCCCCATTCATGAAGGGGCCATCAGGGACAGAAACTCCAACCTGAGCGATCGTCTGATCCTCGCCCTGACTTCAGATGCATGAGATCTCGATTCAGGTCTGTAGATTGTGCCTGCCATGGCCTCACCCAAAAACCTAAGCCTAGCTTGTGTTCTCAGACATTTGTCGTCAGACTACTGGCCCACAAGCCCTCCATTTGGCAATCCAGAACTACAATGCAGCACTCTGCCTGCCCTCCAGAAGAAAAACATTGTCCTCTGGGGCTACCCAGTAACCCCAAATGAGGATCAACCTGCACCGACCTTGGCTGTACCCCAAATACATAGGCTGACCAGGGCACTAATGCCCTTTCTGACATAGCTTGAGCCTGGACCCCCTGGCCCCTCCCAGACAGCTGGCCGCACACTGAGCACATCGAGCCGCCATGGCCTTAGGTCATCATCTCTCCCAACCTCGGTTTTCAGGTTTCAGAACCTAGACCTTATCTCCAATCACTGCCCAAGGTTGAAGGTGATGCAGAAATCAGAACTCCTTCCCCATGGCAAGAAACCTTGTAGTTGGCATGTTGTCCAACATTCAGTGTCGTTGAAACCAGTGTGGCCCATGAGGCCCCGCCATGCTCGCGGGCCACATTGGTCACAAACACACATTGTGACCCTCAGGCTGAGCCCAGTCCTCAAGTAAGGCCACTCAATGGCTGGATGAAGAGATAGCTATTGGGCTTGCCATGCCCCTAGGCCCCAACTTTTAACCATATTTCGGGATGTCCCTTCAGTCATCCCCACAGCTTGGATTTGGAATTCCTCTTTTGGTGGGACACCTGAGGTAACAAACCTGAAAGGAGACCACCCATCCCACAGAATGACGAAAAGCAATTGGGAATCAGGCCAAATCCTCAGAGAGGAAGATTCGTCCATGGCCCATGAGGCCTGCCCGACATTCCACGGCCATCGCTGATACAAAATCCAGAGACAAAAGCCTGAGCAAGCGCCTCAGACTCGCACTTTCTTCATATCCTGAAGAGTTCTTCTCATGGTTTGTCGATCGGGCCTGCCATAACTATGTCCCCAAACCTAAGCTGAGTTTGTGTTTTCAGACTTCTGTCCTCAAAGTCTTGGGCCACACACCCTCCAGGCTGGGCGCCTGAAGCCACACATTAGGACTGTGCCTACCAATCCATGGGAATTCTGCCCATTCCATGGTCCAAAATCGTACAAATTAGGAGAAACCTCCAACGACCCTGAGGCCATCCCAATAGTGTGGGTTGCCCGGAACAAACAAGGGGTGTCTGACACCAGCTGATAATCGACCTCCACTCATACCATAGATGGATGTACCCAGAGAAGAAGATTGAACCAGACAGGACCCTAGGCCATAATAGGATCCATTGCTTTGGGTTACAGGCATGTGTCCTCAAAAGCCTGATTCCAATACGAGCATAGGGGTTTTCCTGAGGCACCCATCAGAACTCATCTCGTCTCCACAAGGAAACCTGTGCATGGGAGCCATGTCCAAAGCTTAGGAGAGTACTTCAGGGTCCCGGTGCCACCGCCCCATTCCAAGGCCCTCATGGACACAAAAACACATTAGGACCCATCCTCAGGAAAGTCCATTTCAACTCAGCCACCCGGGTTGCTCCCGCAGAGCCATCAGTTCTAAACTGTCTTGTTGCTAGGAGACAATTGGAATGCGAGGCGGGCTTCCCAGGCATCCATCCGCGAACGGTGCTCTGGAGTCATTCCATATGGGATGTCCTGGAGCTGTCCAACAGGTCTCAATTGTCCGGAAGAAGGAATCCTGGAAGGGGGCATCCCACAACTCCCAACGTGGGAAAACCTCAATGGCCTCGAGATTCCGCTCCCTTCATGAAGCGGCCGTCATGCTCAGAAACTCCAGCCTGAGCCAACGTCTGATCCTCGCCCTGACTTCAGATGCATGAGATATTGGTTCAGATCTGCAGGGGTACCTGCCGTGCCCTCGCCCTGAAACCCAAGTCTAGCTTGTCTTCTCAGACTTCCATCCTCACACTGCTGGCCCCAAAGCCCTCAAGTTTGGCAATTCCGGACCCACAATGCAGCACTCTGCCTGCCCTCTAGAAAAAAAATTATTGCCTCATGAGCTGCCAGGGCACCTTAAATGAGGGTAAACCTACACAGCTCTCGACTTTACCCAAATTATATAGTCTAACCTGGGCACTAATGCACTTTCGAACACAACCTGAGCCCGGAACTCCTGACCAACACCCAGAAAGCTGACCGCACACTGAGCACATAAAACCCGCCATGGCCTTAGGTCATCATCTCTTCCCTACCTCAGTTTTCAGGCTTCAGAACCGAGACCTTATCTCCAATCACTGCCCAGGGGTGAGTCTGATGCAGAAATCAGTACTCCTCCTTACCCATGGCAAGAACCCTTGTGGTTGGCACGTTGTCCAACGATCAGTGTAGGAGAAACCCTGAGGCCCCGCCCATTCTTGAGTGCGACCAGGGCATAAACACGCATTGTGACCCTCAGCATGAGTCCTGTCCTTTAGTAAGTCCTCTCAGTGGCTGGACCTTTAGATGTCATAATGGGCTTGAAATGTCACTCGGCCCCAATTTTTAACCAGATTTCTGACTGTCCAGTCGCCCCTCCCCAGGTCTCTACTCCGGAATCCCTCATTTGGTGGGACACCTGAGGTTAAAAAAGAAAACAACAACAACAACAACAACAAAATAAAACAGACTTCTTCCAGCCCACAGAATGAACCCAAACTCTTTGGACGGGGCCAAACCACCAGAGAGTAAGACTCGTCCATTTTCCATGAAGTCACCCAGAAATTCCACGACCATGAGTGACACGATATCCAGAGACAAAAACTTGAGCAGGAGCCTCACACTCGCCCTTCTTTCAAATCCCGAAGAGTTCTCCTCATGGTCTGTAGATCAGTTCTGCCATACCTATGACCCGAAACATAAGCCGAGTTTGTGTTTTCAGACAACTGTCAAACAGCCCTGGCCTACACAACCTACAGGCTCGGGCCCCTGGAGCCAAACCCGAGGACTGTACTTGCCCTCTCCAAGGGAATTGTGTGTGCCCATTCCAATGGCCAAAACCCTTCTAATAGGTTAAACCTCCAAAGTCCCTGTTATATCTCAATAGTGGTGGCTTCCCAGGAAAAACAGGGGCAATCTGAGCCCAAATGAGCCCCTACCTGGACTCAGACCCATAGAGAGATGTCCTCAGAGGTAAAAAGGAAAGAACAGGCCCCTAGGCACTAATCCGATCCATTGCTTTGGTTTCCAGGCATCTCTCATCAGAGGCCTGGATTTCAAAAGCAGCATATAGCTGTTTCTTGATTCACCAATCAGAAAACATCTCATCTACACATGGGAAACTTGCACGTTGGAGCTGTGTCAAAGCCTCTGTTTAGGAGAACCCTTTAGGGCCCAAGTGCCACCGCTTCATTCCAAGATCTCCATAGACACAAAAGCACATTCGGAACCATCCCCAGGGGTGTGCATTTCAACTCAGCATCCTCAGAGCTGGCTGCACACTGAGCACATCGAGCCGCCTTGGCCTTAGGTCGTCATCGATTCCCAACCTCGGTTTTCAGGTTTCAGAACCTAGACCTTATCTCCAATCACTGTCCATGTTGAAGGTGATGCAGAAATCAGAACTCCTTCCCCATGGCAAGAAACCTTGTGGTTGGCATGTTGTCCAACGTTCAATGTAGTTGAAACCAGTGGCCCATGAGGCCCCGCCCATGATCGCAGGCCACATTGGTCACAAACACATTGTGATGCTCAGGCTGAGCCCAGTACTCAAGTAAGGCCACTCAGTGGCTGGATGAAAGGATAGCATATTGGGCTTGCCATGCCCCTAGGCCCCAATTTTTAACCATAGTTCGGATTGTCCCTTCAGTCTTCCCCACGGCTTTGCTTTGGAATTCCTCCTTTGGTGGGACACCTGAGGTAACAAAACTGAAATGAGTCCTCCCATCCCACAGATTGACGAAAAGCAATTGGGAATCGGGCCAAATCCTCAGAGAGGAAGATTCGTCCATGGCCCATGAGGCCTCCCAGACATTCCACGGCCATCACTGATACAAAAATCCAGAGACAAAGCCTGAGCAATCGCCACAGACTCGAACTTTCTTCATATCCTGTAGAGTTCTTCTCATGGTTTGTAGATCGGGCCTGCCATACTTACGTCCCCAAACCTAAGCTGAGTTTGTGTTTTCAGACTCCTGTCCTCAAAGTCTTGGGCCACACACCCTCCAGGCTGGGCCCCTGGAGCCACACATTAGGACTGTGCCTACCAATCCATGGGAATTCTGCCCATTCCATGGTCCAAAATCGTACAAATTAGGAGAAACCTCCAACGACCCTTAGGCCATCCCAATAGTGTGGGTCACCCGGAACAAACAAGGGGTGTCTGACACCAGCTGATAATCGACCTCCACTCATACCATTGATGGATGTCCCCAGAGAAGAAGATTGAACCAGACAGGACCCTAGGCCATAATAGGATCCATTGCTATGGGTTACAGACATGTGTCCTCAAAAGCCTGATTCCAATACGAGCATAGGGGTTTTCCTGAGGCACCCATCAGAACTCATCTCGTCTCCACAAGGAAACCTGTGCATGGGAGCCATGTCCAAAGCTTTGGAAAGTACTTCAGGTTGCCGGTGGCACCGCCCCATTCCAAGGCCCTCATAGACACAAAAACACATTAGGACACATCCTCAGGAAAGTCCATTTCAACTCAGCCACCGAGGTTGCTCCAGCAGAGCCATCAGATCTAAACTGTCTTGTTGCTAGGAGACAATTGGAATGCGAACGGGCTTCCCAGGCATCCATCCGCGAACGGTGCTCTGGAGTCATTCCATATGGGATGTCCTGGAGCTGTCCAACAGGTCTCAATTGTCCGGAAGAAGGAATCCTGGAAGGGGGCATCCCACAACTCCCAACGTGGGAAAACCTCAATGGCCTCGAGATTCCGCTCCCTTCATGAAGCGGCCGTCATGCTCAGAAACTCCCACCTGAGCCAACGTCTGATCCTCGCCCTGACTTCAGATGCATGAGATATTGGATCAGATCTGCAGGGGGTACCTGCCGTGCCCTCGTCCTGAAACCCAAGTCTAGCTTGTCTTCTCAGACTTCCATCCTCACACTCCTGGCCCCGAAGCCCTCAAGTTTGGCAATTCCGGACCCACAATGCCGCACTCTGCCTGCCCTCTAGAAAAAAAATTATTGCCTCATGAGCTTCCCAGGCACCATAAATGAGGGTAAACCTACACAGCACTCGACTTTACCCAAATTATATAGTCTAACCTGGGCACTAATGCAATGTCGAACACATCCTGAGCCCGGACCTCCTGACCAACACCCAGAAAGCTGACCGCACACTGAGCACATGAAACCCTCCTTGGCTTTAGGCCATCATCTCTTCCCTACCTAAGTTTTCAGGCTTCAGAACCGAGACCTTATCTCCAATCACTGCTCAGGGGTGAGTGTGATGCAGAAATCAGAACTCTTCCTTACCCATGGCAAGAACCCTTGTGGTTGGCACGTTGTCCAACGTTCAGTGTAGGAGAAACCAGCATTCATCCTGAGGCCCTGCCCATTCTTGAGTGCGACGAGGGCATACACACGCATTGTGACCCTCAGCATGAGTCCTGTCCTCTAGTAAGTCCTCTCCTTGGCTGGACAATTAGATGTCATAATGGGCTTGACATGTCCCTAGGCCCCAATTTTTAACCAGATTTCTGATTGTCCAGTCGCCCCTCCCCAGGGCTCTACTCTGGATTCCCTCATTTGGTGGGACACCTGAGGTTAAAAAAGAAAACAACAACAAAAAAAAAAGAAAAAAAAAAAACGGACTTCTTCAAGACCACAAAATGACCCCAAACTCTTTGGACGGGGCCAAACCACCAGAGAGTAAGACTCGTCTGTTTCCCATGAAGTCACCCAGAAATTCCACGACCATGAGTGACACGATATCCAGAGACAAAAACTTGAGAAAAGGAGCCTCACACTCGTCCTTCTTTCAAATCCAGAAGAGTTCTCCTCATGGTCTGTAGATCAGTTCTGCCATACCTATGACCCGAAACATAAGCCGAGTTTGTGTTTTCAGACAACTGTCCAAACAGCCCTGGCGTACACAACCTACAGGCTCAGGCCCCTGGAGCCAAACCTGAGGACTGTACTTGCCCTCTCCAAGGGAATTGTGTGTGCTCATTCCAATGGCCACAACCCTTCTAATAGGATAAACCTCCAAAGTCCCTGATCCATCTCAATAGTGGTGGCTTCCCAGGAAAAACAGGGGCAATCTGAGCCCAAATGAGCACCTACCTGCACTCAGACCCATAGACAGATGTCCCCAGAGGTAAAAAGGAAAGAACAGGCCCCTAGGCACTAATCAGATCCATTGCTTTGGTTTCCAGGCATCACTCCTCAGAGGCCTGGATTTCAAAAGCAGCATATAGCTGATTCTTGACTCACCTATCATAAAACATCTCATCTACACATGGGAAACTTGAACGTTGGAGCTGTGTCAAAGCCTCTGTTTAGTAGAACTCTTTAGGGCCCAAGTGCCACCGCTTCATTCCAAGGTCTCCTTAGACACAAAAGCACATTAGGACCCATGCCCAGGGGTGTCCATTTTAATGCAGCGTCCTCGGTTGCTCCCCACAGATCCAGGAGATCTAACCTGTCTTGTTGCTAGGAGACAATTGGAATGCGAGGTGGGCTACCCATCCATCCATCCTTAGAACCCTGCTCAGAATCATTGGCCTGGAGCCAATCAACAGGTCTCAATTGTCCTGCAGAAGACTCTCTGCAGTTTGGAGTTTCTCACAACTCCCATCGTGGGAAAACGCCCATGGCCTCCTGATGCCCCCCCCATTCATGAAGGGGCCATCAGGGACAGAAACTCCAACCTGAGCGATCGCCTGATATTCGCCCTGACTTCAGATGCACGAGATCTCGATTCAGGGCTGTAGATTGTGCCTGCCATGGCCTCACCCAGAAACCTAAGCCTAGCTTGTGTTCTCAGACTTTTGTCATCAGACTACTGGCCCACAAGGCCTCCAGTTTGGCAATCGAAAACTACAATGCAGCACTCTGCCTGCCCTCCAGATAAAAAACATTGTCCTCTGGGGCTAACCAGTAACCCCAAATGAGGATCAACCTGCACCGACCCTGGCTGTACCCCAAATACATAGGCTGACCAGGGCAGTAATGCCCTTTCTGACACAGCCTGAGCCTGGACCCCTGGCCACTCCCAGACAGCTGGCCGCACACTGAGCACATCGAGCCCCCATGGCCTTAGGTCGTCATCTCTTCCCAACCTCCGTTTCCAGGTTTCAGAACCTAGACCTTATCTCCAATCACTGCCCAGGTTGAAGGTGATGCAGAAATCAGAACTCCTTCCCCATGGCAAGAAACCATGTGGTTGGCATGTTGTCAAACTTTCAGTGTCGTTGAAACAAGTGTTGCCCATGAAGCACCGCCCATGCTCGTGGGCCACATTGGTTACAAACACACATTGTGACCCTCAGGCTGAGCCCAGTCCTCAAGTAAGGCCACTCAGTGGCTGGATGAAAGGATAGCATATTGGGCTTGCCATGCCCCTAGGCCCCAATTTTTAACCATAGTCCGTGTTGTCTCTTCAGTCTTCCCCACGGCTTGGCTTTGGAATTCCTCTTTTGGTGGGACACCTGAGGTAACAAAACTGAAATGAGTCATCCCATCCCACAGATTGACGAAAAGCAATTGGGATTCTGGCCAAATCCTCAGAGAGGAAGATTCGTCCATGGCCCATAAGGCCTCCCCGACATTCCAAGGCCATCGCTGATACAAAATCCAGAGACAAAAGCCTGAGCAAGCGCCTCAGACTCGCACTTTCTTCATATCCTGAAGAGTTCTTCTCATGGTTTGTAGATCGGGCCTGCCATACCTACGTCCCCAAACCTAAGCTGAGTTTGTGTTTTCAGACTTCTGTCCTCAAAGTCTTGGGCCACACAGTCTCCAGGCTGGGACCCTGGAGCCACACATTAGGACTGTGCCTACCAATCCATGGGAATTCTGCCCATTCCATGGTCCATAATCGTACAAATTAGGAGAAACCTCCAAAGTCCCTAAGGCCATCCCAATAGTGTAAGTCGCCCGGAACAAACAAGGGGTGTCTAACACCACCTGATAATCGACCTCCACTCATACCATAGATGGATGTCCCCAGAGAAGAAGATTGAACCAGACAGGACCCTAGGCCATAATAGGATCCATTGCTTTGGGTTACAGGTTTGTGTCCTCAAAAGCCTGATTCCAATACGAGCATAGGGGTTTTCCTGAGGCACCCATCAGAACTCATCTCGTCTCCAGAAGGAAACCTGTGCATGGGAGCCATGTCCAAAGCTTAGGAGAGAACTTCAGATTCCCGGTGCCACCGCCCCTTTCCAAGGCCCTCATTGACACAAAAACACATTAGGACACATCCTCAGGAATGTCCATTTCAACTCTGCCACCCCGGTTGCTCCGGGAGAGCCATCAGATCTAAACTGTCTTGTTGCTAGGAGACAATTGGAATGCGAGGCGGGCTTCTCAGGCATCCATACGCGAACGGTGCTCTGGAGTCATTCCATATGGGATGTCCTGGAGCTGTCCAACAGGTCTCAATTGTCCCGCAGAAGGAATCCTTGAAGGGGGCATCCCACAACTCCCAACGTGGGAAAACCTCAATGGCTTCGAGATTCCGCTCCCTTCATGAAGCGTCCATCATGCACAGAAAATCCAACCTCAGCCAACATCTGATCCTCGCCCTGACTTCAGATGCATGAGATATTGGTTCAGATCTGCAGGGGGTACCTGCCGTGACCTCGCCCTGAAACCGAAGTCTAGCTTGTCTTCTCAGACTTCTGTCCTCACACTCCTGGCCCCGAAGCCCTCAAGTTTGGCAATTCCGGACCCACAATGCAGCACTGTGCCTGCCCTCTAGAAAAAAAAATTATTGCCTCATGAGCTACCCAGGCACCTTAAATGAGGGTAAACCTACACAGCACTCGACTTTACCCAAATTATATAGTCTAACCTGGGCACTAATGCACTGTCGAACATAACCTGAGCCCGGAACTCCTGACCAACACCCAGAAAGCTGACCGCACACTGAGCACATAAAACCCGCCATGGCCTTAGGTCATCATCTCTTCCCTACCTCAGTTTTCAGGCTTCAGAACCGAGACCTTATCTCCAATCACTGCCCAGGTGTGAGTGTGATGCAGAAATCAGAACTCCTCCTTACCCATGGCAAGAACCCTTGTGGTTGGCACGTTGTCCAACGTTCAGTGTAGGAGAAACCAGCATTCACCCTGAGGCCCTGCCCATTCTTGAGTGCGAGGAGGGCATACACACGCATTGTGACCCTCAGCATGAGTCCTCTCCTCTAGTAAGTCCTCTCCTTGGCTGGACCATTAGATGTCATAATGGGCTTGACATGTTCCTAGGCCCCAATTTTTAACCAGATTTCTGATTGTCCAGTCGCCCCTCCCCAGGGCTCTACTCTGGAATCCCTCATTTGGTGGGACACCTGAGGTTAAAAAAGAAAACAACAACAAAAAAAAAAAAATAAAAAAAAAAAATAACGGACTTCTTCCAGCCCACAGAATGACCCCAAACTCTTTGGACGGGGCCAAACCACCAGAGAGTAAGAATCGTCCATTTCCCATGAAGTCACCCAGAAATTCGACGACCATGAGTGACACGATATCAAGAGACAAAAACTTGAGCAGGAGCCTCACACTCGCCCTTCTTTCAAATCCCAAAGAGTTCTCCTCATGGTCTGTAGATCAGTCCTGCCATACCTATGACCCGAAACATAAGCCGAGTTTGTGTTTTCAGACAACTGTCCAAACAGCCCTGGCCTACACAACCTACAGGCTCAGGCCCCTGGAGCCAAACCTGAGGACTGTACTTGCCCTCTCCAAGGGAATTGTGTGTGCCCATTCCAATGGCCACAACTCTTCTAATAGGATAAACCTCCAAAGTCCCTGATCCATCTCAATAGTGGTGGCTTCCCAGGAAAAACAGGGGCAATCTGAGCCCAAATGAGCACCTACGTGCACTCAGACCCATAGACAGATGTCCCCAGAGGTAAAAAGGAAAGAACAGGCCCCTAGGCACTAATCAGATCCATTGCTTTGGTTTCCAGGCATCTCTCCTCAGAGCCTGGATTTCAAAAGCAGCATATAGCTGTTTCTTGATTCACCCATCAGAAAACATCTCATCTACACATGGGAAACTTGCACGTTGGAGCTGTGTCAAAGCCTCTGTTTAGGAGAACCATTTAGGGCACCAGTGCCACCGCTTCATTCCAAGGTCTCCATAGACTTAAAAGTACATTAGGACCCATCCTTAGGGGTGTCCATTTCAACTCAGCGTCCTCGGTTGCTCCCCACAGATCCAGGAGATCTAACCTGTCTTGTTGCTAGGAGACAATTGGAATGCGAGGTGGGATACCCAGCCATCCATCCTTAGAACCCTGCTCAGAATCATTGGCCTGGAGCCAAGCAACAGGTCTCAATTGACCTGCAGAAGACTCTCTTCTGTTTGGAGCTTCTCATAACTCCCATCGTGGGAAAACCCCCATGGCCTCGTGATACCACCCCCCAATTCATGAAGGGGCCATCAGGGACAGAAACTCCAACCTGAGCGATCGTCTGATCCTCGCCCTGACTTCAGATGCACGAGATCTCTATTCAGGTCTGTAGATTGTGCCTGCCATGGCCTCACCCAGAAACCTAAGCCTAGCTTGTGTTCTCAGACTTTTGTCGTCAGACTACTGGCCCACAAGCCCACCAGTTTGGCAATCCAGAACTACAATGCAGCACTCTGCCGTCCCTCCAGTAGAAAAACATTGTCCTCTGGGGCTACCCAGTAACCCCAAATGAGGATCAACCTGCACCGACCTTGGCTGTAGCCCAAATACATAGCCTGACCAGGGCACTAATGCCCTTTCTGACACAGTCTGAGCCTGGACTCCCTGGCCCGTCCCAGACAGCTGGCCGCACACTGAGCACATCGAGCCTCCGTGGCCTTAGGTCGTCATCTCTTCCCAATCTCGGTTTCCAGGTTTCAGAACCTAGACCTTATCTCCAATAACTGCCCAAGGTTGAAGGTGATGCAGAAATCAGAACTCCTTTCCCATGGCAAGAAACCTTGTGGTTGGCATGTTGTCTAACGTTCAGTGTGGTTGAAACCAGTGTGGCCCATGTGGCCCCGCCCATGCTCGCGGGCCACATTGGTCACAAACACACATTGTGACCCTCAGGCTGAGCCCAGTCCTCAATTAAGGCCACTCAGTGGCTGGATGAAGAGATAGAAAATTGGGCTTGCCATGCCCCTAGGCCCCAATTTTTAACCATATTTCGGGTTGTCCCTTCAGTCTTCCCCACGGCTTTGCTTTGGAATTCCTCTTTTGGTGGGACACCGGAGGTAACAAACCTGAAATGAGTCCTCCCATCCCACAGATTGACGAAAAGCAATTGGGAATCTAGCCAAAACCTCAGAGAGGAAGATTCGTCCATGGCCCATGAGGCCTCCCCGACATTCCACGGCCATCGCTGATAAAAAATCCAGACACAAAAGCCTGAACAAGCGACTCAGTCTCGCACTTTCTTCATATCCTGAAGAGTTCTTCTCATGGTTCGTAGATCGGGCCTGCCATACCTACGTCCCCAAACCTAAGCTGAGTTTGTTTTCAGACAACTGTCCAAACAGCCCTGGCCTACACAACCTACAGGCTCAGAACCCTGGAGCCAAACCTGAGGACTGTACTTGCCCTCTCCAAGGGAATTGTGTGTTCCCATTCCAATGGCCACAACCCTTCTAATAGGATAAACCTCCAAAGTCCCTGATCCATCTCAATAGTGGTGGCTTTCCAGGAAAAACAGGGGCAATCTGAGCCCAACTGAGCCCCTACCTGCACTCAGACCCATAGACAGATGTCCCCAGAGGTAAAAAGGAAAGAACAGGCCCCTAGGCACTAATCAGATCCATTGCTTTGGTTTCCAGGCATCTCTTATCAGAGGCCTGGATTTCAAAAGCAGTATATAGCTGTTTCTTGATTCACCCATCAGAAAACATCTCATCTACACATGGGAAACTTGCACGTTGGAGCTGTGTCAAAGCCTCTGTTTAGGAGAATCCTTTAGGGCCCCAGTGCCACCTCTTTATTCCAAGGTCTCCATAGACACAAAAGACATTAAAACCCATCCTTAGGGGTGTCCATTTCAACTCAGCATCCTCGGTAGCTCCCCACAGATCCAGGAGATCTAACCTGTCTTGTTGCTAGGAGACAATTGGAATGCGAGGTGGGCTACCCAGCCATCCATCCTTAGAACCCTGCTCAGAATCATTGCCCTGGAGCCAAACAACAGGTCTCAATTGTCCTGCAGAAGACTCTCTGCAGTTTGGAGCTTCTCACAACTCCCATAGTGGGAAAACCCCCATGGCCTCGTGATGTCCCCCCATTCATGAAGGGGCCATCAGGGACAGAAACTCCAACCTGAGCGATCGTCTGATCCTCGCCCTGACTTCAGATGCATGAGATCTCGATTCAGGTCTGTAGATTGTGCCTGCCATGGCCTCACCCAAAAACCTAAGCCTAGCTTGTGTTCTCAGACATTTGTCGTCAGACTACTGGCCCACAAGCCCTCCATTTGGCAATCCAGAACTACAATGCAGCACTCTGCCTGCCCTCCAGAAGAAAAACATTGTCCTCTGGGGCTACCCAGTAACCCCAAATGAGGATCAACCTGCACCGACCTTGGCTGTACCCCAAATACATAGGCTGACCAGGGCACTAATGCCCTTTCTGACATAGCTTGAGCCTGGACCCCCTGGCCCCTCCCAGACAGCTGGCCGCACACTGAGCACATCGAGCCGCCATGGCCTTAGGTCATCATCTCTCCCAACCTCGGTTTTCAGGTTTCAGAACCTAGACCTTATCTCCAATCACTGCCCAAGGTTGAAGGTGATGCAGAAATCAGAACTCCTTCCCCATGGCAAGAAACCTTGTAGTTGGCATGTTGTCCAACATTCAGTGTCGTTGAAACCAGTGTGGCCCATGAGGCCCCGCCATGCTCGCGGGCCACATTGGTCACAAACACACATTGTGACCCTCAGGCTGAGCCCAGTCCTCAAGTAAGGCCACTCAATGGCTGGATGAAGAGATAGCTATTGGGCTTGCCATGCCCCTAGGCCCCAACTTTTAACCATATTTCGGGATGTCCCTTCAGTCATCCCCACAGCTTGGATTTGGAATTCCTCTTTTGGTGGGACACCTGAGGTAACAAACCTGAAAGGAGACCACCCATCCCACAGAATGACGAAAAGCAATTGGGAATCAGGCCAAATCCTCAGAGAGGAAGATTCGTCCATGGCCCATGAGGCCTGCCCGACATTCCACGGCCATCGCTGATACAAAATCCAGAGACAAAAGCCTGAGCAAGCGCCTCAGACTCGCACTTTCTTCATATCCTGAAGAGTTCTTCTCATGGTTTGTCGATCGGGCCTGCCATAACTATGTCCCCAAACCTAAGCTGAGTTTGTGTTTTCAGACTTCTGTCCTCAAAGTCTTGGGCCACACACCCTCCAGGCTGGGCGCCTGAAGCCACACATTAGGACTGTGCCTACCAATCCATGGGAATTCTGCCCATTCCATGGTCCAAAATCGTACAAATTAGGAGAAACCTCCAACGACCCTGAGGCCATCCCAATAGTGTGGGTTGCCCGGAACAAACAAGGGGTGTCTGACACCAGCTGATAATCGACCTCCACTCATACCATAGATGGATGTACCCAGAGAAGAAGATTGAACCAGACAGGACCCTAGGCCATAATAGGATCCATTGCTTTGGGTTACAGGCATGTGTCCTCAAAAGCCTGATTCCAATACGAGCATAGGGGTTTTCCTGAGGCACCCATCAGAACTCATCTCGTCTCCACAAGGAAACCTGTGCATGGGAGCCATGTCCAAAGCTTAGGAGAGTACTTCAGGGTCCCGGTGCCACCGCCCCATTCCAAGGCCCTCATGGACACAAAAACACATTAGGACCCATCCTCAGGAAAGTCCATTTCAACTCAGCCACCCGGGTTGCTCCCGCAGAGCCATCAGTTCTAAACTGTCTTGTTGCTAGGAGACAATTGGAATGCGAGGCGGGCTTCCCAGGCATCCATCCGCGAACGGTGCTCTGGAGTCATTCCATATGGGATGTCCTGGAGCTGTCCAACAGGTCTCAATTGTCCGGAAGAAGGAATCCTGGAAGGGGGCATCCCACAACTCCCAACGTGGGAAAACCTCAATGGCCTCGAGATTCCGCTCCCTTCATGAAGCGGCCGTCATGCTCAGAAACTCCAGCCTGAGCCAACGTCTGATCCTCGCCCTGACTTCAGATGCATGAGATATTGGTTCAGATCTGCAGGGGTACCTGCCGTGCCCTCGCCCTGAAACCCAAGTCTAGCTTGTCTTCTCAGACTTCCATCCTCACACTGCTGGCCCCAAAGCCCTCAAGTTTGGCAATTCCGGACCCACAATGCAGCACTCTGCCTGCCCTCTAGAAAAAAAATTATTGCCTCATGAGCTGCCAGGGCACCTTAAATGAGGGTAAACCTACACAGCTCTCGACTTTACCCAAATTATATAGTCTAACCTGGGCACTAATGCACTTTCGAACACAACCTGAGCCCGGAACTCCTGACCAACACCCAGAAAGCTGACCGCACACTGAGCACATAAAACCCGCCATGGCCTTAGGTCATCATCTCTTCCCTACCTCAGTTTTCAGGCTTCAGAACCGAGACCTTATCTCCAATCACTGCCCAGGGGTGAGTCTGATGCAGAAATCAGTACTCCTCCTTACCCATGGCAAGAACCCTTGTGGTTGGCACGTTGTCCAACGATCAGTGTAGGAGAAACCCTGAGGCCCCGCCCATTCTTGAGTGCGACCAGGGCATAAACACGCATTGTGACCCTCAGCATGAGTCCTGTCCTTTAGTAAGTCCTCTCAGTGGCTGGACCTTTAGATGTCATAATGGGCTTGAAATGTCACTCGGCCCCAATTTTTAACCAGATTTCTGACTGTCCAGTCGCCCCTCCCCAGGTCTCTACTCCGGAATCCCTCATTTGGTGGGACACCTGAGGTTAAAAAAGAAAACAACAACAACAACAACAACAAAATAAAACAGACTTCTTCCAGCCCACAGAATGAACCCAAACTCTTTGGACGGGGCCAAACCACCAGAGAGTAAGACTCGTCCATTTTCCATGAAGTCACCCAGAAATTCCACGACCATGAGTGACACGATATCCAGAGACAAAAACTTGAGCAGGAGCCTCACACTCGCCCTTCTTTCAAATCCCGAAGAGTTCTCCTCATGGTCTGTAGATCAGTTCTGCCATACCTATGACCCGAAACATAAGCCGAGTTTGTGTTTTCAGACAACTGTCAAACAGCCCTGGCCTACACAACCTACAGGCTCGGGCCCCTGGAGCCAAACCCGAGGACTGTACTTGCCCTCTCCAAGGGAATTGTGTGTGCCCATTCCAATGGCCAAAACCCTTCTAATAGGTTAAACCTCCAAAGTCCCTGTTATATCTCAATAGTGGTGGCTTCCCAGGAAAAACAGGGGCAATCTGAGCCCAAATGAGCCCCTACCTGGACTCAGACCCATAGAGAGATGTCCTCAGAGGTAAAAAGGAAAGAACAGGCCCCTAGGCACTAATCCGATCCATTGCTTTGGTTTCCAGGCATCTCTCATCAGAGGCCTGGATTTCAAAAGCAGCATATAGCTGTTTCTTGATTCACCAATCAGAAAACATCTCATCTACACATGGGAAACTTGCACGTTGGAGCTGTGTCAAAGCCTCTGTTTAGGAGAACCCTTTAGGGCCCAAGTGCCACCGCTTCATTCCAAGATCTCCATAGACACAAAAGCACATTCGGAACCATCCCCAGGGGTGTGCATTTCAACTCAGCATCCTCAGAGCTGGCTGCACACTGAGCACATCGAGCCGCCTTGGCCTTAGGTCGTCATCGATTCCCAACCTCGGTTTTCAGGTTTCAGAACCTAGACCTTATCTCCAATCACTGTCCATGTTGAAGGTGATGCAGAAATCAGAACTCCTTCCCCATGGCAAGAAACCTTGTGGTTGGCATGTTGTCCAACGTTCAATGTAGTTGAAACCAGTGGCCCATGAGGCCCCGCCCATGATCGCAGGCCACATTGGTCACAAACACATTGTGATGCTCAGGCTGAGCCCAGTACTCAAGTAAGGCCACTCAGTGGCTGGATGAAAGGATAGCATATTGGGCTTGCCATGCCCCTAGGCCCCAATTTTTAACCATAGTTCGGATTGTCCCTTCAGTCTTCCCCACGGCTTTGCTTTGGAATTCCTCCTTTGGTGGGACACCTGAGGTAACAAAACTGAAATGAGTCCTCCCATCCCACAGATTGACGAAAAGCAATTGGGAATCGGGCCAAATCCTCAGAGAGGAAGATTCGTCCATGGCCCATGAGGCCTCCCAGACATTCCACGGCCATCACTGATACAAAAATCCAGAGACAAAGCCTGAGCAATCGCCACAGACTCGAACTTTCTTCATATCCTGTAGAGTTCTTCTCATGGTTTGTAGATCGGGCCTGCCATACTTACGTCCCCAAACCTAAGCTGAGTTTGTGTTTTCAGACTCCTGTCCTCAAAGTCTTGGGCCATACACCCTCCAGGCTGGGCCCCTGGAGCCACACATTAGGACTGTGCCTACCAATCCATGGGAATTCTGCCCATTCCATGGTCCAAAATCGTACAAATTAGGAGAAACCTCCAACGACCCTTAGGCCATCCCAATAGTGTGGGTCACCCGGAACAAACAAGGGGTGTCTGACACCAGCTGATAATCGACCTCCACTCATACCATTGATGGATGTCCCCAGAGAAGAAGATTGAACCAGACAGGACCCTAGGCCATAATAGGATCCATTGCTATGGGTTACAGACATGTGTCCTCAAAAGCCTGATTCCAATACGAGCATAGGGGTTTTCCTGAGGCACCCATCAGAACTCATCTCATCTCCACAAGGAAACCTGTGCATGGGAGCCATGTCCAAAGCTTAGGAAAGTACTTCAGGTTGCCGGTGGCACCGCCCCATTCCAAGGCCCTCATAGACACAAAAACACATTAGGACACATCCTCAGGAAAGTCCATTTCAACTCAGCCACCGAGGTTGCTCCAGCAGAGCCATCAGATCTAAACTGTCTTGTTGCTAGGAGACAATTGGAATGCGAACGGGCTTCCCAGGCATCCATCCGCGAACGGTGCTCTGGAGTCA
Source organism: Mustela nivalis (assembly GCF_964662115.1). Lineage (NCBI taxonomy): Eukaryota > Metazoa > Chordata > Mammalia > Carnivora > Mustelidae > Mustela > Mustela nivalis. The sequence goes on along the minus strand of NW_028136252.1, from coordinate 412,086 downwards.
TTCCATATGGGATGTCCTGGAGCTGTCCAACAGGTCTCAATTGTCCGGAAGAAGGAATCCTGGAAGGGGGCATCCCACAACTCCCAACGTGGGAAAACCTCAATGGCCTCGAGATTCCGCTCCCTTCATGAAGCGGCCGTCATGCTCAGAAACTCCCACCTGAGCCAACGTCTGATCCTCGCCCTGACTTCAGATGCATGAGATATTGGATCAGATCTGCAGGGGGTACCTGCCGTGCCCTCGTCCTGAAACCCAAGTCTAGCTTGTCTTCTCAGACTTCCATCCTCACACTCCTGGCCCCGAAGCCCTCAAGTTTGGCAATTCCGGACCCACAATGCCGCACTCTGCCTGCCCTCTAGAAAAAAAATTATTGCCTCATGAGCTTCCCAGGCACCATAAATGAGGGTAAACCTACACAGCACTCGACTTTACCCAAATTATATAGTCTAACCTGGGCACTAATGCAATGTCGAACACATCCTGAGCCCGGACCTCCTGACCAACACCCAGAAAGCCGACCGCACACTGAGCACATGAAACCCTCCATGGCTTTAGGCCATCATCTCTTCCCTACCTAAGTTTTCAGGCTTCAGAACCGAGACCTTATCTCCAATCACTGCTCAGGGGTGAGTGTGATGCAGAAATCAGAACTCTTCCTTACCCATGGCAAGAACCCTTGTGGTTGGCACGTTGTCCAACGTTCAGTGTAGGAGAAACCAGCATTCATCCTGAGGCCCTGCCCATTCTTGAGTGCGACGAGGGCATACACACGCATTGTGACCCTCAGCATGAGTCCTGTCCTCTAGTAAGTCCTCTCCTTGGCTGGACAATTAGATGTCATAATGGGCTTGACATGTCCCTAGGCCCCAATTTTTAACCAGATTTCTGATTGTCCAGTCGCCCCTCCCCAGGGCTCTACTCTGGATTCCCTCATTTGGTGGGACACCTGAGGTTAAAAAAGAAAACAACAACAAAAAAAAAAGAAAAAAAAAAACGGACTTCTTCAAGACCACAAAATGACCCCAAACTCTTTGGACGGGGCCAAACCACCAGAGAGTAAGACTCGTCTGTTTCCCATGAAGTCACCCAGAAATTCCACGACCATGAGTGACACGATATCCAGAGACAAAAACTTGAGAAAAGGAGCCTCACACTCGTCCTTCTTTCAAATCCAGAAGAGTTCTCCTCATGGTCTGTAGATCAGTTCTGCCATACCTATGACCCGAAACATAAGCCGAGTTTGTGTTTTCAGACAACTGTCCAAACAGCCCTGGCGTACACAACCTACAGGCTCAGGCCCCTGGAGCCAAACCTGAGGACTGTACTTGCCCTCTCCAAGGGAATTGTGTGTGCTCATTCCAATGGCCACAACCCTTCTAATAGGATAAACCTCCAAAGTCCCTGATCCATCTCAATAGTGGTGGCTTCCCAGGAAAAACAGGGGCAATCTGAGCCCAAATGAGCACCTACCTGCACTCAGACCCATAGACAGATGTCCCCAGAGGTAAAAAGGAAAGAACAGGCCCCTAGGCACTAATCAGATCCATTGCTTTGGTTTCCAGGCATCACTCCTCAGAGGCCTGGATTTCAAAAGCAGCATATAGCTGATTCTTGACTCACCTATCATAAAACATCTCATCTACACATGGGAAACTTGAACGTTGGAGCTGTGTCAAAGCCTCTGTTTAGTAGAACTCTTTAGGGCCCAAGTGCCACCGCTTCATTCCAAGGTCTCCTTAGACACAAAAGCACATTAGGACCCATGCCCAGGGGTGTCCATTTTAATGCAGCGTCCTCGGTTGCTCCCCACAGATCCAGGAGATCTAACCTGTCTTGTTGCTAGGAGACAATTGGAATGCGAGGTGGGCTACCCATCCATCCATCCTTAGAACCCTGCTCAGAATCATTGGCCTGGAGCCAATCAACAGGTCTCAATTGTCCTGCAGAAGACTCTCTGCAGTTTGGAGTTTCTCACAACTCCCATCGTGGGAAAATGCCCATGGCCTCCTGATGCCCCCCCCATTCATGAAGGAGCCATCAGGGACAGAAACTCCAACCTGAGCGATCGCCTGATATTCGCCCTGACTTCAGATGCACGAGATCTCGATTCAGGGCTGTAGATTGTGCCTGCCATGGCCTCACCCAGAAACCTAAGCCTAGCTTGTGTTCTCAGACTTTTGTCATCAGACTACTGGCCCACAAGGCCTCCAGTTTGGCAATCGAAAACTACAATGCAGCACTCTGCCTGCCCTCCAGATAAAAAACATTGTCCTCTGGGGCTAACCAGTAACCCCAAATGAGGATCAACCTGCACCGACCCTGGCTGTACCCCAAATACATAGGCTGACCAGGGCAGTAATGCCCTTTCTGACACAGCCTGAGCCTGGACCCCTGGCCACTCCCAGACAGCTGGCCGCACACTGAGCACATCGAGCCCCCATGGCCTTAGGTCGTCATCTCTTCCCAACCTCCGTTTCCAGGTTTCAGAACCTAGACCTTATCTCCAATCACTGCCCAGGTTGAAGGTGATGCAGAAATCAGAACTCCTTCCCCATGGCAAGAAACCATGTGGTTGGCATGTTGTCAAACTTTCAGTGTCGTTGAAACAAGTGTTGCCCATGAGGCACCGCCCATGCTCGTGGGCCACATTGGTTACAAACACACATTGTGACCCTCAAGCTGAGCCCAGTCCTCAAGTAAGGCCACTCAGTGGCTGGATGAAAGGATAGCATATTGGGCTTGCCATGCCCCTAGGCCCCAATTTTTAACCATAGTCCGTGTTGTCTCTTCAGTCTTCCCCACGGCTTGGCTTTGGAATTCCTCTTTTGGTGGGACACCTGAGGTAACAAAACTGAAATGAGTCATCCCATCCCACAGATTGACGAAAAGCAATTGGGATTCTGGCCAAATCCTCAGAGAGGAAGATTCGTCCATGGCCCATAAGGCCTCCCCGACATTCCAAGGCCATCGCTGATACAAAATCCAGAGACAAAAGCCTGAGCAAGCGCCTCAGACTCGCACTTTCTTCATATCCTGAAGAGTTCTTCTCATGGTTTGTAGATCGGGCCTGCCATACCTACGTCCCCAAACCTAAGCTGAGTTTGTGTTTTCAGACTTCTGTCCTCAAAGTCTTGGGCCACACAGTCTCCAGGCTGGGACCCTGGAGCCACACATTAGGACTGTGCCTACCAATCCATGGGAATTCTGCCCATTCCATGGTCCATAATCGTACAAATTAGGAGAAACCTCCAAAGTCCCTAAGGCCATCCCAATAGTGTAAGTCGCCCGGAACAAACAAGGGGTGTCTGACACCAGCTGATAATCGACCTCCACTCATACCTTAGATGGATGTCCCCAGAGAAGAAGATTGAACCAGACAGGACCCTAGGCCATAATAGGATCCATTGCTTTGGGTTACAGGTTTGTGTCCTCAAAAGCCTGATTCCAATACGAGCATAGGGGTTTTCCTGAGGCACCCATCAGAACTCATCTCGTCTCCAGAAGGAAACCTGTGCATGGGAGCCATGTCCAAAGCTTAGGAGAGAACTTCAGATTCCCGGTGCCACCGCCCCTTTCCAAGGCCCTCATTGACACAAAAACACATTAGGACACATCCTCAGGAATGTCCATTTCAACTCTGCCACCCCGGTTGCTCCGGGAGAGCCATCAGATCTAAACTGTCTTGTTGCTAGGAGACAGTTGGAATGCGAGGCGGGCTTCTCAGGCATCCATACGCGAACGGTGCTCTGGAGTCATTCCATATGGGATGTCCTGGAGCTGTCCAACAGGTCTCAATTGTCCCGCAGAAGGAATCCTTGAAGGGGGCATCCCACAACTCCCAACGTGGGAAAACCTCAATGGCTTCGAGATTCCGCTCCCTTCATGAAGCGTCCATCATGCACAGAAAATCCAACCTCAGCCAACATCTGATCCTCGCCCTGACTTCAGATGCATGAGATATTGGTTCAGATCTGCAGGGGGTACCTGCCGTGACCTCGCCCTGAAACCGAAGTCTAGCTTGTCTTCTCAGACTTCTGTCCTCACACTCCTGGCCCCGAAGCCCTCAAGTTTGGCAATTCCGGACCCACAATGCAGCACTGTGCCTGCCCTCTAGAAAAAAAAATTATTGCCTCATGAGCTACCCAGGCACCTTAAATGAGGGTAAACCTACACAGCACTCGACTTTACCCAAATTATATAGTCTAACCTGGGCACTAATGCACTGTCGAACATAACCTGAGCCCGGAACTCCTGACCAACACCCAGAAAGCTGACCGCACACTGAGCACATAAAACCCGCCATGGCCTTAGGTCATCATCTCTTCCCTACCTCAGTTTTCAGGCTTCAGAACCGAGACCTTATCTCCAATCACTGCCCAGGTGTGAGTGTGATGCAGAAATCAGAACTCCTCCTTACCCATGGCAAGAACCCTTGTGGTTGGCACGTTGTCCAACGTTCAGTGTAGGAGAAACCAGCATTCACCCTGAGGCCCTGCCCATTCTTGAGTGCGAGGAGGGCATACACACGCATTGTGACCCTCAGCATGAGTCCTCTCCTCTAGTAAGTCCTCTCCTTGGCTGGACCATTAGATGTCATAATGGGCTTGACATGTTCCTAGGCCCCAATTTTTAACCAGATTTCTGATTGTCCAGTCGCCCCTCCCCAGGGCTCTACTCTGGAATCCCTCATTTGGTGGGACACCTGAGGTTAAAAAAGAAAACAACAACAAAAAAAAAAAATAAAAAAAAAAAATAACGGACTTCTTCCAGCCCACAGAATGACCCCAAACTCTTTGGACGGGGCCAAACCACCAGAGAGTAAGAATCGTCCATTTCCCATGAAGTCACCCAGAAATTCGACGACCATGAGTGACACGATATCAAGAGACAAAAACTTGAGCAGGAGCCTCACACTCGCCCTTCTTTCAAATCCCAAAGAGTTCTCCTCATGGTCTGTAGATCAGTCCTGCCATACCTATGACCCGAAACATAAGCCGAGTTTGTGTTTTCAGACAACTGTCCAAACAGCCCTGGCCTACACAACCTACAGGCTCAGGCCCCTGGAGCCAAACCTGAGGACTGTACTTGCCCTCTCCAAGGGAATTGTGTGTGCCCATTCCAATGGCCACAACCCTTCTAATAGGATAAACCTCCAAAGTCCCTGATCCATCTCAATAGTGGTGGCTTCCCAGGAAAAACAGGGGCAATCTGAGCACTACAGAGCACCTACCTGCACTCAGACCCATAGACAGATGTCCCCAGAGGTAAAAAGGAAAGAACAGGCCCCTAGGCACTAATCAGATCCATTGCTTTCGTTTCCAGGCATCTCTCCTCAGAGGCCTGGAATTCAAAAGCAGCATATAGCTGTTTCTTGACTCACCCAACAGAAAACATCTCATCTAAACATGGGATACTTGCACGTTGGAGCTGTGTCAAAGCCTCTCTTTAGTAGAACTCTTTAGGGCCCAAGTGCCACCGCTTCATTCCAAAGTCTCCTTAGACACAAAAGCACATTAGGACCCATGCCCAGGGGTGTCCATTTTAATGCAGCGTCCTCGGTTGCTCCCCACAGATCCAGGAGATCTAACCTGTCTTGTTGCTAGGAGACAATTGGAATGCGAGGTGGGCTACCCAGCCATCCATCCTTAGAACCCTGCTCAGAATCATTGGCCTGGAGCCAAACAACAGGTCTCAATTGTCCTGCAGAAGACTCTCTGCAGTTTGGAGCTTCTCACAACTCCCATCGTGGGAAAACCCCCATGGCCTCAGATCCCCCCCCCCCATTCATGACGGGGCCATCATGGACAGAAACTACAACCTGAGCGATCATCTGATCCTCGCCCTGACTTCAGATGCATGAGATCTCGATTCAGGTCTGTTTATTGTGCCTGCCATGGCCTCACCCAGAAACCTAAGCCTAGCTTGTGTTCTCAAACTTTTGTCGTCAGACTACTGGCCCACAAGCCCTCCAGTATGGCAATCCAGAACTACAATGCAGCACTCTGCCTGCCCTCCAGAAGAAAAACATTGTCCTCTGGGGCTACCCAGTAACCCCAAATGAGGATCAACCTGCACCGACCTTGGCTGTACCCCAAATACATAGGCTGACCAGGGCACTAATGCCCTTTCTGACACAGCCTGAACCTGGACTCCCTGGCCCGTCCCAGACAGCTGGCCGCACACTGAGCACATCGAGCCGTCATGGCCTTAGGTCGTCATCTCTTCCCAACCTCGGATTTCAGGCTTTAGATTCTAGACCTTACCTCCAATCACTGCCCAGGGTTGAACGGGATGCAGAAATCAGAACTCCTTCCCCATGGCAAGATACCTTGTGTTTGGCATGTTGTCCAACTTTCAGTGTAGTTGAATCCAGTGTTGCCCATGAGGCCCCGCCATGCTCGCAGGCTACATTGGTCACAAACACACATTGTGACCCTCAGCCTGACCAAAGTCCTCAAGTAAGGCCTCTCAGTGGCTGGATGAAGAGATAGCATATTGGGCTTGCCATGCTCCTAGTCCCCAATTTTGAACCATAGTTCTGGTGGTCCCTTCAGTCTTCCCCACGGCTTTGCTTTGGCATTCCTCTTTTCGTGGGACACCTGAGGTAACAAAACTGAAAGGAGTTCTCCCATCCCACAGTTTGACGAAAAAAAATTGGGAATCGGGCGAAATCCTCATAGAGGTAGATTTGTCCATGGCCCATGAAGCATCCCCGACATTCTACGGCCATTGCTGATACAAATTCCAGAGACAAATGCCTGAGCAAGCGCCTCAGACTCGCTCTATATTCAAATCTTCATGAGTTCTTCTCATGGTTTGTATATTGGGCCTGCCATACCGACGTCCCCAAAAAAAGCTGAGTTTGTGTATCAGAATCACAATCAGAACTCTGCATTCCACATGGCTGTAATGCTTGTTCTTCACATGGAGTCACACCTTCACGTGGGGAACCCTTCATGGCCCCTGATGCCACGCCAAAACATGAGTGCTGCTTGGGCACAAATTCACACTATGACCCTAGCATGAGCCCCATGTCAAAGAAAGGCCTGTCAGGTTCGGGACGAAGATCCTGCATATAGTCCCTGCCATGCCCATAGGCACCCAGGACTAACTACATGGTGTGTATTCCAGTTGAAGGAACCCACTGCTGTGCTCTAGAGCCCCTCTCCTGGGGGGTTCTTTCTGGCAGAAAACAGTACTCTTCACTATCCACAGAATGAACCCAAACACTTGGGAGCTTGGACAATCCCCCGAGAGGAAGGCTCTTCCTCGGCCCCTGAGGCAACCCCTACCCTGACCGGACACTGTGAACGCAACACCCAGAGACAAAAGCGTGAGCAATTGCCTCCCACTTGCCCTCCTTTGATATTCAGAGAATCTCCCCTCACGGACTGGAGATCAGGCCTGCCATTAACTTGGCCCCTTCCTGAGCCAAGTTTGCTTTTTCAGACATCAGTCCCCACAGCCCTGGCAAACACAGCTTCAAGGCTGGGTCCTCTGGAGCCATACAACAGAACCGTGCCTGCTCTCTCCTGGGAAACTGTGTCCATTCCTTTGGACACACACCTCCAGAATATGAGAAACCTCAAGGCCCCCGAGGACATCCCACTACTGGGAGCCTCCCTGGACACACAGGGGCATTCGGACACAAGCTGAGCAGCTACCTCCACGAAGGCATGCACACAGATGTCAACAGAGATAGAAGGTTGAGCCGGACAGGCCCTTAGGCCATAATCTCAACTCTTGCTTTGGGTTCCAGGTGTTACTCCTCAGAGGCTTTGGTTCGAAGAACAGGATATGGGGCTTTCCTGAGGCACTGAACAGAACTCCTCTCGTCTCCACATGGGGAGCTTTCTTACTGGGGATGTATCAAACCCATCAGGTAGTGCCCATCAGCACTTGAGTGCTGATGGGGAACAAATTCACACTGTGACCCTAGCATGAGCCCCATGTCAAAGAAAGGCCTGTCAGGGCCTGGACAAAGAGCCCGCATATGGGGCTTGCCAAGCCCCTATGCACCCAATCCTCACCAGGGTTTGAGATTTCCAGTCGCCCCGCCCGTACCTGGGCTCTGATCTAGAATCCCTTTCTTGGAGAGACACATGAGCCAGACAACACGACTCCACCCTTCCCACAAAATGACCCCAAACTCTTGGGAGCTGGGACAAATCCCCAGAGAGGGATACTCGTCCACAGTACCTGAGGCCACCGCTCCAATCCACGGCTATCCCGGACACAACATCCAGAGACAAAAACCTGAAGGAACGCCTTCCACTCGCCCTTGTTTCAGAGGCCCAGGAGTTCCCTCTCGGGCTGTACCTCCGGCCTGCCATACCCTAGGCACCACTCATAAGCTGACTTTGTGTTTTAAGACTTCTGTGCCCACAGCCTGGACCCACACACCTCCAGGCTAGGGCCTCTGGAGCCACAGCGAAAGTTTGTGCCTGCCCTCTCCAAGGAAAGTGTGCCCAATCCATTGACCACATTCCCTACAAGTTAGGGAAAAGCTCCAAGTCCCCAGAGGACATCAATAGTGTAGGCCACCCTGGACTAAGAGGGGCTCTCTGACACCAGCGGAGCAACTATCTCCACTTAGACTCTCAGACAGTGCCCCAGAGACAGAAGGTTGAAATGGACAGGCCCCCAGGCCCTAATATGAACCTTAGCTTTGTTCCATGTGTCCATTCTCAGAGGACTGTTTTCGTAGACCAGCACATGGGGCTTTTCTGAGGCACCAAACAGCGGATCTCTTGTCTCCACATGGGCAGCTTTCTTACTGAGGATGTATCAAACCCTTCAGGTAGGAGAGTTCCGCAGGGCCACTGAACAACCAGCACATTCCAAGGTCTCCATGGACCCAAACGAACATTATGACGCATCCTCAGGAGAGGCCATTTCAACTCAGCCCCCTGGGTCGCGTGTTCCAGAGGCCCCAGATCAAACATATCTTATCGCTAATGGCCAATTGGAATGCGAGGCATGCTGTACAGGGATCCATCCTTCGAACCCTGCTCTCCAGTCCTTCCGTATGGTATGTCCTGGAGCCATGCAACAGGACTCGAATGTCCCGCAGAAGGAAACCTTGTGGTTTGGGGCAACCTCCAAACTCAGCGTGGGAAAACTTCCTTGGCCTCATGAGGCCCCCGCTTCATGAAGGTGCCATCATGGACACATACTCCAGCCTCAGCCAACGTCTGATCCTCAGCCTGACTTCAGATGCAAGAGATTTTGATTCAGCCTCTGCAGAATGGGTCTGCTCTGCCCTTGGCTCCAATCCTCACCCTAGCTTGTGTTTTCAGACTTCCGTACTCTCACTCCAGGCCCACAAGCCCTCCCTACTGGGAATTCTGGGGCCACACTGAAGCACTCTGCCTGCCTCCCAGGAGAAAAACATTGTCTATGGCGCTGCCCAGAAACCCCAAATGAGGATCAAACTGCTTGGCCCTCGGCAACACCCTAATTGCATAGGCTACCTTAAACACTGATGCTCTGTCGCAAATAGCCTGAGCCCAGACCTTCCAACAGACACCGACAGAGCTGGATGCACACCCAGCACATTGGACCCACCACTGCCTTAGGCCACCATCCATTCCCAACCTGGGTTTTCAGTCATCGGAACCTAGACTTTATCTCCAATCCCTGCACAGGGGGGAACCTGATACACAAGTCAGAACCCCTCCTTCCCCATGGAAAGAAAACATGCTGCTGGCAGTGAGTCAAACCTTCAGTGTAGGAGAAAACGGCATGGCCATGATACAACGCCCAAACGTTAGGGCCGCCTTGGGCACAAACACACATTGTGTCCCGCAGCGTGAGTACCTTATTCAGGTAACGCCTCTCAGTGACTGGACCAAGAGCCCGCATATGTGGCTTGCCATGCCCATAGGCACCCAGGATTAAGTAGATGGTGTGTATTCCAGTTCAGGGAACCCACTGCTGTGCTCTAGAGTCCCTCTCCTGGGGGGTCCCCTGTGGCAGAAAACAGTACTCTTCCCTTCCCACAGAATGAATCCAAACACTTGGGAGATTGGACAATCCCCCGAGAGGAAGGCTCTTCCTCGGCCTCTGAGACAACCCCTACCCTGACCGGACACTGTAAACGCAACACCCAGAGACAAAATCCTGAGTGACTGCCTCCCACTTGCCCTCCTTTGATATCCAGAGGATCTCCCCTCACGGACTGGAGATCAGTCCTGCCATTACCTTGGCCACTAGCTGAGCCAAGTTTGCTTTTTCAGACATCTGTCCCCACAGCCCTGGCAAACACAGTCTCTAGGCTGAATACTCTGGAGCCATACCACAGGACCGTGCCTGCTCTCTCCTGGGAAACTGTGTCCATTCCTTTGGACACACACCTCCAGAATATGAGAAACCTCAAGGCCCCCGAGGACATCCCACTACTGGGAGGCTCCCTGGACACACAGGGGCATTCGGACACAAGCTGAGCAGCTACCTCCACGAAGGCATGCCCACAGATGTCAACAGAGATAGAAGGTTGAGCCGGACAGGCCCTTAGGCCGTAATCTCAACTCTTGCTTTGGGTTCCAGGTGTTACTCCTCAGAGGCTTTGGTTCGAAGAACAGGATATGGGGCTTTCCTGAGGCACTGAACAGAACTCCTCTCCTCTCCACATGGGAAGCTTCCCTGTTGGAGCTGTGTCAAACACATCAGTTTGGAGAACCCTGCAGAGTCCCTGAGCCACCTCCACATTCCAAGGTCTCCCAGGCCACCAAGCCACAGTAGGACTCATCTTCAGGAGAGTCCATTTCAACTCTCCCCTCTGGGTAGCTCACCCAGGAGCCTGCAGATTGAGCCTGCCTTGTCCTGACTAAAGAGTGGGAATATGAGGTGGCGTTCCCAGGCATCCATGCTTAGACACCTGCTCTCGAGTCTTTCCGTATGGGGCCTCCTGGAACCATCCAGTAGGACTCGACTGTCGTGCAGAAGGAAACCTTGAGGTTTGGAGTAGTTCACAAATCCCATCGTAGGCAAACATCCCTGGCCTAATGAAGCCCTCACCCTTCAGGAAGAGGCCATGCTGGACAAAAACTCTAGCCTGAGGCACGTCTCATAGTTGACATGACCTCAGTGCAGGAGATCTCGATTCAGCCTCTGCAGAGTGGGCCTGCCGTGCCCTCGGTCCCAAACCTCACGCTAGCTTGTGTTTTCAGACTTCCTTCCTCACACTCCTGGCAAACAAGCCCTCCGGACAAGAAACTCCAGAACCAAAACCCAGCCCAGTGTCTGCCCAATGGAAGAAAAACGTTTCCCTGTGGGGCTCTCCAGAAAACCCAGATGAGGATCAACCTGCTCGGGCCTCGACGGACCTTGAACTGGATATGCTGCTCTGGGAACTCATGCTCTGTCTGAAACAGCCTGAAGCCAGACGTCCAGAGAGACAAGGAGACAGCTGGCCGCACACCCAGCACTTCGGACACGCCATGGTCTTATGCCGTCACCTCTTCCTAACCTTGGTTTTCAGATATCTGAACCTAGATATTATATCAATTCTCCACACAGCTGGGTATCGCAAGCACAAAACAGAACTCCTCCTTCCCCATGGCTGTTTAGCTTGCTCTTGGCATGGAGTCACACCTTCAGGGTGGGAGAAACCTTCATGGCCCCTGATGCCACGCCCAAACTTGAGTGCTGCTTGGGCATAAATTCACACTGTGACCCTCAGCATGAGCCCCATGTCAAAGAAAGGCCTGTCAGGACCTGGACCAAGAGCCCGCATATGGGGCTTGCCAAGCCCCTATGCACCCAATCCTCACCAGTGTTTGAGTTTTCCAGTCGCCCCACCTGTACCTGGGCGCTGCTCTGGAATCCCTTTCTTGGAGAGACACATGAGCCAGACAACACGACTCCACCCTTCCCTCAAAATGACCCCAAACTCTTGGGAGCTGCGACAAATCCCCAGAGAGGGATACTCGTCCACAGTCCCTGAGGCCACCGCTCCAATCCACGGCTATCCCGGACACAACATCCAGAGACAAAAGCCTGAAGGAACGCCTTCCACTCGCCCTTGTTTCAGAGGCCCAGGAGTTCCCTCTCGGGCTGTACATCCGGCCTGTCATACCCTAGGCGCCACTCATAAGCTGACTTTGTGTTTTAAGACTTCTGTGCCCACAGCATGGACCCACACAACCTCCAGGCTAGGGCCTCTGAAGCCACAGCGAAAGATTGTGCCGGCCCTCTCTAAGGAAAGTGTGTCCAATCCATTGACCACAACCCTACAGTTTAGGGAAAAGCTCCAAGGCCCCTGAGGCCATCAATAGATAGGCCACCCTGGACTAAGAGGGGCTCTCTGACACCAGCAGAGCAACTATCTCCACTTAGATTCTCAGACAGTGTCCCCAGAGACAGAAGGTTGAAATGGACAGGCCCCCAGGCCCTAATATGAACCTTAGCTTTGTTTCCATGTGTCCGTTCTCAGAGGAGACCAGCACATGGGGCTTTTCTGAGGCACCAAACCAAGCATCTCTCGTCTCCACATGGGCAGCTTTCTTACTGGGGATGTATCAAACCCTTCAGGTAGGAGAGTTCCGCAAGGCCACCGAACAACCAGCACATTCCAAGGTCTCCATGGACCCAAACGCACATTATGACACATCCTCAGGAGAGGCCATTTCAACTCAGCCCCCTGGGTAGCGTGACCCAGAGGCAGCAGATCAAACATATCTTGTCGCTTATGGCCAATTGGAATGCGAGGAATGCTGTAAGGGATCCATCCTTCGAACCCTGCTCTCCAGTCCTTCCATATGGTATGTCCTGGAGCCATGCAACAGGACTCGAATGTCCCGCAGAAGGAAACCTTGTGGTTTGGGGCAACCTCCAAACTCAGCGTGGGAAAACTTCCTTGGCCTCATGAGGCCCCCGCTTCATGAAGGTGCCATCATGGACACATACTCCAGCCTCAGCCAACGTCTGATCCTCAGCCTGACTTCAGATGCAGGAGATTTTGATTCAGCCTCTGCAGAGTGGGCCTGCTCTGCCCTTGGCTCCAATCCTCACACTAGCTTGTGTTTTCAGACTTCCGTCCTCACACTCCTGGCCCACAAACCCTCCCTACTGGGAATTCTGGGGCCACACTGAAGCACTCTGCCTGCCTCCCAGCAGAAAAACATTGTCTATGGTGCTGCCCAGAAACCCCAAATGAGGATCAAACTGCTTGGCCCTCGGCAACACCCCAATTGCATAGGCTACCTTAAACACTGATGCTCTGTCGCATATAGCCTGAGCCCAGACCTTCCAACAGACACCGACACAGCTGGCTGCACTCCTAGGACATTGGACCCGCCACTGCCTTAGGCCACCATCCAGTCCCAACCTGGGTTTTCAGTCATCGGATCCTAGACCTTATCTCCAATCCCTGCACAGGGGGGAACCTGATGCACAAATCAGAACCCCTCCTTCCCCATGGCAAGAAAACTTGCTGCTGGCAGTGAGTCAAACCTTCAGTGTAGGAAAAAAGACATGGCCCATGAGGCAACGCCCAAGCTTTAGGGCCGCCTTGGGCACAAACACACATTGTGACCCTCAGCGTGAGTACCTTATTCAGGTAACGCCTCTCAGTGACTGGACCAAGAGCCCGCATATGTGGCTTGCCATGCCCATAGGCACCCAGGACTAACTAGATGGTGTGTATTCCAGTTCAGGGAACCCACTGCTGTGCTCTAGAGTCCCTCTCCTGGGGGGTTCCCTGTGGCAGAAAACAGTACTCTTCCCTTCCCACAGAATGAACCGAAACACTTGGGAGCTTGGACAATCCCCCGAGAGGAAGGCTCTTCCTCGGCCTCTGAGACAACCCCTACCCTGACCGGACACTGTGAACGCAACACCCAGAGACAAAATCCTGAGTGACTGCCTCCCACTTGCCCTCCTTTGATATCCAGAGGATCTCCCCTCACGGACTGGAGATCAGTCCTGCCATTACCTTGGCCACTAGCTGAGCCAAGTTTGCTTTTTCAGACATCTGTCCCCACAGCCCTGGCAAACACAGCCTCTAGGCTGGGTCCTCTGGAGCCATACCACAGGACCGTGCCTGCTCTCTCCTGGGAAACTGTGTCCATTCCTTTGGACACACACCTCCAGAATATGAGAAACCTCAAGGCCCCCGAGGACATCCCACTACTGGGAGCCTCACTGGACTCACAGGGGCATTCGGACACAAGCTGAGCAGCTACCTCCACGAAGGCATGCCCACAGATGTCAACAGAGATAGAAGGTTGAGCCGGACAGGCCCTTAGGCCGTAATCTCAACTCTTGCTTTGGGTTCCAGGTGTTACTCCTCAGAGGCTTTGGTTCGAAGAACAGGATATGGGGCTTTCCTGAGGCACTGAACAGAACTCCTCTCCTCTCCACATGGGAAGCTTCCCTGTTGGAGCTGTGTCAAACACCTCAGTTTGGAGAACCCTGCAGAGTCCCTGAGCCACCTCCACATTCCAAGGTCTCCCAGGCCACCAAGCCACAGTAGGACTCATCTTCAGGAGAGTCCATTTCAACTCTCCCCTCTGGGTAGCTCACCCAGGAGCCTGCAGATTGAGCCTGCCTTGTCCTGACTAAAGAGTGGGAATATGAGGTGGCGTTCCCAGGCATCCATGCTTAGACACCTGCTCTCGAGTCTTTCCGTATGGGGCCTCCTGGAACCATCCAGTAGGACTCGACTGTCGTGCAGAAGGAAACCTTGAGGTTTGGAGTAGTTCACAAATCCCATCGTAGGCAAACATCCCTGGCCTAATGAAGCCCTCACCCTTCAGGAAGAGGCCATGCTGGACAAAAACTCTAGCCTGAGGCACGTCTCATAGTTGACATGACCTCAGTGCAGGAGATCTCGATTCAGCCTCTGCAGAGTGGGCCTGCCGTGCCCTCGGTCCCAAACCTCACGCTAGCTTGTGTTTTCAGACTTCCTTCCTCACACTCCTGGCAAACAAGCCCTCCGGACAAGAAACTCCAGAACCAAAACCCAGCCCAGTGTCTGCCCAACGGAAGAAAAACGTTTCCCTGTGGGGCTCTCCAGAAAACCCAGATGAGGATCAACCTGCTCGGGCCTCGACGGACCTTGAACTGGATATGCTGCTCTGGGAACTCATGCTCTGTCTGAAACAGCCTGAAGCCAGACGTCCAGAGAGACAAGGAGACAGCTGGCCGCACACCCAGCACTTCGGACACGCCATGGTCTTATGCCGTCACCTCTTCCTAACCTTGGTTTTCAGATATCTGAACCTAGATATTATATCAATTCTCCACACAGCTGGGTATCGCAAGCACAAAACAGAACTCCTCCTTCCCCATGGCTGTCAAGCTTGCTCTTGGCATGGAGTCACACCTTCAGGGTGGGAGAAACCTTCATGGCCCCTGATGCCACGCCCAAACTTGAGTGCTGCTTGGGCACAAATTCACACTGTGACCCTCAGCATGAGCCCCATGTCAAAGAAAGGCCTGTCAGGACCTGGACCAAGAGCCCGCATATGGGGCTTGCCAAGCCCCTATGCACCCAATCCTCACCAGTGTTTGAGTTTTCCAGTCGCCCCACCTGTACCTGGGCGCTGCTCTGGAATCCCTTTCTTGGAGAGACACATGAGCCAGACAACACGACTCCACCCTTCCCTCAAAATGACCCCAAACTCTTGGGAGCTGGGACAAATCCCCAGAGAGGGATACTCGTCCACAGTCCCTGAGGCCACCGCTCCAATCCACGGCTATCCCGGACACAACATCCAGAGACAAAAGCCTGAAGGAACGCCTTCCACTCGCCCTTGTTTCAGAGGCCCAGGAGTTCCCTCTCGGGCTGTACATCCGGCCTGTCATACCCTAGGCGCCACTCATAAGCTGACTTTGTGTTTTAAGACTTCTGTGCCCACAGCATGGACCCACACAACCTCCAGGCTAGGGCCTCTGAAGCCACAGCGAAAGATTGTGCCGGCCCTCTCTAAGGAAAGTGTGTCCAATCCATTGACCACAACCCTACAGTTTAGGGAAAAGCTCCAAGGCCCCTGAGGCCATCAATAGATAGGCCACCCTGGACTAAGAGGGGCTCTCTGACACCAGCAGAGCAACTATCTCCACTTAGATTCTCAGACAGTGTCCCCAGAGACAGAAGGTTGAAATGGACAGGCCCCCAGGCCCTAATATGAACCTTAGCTTTGTTTCCATGTGTCCGTTCTCAGAGGAGACCAGCACATGGGGCTTTTCTGAGGCACCAAACCAAGCATCTCTCGTCTCCACATGGGCAGCTTTCTTACTGGGGATGTATCAAACCCTTCAGGTAGGAGAGTTCCGCAAGGCCACCGAACAACCAGCACATTCCAAGGTCTCCATGGACCCAAACGCACATTATGACACATCCTCAGGAGAGGCCATTTCAACTCAGCCCCCTGGGTAGCGTGACCCAGAGGCAGCAGATCAAACATATCTTGTCGCTTATGGCCAATTGGAATGCGAGGAATGCTGTACAGGGATCCATCCTTCGAACCCTGCTCTCCAGTCCTTCCATATGGTATGTCCTGGAGCCATGCAACAGGACTCGAATGTCCCGCAGAAGGAAACCTTGTGGTTTGGGGCAACCTCCAAACTCAGCGTGGGAAAACTTCCTTGGCCTCATGAGGCCCCCGCTTCATGAAGGTGCCATCATGGACACATACTCCAGCCTCAGCCAACGTCTGATCCTCAGCCTGACTTCAGATGCAGGAGATTTTGATTCAGCCTCTGCAGAGTGGGCCTGCTCTGCCCTTGGCTCCAATACTCACCCTAGCTTGTGTTTTCAGACTTCCGTCCTCACACTCCTTGCCCACAAACCCTCCCTACTGGGAATTCTGGGGCCACACTGAAGCACTCTGCCTGCCTCCCAGCAGAAAAACATTGTCTATGGCGCTGCCCAGAAACCCCAAATGAGGATCAAACTGCTTGGCCCTCGGCAACACCCCAATTGCATAGGCTACCTTAAACACTGATGCTCTGTCGCATATAGCCTGAGCCCAGACCTTCCAACAGACACCGACACAGCTGGCTGCACTCCTAGGACATTGGACCCGCCACTGCCTTAGGCCACCATCCAGTCCCAACCTGGGTTTTCAGTCATCGGATCCTAGACCTTATCTCCAATCCCTGCACAGGGGGGAACCTGATGCACAAATCAGAACCCCTCCTTCCCCATGGCAAGAAAACTTGCTGCTGGCAGTGAGTCAAACCTTCAGTGTAGGAAAAAAGACATGGCCCATGAGGCAACGCCCAAGCTTTAGGGCCGCCTTGGGCACAAACACACATTGTGACCCTCAGCGTGAGTACCTTATTCAGGTAACGCCTCTCAGTGACTGGACCAAGAGCCCGCATATGTGGCTTGCCATGCCCATAGGCACCCAGGACTAACTAGATGGTGTGTATTCCTTTTCAGGGAACCCACTGCTGTGCTCTAGAGTCCCTCTCCTGGGGGGTTCCCTGTGGCAGAAAACAGTACTCTTCCCTTCCCACAGAATGAACCCAAACACTTGGGAGCTTGGACAATCCCCCGAGAGGAAGGCTCTTCCTCGGCCTCTGAGACAACCCCTACCCTGACCGGACACTGTGAACGCAACACCCAGAGACAAAATCCTGAGTGACTGCCTCCCACTTGCCCTCCTTTGATATCCAGAGGATCTCCCCTCACGGACTGGAGATCAGTCCTGCCATTACCTTGGCCACTAGCTGAGCCAAGTTTGCTTTTTCAGACATCTGTCCCCACAGCCCTGGCAAACACAGCCTCTAGGCTGGGTCCTCTGGAGCCATACCACAGGACCGTGCCTGCTCTCTCCTGGGAAACTGTGTCCATTCCTTTGGACACACACCTCCAGAATATGAGAAACCTCAAGGCCCCCGAGGACATCCCATTACTGGGAGGCTCCCTGGACACACAGGGGCATTCGGACACAAGCTGAGCAGCTACCTCCACGAAGGCATGCCCACAGATGTCAACAGAGATAGAAGGTTGAGCCGGACAGGCCCTTAGGCCGTAATCTCAACTCTTGCTTTGGGTTCCAGGTGTTACTCCTCAGAGGCTTTGGTTCGAAGAACAGGATATGGGGCTTTCCTGAGGCACTGAACAGAACTCCTCTCCTCTCCACATGGGAAGCTTCCCTGTTGGAGCTGTGTCAAACACCTCAGTTTGGAGAACCCTGCAGAGTCCCTGAGCCACCTCCACATTCCAAGGTCTCCCAGGCCACCAAGCCACAGTAGGACTCATCTTCAGGAGAGTCCATTTCAACTCTCCCCTCTGGGTAGCTCACCCAGGAGCCTGCAGATTGAGCCTGCCTTGTCCTGACTAAAGAGTGGGAATATGAGGTGGCGTTCCCAGGCATCCATGCTTAGACACCTGCTCTCGAGTCTTTCCGTATGGGGCCTCCTGGAACCATCCAGTAGGACTCGACTGTCGTGCAGAAGGAAACCTTGAGGTTTGGAGTAGTTCACAAATCCCATCGTAGGCAAACATCCCTGGCCTAATGAAGCCCTCACCCTTCAGGAAGAGGCCATGCTGGACAAAAACTCTAGCCTGAGGCACGTCTCATAGTTGACATGACCTCAGTGCAGGAGATCTCGATTCAGCCTCTGCAGAGTGGGCCTGCCGTGCCCTCGGTCCCAAACCTCACGCTAGCTTGTGTTTTCAGACTTCCTTCCTCACACTCCTGGCAAACAAGCCCTCCGGACAAGAAACTCCAGAACCAAAACCCAGCCCAGTGTCTGCCCAACGGAAGAAAAACGTTTCCCTGTGGGGCTCTCCAGAAAACCCAGATGAGGATCAACCTGCTCGGGCCTCGACGGACCTTGAACTGGATATGCTGCTCTGGGAACTCATGCTCTGTCTGACACAGCCTGAAGCCAGACGTCCAGAGAGACAAGGAGACAGCTGGCCGCACACCCAGCACTTCGGACACGCCATGGTCTTATGCCGTCACCTCTTCCTAACCTTGGTTTTCAGATATCTGAACCTAGATATTATATCAATTCTCCACACAGCTGGGTATCGCAAGCACAAAACAGAACTCCTCCTTCCCCATGGCTGTCAAGCTTGCTCTTGGCATGGAGTCACACCTTCAGGGTGGGAGAAACCTTCATGGCCCCTGATGCCACGCCCAAACTTGAGTGCTGCTTGGGCACAAATTCACACTGTGACCCTCAGCATGAGCCCCATGTCAAAGAAAGGCCTGTCAGGACCTGGACCAAGAGCCCGCATATGGGGCTTGCCAAGCCCCTATGCACCCAATCCTCACCAGTGTTTGAGTTTTCCAGTCGCCCCACCTGTACCTGGGCGCTGCTCTGGAATCCCTTTCTTGGAGAGACACATGAGCCAGACAACACGACTCCACCCTTCCCTCAAAATGACCCCAAACTCTTGGGAGCTGGGACAAATCCCCAGAGAGGGATACTCGTCCACAGTCCCTGAGGCCACCGCTCCAATCCACGGCTATCCCGGACACAACATCCAGAGACAAAAGCCTGAAGGAACGCCTTCCACTCGCCCTTGTTTCAGAGGCCCAGGAGTTCCCTCTCGGGCTGTACATCCGGCCTGTCATACCCTAGGCGCCACTCATAAGCTGACTTTGTGTTTTAAGACTTCTGTGCCCACAGCATGGACCCACACAACCTCCAGGCTAGGGCCTCTGAAGCCACAGCGAAAGATTGTGCCGGCCCTCTCTAAGGAAAGTGTGTCCAATCCATTGACCACAACCCTACAGTTTAGGGAAAAGCTCCAAGGCCCCTGAGGCCATCAATAGATAGGCCACCCTGGACTAAGAGGGGCTCTCTGACACCAGCAGAGCAACTATCTCCACTTAGATTCTCAGACAGTGTCCCCAGAGACAGAAGGTTGAAATGGACAGGCCCCCAGGCCCTAATATGAACCTTAGCTTTGTTTCCATGTGTCCGTTCTCAGAGGAGACCAGCACATGGGGCTTTTCTGAGGCACCAAACCAAGCATCTCTCGTCTCCACATGGGCAGCTTTCTTACTGGGGATGTATCAAACCCTTCAGGTAGGAGACTTCCGCAAGGCCACCGAACAACCAGCACATTCCAAGGTCTCCATGGACCCAAACGCACATTATGACACATCCTCAGGAGAGGCCATTTCAACTCAGCCCCCTGGGTAGCGTGACCCAGAGGCAGCAGATCAAACATATCTTGTTGCTTATGGCCAATTGGAATGCGAGGAATGCTGTACAGGGATCCATCCTTCGAACCCTGCTCTCCAGTCCTTCCATATGGTATGTCCTGGAGCCATGCAACAGGACTCGAATGTCCCGCAGAAGGAAACCTTGTGGTTTGGGGCAACCTCCAAACTCAGCGTGGGAAAACTTCCTTGGCCTCATGAGGCCCCCGCTTCATGAAGGTGCCATCATGGACACATACTCCAGCCTCAGCCAACGTCTGATCCTCAGCCTGACTTCAGATGCAGGAGATTTTGATTCAGCCTCTGCAGAGTGGGCCTGCTCTGCCCTTGGCTCCAATACTCACCCTAGCTTGTGTTTTCAGACTTCCGTCCTCACACTCCTTGCCCACAAACCCTCCCTACTGGGAATTCTGGGGCCACACTGAAGCACTCTGCCTGCCTCCCAGGAGAAAAACATTGTCTATGGTGCTGCCCAGAAACCCCAAATGAGGATCAAACTGCTTGGCCCTCGGCAACACCCCAATTGCATAGGCTACCTTAAACACTGATGCTCTGTCGCATATAGCCTGAGCCCAGACCTTCCAACAGACACCGACACAGCTGGCTGCACTCCTAGGACATTGGACCCGCCACTGCCTTAGGCCACCATCCAGTCCCAACCTGGGTTTTCAGTCATCGGATCCTAGACCTTATCTCCAATCCCTGCACAGGGGGGAACCTGATGCACAAATCAGAACCCCTCCTTCCCCATGGCAAGAAAACTTGCTGCTGGCAGTGAGTCAAACCTTCAGTGTAGGAAAAAAGACATGGCCCATGAGGCAACGCCCAAGCTTTAGGGCCGCCTTGGGCACAAACACACATTGTGACCCTCAGCGTGAGTACCTTATTCAGGTAACGCCTCTCAGTGACTGGACCAAGAGCCCGCATATGTGGCTTGCCATGCCCATAGGCACCCAGGACTAACTAGATGGTGTGTATTCCAGTTCAGGGAACCCACTGCTGTGCTCTAGAGTCCCTCTCCTGGGGGGTTCCCTGTGGCAGAAAACAGTACTCTTCCCTTCCCACAGAATGAACCGAAACACTTGGGAGCTTGGACAATCCCCCGAGAGGAAGGCTCTTCCTCGGCCTCTGAGACAACACCTACCCTGACCGGACACTGTGAACGCAACACCCAGAGACAAAATCCTGAGTGACTGCCTCCCACTTGCCCTCCTTTGATATCCAGAGGATCTCCCCTCACGGACTGGAGATCAGTCCTGCCATTACCTTGGCCACTAGCTGAGCCAAGTTTGCTTTTTCAGACATCTGTCCCCACAGCCCTGGCAAACACAGCCTCTAGGCTGGGTCCTCTGGAGCCATACCACAGGACCGTGCCTGCTCTCTCCTGGGAAACTGTGTCCATTCCTTTGGACACACACCTCCAGAATATGAGAAACCTCAAGGCCCCCGAGGACATCCCACTACTGGGAGCCTCACTGGACTCACAGGGGCATTCGGACACAAGCTGAGCAGCTACCTCCACGAAGGCATGCCCACAGATGTCAACAGAGATAGAAGGTTGAGCCGGACAGGCCCTTAGGCCGTAATCTCAACTCTTGCTTTGGGTTCCAGGTGTTACTCCTCAGAGGCTTTGGTTCGAAGAACAGGATATGGGGCTTTCCTGAGGCACTGAACAGAACTCCTCTCCTCTCCACATGGGAAGCTTCCCTGTTGGAGCTGTGTCAAACACCTCAGTTTGGAGAACCCTGCAGAGTCCCTGAGCCACCTCCACATTCCAAGGTCTCCCAGGCCACCAAGCCACAGTAGGACTCATCTTCAGGAGAGCCCATTTCAACTCTCCCCTCTGGGTAGCTCACCCAGGAGCCTGCAGATTGAGCCTGCCTTGTCCTGACTAAAGAGTGGGAATATGAGGTGGCGTTCCCAGGCATCCATGCTTAGACACCTGCTCTCGAGTCTTTCCGTATGGGGCCTCCTGGAACCATCCAGTAGGACTCGACTGTCGTGCAGAAGGAAACCTTGAGGTTTGGAGTAGTTCACAAATCCCATCGTAGGCAAACATCCCTGGCTTCATGAAGCCCCCACACCCTTCAGGAAGAGGCCATGCTGGACAAAAACTCTAGCCTGAGGCACGTCTCATAGTTGACATGACCTCAGTGCAGGAGATCTCGATTCAGCCACTGCAGAGTGGCTCTGCCATGCCCTCGGTCCCAAACCTCACACAAGCTTTTGTTTTCAGACTTCCTTCCTCACACTCCTGGCAAACAAGTCCTACGGACTAGGAACTCCAGAACCACAACCCAGCCCAGTGTCTGCCCAACGGAAGAAAAACGCTTCCCTATGGGGCTCTCCAGAAAACCCAGATGATGATCAATCTGCTCGGGCCTCGACGGTCCCCGAAGTGGATATGCTGCTCTGGGCACTCATGCTCTGTCTGACACAGCCTGAAGCCAGACGTCCAGAGAGACAAGGAGACAGCTGGCCGCACACCCAGCACTTCGGACACGCCATGGTCTTATGCCGTCACCTCTTCCTAACCTTGGTTTTCAGATATCTGAACCTAGACATTATATCAATTCTCCACACAGCTGGGTATCGCAAGCACAAAACAGAACTCCTCCTTCCCCATGGCTGTCAAGCTTGCTCTTGGCATGGAGTCACACCTTCAGGGTGGGAGAAACCTTCATGGCCCCTGATGCCACGCCCAAACTTGAGTGCTGCTTGGGCACAAATTCACACTGTGACCCTCAGCATGAGCCCCATGTCAAAGAAAGGCCTGTCAGGACCTGGACCAAGAGCCCGCATATGGGGCTTGCCAAGCCCCTATGCACCCAATCCTCACCAGTGTTTGAGTTTTCCAGTCGCCCCACCTGTACCTGGGCTCTGCTCTGGAATCCCTTTCTTGGAGAGACCCATGAGCCAGACAACACGACTCCACCCTTCCCACAAAATGACCCCAAACTCATGAGGCCCCCGCTTCATGAAGGTGCCATCATGGACACATACTCCATCCTCAGCCAACTTCTGATCCTCAGCCTGACTTCAGATGCAGGAGATTTTGATTCAGCCTCTGGCGATTGGGCCTGCTCTGCCCTTGGCTCCAATCCTCACCCTAGCTTGTGTTTTCATACTTCCGTCCTCACACTCCTGGCCCACAAACCCTCCCTACTGGGAATTCTGGGGCCACACTGAAGCACTCTGCCTGCCTCCCAGGAGAAAAACATTGTCTATGGTGCTGCCCAGAAACCCCCAATGAGGATCAAACTGCTTGGCCCTCGGCAACACCCCAATTGCATAGGCTACCTTAAACACTGATGCTCTGTGGCAAATAGCCTGAGCCCAGACCTTCCAACAGACACCGACACAGCTGGCTGCACACCCAGCACATTGGACCCGCCACTGCCTTATGCCACCATCCATTCCCAACCTGGGTTTTCAGTCATCGGAACCTAGACCTTATCTCCAATCCCTGCACAGGGGGAACCTGATGCACAAGTCAGAAACCCTCCTTCCCCATGGCAAGAAACCTTGCTGCTGGCCGTGAGTCAAACCTTCAGTGTAGGATAAAACGGCAAACCTGCCGGGCCTCATGAAGCCCCCCATATCCTTCAGGGAGAGGCCATCATGGACGAAAACTCTAGCTTGAAGCACGTCTCATAGTAGATATGACCGCAATGCAGGAGATCTTGATTAAGCCTCTGCAGAGTCGCCTGCCGTGCCCTCGGTCCCAAACCTCACGCCTGCTTGTGTTTTCAGACTTCCTTCCTCACACTCCTGGCAAACAATCCCTCCAGAGTAGGATTTGCAGAACCACAATCCAGCCCAGTTACTGCCCACCGGTAGAAAACGTTTCCTTGTGGGGCTCTCCATATCACCCAGATGAGGATCAACCTGCTCTTGCCTCGACGGCACTCAGATTTGATAGGCTGCTCTGGGCACTAATGCTCTGCCTTTCACAGCCTGATGCCAGACGTCCAGACAGGCAAGGAGACAGCTGGCCACACACCTAGCACTTCTGACACGCCATGGTCTTATGCCGTTATCTCTTCCTAACCTTGGTTTTCAGATATCTAAACCCAGATATTATATCAATTACCCACACAGTTAGGCATCTGAATCACAAATCAGAACTCCTTCTTCCCCATGGCTGTAAGGCTTGCTCTTGGCATGGAGTCACACCTTCAGGGTGGGAGAAACCTTCATTTCCCCTGCAACCACGCCCAAACTTGAGTGCTGCCTTGGGCACAAATTCACTCTGTGACCCTCAGCATGAGCCCAATATCAAAGAATGGCCTGTAAGGGCCTTGACCAAGAGCCCGCATATGAGGCGTGCCAAGCCCCTATACACCCAATCCTCACCAGTGTTTGAGTTTTCCAGTCTCCCCCCGTTCCTGGGGCTCTGCTCTGGAATCACTTTCTTGGAGAGACACATGAGCCAGACAACAGGACTCCACCCTTCCCACAAAATGACCCCAAACTCCTGTTAGCTGGGACAAATCCCCAGAGAGGGATACTTGTCCACAGTCACTGAGGCCACCCCCTACAATCTACGGCTATCCTGGACGCATCCAGAGACAAAAGCCTAAAGGAATCTCGCCCTTGATTCACAAGCCAAGGAGCTCACTCTCTATCTGTACATCCGGCCTGCCATACCCTCGGCACCACTCATAAGCTGAGCTGCCATACCGACGTCCCCAAAAAAAGCTGAGTTTGTGTATCGGAATCACAATCAGAAATCTGCATTCCACATGGCTGTAATGCTTGTTCTTCACATGGAGTCACACCTTCACGTGGGGAATCCTTCATGGCCCCTGATGCCACGCCAAAACATGAGTGCTGCTTGGGCACAAATTCACACTATGACCCTAGCATGAGCCCCATGTCAAAGAAAGGCCTGTCAGGTTCGGGACGAAGATCCTGCATATAGTCCTTGCCATGCCCATAGGCACACAGGACTAACTAGATGGTGTGTATTCCAGTTGAAGGAACCCACTGCTGTGCTCTAGAGTCCCTCTCCTGGGGGGTTCTTTCTGGCAGAAAACAGTACTCTTCACTTCCCACAGAATGAACCCAAACACTTGGGAGCTTGGACAATCCCCCGAGAGGAAGGCTCTTCCTCGGCCCCTGAGGCAACCCCTACCCTGACCGGACACTGTGAACGCAACACCCAGAGACAAAAGCCTGAGCAACTGCCTCCCACTTGCCCTCCTTTGATATTCAGAGAATCTCCCCTCACGGACTGGAGATCAGGCCTGCCATTACCTTGGCACCTTCCTGAGCCAAGTTTGCTTTTTCAGACATCAGTCCCCACAGCCCTGGCAAACACAGCCTCTAGGCTGGGTCCTCTGGAGCCATACAACAGGACCGTACCTGCTCTCTCCTGGGAAACTGTGTCCATTCCTTTGGACACACACTTCCATAATATGAGAAACCTCAAGGCCCCCGAGGACATCCCACTACTGGGAGCCTCCCTGGACACACAGGGGCATTCGGACACAAGCTGAGCAGCTACCTCCACGAAGGCATGCACACAGATGTCAACAGAGATAGAAGGTTGATTCGGACAGGCCCTTAGGCCGTAATCTCAACTCTTGCTTTGGGTTCCAGGTGTTACTCCTCAGAGGCTTTGGTTCGAAGAACAGGATATGGGGCTTTCCTGAGGCACTGAACAGAACTCCTCTCGTCTCCAAATGGGGAGCTTTCTTACTGGGGATGTATCAAACCCTTCAGGTAGTGCCCAAGCAGCACTTGAGTGCTGATTGGGAACAAATTCACACTGTGACCCTAGCATGAGCCCCATGTCAAAGAAAGGCCTGTCAGGGCCTGGACAAAGAGCCCGCATATGGGGCTTGCCAAGCCCCTATGCACCAAATCCTCACCAGGGTTTGAGATTTCCAGTCGCCCCGCCCGTACCTGGGGCTCTGATCTGGAATCCCTTTCTTGGAGAGACCCATGAGCCAGACAACACGACTCCACCCTTCCCACAAAATGACCCCAAACTCTTGGGAGCTGGGACAAATCCCCAGAGAGGGATACTCGTCCACAGTACCTGAGGCCACCGCTCCAATCCACGGCTATCCCGGACACAACATCCAGAGACAAAAGCCTGAAGGAACGCCTCCCACTCGCCCTTGTTTCAGAGGCCCAGGAGTTCCCTCTCGGGCTGTACCTCCGGCCTGCCATACCCTAGGCACCACTCATAAGCTGACTTTGTGTTTTAAGCCTTCTGTGCCCACAGCCTGGACCCACACACCTCCAGGCTAGGGCCTCTGGAGCCACAGCGAAAGTTTGTGCCTGCCCTCTCCAAGGAAAGTGTGCCCAATCCATTGACCACAACCCTACAGGTTAGGGAAAAGCTCCAAGGCCCCTGAGGACATCAATAGTGTAGGCCACCCTGACTAAGAGGGTCTCTCTGACACCAGCGGAGGAACTGTCTCCACTTAGACTCTCAGAAAGTGTCCCCAGAGACAGAAGGTTGAAATGGACAGGCCCCCAGGCCCTAATATGAACCTTAGCTTTGTTCCATGTGTCCGTTCTCAGAGGACTGTTTTCGTAGACCAGCACATGGGGCTTTTCTGAGGCACCAAACAGCGGATCTCTCGTCTCCACATGGGCAGATTTCTTACTGGGGATGTATCAAACCCTTCAGGTAGGAGAGTTCCGCAGGGCCACTGAACAACCAGCACATTCCAAGGTCTCCATGGACCCAAACGAACATTATGACGCATCCTCAGGAGAGGCCATTTCAACTCAGCCCCCTGGGTCGCGTGTTCCAGAGGCCCCAGATCAAACATATCTTATCGCTAATGGCCAATTGGAATGCGAGGCATGCTGTACAGGGATCCATCCTTCGAACCCTGCTCTCCAGTCCTTCCGTATGGTATGTCCTGGAGCCATGCAACAGGACTCGAATGTCCCGCAGAAGGAAACCTTGTGGTTTGGGGCAACCTCCAAACTCAGCGTGGGAAAACTTCCTTGGCCTCATGAGGCCCCCGCTTCATGAAGGTGCCATCATGGACACATACTCCAGCCTCAGCCAACGTCTGATCCTCAGCCTGACTTCAGATGCAGGAGATTTTGATTCAGCCTCTGCCGATTGG
This sequence comes from Mustela nivalis, assembly GCF_964662115.1. Classification (NCBI taxonomy): domain Eukaryota; kingdom Metazoa; phylum Chordata; class Mammalia; order Carnivora; family Mustelidae; genus Mustela; species Mustela nivalis. Next base: position 384,851 of record NW_028136252.1, on the reverse strand, counting down.
GCCTGCTCTGCCCTTGGCTCCAATCCTCACCCTAGCTTGTGTTTTCAGACTTCCGTCCTCACACTCCTTGCCCACAAACCCTCCCTACTGGGAATTCTGGGGCCACACTGAAGCACTCTGCCTGCCTCCCAGGAGAAAAACATTGTCTATGGTGCTGCCCAGAAACCCCAAATGAGGATCAAACTGCTTGGCCCTCGGCAACACCCCAATTGCATAGGCTACCATAAACACTGATGCTCTGAGGCAAATAGCCTGAGCCCAGACCTTCCAACAGACACCGACACAGCTGGCTGCACACCCAGCACGTTGGACCCGCCACTGCCTTAGGCCACCATCCATTCCCAACCTGGGTTTTCAGTCATCGGAACCTAGACCTTATCTCCAATCCCTGCACAGGGGGGAACCTGATACACAAGTCAGAACCCCTCCTTCCCCATGGCAAGAAAACTTGCTGCTGGCAGTGAGTCAAACCTTCAATGTAGGAGAAAACGGCATGGCCCATGAGGCAACGCCCAAGCGTTAGGGCCGCCTTGGGCACAAACACACATTGTGACCCTCAGCGTGAGTACCTTATTCAAGTAACGCCTCTCAGTGACTGGACCAAGAGCCCGCATATGTGGCTTGCCATGCCCATAGGCACCCAGGATTAACTAGATGGTGTGTATTTCAGTTCAGGGAACCCACTGCTGTGCTCTAGAGTCCCTCTCCTGGGGGGTCCCCTGTGGCAGAAAACAGTACTCTTCCCTTCCCACAGAATGAATCCAAACACTTGGGAGCTTGCACAATCCCCCGAGAGGAAGGCTCTTCCTCGGCCTCTGAGACAACCCCTACCCTGACCGGACACTGTGAACGCAACACCCAGAGACAAAATCCTGAGTGACTGCCTCCCACTTGCCCTCCTTTGATATCCAGAGGATCTCCCCTCACGGACTGGAGATCAGTCCTGCCATTACCTTGGCAACTAGCTGAGCCAAGTTTGCTTTTTCAGACATCTGTCCCCACAGCCCTGGCAAACACAGCCTCTAGGCTGAATCCTCTGGAGCCATACCACAGGACCGTGCCTGCTCTCTCCTGGGAAACTGTGTCCATTCCTTTGGACACACACCTCCAGAATATGAGAAACCTCAAGGCCCCCGAGGACATCCCACTACTGGGAGCCTCCCTGGACACACAGGGGCATTCAGACACAAGCTGAGCAGCTACCTCCACGAAGGCATGCCCACAGATGTCAACAGAGATAAAAGGTTGAGCCGGACAGGCCCTTAGGCCGTAATCTCAACTCTTGCTTTGGGTTCCAGTTGTTACTCCTCAGAGGCTTTGGTTCGAAGAACAGGATATGGGGCTTTCCTGAGGCACTGAACAGAACTCCTCTCGTCTCCACATGGGAAGCTTCCCTGTTGGAGCTGTGTCAAACACCTCAGTTTGGAGAACCCTGCAGAGTCCCTGAGCCACCTCCACATTCCAAGGTCTCCCAGGCCACCAAGCCACAGTGGGACTCATCTTCAGGAGAGTCCATTTCAACTCTCCCCTCTGGGTAGCTCACCCAGGAGCCTGCAGATTGAGCCTGCCTTGTCCTGACTAAAGAGTGGGAATATGAGGTGGCGTTCCCAGGCATCCATGCTTAGACACCTGCTCTCGAGTCTTTCCGTATGGGGCCTCCTGGAACCATCCAATAGGACTCGACTGTCGTGCAGAAGGAAACCTTGAGGTTTGGAGCAGTTCACAAATCCCATCGTAGGCAAACATCCCTGGCCTAATGAAGCCCTCACCCTTCAGGAAGAGGCCATGCTGGACAAAAACTCTAGCCTGAGGCACGTCTCATAGTTGACATGACCTCAGTGCAGGAGATCTCGATTCAGCCTCTGCAGAGTGGGCCTGCCGTGCCCTCGGTCCCAAACCTCACGCTAGCTTGTGTTTTCAGACTTCCTTCCTCACACTCCTGGCAAACAAGCCCTCCGGACAAGAAACTCCAGAACCAAAACCCAGCCCAGTGTCTGCCCAACGGAAGAAAAACGTTTCCCTGTGGGGCTCTCCAGAAAACCCAGATGAGGATCAACCTGCTCGGGCCTCGACGGACCTTGAACTGGATATGCTGCTCTGGGAACTCATGCTCTGTCTGACACAGCCTGAAACCAGACGTCCAGAGAGACAAGGAGACAGCTGGCCGCACACGCAGCACTTCAGACACGCCATAATCTTATGCCGTCACCTCTTCCTAACCTTGGTTTTCAGATATATGAACCTAGATATTATATCAATTCTCCACACAGCTGGGTATCGCAAGCACAAAACAGAACTCCTCCTTCCCCATGGCTGTCAAGCTTGCTCTTGGCATGGAGTCATACCTACAGGGTGGGAGAAACCTTCATGGCCCCTGATGCCACGCCCAAACTTGAGTGCTGCTTGGGCACAAATTCACACTGTGACCCTCAGCATGAGCCCCATGTCAAAGAAAGGCCTGTCAGGACCTGGACCAAGAGCCCGCATATGGGGCTTGCCAAGCCCCTATGCACCCAATCCTCACCAGTGTTTGAGTTTTCCAGTCGCCCCACCTGTACCTGGGCTCTGCTCTGGAATCCCTTTCTTGGAGAGACACATGAGCCAGACAACACGACTCCACCCTTCCCTCAAAATGACCCCAAACTCTTGGGAGCTGGGACAAATCCCCAGAGAGGGATACTCGTCCACAGTCCCTGAGGCCACCGCTCCAATCCACGGCTATCCCGGACACAACATCCAGAGACAAAAGCCTGAAGGAACGCCTTCCACTCGCCCTTGTTTCAGAGGCCCAGGAGTTCCCTCTCGGGCTGTACATCCGGCCTGTCATACCCTAGGCGCCACTCATAAGCTGACTTTGTGTTTTAAGACTTCTGTGCCCACAGCATGGACCCACACAACCTCCAGGCTAGGGCCTCTGAAGCCACAGCGAAAGATTGTGCCGGCCCTCTCTAAGGAAAGTCTGTCCAATCGATTGACCACAACCCTACAGTTTAGGGAAAAGCTCCAAGGCCCCTGAGGCCATCAATAGATAGGCCACCCTGGACTAAGAGGGGCTCTCTGACACCAGCAGAGCAACTATCTCCACTTAGATTCTCAGACAATGTCCCCCGAGACAGAAGGTTGAAATGGACAGGCCCCCAGGCCCTAATATGAACCTTAGCTTTGTTTCCATGTGTCCATTCTCAGAGGACTGTTTTCGTAGACCAGCACATGGAGCTTTTCTGAGGCACGAAACCAAGCATCTCTCGTCTCCACATGGGCAGCTTTCTTACTGGTGATGTATCAAACCCTTCAGGTAGGAGAGTTCTGCAAGGCCACCGAACACCCAGCACATTCCAAGGTCTCCATGGACCCAAACGCACATTATGACACATCCTCAGGAGAGGCCATTTCAACTCAGCCCCCTGGGTAGCGTGACCCAGTGGCAGCAGATCAAACATATCTTGTCGCTTATGGCCAATTGGAATGCGAGGAATGGTGTACAGGGATCCATCCTTCGAACCCTGCTCTCCAGTCCTTCCATATGGTATGTCCTGGAGCCATGCAACAGGACTCGAATGTCCCGCAGAAGGAAACCTTGTGGTTTGGGGCAACCTGCAAACTCAGCGTGGGAAAACTTCCTTGGCCTCATGAGGCCCCCGCTTCATGAAGGTGCCATCATGGACACATACTCCAGCCTCAGCCAACGTCTGATCCTCAGCCTGACTTCAGATGCAGGAGATTTTGATTCAGCCTCTGCCGATTGGGCCTGCTCTGCCCTTGGCTCCAATCCTCACCCTAGCTTGTGTTTTCAGACTTCCGTCCTCACACTCCTGGCCCACAAACCCTCCCTACTGGGAATTCTGGGGCCACACTGAAGCACTCTGCCTGCCTCCCAGGAGAAAAACATTGTCTATGGTGCTGCCCAGAAACCCCAAATGAGGATCAAACTGCTTGGCCCTCGGCAACACCCAAATTGCATAGGCTACCTTAAACACTGATGCTCTGTCGCAAATAGCCTGAGCCCAGACCTTCCAACAGACACCGACACAGCTGGCTGCACACCCAGCACATTGGACCCGCCACTGCCTTAGGCCACCATCCATTCCCAACTGGGTTTTCAGTCATCGGATCCTAGACCTTATCTCCAATCCCTGCACAGGGGGGAACCTGATGCACAAATCAGAACGTCTCCTTCCCCATGGCAAGAAAACTTGCTGCTGGCAGTGAGTCAAACCTTCAGTGTAGGAAAAACGACATGGCCCATGAGGCAAGGCCCAAGCTTTAGGGCCGCCTTGGGCACAAACACACATTGTGACCCTCAGCGTGAGTACCTTATTCAAGTAACGCCTCTCAGTGACTGGACCAAGAGCCCGCATATGTGGCTTGCCATGCCCATATGCACCCAGGACTAACTAGATGGTGTGTATTCCAGTTCAGGGAACCCACTGCTGTGCTCTAGAGTCCCTCTCCTGGGGGGTCCCCTGTGGCAGAAAACAGTACACTTCCCTTCCCACAGAATGAACCCAAACACTTGGGAGCTTGGACAATCCCCTGAGAGGAAGGCTCTTCCTCGGCCTCTGAGACAACCACTACCCTGACCGGACACTGTGAACGCAACACCCAGAGACAAAATCCTGAGTGACTGCCTCCCACTTGCCCTCCTTTGATATCCAGAGGATCTCCCCTCACGGACTGGAGATCAGTCCTGCCATTACCTTGGCCACTAGCTGAGCCAAGTTTGCTTTTTCAGACATCTGTCCCTACAGCCCTGGCAAACACAGCCTCTAGGCTGGGTCCTCTGGAGCCATACCACAGGACCGTGCCTGCTCTCTCCTGGGAAACTGTGTCCATTCCTTTGGACACACACCTCCAGAATATGAGAAACCTCAAGGCCCCCGAGGACATCCCACTATTGGGAGGCTCCTTGGACACACAGGGGCATTCGGACACAAGCTGAGCAGCTACCTCCACGAAGGCATGCCCACAGATGTCAACAGAGATAGAAGGTTGAGCCGGACAGGCTTTTAGGCCGTAATCTCAACTCTTGCTTTGGGTTCCAGGTGTTACTCCTCAGAGGCTTTGGTTCAAAGAACAGGATATGGGGCTTTCCTGAGGCACTGAACAGAACTCCTCTCGTCTCCACATGGGAAGCTTCCCTGTTGGAGCTGTGTCAAACACCTCAGTTTGGAGAACCCTGCAGAGTCCCTGAGCCACCTCCACATTCCAAGGTCTCCCAGGCCACCAAGCCACAGTAGGACTCATCTTCAGGAGAGTCCATTTCAACTCTCCCCTCTGGGTAGCTCACCCAGGAGCCTGCAGATTGAGCCTGCCTTGTCCTGCTTAAAGAGTGGGAATATGAGTTGGCGTTCCCAGGCATCCATGCTTAGACACCTGCTCTCGAGTCTTTCCGTATGGGGCCTCCTGGAACCATCCAATAGGACTCGACTGTCGTGCAGAAGGAAAGCTTGAGGTTTGGAGTAGTTCACAAATCCCATCGTAGGCAAACCTCCCTGGCTTCATGAAGCCCCCACACCCTTCAGGAAGAGGCCATGCTGGACAAAAACTCTAGCCTGAGGCACGTCTCATAGTTGACATGACCTCAGTGCAGGAGATCTCGATTCAGCCTCTGCAGAGTGGCCCTGCCATGCCCTCGGTCCCAAACCTCACGCTAGCTTTTGTTTTCAGACTTCCTTCCTCACACTCCTGGCAACAAGCCCTACGGACTAGGAACTCCAGAACCACAACCCAGCCCAGTGTCTGCCCAACGGAAGAAAAACGTTTCCCTGTGGGGCTCTCCAGAAAACCCAGATGAGGATCAACCTGCTCGGGCCTCGACGGTCCCCGAACTGGATATGCTGCTCTGGGCACTCATGCTCTGTCTGACACAGCCTGAAGCCAGACGTCCAGACAGACAAAGAGACAGCTGGCCACACACCCAGCACTTCGGACACGCCATGGTCTTATGCCGTCACCTCTTCCTAACCTTGGTTTTCAGATATATGAACCTAGACATTATATCAATTCTCCACACAGCTGGGTATCGCAAGCACAAAACAGAACTCCTCCTTCCCCATGGCTGTCAAGCTTGCTCTTTGCATGGAGTCACACCTTCAGGGTGGGAGAAACCTTCATGGCCCCTGATGCCGCGCCCAAACTTGAGTGCTGCTTGGGCACAAATTCACACTGTGACCCTCAGCATGAGCCCCATGTCAAAGAAAGGCCTGTCAGGACCTGGACCAAGAGCCCGCATATGGGGCTTGCCAAGCCCCTGTGCACCCAATCCTCACCAGTGTTTGAGTTTTCCAGTCGCCCCACCTGTACCTGGGCTCTGCTCTGGAATCCCTTTCTTGGAGAGACACATGAGCCAGACAACACGACTCCACCCTTCCCACAAAATGACCCCAAACTCATGAGGCCCCCGCTTCATGAAGGTGCCATCATGGACACATACTCCAGCCTCTGCCAACTTCTGATCCTCAGCCTGACTTCAGATGCAGGAGATTTTGATTCAGCCTCTGCCGATTGAGCCTGCTCTGCCCTTGGCTCCAATCCTCACCCTAGCTTGTGTTTTCAGACTTCCGTCCTCACACTCCTGGCCCATAAACCCTCCCTACTGGGAATTCTGGGGCCACACTGAAGCACTCTGCCTGCCTCCCAGGAGAAAAACATTGTCTATGGTGCTGCCCAGAAACCCCAAATGAGGATCAAACTGCTTGGCCCTCGGCAACACCCCAATTGCATAGGCTACCTTAAACACTGATGCTCTGTCGCAAATAGCCTGAGCCCAGACCTTCCAACAGACACCGACACAGCTGGCTGCACACCCAGCACATTGGACCCGCCACTGCCTTAGGCCACCATCCATTCCCAACCTGGGTTTTCAGTCATCGGAACCTAGACCTTATCTCCAATCCCTGCACAGGGGGAACCTGATGCACAAGTCAGAACCCCTCCTTCCCCATGGCAAGAAACCTTGCTCCTGGCCGTGAGTCAAACCTTCAGTGTAGGAGAAAACGGCAAACCTGCCGGGCCTCATGAAGCCCCCCATATCCTTCAGGGAGAGGCCATCATGGACAAAAACTCTAGCTTGAAGCACTTCTCATAGTAGATATGACCGCAATGCAGGAGATCTTGATTAAGCCTCTGCAGAGTGGCCTGCCGTGCCCTCGGTCCCAAACCTCATGCTAGCTTGTGTTTTCAGACTTCCTTCCTCACACTCCTGGCAAACAATCCCTCCAGAGTAGGATTTGCAGAACCACGAGCCAGCCCAGTGACTGCCCACCGGTAGAAAACGTTTCCTTGTGGGGCTCTCCATAAAACCCAGATGAGGATCAACCTGCTCTTGCCTCGACGGCACTCAGATTTGATAGGCTGCTCTGGGCACTAATGCTCTGCCTTTCACAGCCTGATGCCAGACGTCCAGACAGGCAAGGAGACAGCTGGCCACACACCTAGCACTTCTGACACGCCATGGTCTTATGCCGTTATCTCTTCCTAACCTTGGTTTTCAGATATCTAAACCCAGATATTATATCAATTCCCCACACAGTTGGGCATCTGAATCACAAATCAGAACTCCTTCTTCTGCATGGCTGTAAGGCTTGCTCTTGGCATGGAGTCACACCTTCAGGGTGGGAGAAACCTTCATTTCCCCTGCAACCACGCCCAAACTTGAGTGCTGCCTTGGGCACAAATTCACTCTGTGACCCTCAGCATGAGCCCAATATCAAAGAAAGGCCTGTCAGGGCCTTGACCAAGAGCCCGCATATGGGGCGTGCCAAGCCCCTATACACCCAATCCTCACCAGTGTTTGAGTTTTCCAGTCACCCCCCCCGTTCCTGGGGCTCTGCTCTGGAATCACTTATTTGGAGAGACACATGAGCCAGACAACAGGACTCCACCCTTCCCCCAAAATGACCCCAAACTCCTGTTAGCTGGGACAAATCCCCAGAGAGGGATACTTGTCCACAGTCACTGAGGCCACCCCCAACAATCTACGGCTATCCTGGACGCATCCAGAGACAAAAGCCTGAAGGAATCTCGCCCTTCATTCACAAGCCAAGGAGCTCACTCTCTATCTGTACATCCGGCCTGCCATACCCTCGGCGCCACTCATAAGCTGAGTTTGTGTTTTCAGACTTCTGTGCCCACAGCCTGGACCCACACACCCTCTAGGCTAGGGCATCTGGAGCCACAGCGAAAGTTTGTGCCTGCCCTCTCCAAGGAAAGTGTGCCCAATCCATTGACCACAACCCTACAGGTCAGGGAAAAACTCCAAGGCCCCTGAGGCCATCCTGATAGTGTAGGCTGCCCTGGACTAAAAGGGGCACTCTGACACCAGCTGAGCCATTATCACCACTTAGACTCTCAGACAGTGTCCCCAGAGACAGAAGATTGAAATGGACAGGCCCTTAGGCCCTAATATGAACCTTAGCTTTAGTTTTCATGTGTCTGTCCTCAGAGGACTGGTTTCGTATACCAGCATATTAGGTTTTTCTGAGGCTCCAAACCAAACCTCTCTCGTCTCCACATGGAGTGCTTTCTTACTGGATCTGTATCAAACCCTTCTGGTCTGAGAATTCCGCAGGGCCACAGTACAACCATCACATTCCAAGGTCTCCATGGACAGAAACACACATTATGACGCATCCTCAGGAGAGGCCATTTCAACTCAGCCCGCTGGTTAGCTTGCCCCAGAGCCAGCAGATCAAACATATCTTGTCGTTAATGGCCAAAGGGAATGCGAGGCATGCTGTTCAGGGATCCATCCTTTGAACCCTCCTCTTCAGTCCTTCCGTATGGTATGTACTGGAGCCACTCAACAGGACTCGACTGTCTTGCAGAAGGAAACCTTGTGGTTTGTGGCAACCTCCAAACTCAGCGTGGGAAAATTTCGTTGGCCTCATGAGGCACCTGCTTCATGAAGGTGCTATCAAGGGCACAATCCAACCTCAGCCAACGTCTGATCCTCAGCCTGACTTCAGATGCATGAGATATCCTTTCAGCCTTTGCAGAGTGTGCCTGCTCCCAACCTCACCCTATCTTTTGTTTTCAGGCTCTACCCTAGCACTCCTGGCCCAAAAGCCCTCATGATTGGGAATTCTGGTTCCAGAACGAAGCACTCTGCCTGCCCCCCAAAGAAAAACATTGTCTATGGCATTGCTCAGAAACCCCAAATGAAAATGAACCTGCTCAGCCCTCGGCAACACCCCAAGTGCATAGGCTACCCTAAACACTGTGCTCTGTCTTACATAGCCTGAGCCCAGACCTTGTGAGAGACATTGAGACAGTTGGCTTCACACCCAGCACATCGAACCTGCCATGGGTTAGGCCATTTCATCCCTTCCCATTGACCTGGGTGTCTTCCTGGAGGTATATTCTGAGGCTGTGTCAGACTATGCATTTTTTCTGGAGCTTCCTATGGAATTGGGGTGGTATTAGGGGCCTTGCAATTTTCTCTTAATCTGGTGGGTTGGGAAACTGAGACAGGCTGACATTCCTTGGGAGAGCTGGCCCAGTGCTGTTGTGTGTTCCTGGAGGCCCCATCCTGGAGGGCATATGGGTCAGGACTCTGGGTCCAAAGTCTTCAGACACAAACTCGGGTAAGAGTTAAGCTCGAGGTGATGGCAGACCCAATCTGCAGACCCTGAGCGAAGCATCTCCAGATATGAAATTCGGATGGCTGTGAGGCAGGAGCACAGTCTTTTCTGTCTGACTTGTTTGTCTATGATGGCCACGAAATGGAGGGGTGGCCTCATGGGTCCATGTGAGATTCTACCTCTCTGGGAATTCTGCTCGGCACCCAAGAGTTTGGTGTATTTCCGGGGGATGGGAGGAGCGCAGTTTTCTGAGTCAGGGATCCCGTCCAAACAGCCATTCCAGAGATGGGTCCTGGGTTCTGGAGCCTGGATCACCGCAACAAGGCTTAGGATTTGGGCCTAGGGTCCTGCTCTATGTTTTCCTGGTACAGCTCCCGAGTGTTCTTGTTGGAAATGGGTCTCATTCTGAGGGTCACAATGCCTGTTTTTGCCCAGATGCCCATGCTGAGTGGGTGTGACCTCATGGGCTATGCACTTGGCTCCCACTCTGAGGGTTGGACTGCCATCTCAACATTCAGTTTTCCTGCCATGGGGAAGGAGGGGTACTTTTTTATGCTTCAGGTTCCCCCATGGGCAGGAATTTGAGCTAAGTTCTGGGACAGGTGCCTGAATACCCAGTTCACTTTGAGATGAGGTCCTCGGGCCAAGGCAGGACCCACCTGCAGAAAATGAGGCCTGCTTTCTGGGTGGCTGTCAGGAGCTCGGGCTCGAGCTGTGTCAGACAGAACATTCGTGGAGAGTTCGGCCTAAGATATTGGGGTGCTTTTGAGAGCTGTGCAACTGGATCCTCATGGGGGATTTTTGCACAGACCCTTTCTTCACTTCTTCTATCTGGTGAGCAGGCAGATGGCTGCATTACGGCTCCAGAATATCCAAGTTGGAGGGTTTGCAGGCGAGGAGTGTGAGGACAGAAGTATGAAAACATAAGCTACGGTTACGCTCAGTGCCGAGCACATGTCTATTCCAATGTACAGCAGTTGTTTCGAGATCTTCAGCACCTGGGCGAGGGGAAGATGTCTGCTCACGCTGGAGTTTGTATCCATGATGGCCAACAAATGGTGGGGAGGCCTCAAGAATTCTTGGAGGTTTTTCCAAGCTGGAGCTTGTGAGCTGCTCCAAACATCAAGGTGTCCTACTTAGGGACAGCAGAAGTCTTCTTACAGGGCTCCAGGGTCCCCCATATGGAAGATTCGATAGCAATGCTCTCTGAATGGAGGCCTGGGAAGCCAATCTCGTGTTACCATTGCAGCTGAGGAACAGGGTAAGCTTGAACCAATGACACTGATTCCAAGTTCCAAGTGATTTGCGTTGATGGAAGTTCTCAGTCTAACAGGTCCCAATGCTGCTTGGTGTCCAGGGAGACCTTAGAATGTGGTGGCGGCTCTCTGACCATTGAGGATTCTCTATCCTTAGGATTAGACCCAGTACCCAGGAGCCAGGTTTCCTTCTTGGGACAGGAGGTGTGCTCTTGTATGGCTCACGGACCACAGGTTGGACCATATGCTTGAATTTCCAGAACAGACCTCTAGGAAGAGAGACCTCAAAACATAAGCTAGGGTTCTGATGAGGTTTTAGGGCCATGGAAGTTTCAATCTTCGGACTAAGTGCCATTGGCCTGCATGTCATCCTGGAGGTAGGTGCTGAGGCTGTGTCAGGCTGTGCACTTTTTCCAGAGTGGCCTATGATATTGGGGTGCAGTCAGGGGCCTTGCAGTTTTCTCCTAATCTGGACATTTTGGGAAACTGAGATGGGCAGGGTTTCCTCAGGAGAGCAGGGCCAGTGATGTCATGTGTTTCTCGAGGCCCCATCCTGGAGGTCATGTGTGTCAGGACTTTGGGACCAAAGACTTTAGACACAACCTTGGATAAGAGATAGGAGTGAGGTGATGGCAGTCCGAATCTGAAGACCCTGAGGGAAGCTCCTCGGGATTTGAAATTCAGGTGGCTGGGAGGGAGGAGCACAGGCTTTTCTGTCTGGATTTTGTGTCTAGGTTGGCCACTAAATGGAGGGGTGACCTCATGTGTCCGTGGGATATTATTCCACTCTGGTGATTCTCCTTGGCACCCAAGAGTTTGATTTCTTTTTGGGGAAGAGGAAAAGACTGTATTCCATCTCTGGGATCCTGTCCAAACAGGGATTCCAGAGATGGGTTCTGGGTCCAGACACTGGGAAAACTTAACCAAAGCTTCGATTTGGGATCCTGGTCCAGATCCCAAGGGGGATCTTTGGAAAGGGGTCTCATTCTGAGGGTCACAATGCCTATTTGTGCCCAGCTGCCCGTCCTGTGTAGGCATGGTCTCATGGACCATGCACCTGGTTCCCACTCAGGGTTGTACAGCCATCTCAACATTCAGTTTTCTGGCCATGGGGAAGGAGGAGCACTGTTTTGTGCTTCCGAGTCCCCTATGGGCAGGAATTTGAGCTAAGTCTGGGACAGGTACCTGAATATCCAGGTTGCTTCAAGATGATGGCCTCGGGCCAAGGTTGGACCCACCTGGAGGATATGGGGCCCACTATCTGGGTGGCTGACAGGAGGTCGGGGATCAGGCGGTGTCAGATAGACAATGTATGCAGAGGTTGGTCTATTATATTGGGGTGCCATTGAGGGCCGTGCAGGAGGATCCTCATGTGGGTTTCTCCGAAGACCCATAGGGCACTTCTTTCTGGTGGGCAGGCAGAAAGCTACACTGTGGCTTCAGAATTCCCAATATGAAGGGCTTGTAGGCGAGGAGTGTGAAGACAGAAGTCTGAAAACACAAGCCACGGATAAGCTCAGTGCCGACCACAGGACCATTCCATTGTGCAGTGGTTGTTTCGAGATTTCCAGCACCTGAGTATGGGCGAGGGTCAGATGTCTGCTCACGCTGGGTTTGCATCCATGATGGTCAACGAATTGTGGGGTGGCCTCAAGAATTCTTGGAGATTTTCCCAAGCAGGACCTTGTGAGCTGCTCCAAACAGCAAGGTGTCCTACTGTGGGACAGGGGAAGTCCGCTTACAAGGCTCCAGGGTCCCCCATATAGAAAGATTCGACAGCAGAGGTCTCTGAATGGGGGCGTGGGAAGTCTTCCTTGCATGACCATTGCAGCTGAGGAACATTGCAGGCTTGATCTGCTGGTTTTTGTTCAAATTTCCAAGTGATCTAAGTTGACGGATGTTCTCAGTCTAATGAGTCACAATGCTGCTTGGTGTCCAGGGAGACCTTAGAATGTGGTGGTGAGGGTGCCTGGGTGGCTCAATGGGCTAAGCCGCTGCCTTCGGCTCAGGTCATGATCTCAGGGTCCTGGGATTGAGTCCCGCATCGGGCTCTCTGCTCAGCAGGGAGCCTGCTTCTTCCTCTCTCTCTCTCTGCCTTCCTCTATGCCTACTTGTGATCTCTGTCTGTCAAATAAATAAATAAAATCTATATAAAAAAAAGAATGTGGTTGTGGGTCTGTGGCCATGCAGGATTCTCCTACCTGAGGGTTAGACCCAGTTCCCAGGAGCCAGGTTCCCTTCTCGGGACAGGAGGGGTTCTCTTGTATGGCTCAGGGACCACATGTCGGATCATATGTTGGATTTCAAGACCAGGCCTCTGGGCACTGAGGCCTGAATATCTAGGCTATTGTTCTTATGAGGTTGTAGGGGCATGTCATCCTCAACCTTCGGACTTAGGGACTTTGACCTGTGAGTCTTCCTGGAGGTAGATGCTCAGGCTGTGTCAGACTGTGCATTTTTTCCAGAGTGGCCTATGAAATTGGGGTGGGCTCAGGGGCCTTGCAGGCTTTTCCTAATCTGGAGGGTTTGTGCAACTGAGACGGCAGAATTTCATCCAGAGATCAGGCCCAGTGATGTAGTGTGGTTCTGTCAGCCCCATCCTGCAGGGAATGTGGTTAAGGGCTCTGGGACAAAAGTCTTCAGACACAAAATTGTGTATCAATTAGGAGGGAGGTGATGGCAGCCCCGATCTGCAGACGCTGAGGGCAGCTCCTCAGGATTTGAAATTCGTGTGGCTGGGAGGCAGGAGCAAAGGCTTTTCTGTCTGGATTGTGTCTAGGATGGCCTTGGAATGGTGGGGTGTCCTCATGTGTCCATGGAATATTCTACCTCTCTGGGGATTCTGCCCAGCACCCAAGAGTTTGGTGTCTCACTGGGAAGGAGAGAGCGTGGTTTACTGTTTCAATGTTTCCGTCAACACAGGGATTCCAGAGATGGGTTATAGGTCCCTGTGCCTGGATAACCCTACAAAGGCTTAGTATTTGGGCCTAGAGGCTTGACTGCCTGGCTCTGTGGGGCTTTGGTTCAGCTCCCATGGAGACTTGTTGGAAATGGGTCTCAGGGTAAGGGTCACAATGCCTGTTTGTGCCCAGATGCCCATCCTGAGTGGGCATTGGCTCTTGTTCCATGCACCTGGATCCCAATATGAGGGTTGGACCACCATATCAACATTTAATTTTCCTTCTATGAGGAAGGAGGAGTACTCTTTTGTGCTTCAGATTCCCCCATGCACAGTAATTTGAGCTATGTTCTGGGACTGGTACGTGAATAACCAGGTTGGTTTGAGATGAAGGACTCAGGTCAAGGCAGGTCACACCTGCCAGATATGGGTCCCGCTATCTAGGTGGCTACCAGGAGGTCGGGGCTCGAGCTGTGTCAGACAAAGCATTAGTTCACAAGGTGGCCTATGATATTGTGGTGCTATAGAGGGCTGTGCTGGTGGAACCTTATATGGAGTTTCACGCAGACCCATAGGGCACCTCTTTTTTCTGGTGGACAGGCAGAAGGCTGCATTGTCGCTCCCAAATTCCCAATATGGGGGACTTGAAGGCGAGGAGTGTGAGAACAGAAGGCAGAAAACACAATCTATGCTTAATCTCAGTGCCGAGAACATGGCCGTTCCAATGTGCAGTGGTTTTTTCGAGATCTCCAGCATCTGAGTACAGGCGAGGGTCAGATGTCTGCTCATGATAGAGTTTGTATCTATCGTGGCCAACAAATGAAATATCCAGCACCTGAGTAAAGGTGGATTTCAGATGTTTACGCACACTGGAGTTTGTGTCTCTGATGACCGAATGGAGGAGTGGCATCAAGAGGCTGATGCATGTGAGATGCTCCAAACAGCAAGGTTGTTTTTTCTACTGGACAGTTAGAGTCTGGTATGTTTTCTGCAGGGCCCCCCATGTGAAAAGTATGGGTAGCAGAGCCCTTCCACATGGATGCCTGGAAAGCACACCTCCATTGACCAATGCAGCTGAGGAACATGCAGGTTCTTTACGGTGCTTCTGGGGCGAAGCACCAAGGTCTTGAGTTGACATGGAATCTATTGAAGATGGGTTACAATGCTGGTTGTTTTTACCAGGTAGATCTTAGAATGTGTTGGTGGCTAAGGTGCCTGCAAGATTCTCCTACCCTGAGGGTTTAACACAGTTCGAAGAGCACGGTTACCTTCTGGGGACAGGAGATGTAGTGTTTTGTGGCTCAGGGACCACATGCCATATCATAAGTTCCTATTCAAGAACAGGCCTCTGAAGACAGATGCCCGACAACCTAATCTAGGGTTCCAATGAGTCCCAGGGGCATGAGAGGTTCAATCTTCAGACTTAGGAAAGTTGACTTGGGTGTCTGCCAGGATGTAGGTGATCAGGGAGTTTCAGACTGCGCACTTATGTCCAGAGTAACCTCCAATATTGGGGTGGCCACAGGGGCCTTGAATGTTTCAACCAACTCTGGAGGGTTTGGTTAACTGACATGCACAATTTCCATGGGGATGGCAAGCACAGTCCTGTGGTGTGGCTCCAGAGACTCCACCCTGGAGGGCATGTGAGCCATGGTTCTGGGAGGGAAGTCTGCAAACACAAACTCGGGTTAGGTTTAGTGGCTAGGTTATCGCAGGGCAATGTGTAGACCTGGAAGGCTACTCGTCAGGAACAGTAACTGGAATGACCCGAAGGCGGAAGCACAGGCTTTTATATCTGGATTGTGTGTCTAGGGTGACCTCAGAATGTAGCTGTGGCCTCATGGGTCCATGGGAGATTTTTCCTCTAAGGATACTGGCGGTTCCCAATATTTTGATGACTATTTGAGATGGGAAGACTGCTATTTTCGATCTTAGGTGTGCCCCAAAACAGGGATTCCAGAGATGGGCTCTGAATCTAGGCGCCTGGAAAATCCCACCAAGGGTTGGGATTTGGGCTTATGGGCAGACCAGGCCTGCAATGCAGGATCTTGGTGGTGCAACTGAGAGGGCTTGTTTGGAAGCATGCTCAGGCTGAGCATTACAATGCCTGTTTTTGCCCAGGGTGGCCCTCAGGAGTGGGCGTGGTCCCATTGTCCATTTTCTGGCTCCCACACTGAGGGATGGACACACATTCCAATGGCCAGGTTTCCAGCCATGGGGAAGGAGGAAATATCTATTGTGCTTCATGTTCCCCCATAGGCAGGGATTACAGCAAAGGTCTGGGGACAGATGCCTGAATACCAAGGATGCATAGAGATGACAGATTTGGGCCATGGCCGTTCTCACATGCTGGATATGGGCCCCGCTCTCTGGGTGGCTGACACGAGGTCTGGGCTCAGGCTGTGTCAGACACAGCACTAGTGGCCAGAGAAGTCTATATATTGGGGTTCTCTCCAGGGCCGAGTAAATTGATCCTCATGTAGGGTTTCTGGCCAGACTCACGAAGCACTTCTTTCTGTGGGGCAGGCAGAATGCTGCCTTATGGATCCAGAATTCCCTATCAAGAGGGTTTGGGGACAAATAGGGTGAGAATGCAATTGTAAACACCAGCTATGCTTAAATTGAGTGCCAAGCGGAAGTCAGTTTCAATGTGCAGCAGCTTATACGAGATATCCAGCACCTGAGTAAGGGCAGATGTCAGATATTTGCTCACACTGGAGTTTGTGTCTAGGATGATGACTAATGGAGGGGTGGCTTCAGGAGGCAATGGAGGATTACCCACGCTTAAGATTGTGAGATGCTCCAAACAACAAGGTTTCCTTCTAATGGACAGGAGGAGTCTGTTTTTTTTTCCTCCAGGGTCCCTCAAGTGGAAGTTTGCGTAGCAGAGCCCTCCCGCATGGATGACTGGAAAGCACACGTCCAATGACCATTGCAGCTGAGGAACATGACAGGTTCGTTTTGGTGGTTCTGGTGCCAAGTACCAAGGCCTTGAGTTGACTTGGAATCTCTTACAGATGTGTCCCAAAACTGGTTTGTTACAAGGGAGTTCTTAGAATGTATTGGTGGCTATGGGCCACGCTGAGGGTTTGGCACAGGTCGATGTGCACAGTTTCCATCTTGGGAGAGGAGATGTTCTGTTTTGTGGCTCAGGGTACATATGTTGTATCCTGACTTGGCATTCAAGAACAGGCCTCTGAGGATTGATGCTTGCAACCTAATCTAGAGATCCAATGATGTCCTTGGTGCCCATCAGGTTCAATTTTCTTACTAAGGACCATTGATATGGTTGTCTGACTGGATGTAGGTGATCAGGGTGTTTCAGACTGTGCATTTGCATCCAGAGCCACTTCCAATATTGGGGTGGGCTCAGGGGCCTTGCAGGTTTCTCCTAACTTGGAGGCTTTGGGGAACTGTGATGGGCACAGTTTCCTTGGGGATGGCAGGCCCAGTCCTGTGGTAAGGCTTCAGAGACCACCTCCTTGAGGATATGAGAGCCATGGTTTTGGGAGGGAAGTCTGCAAACACAAATTTGGGTCAGGGATAGTGGCAAGGTGATCGCAGGTCCAATGCATAGACCTAGAAGGCATCACGTCAGGAACTGTAATTAGGGTGACTGAAAGCTGGTAGCACAGGCATTTCTATCTGGATTGTGTGTCCAGGATGGGCTCTGAATGTAGACGTGGTCTCATGGTTCAATGGGAGACTTTTCCTCTCTAAGGATCCTGGTGGATCTCCATAGATTGGTGGTTTTTTAGAGAAGAAAAGAGTGCTCTTTTCCATCTTAGGGGTGCTCCAAAACAGGGAAGAATGCTGTTTTCCAACTTAGGCTTATGCCAAAACAGGGATTCCAGAGACGGGCTCTGGGTCTGGGTGCCCGGATATCCCACCAAGTGTTAGGATTTGGGCCTAGGGGCATTCCAGGCCTGCAATGCAGGATCCTAATGGTGTAACAGAGAGGGCTTGTTTGAAAGCATGCTCAGGCTGAAGGTCATCATGCCTCTTTGTGCCCAGGGGGGCCCTCAGGAGAGGGCGTAGTCTCATTGGCCATATAGCTGGATCCCACTTTGAGGGTTGGACACCCATTGCAACAGCCAGGCTTCCTGCAATGGAAAGAGGAGTTCTCTATTGTGCTTCAGGTTCCCCCATTGGCAGGGTTACAGGAAAGGTCTGTGGAAAGTTGCCTTAATACCAAGGATGTGTACAGATGACAGGCTAAGAATTCCCAGGTAACAAAACAGCATTGTTACCCATGTTCATGACATTCCATGTAAAAATAAGCCCTTAGTACTTCGCCCCAGAGCCACCAGAATGAACTTGCCATGTTCCTAAGCTGCAATGGTCAGTGGAGGTGTGGTTTCCAGGCAACCATACGGGGGTGCTCTGCTACACAAACTTTGCAATTGGCGGGGACCCTTGAGACAAAAAAACAGAATGCCCCTGTCCGGTAGAAGGAAACCTTCTGTTTGGAGCATCTCACAAGCCCCAGCGTGGGAAATCCTCCATTTCCTCTTGAAGCCACCACTCCATTTGTCAGTCATCATAGACACAAACTCCAGCATGAGCAAACATCTGACATCCGCCCTTACTCAGGTGATGGATTTCAATTCGATCGCTGCACACTGGAATTGCCTTTAGTTTGACTGAATTAAGCCATAGCTTGGGTTTACAATTCCATCCTCATTCTACTGGTCCACAAGCCCTATTGTGAGGGAATTCTGGAGCTACAACACAATATTCTGCCTTCCCCATAGAAAGAAAAAGGGCCTGGAGAGTCTGCCCAGAAACTCCATATGATGGTCAATCTTCTCGGTGCTAGACGGAACCCTGATTCATAGGCTGCCCTGGGCACTAGTGCTGTGTCTGACATAGCCGGAGCCAGGACCTAGTGTCAGCCACGGAGAGATCAGGGCCCATATCCAGCATGTGAGACCAGCTATGGCCCAAGTCTGTCTTCTCTTCTATTCTTGGTATTCAGGCATCTGTACCCACACCTTTGCTGAAATCCTTGCCATTGGGGGAACCTGAAGCACAATAGAGAACTCCTCCTTCCCCATGGAAGGTATTCTGACAGTTGGGATAGTTGCTCAACCCTCAAAGTGGAAGGCAGCTCCATGGCCAAGGAGACCATGTGCACTCATGATGGCTTCCCCGGGCACAAGCAGGCATTGTGACCTCAGCCTGAGCATGCTTTCAACCAAACGCTCTCAATTGCATCTCTGGGACCCCGAATTGCAGGCCTAGTACACACCTAGGCCCAAATCCTAACCCTGGTGGGATTTTACAGGGGCCCAGACACAGGGCCCATCTCTGGAATCCCTATTTTGGGGGACCCTTAAGATGGAAAACAGCACTCTTCCCTTCCCCGAGATAGTCACCAAACTCATGGTAGCCACCAGGATCCTTGAGTGGAAAAATCTGCCATAGACCCATGAGAACACACCTGCATTCCGAGGCCATCCTGGACATACAATCCAGATACATATCATGTGCTATCACCTTTGAGTCATCGGATTTACAGTTCCTGACGAGCTGCCTTCCAGGTCTATGCATTGGGCCTGCAATCACCTTGCCATTAACCTAAACTGAGTTTGTGTTTGCAGACTTCCTTCCTAAAACCATGGCTCACATGACCTCCAGGTTCTGGCATCTGAAGCCACACCACAAGACTGTGCCTGAGATCCTCAAGGAAACTGTGCCCATCACTTTTGCCCGATACCTTTAGATTAGGAGAAACCTGCAAGGCCCCTGAGCGCAGCCAAATAATGGAGGCCGCTCTGGGCACAAATGCACAGTCTGAGACACCCTGATCACCTCCATACAGGCAGACACCCAAGTCAATGCTCCTGAGTCAGAAGATTGAACCTGACATGCCCCGAGGACTTCATTGGCACACTAGATTAGGTTTACAGGTATCTGTCGTCAGAGGCCTGCTCTGGAATATCAACTTATGATAAAATATATAGTCCCTGAGCCACAGAACAGAATATGTTCTCCCCAAAAAGGAAGCCATGCTCCTGGAATTGTGTCATACCCTAAGGGTATTTGGATCCTGAATGGCCCCTTAGCAACCAGCACATTCTACGATATTCCTGGTAACAAACCATCATTGTGCCCCATCTTCATGAGACTCCATGTCAACTCAAGGTCTCGATATATTGCCCCAGAGCCACCAGAATGCACCTGCCATGTTCCTCAGCTGCAATGGTCAATGGAGGGGTGATTTCCAGGCATCCCTGTGGGGTTCTCTGCTACAAAACTTTCCACATGGAGAAACCAGAGAAAACAAACCAGACTTCTCCTGTCCGGTAGAAAGAAACTTTGCTATTTGGAGCATCTCACAAGCCACAGCATGGGAAATCCTCCATGGTCTCTTGATGCCACCCTTCCATTTGTGGGTAATCACAGACACAAACTCCAGTGTGAGCAAACATCTGACATCCACCCTTACTCAGGTGCTGGATATTCAAAACGGCAGCTGCACACTGGAACTGCCTTTTGCTTTTCACTGAACTTAACCATAGCTTTGTATTACTATTCTATCCTCACCACACTGGTCCACAATATCTCTTGATAGGGAATTCTGGAGCCACAACGCAGTATTCTGCCTTCCACATAGAAAGAAGAAGGACCTGTTGAGTCTGCCCAGAAACTGCACATGAGGATCAATCTACTCAGACCACGAGGCAACCCTGATTAATAGATTTCCCTGACCACTAGTGCTGTGTCTGACAGAGTCTAAGCCCCGACCTCGTTTCAGCCACCCAGAGGTGAGGGCCCATATTTAGCATGAGAGATCGGCAATGGCCCTGGGCCATCATCTGTACCCATCCTTGGTATCCAGTCATCTGTCCCCCAAACTTTGCTGGAATTCCTGCCAATGGCGAACCTGAAACACAATAGAGAACACCTCCTTCCCCATGGCAGGAATATTGGCTGTTGGGATGGTTGTCCAACCCTCAGCGTGGGAGCCAGCTGCATGGCCAAGGAGACCATGCCCACTCCTGAGGGCCGACATGGGCACAGGCAGGCATGGTGATCCTCAGCCTGAGCATGTTTTCAAACAAACACTCTCAGTTGGTCCTCCAGTACCAGCATTGCAGGCCTGGTATGCCCCTAGGCCCAAATCCTAACCCTTGGTGGGATTTTCCAGGTGCCCAGACCCAGAGTCCGTCTCAGAATCCCTGTTTGTGGCACCCTTAAGATGGAAAACAGCACTCTTCCCTTCCCTGAGAAAGGCACCAAACTATTGGGAGCCGCCAGGATCCTTAGAGAGAAAAAATCTCCCATGGACCCATGAAAACAAACCTGCATTCCGAGGCCATCCTGTCCACACAATCCAGAGAGAAAAGTCTTTGCTACCGCCTTCGAGTCATCCTATTTACATTTCCTGACGAGCTGCCCTCCATGTCTATGCATTGGGCCTGTGATCATCTCGACACTAACCCTAACCCCAGTTTGTGTTTGCCGACTTCTCTCCCAAAACCATGGCTTACATGCCCACCAAGATGTGGTCCCTCAAGCCACATCACAGGAAAGTTCCTGCCATCCCCAAGAAAACAGTGCCCATCAGGTTGTCCAAACCCTCCAGATTAGGAGAAACCTGCCAGGCCCCTGAACCCACCCCAATATTGGCGGTTGCTCTGGATGCAAACGTGCAGTGTGAACCACCCTGAGCACCTCCATCGAGGCAGAAAGCCAAGTCAATGGTTCTGAGTCAGATGATTGAACCTGACATGCCCCTAGGACTTCACTGGAACCCTAGATTGGGTCTTCAGACATCTGTTCTCAGAGTCCTGTTCTGGAATACCAAGTTATGATACAACATGTGGTCCCTGATTCCCACAACAGAACATCTCCTGTCTCCAGAAGGAAAATGTGCTCTTGGATCTATGTCCAACTTTCAGGGTAGATGGATCCTGCATGACCCATTAGCCCCAGCACCTTCTATGATCTCCCTGGTAACAAACCAGCATTGTGACCCAACTTCCTGAGACTTGATGCCAACTCAAGGTGTTGGTACTTTGCCCAAGAGCCATGAAACGAATCTGCCATGTTCCTCAGGTACAAAGGTCAATGGACGTGTGCTTTCTAGGCATCCAAGAGGTAGTTCTCTGCTACACAAAAATTCCACATAGGGAACCCTAGAGCAAACAAATAAGACTGCTCCTGTCAGGTTGAAGGAAACCTTGGTTGTTTGGAGCATCTCACAAGCCCCAGCCTGGGAAGTCCTCCACATTCTCTTGATGCCAACCCTCCATTTGTTAGTCATCATAGACACAAATTCCAGCATGAGCAAACATCTGACATCTGCTCTTACTCAGGTGCTGGATATTCGAATCAGTCACGCACACTGGAAATACCTTTCACTTGACACTGTATTCTTGCATAGTTTGGGTTTACAATTCCATCCTCACCCTACTGGACTGCAAGTCCTCTTGAGAGGGAATTAGGGAGACAAAACGCAACATTCTGCCTTCCCCATAGAAAGAAGAAGGGCCTGGTGAGTCTGCCCAGAAACTCCCCATGAAGATCAATCTACTTGGCCCTCGAGGGAACCCCAATTTATATTTTGCGCTGGCCACTAGCGCTGTGTCTGAGAGAGCCTGAGCCCCAACCTCGTGTCAGCCACCCAGAGTGTGGGGCCCTTATCCAGCATGTGGGACTGGCCATGGCCCAGTCATCTCTACCCATCCTTGGTATTCCGGCAACTATCCCAGACCTTTGCTGGAATCCTTACCAGTGGGGGAACCTGAAGCACAATTGAGAACTCCTCCTTCCCCATGGCAGGAAGCCTGGCTGTTGCTATGGGTGCCCAACCCTCAGAATTAGAACCAGGTGCATGGCCAATGAGACAACGCCCAATCATAAGGGCCGCCTGGGCCAAAGCAGGCATTGTGTCCCTCAACCTTAGCATGCATTCAAACAAATGCTCTCAGTTGTTTCTGCAGGGTCCCGCATCGCAGGCCTGGTATGCCCTTAGGACCAAATCCTAACACTTCGTGGGATTTTCCATGCCAACATAACCAGAGCCCGTCTCTGGAATCTCTGTTTTGAAGCACCCCTATGATGGAAAACAGCAATCTTCCCTCCCCTGAGAAAACTATTAGGAGCTGCCAGGATGCGTAGAGAGGAAAAATCTCCCAGGGCTCCATAAGACCACACCTTCATTCCGAGGCCATCCTGGACACACAATCCAGATACAAGAGACTGTGCTACCACCTTCGAATCACCTGGTTTACAGTTCCAGACGAGCTGCCCTACAGACCTACGCATTGGGCCTGTGATCACCTCGCCATTAACCCTACCCCAAGTTTGTGTTTGCAGACTTCTTTCCCAAAACCATGGCTCACATGCCCTCTATGATGGGTCTCTGTAGCCACACCACAGGAAAGATTCTGCTATCCCCAATGAAACTGTGTCAATCACAGTTGCCCAAACCCTCCAGATTAGGAGAGACCTGCAAGTCCCCTGAGCCCAGTCCAATATTGGAGGCCACTCTGGACACAAATGCACAGTGTGCAACACCCTGATCACCTCCATCCAGGAAGACACCCAAGTCAATGGTCCTGAGTCAGAAGATTGGTCCCTGAACCCCACAATAGAATATCTCCTGTCCCCAGATGGAATTCATGCTCTTCAACTTGTGTCAAGGGTCGGGGTATATGAATTATGCACAGCCCGTTAGCCCCCAGCACATTCTAAGATCTCTCTGGTAACAAACAAACAGCATTGTGATCCATCTTCATGAGATTCCATGTCACTTCAAGTCCTTGGTAATTCGCCCAAGAGCCACCAGAATGAACCTGCCATGTTCCTCACCTGATATGGTCAGTGGAGGTGTGCTTTCCAGGCATCCATGTGGGAGTGCTCTTCTACTTATTCTTTCCACATGTGGGACCCTGGAGCAAACAAACCAGACTGCCACTGACCAGTAGAAGGGAACCCTCTGGAGCATCTCAGAAGCACCAGCAGGAGAAATCCTCCATGGCCCTTGACACAATCCCTCCATTTGTCAGTCATCATAGACAAAAACTCCAGCATGAGAAAACATCTGAAATCTGCCGTTATTTAGATTCTGCACTTTCTCTTCCACCACTGCACACTAGAACTGCGTTTCACTTGACACTGAATTTATCCAAAGCTTGGGTTTAGAATTCCATCCTCAGCCTCCTGGTCTGCAAGCCCTCTAGAGAGTGAATTTGGAGCCACAAGGCAACATTCTCCATTCCCACTAGAAAGAAATAGGGCCTGGTGAATCTTCCCAGAAACTCCACATGAGGTTCAATCTACTTGGCACTCGATGGAACCTTGATTTATAGGCTGTCCTGGGCACTAGTACTAGTACTAGTACTAGTACTGTGTCTGACAGAGCCTGAGCCAAGACCTAGTTTCAGGCACCCAGAGATATGAGCCCATATCCAGCATGTGAGATTGGCCAGGGCCCAAGTCCATCATCTCTACTCATCCTTGGTATTCAGGCACCTGTCCCCAGACCTTTTATGTAATCCCTACCAATGGGGTAACCTAAAGCACAATAGAGAACTCCTCCTTCCCCATGGTAGGAATCCTGGCTGTTGATATGAGTGTCCAAACCTCAAAGTGGGAGCCAGCTGCATGGCCAAGGAGACAATGCCCACTCATGAGGGCTGCCCTGGGCACAAGTAGCCATTGTAACCCTCAGCTTGATGAAACCTTCAAAAAAATGCTCTTAGTTGCACCTCCAGGATCCTGCATTGCAGGCCTGATATGCCCTTAAGCCCAAATCCTAACACATCGTGGGATGTTCCATGTGCACATACCCAGAGCCCGTCACTGGAATCCCTGTTTTGAGGCACCCCTAAGATGGAAAACAGCACTCTTCACTTCCCTGAGAAAGCCACCAAACTAATGGGATCCCCCAGGATCCTTGAGAAGAAGAATCTCCCATGGTCCCATGAGTCCACACCTGTATTCCGAGGCCAGCGTGGATATGTTATCCAGATACAAGAGACTGTGCTACTGGCTTCGAGTCACCTGATTTACAGTTCCTGACGTGCTGCCCTCCAGATCTTTGGATTGTGACTGTGAACACCTCTCCATTAACCTTATCCCGAGTTTGTGTTTGCAGATCTCTCTCTAAAAACAATAGCTCACATGTCCTCCAGGATGGGGCCCCTAGAGTCACACCACAAGACTGTGCTTGCCATCCCCAAGGAAACTGGGCCCATCACAGTTGCCCAAACCCTCCTGATTAGGAGAAACCCGGAAGGCTCCTGAGCACATCCCAATATTGGAGGCTGCTCTGGATGCAAATGCACAGTCTGAAACACCCTGATCACCTCCATCCAGGCAGACACCCAAATCAATGGTCCTGAGTCAGATAATTGAACCTGACATGGCCCTAGGACCTCATTGGAAGAGGGATTAACTTTTCAGGCACCTGTCCTCAGAGGCCTCTTCTGGAATACCAACTTATGATACAAATTATGGCCCCTGAGCCCCAGGGTGGGAAATCCTCCATGGCCTCTTGACGCCACCTCTCCATTTGTTGGTCATCGTAGACACAAACTCCAGCCTGAGCAAACATCTGACATCCGCCCATATTCAGGCGCTGATATTGGAATCAGCTGCTGCACACTGGAACTGCCTTTCGCTTTGCAATGAATTTAAGCCTAGCTTCAGACTACAATTTCATCCTCACCCTACTGGTCTGCCATATCTCTTGATAGGGAATTCTGGAGCCACAATGCAACATTCTGCCTTCTTCATAGATAGAAGGACCTGGTGAGTCTGCCCATAAACTGCACATGAAGATCAATATACTCAGCCCAGGAGGGAACCCCTATTTATAGTTTGCCCTAGCCACTAGTGCTGTGTCTGACAGAGCCTGAGCCCCTACCTCGTGTCAGCAACCCAGAGGGTGGGGCCCACATTAACCATGTGAGACCGGCCATGGCCCAGGGCTGTCATTACTACCCATCCTTGGTATTCAGGCATCTGTCCCCTAGATCTTAGCTGGAATCCCTACCAATGGGGGGACCTGAAGCACAATAGAGAATTCATCCTTCGCCATGGCAGGAATCCTGGCTTTTGGATGGGTGTCCAACCCTAGGAATGGGAACTGGCTGCATGGCTGAGTAGACATCGCCCAATCCTGATGGCCTCCGGGGCACAAGCAGGCATTGGGACCCTCAGCTTGACCATACTTTCAAACAAACGCTCTCAGTTGCACCTCCAGGATCCCGCATTGCAGGCCTGGTATGGCCCTAGGCCTAAATATTAACCCTTGGTGGGATTTTCCAAGCACTTAGACCCAGAGCTCATCTCTGGAATGCCTGTTTTGGGGCACGCTTAAGCTGGAAAACAGTACTCATCCCTTCCCGGAGAAATCCAACAAACTATTGAGAACCGCCAGGATCCTTGAGAGGAGAAATCTCCCATGGACCCTTGAGACAACACCTGCAATAAAGGCCATTCTGGAAATTAAATACAGATACAATTACCTGTGCTACCACCTTTGAGTTACGTGATTTACAGTTCCAGACTTGCTGCCCTCCTGGTCTATGGATTGAGACTATGATCACCTTGCCACTAACCCTAACCTAAGTTTGTGTTTGCAGACTTCTCTCTCAAAATCATGGCGCACATGTCCTCCAGGATGGGGTCTCTGGAGTCACACCACAGGACAGTTCCTGCAATCCCCAAGGAAACTACCCATCACAGTTGTCCAAAAACCCCATATAAGGAGAAACCTGCAAGGAACCTGAGCCAACCCTAGTATTGGATGCCACTCTGGACTCAAATGCACAGTCTGAAACACCCTCATCACCTGCATCCAGTCAGACTCCAGAGTCAATGATCCTGAGTCAGAAGATTGAATGACATTCCCCTAGGGCCTCATTCAAACCCTTTATTAGGTTTTCAGGCTTCTGTCCTCAGAGACCTGTTCTGGATTACCAATTTATGATACAACATATGGCCGCTGAGCCCCACAACAGAATATCTCCTGCCCCCAGAAGCAATCCAGGCTCTTGGGCCTGTGTCAAATCCTCAGGCTAGATGAATCCTGCATGGCCCATTAACCACCAGCACATTCTAAGATCTCCCTGGTAACAAACCAACATTTTGACCCATCTTCATGAGGTTCCATGTCCAATCCAGTCTTTATTTCTTCGCCTCAAAGCCACCAGATGCCATGTTCCTTCGCTGTCATGGTCAATGAAGGTGTGCTTTCCAGTCACCCATGTGGGAGATCTATGCTATCCGAACTTTCGACATGGGGAACCATGGAGGAAACAAATCAGACTGCCCCTGTCTGGTAGAAGGAAACCTTGCTGTTTGGAGCATCTCAAAAACACCAGATTGGGAAATCCTCCATAACCTCTTGACGCCACCCCTCCATTTTTGTGTCATCATAGACACAAACTCCAGCATGAGCAAATATCTGACATCCACCCTCACTCAAGTGCTGAATATTGGATTCAAACATTGCACACTGGAAACTTCTTTCGCTTGATACAGAATGTAACCATAGCTTAGGTTTACAATTCCATCCTCAGCCTCCTGGTCCACAAGCCCTCTTGATAGTGAATTCTAGAGCCACAAAACAGCATTCTGCCTTCCCCTTACAAACAAGAAGGGCCTGGTGAGTCTGCCCAGAAACCATACATGAGGATCAATCTGCTCGGCACTCGAGGGAACCCCAATTTATAGGCTGCCCTGGGCACTAGTGCTGTGTCTGACAGAGCCTGAGCCAAGACCTAGTGTCAGCCACCCAGTGATCGGGGCCCATATCCACAATTTGATACTGGCCATGGCCCATGTCCATCATCTTTACCCATCCTTGGTATTCAGGCCTCTGTCCCCAGACCTTTGCTGGAATCCCCGCTAATGGGGGAACCTGAAGCACTATAGAGAACTCCTCTTTCCCCATGGCAGGATTCTGGCTGTTGGGATGGTTGTCCAACCCTCAAAGTGGGAGCCAGCTGCATGGCCAATGTGACCACGCCCACTCATGAGGGCCACCTGGGCATAAGCAAGTATTGTGACCCTCAGCCTGAGAATGATTTCAAACAAGACCTCTCAGTTGCACCTCCAGGATCCTGCATGCAGGCCTGGTAAGCCACTAGGCCCAAATCTTAACACTTGGTGGGATTTTCCAGGGGACCAAACCCAGAGTCCGTCTCTGGAATCCATATTTTGGGGCACCCCTAACATGAAAAACAGCACTCTTCCCTTCCCCGAAAAAGCCACCAACTATTGGGAGCCACCAGGATCCTTAGAGAGGAAAAATCTCCCATGGACCCATGAGGCCACAACTGCATTCTGAGGCCATCCTGCACACAATACAGAGAAAAAAGCCTGTGATTCTGCCTTTGAGTCACCCGATTAACAGTTCCTGAAGAGCTGCCATCCATGTCTATGCATTGGGCCTGTGATAACCTTGCCACTAACCCTAACCCAAGTTTGTGTTTTCAGACTTCCCTCCCAAAACCATGGCTCACATGCCCTCCAGTTTGTGATAACTGGAGCCACACCACGGGATTGTACCTGTCTTCCCAAAGGAAACTGTGATTGTCACTATTAAACAAACCCTCTAGATTAGGAGAAACCTGCAAGTCCCCTAAGCCCAGCCCAATATTGGAGGCCACTCTGGACGCAAATGCACAGTCTGACACACCATATCATCTACATCCAGGCTGATATCCAAGTCAATGGTCCTCAGACAGAAGATTGAACCTGACATGCTCCTAGGATTCACTGGAACACTAGAATAGGTTTTCAGGTATCTGTACTCAGAAGGCTGTTCTGCATATCAATGTATGATACAATATGGTCACTGAGCCACACAAAAGAACATCTCCTGTCCTTAGAAGAAAGCTGTGCTCTGGACCTGTGTCAAACACTCTGGGTAGATGAATCCTTCAAGGCCCCCTGGCAACCAGCACATTCTATGATCTCCCTGACAAAATACCAGCATTGTGACCCATCTTCATGAGACTCCATGACAACTCCAGCCCTTGGTACTTCGGCCCAGAGCCACCAGAATGAAACTGCCATGTTCCTCTGCTGCCATGGTCAATGTAGGTGTACTTTCCAGGCATCCAGCGGGAGTGCTCTGATACCAACTTTCCACATGGGGAACCCTGGAGGAAACAAACCAGACTCCCCTGTACGGTAAAAGGAATCTTTTCTGTATGGAGTATCTCAAGCCTGAGGGTGGGTAATCCTCCATGGCCTCTTGAGGCCACCCATCCATTTGTTGGTCATCATAGACACTAACTCCAGCGTGAGCAATCAACTGACATCTGCACTTACTCAAGTGCTGGATATTTGAATCAGCTGCTACACACTGGAATTGCCTTATGCTTGGCACTGAATTTAAAAGTAGCTTGGCGGGACGCCTGGGTGGCTCAGTTGGTTAAACAGCTGCCTTCGGCTCAGGTCATGATCCCAGCGTCCTGGGATCGAGTCCCACATCAGGCTCCTTGCTCCGCAGGGAGCCTGCTTCTCCGTCTGACTCTGCCTTCCACTCTGTCTGCCTGTGCTTGCTCTCGCTCGCTCTCTGACAAATAAATAAAATCTTGAAAAAAAAAAGTAGCTTGGGTTTGCAATTCCATCCTCACCCTGGTGTTCAGTAAGCTCTCTTGATAGGGAATTCTGAAGCCACAACACAGCATTCTGCCTTCCCCATAGCAAGAAAAAACAGCCTGGAGAGACTGCCCAGAAACCCTACATGAGGATAAATCTACACGACCCTCGAGTGAACCCCATTTATAGGTTTACCTGGCCACTAGCGCTGAGTCTGACAGAACCTCGTCTCTGACCTCGTGTCAGGACCCAGAGACTGGGCTCCAACTCCAAAATGTGAGACCAGCCATGTCCCAGGGCTGTCATCTCTACCCATTTTGATTCAGGCATCTGTCCCCAGACATTTGCTGAAATCCCTGCCAATGGGGGAACCAGAAGCACAATAGGGAAATCCTCCTTCCCCATGGCAGGAATGATGGCTCTTGGGATGGGTTTCCAGACCTCAGAGTGGTAGCCAGCTAAATGGCCAATGATAACCCGCCCACTCATGAGGGCCGCCCTGGACACAAGCAGGCATTGTGACCCCCAACATGAGCATGCTTTCAAACAAACACTCTCAGTTGCATTCCAGAATCCAAATTTGCAGGCCTGATATTCCCCTAAGCACAAATCCTAACACCTGGTGGGATTTTTCAGGGGACCAGAAACACAGCCTGTCTCTGGAATCCCTGTTTTGGGACACCCCTAAGATGGAAAATAGCACTCTCCCCTTCGCCAAGAAAGCCACCATAGTATAGGGAGCCGCTAGGATCCTTGAGAGGAAAAATCTCCCATGGATCCATGAGACCACACCTGTATTCCGAGGCCATCCTGGACACAAAAGCCAGATACACAAGCCTGTGCTACCACCTTCAAGGCAACTAATTTATAGTTCCAGACGAGCTGCCCTCCAGGTCTATGCATTGGGCCTGCGATCACCTCACCGCTAACCTTAACCCGAGTTTGTGCTTACAGACTTCTATCCCGAAACCATGGCTCATATTTCCTCCAGGATGGGGTTTCTGGAGCCACACCAAAGGACTGTGCCTGCCATACCCAAGGAAAATGTGTCCGTCACATTTGCCTAAAACTTCGAGATAAGGAGAAACCTGCAAGGCCCCTGAGCCCACCCCAATACTGGAGGCCCCTCTGGACACAAATGTGCATTCTGAAATACGCTGATCACCTGAATCCAGGCAGATACCCAAGTCAGTGTTTCTCAGTCAGAAGATTGAACCTGACATGCTCCTATGACCTCATTGTAACCCCTGATTAGGTTTTCAGGCATTTGTAATCAGGGACCTGTTCTGGAGTACCAACTTAAGATACAACATATGGTCCCTGATCCCCACAACAGAACATCTCCTTTCTCTAGATGGAAGCCGTGCTCTTGGAACTGTGTCAAACCCTCAGGGTAGATGAATCCTACTTGGCCCGTAGCCACCAGCAGAATCTAAGATCTCACTGGTAACAAGCCAGCATTGTGAGCGATCTTCATGAGATTCCATGTCAACTACAGGCCTTGGTACTTCACCCCAGAGCCTTCAGAAAGAACCTGCCATGTTCCTCAGCTGCAATGTTCAGTGGAAGTGTGCTTTCCAGGCATCCATGTGGGAGTGCTCTGCTACCCAAACTTTCCACATGGGGGACTCTCGAGCAAACAAATCTGACTGCCCTGTCCTGTAGAAGGAAACCTGGCTGTTTGGAGCATCTCACAAGCTCAAGTGTGGGAAATCCTCTATGACCTCTTTGCAACTCCTCTCCATTTGTCGGTCATTATAGACACAAACTCCAGCTTGAGCAAACATCTGACGTCTGTGCTTACTCAGGTGCTGGATATTCGAATCAGCCGCTGCACACTGGAAATGCCATTCGCTTGTCACTGAATTTATTCATAGCTTGGGTTTACAATTCCATCCTCACCTTACTGGTCCACAAGCCCTCATGATAGGGAATTCTGCAGCCACAACACAGCATTCTGCCTTCCCAATAGAAAGAAGAAGGGCCTGGTGAGTCTGCCCAGAAACTCCACATTATGATCAATCTACTTGTCCCTTGAGGGAACCCTGAATTATAGACAGCCCTGGCCCCTAGTGTTGTGTCTGACAGAGCCTAAGCCCCGACCTCGTGTCAGCCACCTAGAAGGCGGGGCCCATATCCCGCATGTTAGACTGGCCACGGAACAGAGCCGTCATCTTTACCCATCCTTGGTATTCAGGCATGTGTCCCCAGACCTTTCCTGGAATCCCTACCAATGAGGGAACCTGAATCACAATAGAGAAATCCTCATTCCCCATGGCAGAATTCCTGTAAGTTCGGAAGGGTGTCCAACACTCAGAGTGTTAGCCTACTGAATGGCCATTGAGACCACCCCCATTCCTGAGGGCCACCCTATGCAAAAGCTTGCATAGTGACCCTCAACCTGAGCATGCTTTCAAACAAACGCTCTCAGTTGTATCTCCAGGACTTGCATTGGAGGCCTGGTAAGCCCCTATGCCCAAATCATAACCCTTGGTGGGTATTTCCAGGTGCCCAGAGCCAGAGCACTTCTCTGCAATCCCTGTTATGGGACACCCTTAATATGGAAAACAGAACTCTTTCCTCTCTGAGAAAGCCACCACATTATAAGGAGCTGCCAGGATACTTGAGAGGAAATATCACCCATGGACACCTGAGACCACACCTGCATTCTTAGTCCATCGTGGATACACAATCCAGATAAAAAAGCCTGTGCTACCTCCTTTGAGGCATGCGATTTACATTTCACACGGAGCTTACCTCCAGGAGTATGCATTGGGCCTACAATCACTTCGCCACTAAACCTAACCCGCATTTGTGTTTGCAGACTTCCCTCCCAAAACCATGGCTCTCATGCCCTCCAGCATGGGGTCTCTGGAGCCACACCACAGGACTGTGCCCACCATTGCCAAGGAAACTGTGCCCATCAAATTGCCCTATCTTTCCAGATTAGGAGAAACCTGCAAGGCCCCTGAGCCCACCCCAATACTGGTTGCCACTCTGTACACAAATGCACAGTCTGGAACACCCTGATCACCTACATCTAGGCAGACTTTGAAGTCAATGATACTGAGTCAGAGGATTGAACCTGACATTCCGTTAGGATTTTATTGGAACCCTAGATTAAATTCTCAGGCATCTATCCTCAGAGGCCTGTTCTGCAATACCAAATTATGATACATTTGGTCCGTTAGCCCCACATCAGAACATCTCTGGTCCGAGAAGGAAACCGTGCCCTTTGACCAGTGTCAAACCCTCAGGGTAGATGAATCCTACATGGTCCCTTAGCCACCAGCACACTGTAAGGTCTCCATGGTAACAAACCTGCATTATGACCCATCTTCATGAGACTTCATGTCAACTCCAGGCCTTGGTAATTCGCCCAAGAGCCACCAGAACGAATTGGCCATGTTTCTCAGCTGCAATTTTAATGGAGGTGTGCTTTTCAGGCATTCACGTGGGAGTGCTCTGCTACCCAAACTTTCCACATGGGGGACCCTGCAGCAAATAAACCAGACTCCCCCTGTGTGGTAGAAGGAAACTTTACTGTTTAAAGCATCTCACAAGCCCCAGCATGTGAAATCCTCCATGGCCTCTTGACGCCACCCCTCCATTCATCGGTCATCATAGACATAAACTCCAGCATGAGGAAATGTCTGACTTTCACCTTTACTCAGGTGCTGGATATCTGGAATCAGACACTGCACAATGGAACTGCCTTTTGCTTGGCACTGAATTGAACCTTAGCTTGAGTTTACAATTCCATCCTCACCCTACTGGTCCCCAAGCCCGCTTGATAGGGAATTCTGGGGCCACAACGCAGCTTTTTGACTTCCCCTTAGAAAGAAGAAGGGCATGGTGATTCTGCCCAGAAACTCTGCATGAGGATCAATCTGCTCAGCCCTTGAGGGATCCCTGATTCATACTCAGCCCTGACCACTAGTTCTGTTTCTGACAGAGCCTGAGTGCTCAATTCATGTCAGCTACTCAGAGAGTCAGGCATGTGAGACTGGCCATGTCTCAGGTCCCTCATCTCTACCCATCCTTGGTATTCAGGCATCTGTCCCCAGACATTTGCTAGAATACCTGCTAATGGGGGAACCTGAGGCACAATAGAGAATTCTTCCTTTTCCATGGCAGGAATCCTGGTAGTTGGGATGGGTGTCCTACATTAAAGTGGTAGCCAGCTGCATGGCCAAGGAGACAACTCCCACTCATAAGGGCTGCCCTAATCACATCAGGCATTGTGACACTCAGACTAGCATGCTTTCAAACAAACGCTCTCAGTTGTACCTCCAAGTCACACATTGTAGGCCTGGTACTCCCCTAGGCCCAAATCCTAATCCTGGTGGGATTTTCCAAGCACCCAGACTCACAGCCCTTCTCTGGAATCCCTTTTTAGGGAACATCTAAGATTGAAAACAGCACTCTTCCATTCAAACGAGAAAGCCACCATACTATTGGGAGCTTCCAGGATCTGTAGAGAGGAAAATACTCTCATGGAAACATTAGAACACACCTGCATTCCAAGGCTATCATGGACACACAATCCAGATACAAAAGCCAGTGCTAGTGCCTTCGAGGTACGTGATTTACAGTTCCTGACGATCTGCCCTCCAGGTCTATGCATTGGGCCTACGATCACCTCGCAACTCAACCTAATCCGAGTTTGTGATTGCAGACTTCTCTCCCAAAACCATGGCTTACATGCCCTCCACGATGGAGTCTCTGGAGCCACACCACAGGACTGTGCCTGCCACCCCCAAAGAAACCGTGCCCACAAATTTTCCTAAACCTTCAAGATTAGGAGAAACCTGCAAGGCCCCAGAGCCCACCCCAATATTGGAGGCCACTCTGTACACAAAGGCACAGTCAGAAACACCCTGATTGCCTACATATAGGCAGACACCGAAGTCAATGGTCCTGAGTCTGATGATTGAACCTGAAATTCCCCTTGGACTTCATTGGAACCCTAGATAAAGTTTTTAGGCATCTGTCCTCGGATGCCTGTTCTAGAATTCCAACTTATGATACAACATTTGGTCCGTGAGCCCCACAACAGAACATCTCCGATACCCAGAAAAAAACCGTGTTCTTCGACCGGTGTCAAACCATCGGGATAGACTAATCATACATGGCCCCTTAGCCACCAGCACATAGTAAGATTTCCGTGGTAACAAAACTGCATTGTGACCCAACTTCATTAGAAACCAGGCCTTGGTACTTTGCCCTAGAGCAACCAGAAAGAACCTGCCATGTTCCTTAGGTGCAATGGTCAATGTAGGTGTGCTTTCCAGTATCCACGTGCGAGTACTATGCTACCCAAACTTTGCACATGGGGGAACCTGGTGTAAACAAACCAGACCTCCCCTGTCCAGTAGAAGGAAACCTTATGTTTGGATCAACTCACAGGCCTCAGCGTGTAAACTGCTCCATGGCCTCTTGATGCCACCACTCCATTGGTCAGTCATCATAGACACAAACTCCAGTCTAAGCAAACATCTGACATGCACCCTTATCCCGGTGCTGGATGTCTTGAATAAACCACTGCACATTGGATCTGCCTTCCACTTGGCACTGAATTGAACCATAGCTTGTGTTTACAATTCCATCCTCACCTGACTGGTCCCTAAGCCCTCTTGATAGGGAAATCTGGGGCCACAACGCAGCATTCTGCCTTCCCCATCGAATGTAGAAATGCCTGGTGAGTCTGCCCTGAAAACCCACATGAGGATCAATCAGGTCGGCCCTCGAGTCAACACCGATTTATAGGCTGCCATGGCCACTAGTGCCGTGTCTGACAGAGCCTGAGCTCGACTGAGTTTCAGCCACTAGAGAGCAGGCCCCATATCTAGCATTTGGGATTGCCATGGCCCAAGTATGTCATCTCTACCCATCCTTGATATTCAGGCACCTGTCCCCAGACCTTGGCAGGGATCCCTGCCAATTAGGGAACTTGAAGCACAATAGAGAACTCTTCTTTCCCCATGGCAATAAACCTGGCTTTTGGGATGGGTGTTCTACCCTCAAAGGGGGAGCCAGTTACAACATCAATGACACCACACACACTCCTGAGGACTACCCTTGGCACAAACAGGCATTGTGACCCTCACCCTGAGTATGCTTTCAAAAAATCCCTCTCAGATTCACCACAATGATCCCTCATTTCAGGCCTGGTATGCCTGTAGGTTCAAATCATAAAACTTGGTGGGATTTTCGAGGTGCCCAGACCCAGAGACCATCTCTGGAATTTTTGTTTTGGTGCACCCTTCAGATGGAAAACAGCACTCATCCCTTCCCCAAAAATGTCACCAAATTATGAGGAGCCACCAGGATCCATAGAGAGGCAATGTCTCCCATGGACCCATGAGAACACACCTGCATTCCGAGGCCATCCTGGACACACAATCCGGAGAGAAAAGCCTGTGCTACTGCCTTCTATTCACCCTAATTACAGTTACAGATGAG
Organism: Mustela nivalis; assembly: GCF_964662115.1. NCBI lineage: Eukaryota > Metazoa > Chordata > Mammalia > Carnivora > Mustelidae > Mustela > Mustela nivalis. The sequence continues at coordinate 349,077 of NW_028136252.1, read as the reverse complement.
CTGCTCTCAAGGTATATGCATTGGGCCTGTGATCACCTCGCCACTCACCCTAATTCAAATTTGTGTTTGCAGACTTATCTACCAAAACCATGGCACACATGCCCTCCAGGATGGGGTCTCTGGATCCACACTGCAGGACTGTCCCTGCCATCCACAAGGAAACTGTTTCCATCACAGTTGCCCAAACTGTCTAGATTAGGAGAAACCTACAAGGCCTCTGGGCCTACCCCAATTTCGGCGGCCGCTCTGAACACAAATGCACAGTCTGAAATACCCTGATCCCCTACATCCAGGAACACAGCCAAGTCAATGGTCCTGAGTCAGAATAATGAACCTAACATGCCCCTAGGACGTCATTGGAACCATTGATTCGGTTTTCAGACATGTGTCCTCAGAGGCCTGTTCTAGAATGCGAACTTATGATACAACATGTGGTGGCTGGGCCACACAACAGAACATCTCCTGTCCCCAGAAGGAAACCGTGCCCTACAATCTGTGCAAAATCCCAGAGTAGTAGATTCCTGCACAACTACTAAGCCACCAGCACATTCTAAGATCTACCTGGTAACAAACCAGCTGTGTGGCCCATCTGCAAGAGATTCCATGTCAAATCAAGGACTTGGTACTTTGCTACAGAGACACCAGAATAAAGCTGCCATGTTCTTCAGTTGCAATGGTCAATGAAGCTGAACATTCCAGGCATCCATGCGGTAGAGCTCTGCTACCCAAACTTTCCACATGGGGGACCCTGGAGCAAATAAACCACACTCCACCTGTCCAGTAGAACGAAACCTTGCTATTTGGAGCAGCTCATGAGTCTCAACGTGAAAATCCCTCCATGGCTTCTTGACGCCACCCCTCCATTTGTCAGACATCATAGACACAAACTCCAGTGTGAGCAAATATCCGACGTCCTCCCTTACTAAGGTGCTGGATATCTCGAAAAAGCTGCTGGACACAGGAACTGCCTTCCGCTTGGCAGTGAATTGAACTGTAGCTTGTGTTTACAATTCCTTCCTCACCCGACTGGTCCCCAAGCCTTCTTGATAGCGAATTATGGAGACACAACACAGCATTCTGCCTTCCCGATAGAAACAAGTGCCTGGTGAGTCTGGCCAGAAACCCCACATGAAGATCAATCTGCTCGGCCCTATATCGGAGGGACCCTGATTTATAGGTTGCCCTGGCCACTAGTGCTGTGTCTGACAGAGCCTGAGCCCAGACCTAGTGTCAGTCACCAGAGTTTGAGCCCCACATCTAGCATTTGGGATTGCCATGGCTCAAGTATTTCATCTCTACCCATCCTTGGTATTCAGGCACCTGTCCCCAGACCTTTGCTGGAATCCCTGACAATGGGGCATCCTGAAGCACAATAGAGAACTCCTCCTTCTTCATATCAGGAAACTTGGCTGTTAGGATGGGTGTTCAACCCTGAAAGTGGGAGTCATTTACAAGTCCAGTGAGACCACACAAACTCCTCAGGGATGCCCTGGAGGCAAACAGGCCTTGTGACCCTCAGCCTGAGCATGCTTTCAAACAATCCTTCTCTGTTGCACCACCATGAACCCGCATTGCAGGCCTAATATGCCCCTAAGCCCAAATCCTAGCACATGTTGTGATGTCCCAGATGCCATGAACCAGAGCCCGTCTCTGGAATCCCTGTTTTGGGGCACCCATAAGGTGAAAAACATCACTCTCCCCTTCCCCGAAAAAGCCACCAAACTATGGAGAGCCACCAGGATCCATAGAGAGGAAAAGACTCCCATGGACCCATGAGACCACACCTGCATTCCAAGGCCATGCTGGACACACAATCCAAAGAGAAAAGCCTGTGCTACTGCCTTCCAGTCTCCCTAATTATAGTTCATGAAGAGCTTCCCTCCAGGTCTACGCATTGGGCCTGTGATCACCTCGCCACTCACCCTAATTTGTATTTGTGTTTGCAGACTTCTCTCCCAAAACCATGGCTCACATGCCCACCAGAATGTTATCTCTGAAGCCACAACACAGAACTCTGGCTGCCAGCCCCAAGGACACTGTGCATATCAGATTTGCCCAAACCTTCCAGATTAGGAGAAACCTGTGTGGCCCCTGAGCCCACACCAATATTGCCGGCCACTCGGGATGGAAATGCGCAGTCTGAAACACCCTTATCACCTACATCCAGGGAAATAGCCAAGTCAATGATCGTGAGATAGACGATTGAACCTAAAATGCCCCTAGGCTCTCAATGGAACCCCATTAGGTTTTTAGGCATCTGTCCTCAGGGGCCTGTTCTGAAATACCAATCTATGACACATCATGTGGTCTCTGAGCCACACGACAGAACATCCCCTGTCCCCAAAAGAATACCATGCTCTTCGACCTGTGCCAAACCCTCAGGGTAGGAGAATCCTGCATGGCACCTTAGCAACCAGCACATTCTAAGTTCTCCCTGGTAACAAACAAGCATTGTGACCCATCTGCAAGAGATCCCATGTCAACTCAAGGCCTTGGCACTTTGTCCCAGAGCCACCAGAACGAATCTGCCATGTTCCTCAGCTGCAATTGTCAATGGAGGTGTGCTTTCCTGGCATCCATGCCGGAGAGCTCTTCTTCACAAACTTTCCACATGGGGAAACCTAGAGTAAACAAACCAGACTTCACCTACACTGTACAAAGAAATGTTACTTTTTGCAGCAGTTCACAGGCCTCAGCATGTGAACTCCTCCATGGCCTCTTTATACCACCCCTCCACTTGTCGGTCATCATAGACAAAAACTTTAGTGTGAGCAAGCATCTGACATCCACCCTTATTCCAGTGCTGGATGTCTCGAGTAAACTGCTACAAATTGGAACTGCCTTCTGCTTGGCACTGAATTGAACCATAGCTTTTGTTTACAATTCCACCCAAAACTGACTGGTTCCCAAGCTCTCGTGATTGGGAAACCTGGAGCCACAACACAGCATTCTGCCTTCCCTATTGAATGAACAAATGCCTGGGAATCTTCCCAAGAAACTCCACATGAGGATCAATCTGCTCCGCCCTCGAATCTACTCTGATATAAAGGCTGCCATGGCCACTAGCGCTGTGTCTGACAGAGCCTGAGCCCCGACCGAGTTTTAGGCCTCATATCTAGCATTTGGAATTGCTATGGCCCAAGTACGTCATCTCCACCCATCCTTGGTATTCAGGCACCTATCTCGAGACCTTGCTGGAAACCCTGCTAATGGGGCAACCTGAAGCACAGAGGAACCTGACAGAAGAGAACTCATCCTTCCTCATGGCAGGACATTTGGCTGTTGGGTTGGGTGTCCAACTCTCTAAGAGGGAGCCAGATATATGACCAATGAAACCACTCCCACTCCTGAGAGCCGCCATGGGAGCAAACAGGCATTGTGAGACTCAGCCTGAGCAAGCTTTCAAACAATCCCTCTCAGTTGCACCATCATGATCCTGCATTGCAGGCCTCATACACCCCTAGGTGCAAATCCTAACCCTTGGTGGGAAGTCCCAGATGCCCAGAAAAAGAGCCTGTATCTGGAATCCCTGTTTGGGGGCACCCATAAGATGGAAAACAACACTCTTCCCTTCCCCAAAAAAGCCACCAAACTATGAGCTGCACAGATCCATAGAGAGGAAAAGTTTCCCATGGACCCATGAGACTATACCTGCATTCCAAGGCCATCCTGGACACACAATATAGAGAGAAAAGCCTGTGCTACTGCCTTCCAGTCACCCTAATTACTCCTGACAAGCTGCACTGCAGGTCTACTCATTGGGCCTGTGATCACCTTTCCACTAACCATAACCCACATTTGTGTTTGCAGACTTCTCTCCCAAAACCATGGCTCATATGCCCTCCAGGACAGGGTCTCTGGATCCACAACACATGACTGGGCCTGCCATCCCCAAGGAAACTGTGCCCGTCAAACCTGCCCAAACCTTCCAGTTTAGGAGAAACAAGCAAGAGCCCTGAGCCCGACCCAATATTGTCGGCAGCACTGGACACAAATGCCAGTCTGAAACGCCCTGATCACCTACATCCAAGCAGACAGCCATTTCAATGTTCCTGGGTCAGAAGATTGTACCTGACATGCTCCTAGGACGTCATTGGAACACTAGATTAGGTTTTCAGGCATCTGTCCTCAGGGTCCTGTTCTGAAATACCAACTTAGGATACAACATGTGGTCCCTGAGCCACACAATAGAATATCTCCTGTCCCCAGTAGGAAACCATGCCCTTCGACCTGTGCCAAACCCTCAAGATTGGAGAATCCTGCACAGCACCTTAGACACCAGCACAAACTCTAGTTTGTGCGTTGACCCATACCACAAGCTTTCCATCTGATGGACAGTCGAGTCCTGTTGAATGGCTCCAGGATGTCCCATACGGAAAGACTGGAGAGCAGGATTCGAAGGATGGATGCCTGTACAGCATACCTCACATTCCCATTGGCTCTTTGTGACAAGACATGTTTGAACTACTGGCTCTGGGGCGAGCTAACTAGGGGGCTGAATTGAAATGGACTCTCCTGCGGATGGGTCATAATGTGGGTTTGTGTGCATGGAGACCTTGGAATATGTTGGCAGCTCAGGGGCCATGAAGTATTCGCCTAACCGAAGGGTGTAATATTGCTCCAATTAAAAAGAGATCCCTATGTGGAGATGAGACAGGTTCTCTTTGGTGCCTCAGAAAAGCCCCAGATACTGGTCTTCAAACCAGTTCTCTGAGTAGAGACACCTGGAAACCAAAGCTAGGGTTCAGATTAGAGCCTAGATGCCTGTCCGTTTCAATCTTCTGTCTCTGGGGACACTGTCTGAGTATCTAAGTGAAGATAGTTGCTCAGCTGGTGTCAGAGTGCCCCTCTTAGTCCATGGCCGAGGCATGGCCTTGGAGACCTTATTGGATTCTCCTAATCTCTAGGGTTGTGGCCAATGGATTGGGTACAGTTTTCTTGGAGAGGACTGGCACAGTCCTTCAGTGTGTCTCCATAGGCCCTAGCCTGGAGGGTGTGTGGGTCCGGGCTGTGGGTACAGAAGTCTGAAAACACAAACTCGGCTTGGGTGTGGAGCCGAGAGCATGGCAGGAAGGACCCACAGACCGTGAGAGGAGATCCTCAGCTTATGAAAGAAGGGCAAATGGGAGGCAGTCACGCAAGCTTTTGTCTTTGGATGTTTTGTCTCCCATAGCCGTGGAATGTAGGGGTGACCTCAGGGGCTATGGAAGAGTCTCCCTCTCTGAGGAGTTGGTCCAGCTCTTAAGATTTTGGGGACATTTTGTGGGAAGGGTGGAGTCCTGCTGTCTGGCTCAGGTGTTCTTCCAGGAGAGGGACTCCAGATCACAGTCCTGGGTTCGAGCAAATGGAATACTCGAGCTCTTGTGAAGATTGGGATCATAGGGGCTTGGCAAGCCCCATTTGCGGGCTCTTGGTCGAGGCCCTGAGAGACCTTACTTCGACATGGGGCCCATGCTGATGGTCCCAATGCGAGTTTGTACCCAAGGAGGCACTCAAGTTTAGGCTGAAGGTATGACTCCATGCCAACAGCAAGCTTTCCAGCCATGGGGAAGGAGAAGATCTGATTTGTGCTTCAGTTACCCACGTTTGCCAGGATTTGATATAATATCTAGGGTCAGATGTCTGAAAACCCAGGTTGGGAAGAGATGACGGCATAAGACCATGGCCTGTCTGATGTGCTTAGTGTGCAGCCAGCTGTTTCTTTGTCTGTCGGGACGTCAGGCTGTGTCAGACAGAGCATTACTGACCAGGGTAGCCTTTCCAGTTAGGGTGCGGTCGAGGCCAGAGCTGGTTGGTTCTCATTTGTGGTTTCTGGAGAGCCCCATAGGGCAACGTTTTTCTTCTGGTGGGCAGGCAGAAAACTGTGTTGTGGTTCTGGAATTCCCAGTCTGGAGGGCTTGTTTGCCAGGAGTGTGAAGAGGGAAGTCTGAAAACACAAGCTAGCGTTAGGTTTGTGGCCGAGGGCATGGCAGGCCCACTCTGCAGAGACTGAATCGAGATCTCCTGCATCTGAGGTCAGGGCGAGTATCAGACGTTGCCTCAGGTTGGAGTTTGTGTCCATTATGGCCCCTTCCTGAAGGGGGTGGGGGCGTCATGAGGCCAGGGAGGTTTCCCAACGCTGGGAGTTATGAGCTGCCCCAAACATCAAGGTTTCCTCTGTAGGACAGTCGAGTCCTATGAGATGGTTCTAGGATGACCCCTACAGAAAGACTCGAGAGAAGGGGTCTAAGCATGAATGTCTGCAAATGCCACCTCACATTCCCACTGGCTGCTTGGAGCAAGGCAGGCTCAATCTGCAGGCTCTTGGGCGGGTTTCTCAGAGGGCTGAGTAGAAATGGACTCTCCTGAGGATGAGTCATACTGTGGGTTGGTGGCCATGGAGACCTTGGAATGTGGCGGGGGCTCAGGGACTCTGCAGGTTTCTCCAAACCGAAGGGTTTGACACAGCTCCAACAATGAAGCTTCCCATGTGGAGACGATAGTTGTTCTGTTTGGTGTCTCAGGAAAGCCCCAGATCTGGTCTTCAAACCCAGGCCTCTGAGGAGTGACACCTGGAAACCAAAGCAAGAGTTCAGATTAGGGCCCAGGGGCCTGTCTGGTTCAATCTACTGTCTCTGCCAACGTCTGTCTGTGTTTCTGCATGGAGGTAGTTGCTCAGCTTGTGTCAGGATGCCTTTGTCCATAGAGGCTTATAGTAGTGGGATGTCCTCGGGGGCCTTGATGTTTCTCCTATTCTGTGGGGTTATGGGCAATGGAATGGGCATAGTCTCCTTGGAGAGAGCAGGACAGTCCTGTGGTGTGGCTCCAGAGGCCCCAGCCTGGCGGCTGTGTGGGCCAGGGCTGTGGGGACAGACATCCAAAAACACAAACTCGGCTGAGGTTTGGGGCTGAGGTTATGGCAGGAGTGATCTACAGTCCGTGAGGGGAGCTCATTGTGATTAGAAAGTAAGGCGAGTGAGAGGCGGTCGTTCAGGCTTATGTCTCTGGATGTTATATTCATGATGGTCATTTAATGTAAGCATGGTCTCATGGGCCATGGAAGTCTCCCTCTCTGGTGATTTGTCCGGCTCCCAAGAGATTGGGGTCATTTTGTGGGAAGGGAGGAGTCCTGTTTTCTGCCTCATGTGTCCCCACAATAGAGGGATTCTAGAGCAGAGCACTGGGTACATACAACTGGAATACCCACCCTCTGGTTAGGCCTGGGGTCCATTGGGCATGGCAAGCCCATATGCAGATTCTTGGTCCAGCCACTGAGAGACGTTACTTGAATAGTGGACTCATGCTGAGGGTCACAATGTGTGTTTGTGCCCAAGGTGGTCCTCAATATTGGGCGGGACCTCATTGAGCTTGCAGGTTTCTCCTACAGTGAACCTTGGACATGCCAACCTCAGGGTTTCTTGCCATGGGGAAGGAGGAGTTTTGATTTCTGCATCACGTTCACCTCTGGGCACTAATTGGAGATAAGGTCTAGGTTCTGAAGCCTGAAAACCGAGGTTTGGAAGAGATGACGACCTAAGGCCATGGCGGGTCCGATGTGTTCAGTTTGGGGCCAGCTTTCTAGGTGTCGTTCAGGAGGTCTGCACTCAGGCTGTGCCAGACAGGGCATTCGTGCCCAGATACGCTGTATAATTGGGGTACAGTTGAGTGGCATGCAGAAGATAATTATTTGGGGTTTCTCCGTAGCCCCATAAGGCAAAGTCTTTCTTCTGGAGGGCAGGCAGAGTGCTGCATTCTGGCTCCGGAACTGCCAAACTGGAGGCCTTGCGGCCAGGAATGCAAGGATGTAAGTCTGAGAACTGAAGCTTTGCTTTGGTTTCAGGGCGAGGAAATGGCAGGCACACTCTGCAGAGCTGAATTGAGATTTCATGCATCTGAGGTCAGGGCGAGGTTCATATATTGGCTCAGGTTGGAGTTTCTGTCCATGATGGCCCCTTCATGAAGGGGGGTCATCACACCGCCATTGATGTTTTCCCATGATGGCAGTAGTGAGATGCTCCAAACCACAAGGATTTTCTGCGGGTCAGTTGAAACCTATTGGATGGCTCCAGGACATCCCATATGGAACAATTGCAGAGCAGGGTTCTAAGGATGGATGCCTGGGCATCCGGCCTTGCATTCCAATTGTCTCCTAGCGAAACGGCACGTTTGATTGCTGCCTATGATGTAGCAGCCGAGGGGGCTGAGTTGAAATGCATTCTCCTGAGGATCGGTCCTAATGTGGGATTGTGTCCATGGAGACCTTGGAATGGGGCAGTGGCACCAGGGCTCTGAAGGATGCTCCTAACCAGAGGTTTTGACACAGCTCCAAGAAGCATTTTTCCCATGGGGAAACAAGATTTGTTCTCATTGGTGCTTCAGTAACCCCCAATATGCTGGTATTGGAAACCAGAACTCTGAGGAGAGATGCCTGGAAACCAAGGCAATGGATCTGATTAGGGCCTGGGGCCTGTCTGGTTTAATCTTCTTCTCTCGGTTCATCTGTCTATGGGATTGAGTGGAGGTAGTTCCTCAGCTGGTGTCAGATTGCCCCTATTTGTCCTGGGCAGTCTACACTATTGGGATGGCCACTTTGACTTTGGAGGTTTCTCCTAATTTGCAAGTTTGTGGCCAATGAAATGGGCAGAATTCCTTTGGGGAGGGAAGGCACAATCCAGAGGTCTGGCTCTAGGGGCTCAAGCATGGAGGGTGTGTGGGTCAGAGCTGTGGGGACAGAAGTCTGAAAACAGAAACTCGTCTTAGGTTTGGGGACATAGGTATGGGAGGCCCGATCTACAGAGTGAGTGTGAGGCACTTGCTCAGGCTTTTGACTCTGGATTTTGTGTCACTGATGGCCGTGGAATGTAGGGGCGTCCTCATGGACCATGGGTGAGACTTCCTCTATGGGGATTTGGATGATCCCAATATTTTGGGGTCATTCCGTGGGATGGGAGGAGTCCATTCTGTTTTTTTTTTTTGTTTTTTTTTTTTTTTTTTTTTACCTCAGGTGTGCCACTAAAGAGGGATTCCAGAGCAGAACCCTGGGAAGGGGCGACTGGACAACCCGAACTCTGTATAAGATTGGGGGCCTAAGGGCATGGCAATCCCCATATGGGGTACCTTGGTCCAGCCACTGAGAGGTCTTACTTGAGTACAGTGCTCACACTGAGGGTCACAATGCATGTTTGTGCCCAATGTAGGCATCAAGCATGGGCGGGGACTCATGGGCCATGCTTGATTCTCCTACACTGAACTTTGGACAACATACGAACCACAAGGTTTCTTTCCATGGGGAAGGAGGAATTCTGATTTCTGCATCATGTTCACCCCTGGGCAGTGACTGGAGATAAGATCTAAGTTCTGAATCCAGAAAATCGAGGTTGGGATGAGATGATAACCTAAGGTCATGGAGGGTCCGATGTGCTCAGTGTGCGGTCAGCTTTCTGGGTGTTGTTCAGGAGGTATGGATTCAGGCTGTGTCAGACAGTGCATTAGTGCCCAGGTTAGAATGTATAATTTGGGTACAGTTGAGTTCCATGTAGGTTCATCCTCATTTATTGTGTCAGGGAAGCTCACTGGGGAAAAATTTTTCTTCTGGTGGGCAGGCAGAGTGCAGCATTGTGGGTCCAGAATTGCCAAACTTGAGGGCGTCGGGACCAGGAGTGTGAGGACGTAAGTCTGAGATCATAAGCTAGACTTAAGTTTCAGGGCGAGGGCACGGCAGGCACCCTCTGCAGATCCGAATCAAAATCTCATTCATCTGAAGTCAGGACGAGGATCAGACTTAGGCGCAGGTTGGAGTTTCTGTCCATGATGGCCCCTTCATCAAAGGGGTGGAATCTCGAGGCCATGGAGGTTTTCCCACGTTGGGAGTTGTGGGATGCTCCAAACTGCAAGGATTCCTTCTGCGGGAAAATTGAGAACTGTTGGATGGCTCCAGGACATCCCATATGGAATGACTCCAGAGCCGGGTTCTAAGGATGGATGCCTGAGCAGACTGCCTCTTACACCAATTGTCTCCCTGCCACAAGACAGGTACGATCTGATGGCTATGCAGGAGCAATCGTGGGAGCTGAGTTGAAATGGACTCTCCTGAAGATGGGTCTTAATGTGTGTTTGTGTCCATGAGGACGTTGGAATGGGGTGGTGGCCCCAGGGCTCTAAAGGATTCTAACCGGAGATTTTGAAACAACTCGAAAGAGCAAGTTTTCCATGTGGAGACAAGATTTGTTCTAATTGGTGCCTCAGGAAACCCACATATGCTGGTATTAGAACCAGGCCTCTGAGGAGAGATACATAGAAACCACGGCAATGCATCCAATTAGGTCCTAGGAGCCTCTCTGGTTCAATCTTCTTCTCTGTCGACATCTGTCTATTTTATGAAATGGAGGTAGTTGCTCAGCTGGTGTCAGACCGCTCCTGTTTGTCCGGGCGGCCTACACTATAGGGATGGCCTCGGGGACTTTGGAGGTTTCTCCTAAATTGTATGATTATGGACAATGGCATGGGCAGAATTCCTGTGGAGTGGGCAGGCACAGACCTTATGTGTGGCTCCAAGGGCCCAGCCTTGAGGGTGTGTGGGCAAGGACTGTGGGGACAGATGTCTGAAAACACAAACTCAGCTTAGCTTTGGGGATGTAGGTATGGCAGGTCCGATTTACAGACTATGAGGAGAACTTTTTGGGATATGAATAAAGGGTGAAAGTGTGACACTTGTCAGGCTTTTGCCCCTGGATTTTGTGTCAATGATGGCTGTGGAATGTCGAGGAGTCCTCATGGGCCATGGAAGAGTCTTTCTCTCTGTGGATTTGGCCAGATCCCAATTGTTTTGGGTTAATCTGTGGGATTTAGTTTTGTTAACTAAGGTGTCCCACCAAAAGAGGGATTCCAGAGCAGAACCCTGGACAACAAGAAATCTAACTAAAAATACGGGCCTAGGGGCATGGCAAGCCCAATATGCCTTCTAATGGTCCAGCCACTGAGAGGCCTTCATTGAGGACAGAACTCATGCTGAGGGTCACAATGCGTGTTTATGCCCTCGTGGTACTCAAGCATGGGTGGGGACTCATGGTGCATGCTTGTTTCTCCTACACTGAATGATAGTCAACATGTCAACCACATGAGTTCTTGCCATGGGGAAGTATTAATTCTGATTTCTGCATGTCATTCACCCCTGGGCAGTGATTGGAGATAAGGTCTAGGTTGTGAAGTCTGAAAACCGAGGTTGGGAAGAGATGACGACCTAAGACCATGTTGTGTCCGATATGCTCAGCGTGGAGCCAGCTGTCTGGGTGTTGGTCGGGAGGTCCAAGCTTGGGCTGTGTCAGACAGGGCATTAGTGCCCAGGGTAGATTGTATAATTGGGGTACAACTGAGTGCCGTGCAGGTTGATCTTTATTTGGTATTTCTGGTTAGCCCCAAGGGCAATGTTTTTCTTCTGGAGAACAGGCAGAGTGCTGCATTGTGGCTCCGGAATTTCCAAAGTGGATGCCTTGTGGACGGGGAGTGTGAGGACGGAAGTCTGAGAACACATGTTAGGCGTAGGTTCTGGGCGAGGGCACGGCAGGCACCCTCTGCAGATCTGAATCGGGATATCATGAATCTGAAGTTAGGGCGAGGTTCAAACCTAGGCTTAGGTTTGAATTTCTGTCCATTCTGGCCACTTTATGAAGGGGACAGCATCTCCAGTCCATGGAGGTTTACCCAAAATGGAAGTTGTGAGATGCTCCAAACAACAAAGATTCCTTCTGATCAACAATTGAGACCTTTTGTATCACTCCAGTACATACCATACAGAATGACACCAGAGCAGGGATCTTAGGATGGATACATGGGAAGCCCGCCTCACATTGCAGTTGTCTCCTAGCAAATAGACAGGTTTGATATGCTGGCTCTGTCAGAGCAACCAAGGGGGCTGAGTTGAAATGGACTCTCCTGAGGATGGATGCTAATGTGGGTTTGTGTCCATGGAGACCTTGGAATGGGGCGTTGGTGCATGGGCCCTGAAGGATTCTCCTAACCGGAGGTTTTGAGACATCTCCAAAGGACAAGTTTCCCATGTGGAGACGAGATTTGTTCTAATTCGTGCCTCAGGAAACCCCCATATACTGTTATTGGAATATAGGCCTCTGAAGAGAGATAACTGGAAACCAAAGCAATGGCTCCGTTTAGAGCCTAGGGGCCTGTCCGGTTGAATCTTCTTCTCTGTGTACATCCATCTAAGGTATTAGTGGAGTTAGATGCTCAGCTGGTGTCAGATGGCCCTTGTTTGTCCCAGGCGGCCTACACTATTGTGAAGGCCTTGGGGACTTTGGAGGTTTCTCCTAATTTTATGATTATGGACAATGGAATGGGCAGAATTCCCGTGGAGAGGGAAGGCACAGTTTTGATGTGGCTCCAGGGGCCCCAGCCTGCAGGGTGTGTGCCTCAGGACTGTGGAGACAGAAGTCTAAAACACAAACTCAGTTTAGGTTTAGGGACGTAGGTATGGCAGGCCCGATCTACAGACCGTGAGGAGAATTCTTCCAGATATGAAGAAAGAGAGATTGTGAGGCACTTGTTCAGGCTTTTGTTTCTGGATTTTGTGTCAACGATGGGCGTGGAATGTCAGGGAGGCCTCATGGGCCATGGACGAGTCTTCCGCTCTGTGGATTTGGCCCGATTCCAATTGTTTTGGGTCAAACTGTGGGATGGGAGGAGTCCTTTCAGTTTTGTTACCTCAGGTGTCCCACCAAAAGAGGGATTCCAAAGCCGAGCCCTGGGGAGGGGAGACTGGACAACCAGAAATCTGGTTAAAAATTGGGGCCTAGGGGCATGACAAGCCCAATATGCTGTCTTTTGGTCCAGCCACTGAGAGGCCTTACTTGAGAACTGGGCTCACGTTGAGGGTTAGAATGCATGTTTGTGAACGACTTGGTCCTCAAGCATCTGCAGGGCCTCATGGGCCACACTGGTTTCAACTACATTTTACGTTGGACAACATGCCAACCACAAGGTTTCTTGCCATGGGGAAGGAGTTCTGATTCCTGCATCATGTTCAACCCTGGGTGGTGACTGGAGATAAGGTTTAGGTTCTGAAGCCTGAAAACCGAGGTTGGAAAGAGATGATGACCTAAGGCCATGGCGGGTCTGATGTGCTCAGTGTGTGGCTAGCTGGGTGGGTGCGAGCCAGGAGGTTCAGTCTCAGGCTGTGCCAGAAAGGGCAGTAGTGCCCAGGGCAGCCTGTATAATTGGGGTCCAGTCAAGTGGCATGCAGGTTGATCCTCATTTGGGGAATCTGGGTAGCCCCAGAGGGCAATGATTTTCTTCCGGAAAGCAGGCAGAGTGCTGCCTTGTAGTTCTGGAATTGCCAAACTGGAGGGCTTGTGGGCCAGGAATGTGAGGATGGAAGTTGAGAACACAAACTAGACTTACGTTTCTGGGCAAGGGCACGGCAGTCACACTCTGCAGAGCTGAATCAAGATGTCCTGCATCTGAAGTCAGGGCGAGGATCAGACGATCGATCAGGTTGGAGCTTCTGTCCCTGATGGCCCCTTCATGAAGCACAGGGGGCGGGATCACGAGGCCATGGAGGTTTGCCCACGATGGGAGTTGTGAGATGCTCCAAACAGTAAAGATTCTTCTGCGGGACTATTGAGACCTGTTGGTTGGCTCCAGGACTTCCCATACAGCATAATTCTGAGAATGGTTCTAAGTATGGATGTCTGGGAAGCCTGCCTCTCATTCCAATCATCTCCTAGCGACAAGACGGGTTAGATCTGCTGGATCAGGGGGAGCAACTGAGGGGGCTGAGTTGAAATGGACTCTCCTGTGGATGGGTCCTAATGTGGGTGTGTCTCCATGGAGACCTTGGAATGAGGCGCTGGCACCGGGAACCTGAAATGGCCTTCTAACCAGAGGCTTTGAGAGAGCTCCAACATGTAAGTTTCCCATGTGTAGACGAGATTTGTTCTAATGGGTGCCTCAGGAGAAGCCCTCAGCTGGTATTGGAAACCAGGCTTTTGAGGAGACATGCCTGTAAACCAAAGCTATGGATCCCATTATGGCCTGGGGTCCTGTCTGGTCAATCTTCTTCTCTGGGGACATCCATCTATGGTATGAGTGGAGGTAGATGCTCAGCTGGTGTCAGACGGCCCTTTTTTGTCCCGGACAACCTACACCATTGGTATGGCCTCAGGGAATTTGGAGGTTTCTCCTAATTTGTACGGTTTTGGATAATGGAATGGGCAGAATTCCCATGGATTGGTTAGGCACAGTCCTAATGTGTGGTTCCAGGGGCCCAGCCTGGAGCGTGTGTGGCCCAGGACTTTGAGGACAGAACTCAAAAAACACAAACTCAGCTTAGGATTGGGAACGTAGGTATGGCACGGCCGAACTACAAATCATGAGAAGAACTCTTCAGGATATGAAGAAAGAGCGAGTCTGAGGTGCTTAGTTAGGCTTTTGTCTCTGGATTTTGTATCAGCGATGGCCGTGGAATGTCGGGGAGGCCTCATGGGCCATGGACGAATCTTCCTCTCTTTGGATTTGGCCCTATCCCAATTCTTTTTCGTGTATCTGTGGGATGGGAGGACTCCTTTAGGGTTTGTTACCTGAGGTGTCCCACCAAAAGAGGAATTCCAAAGCAGAGCCCTGCGCAAGAGTGAAGGGACAACCCGAAATATGGTTAAAAATTAGGGTCTAGGGGCATGGCAAGCCCAATATGCTGTTTCTTCATGCAGCCACTGAGAGGCCTTGCCTGAGGACCGGGCTCAGGCTGAGGGTCACAATGTGTGTTTGAGACCAATGTGGCCCTCAAGCATGGGCTGGGTCTCATGTGCCACACTGGTTTCAACTACACTGAAAGTTGGACAACATGCCAACCACGAGGTTTCATGCCAAGGGAACGAGTTCGGATTTCTGCAACATTTTCAAACCTGGGCAGTGATTGGAGATAAGGTCAAGGTTCTGAAGCCTGAAAACCGATGTTGGGTAGAGATGACGACCTAAGGCCATGTCGGGTCCGATGTGCTCAGTGTGCGGCCAGCTGTCTGGGTGGGGCCAGGAGTTCCAGGCTCAGGCTGTGTCAGAATGGGCAATTGTGCCCACTTCAGCCTATATATTTGGTGTACAGCCAAATGGCGTGCAGGTTGATCCTCATTTGGGGTTTCTGGGTAGCCCCAGAGGGCAATGTTCTTCTTCCAGGGAGCAGGCAGAGTGCCGCATTGTACTTCTGGATTGCCAAACTGGAGGGCTTGTGGGCCAGTAGTCTGAGGACTGAAGTCTGAGAACACAAGCTAGGCTTAGTTTTTATGGGTGAGGACATGGCAGGCACAATCTACAGACCTGAATCGAGATCTCGTGCATCTGAAGTCAGGGTGAGGATCAGACGATCTTCAGGTTGGACTTTCTGTCCCTGATGGCCCCTTCATGAAGGGGGGGAATCACGAGGCCATGGGGGTTTTCGCACGATGGGAGTTGTGAGAAGCTCCAAACTACAAAGATTCTTCTCCAGGACAATTGAGACCTGTTAGTTGGCGCCAGGCCAAGGATTCCAAGCATGGTTCTGAGGATGGATGGCTAGGTACCCCACCTGGCATTCCAATTTTCTCCTAGCTACAAGAAAGGTTAGATCTGCTGGATCTGGGGGAGCAACTGAGGAGGCTGAGTTGAAATTGACTCTCCTGTGGATGTGTCCTAATATGTTTTTGTGTCTATGGAGACCTTGGAATGAAGCGGTGGCACTGGGTCCCTGATGGGTTCTTCTAAACAGAGACTTTGACACAGCTCCACCGTGCAAGTTTCCCATATGTAGATGAGATTTGTTCTGATGGGTGAGTCAAGAAACAGCCATATGCTGGTATTGAAATCCAGGCCTCTGAGGAGACATGCCTGGAAACCATAGCAATAGATCCGATTAGTGCCTAGTGGTCTGTTCATTCCTTTTTTCCTCTGGGGACATCAGTCTATGGGTCTGAGTGCAGGAAGGTGCTCTGATGTGCTCAGATTGCTCCTGTTTGTCCTGGGAAGCCACCACTATTGGGATGGCCTCAGGAACTTTGGAGGTTTATCCTATTAGTAGGATTGTGGCCATTGGAATGGGTACACACAATTCCCTTGGAGAGGGCAAGTACAGTCCTCAGGTTTGGCTCCAAGGGCCTAAGCCTTTGGGGTGTGTAGGCCAGGGCTGTTTGGACAGTTCTCTGAAAACACAAACGCGGCTTATGTTTCGGGTCATAGGTATGGCAGGACTTATCTACAGACCATGAGGAGAACTCTTCAGGATATGAAAAAAGGGCGAGCGTGAGGCTCCTGCTCAAGTTTTTGTCTCTGGATATCGTGTCACTCATGGTCGTGAAATTTCCGGGTGCCTTCATGGGAAATGGACGAGTCTTACTCTCTGGGGTTTTGCCCCATCCCAAGATTTTTGGGTCATTCTGGGGATGGAAGAAGTCCGTTTTGTTGTTGTTGTTGATTTGCTTTGTTTTGTTTTTTAACCTCAGGTGTCTCACCAAATGAGGTATTCCAGAGTAGAGCCCTGGGGAGGGCCGACCGGACAACCAGAAATCTGGTTTAAAATTGGGGCCTAGGGACATGTCAAGCCCATTATGACATCTAATGGTCGAGCCACTGAGAGGACTTACTAGAGCACAGGACTCACGCTGAGGGTCACAATGCGTGTTTATGCCCTCTTCGCACTCAAGAATTGGTGGGGCCTCTGGGTGAATGCTGGTTTCTCCTACACTGAACGTTGGACAACATGCCAACCACAAGGTTTCTTGCCATGGGTAAGGACGAGATCTGATTTCGACATCACAAGCACCCCTGGGCAGTGGTTGGAGATAAGGTCTAGGTTCTGAAGCCTGAAAAACCGCAGTTGGGAAGAGATGATGACCTAAGGCCTTGGCGGTTCTGATGTGCTCAGTGTGCGGTCAGCTGTCTGGGTGTTGGTCAGGAGGTCCGAGCTCAGGTTGTGTCAGACAGTGCATTAGTGCCCAGGTTAGACTATATACTTTGGGTACAGTCGAATGCCATGTAGATTTATCCTCATATAAGGTGCCTGGGCAGCTCATTAGGCCGAATTTTCTTTCTAGAGGGCATGCAGAGTGCTGCATTGTGGGTCTGGAATTGCGAAACTTCTGGGCTTCGGGGCCTGGAGTGTGAGGAGGGAAGTCTGAGAACACAAGCTAGACTTGGGTTTCAGGGCCAGGGCACGGCAGGTACCCCTGTAGATCTGAACCTATATCTCATGCATCTGAAGTCAGGGCGAGGATCAGACGTTGGCTCAGGTTGGAGTTTCTGTGCATGACGGACCCTTCATGAAGGGAGCGGAATCTCAAGGCCATGGAGTTTTTCCCACGTTGGGAGTTGTGGGATGCCCCCTTCAAGGATTACTTCTGCGGGACAATTGAGACCTGTTGGGCAGCTTCAGGACATCCCATATGGAATGACTCCAGGGCACTGTTCGAGGTTGGGTGCATGGGAAGCCGGCCTCGCATTCCAATTGTCTCCCAGCAACAAGACCGTTTAGATCTGATGGCTCTGCGAGAGAAACCGGGGTGGCTGACTTGAAATGGACTTTCCTGAGGATGGGTCCTAATGTGTCTTTGTGTCCATGAGGGCCTTAAAATGGGGCGGTGGCACCGGGACCCTGAAGTATTCTCCTAAGCTTTTGACATAGCTCGATGCACAAGGTTCCTTGTGGATACGAGATTTGTTTTGATGGGTGCCTCAGGAAAACCTCTATGCTGGTATTGGAATCCAGGCTTTTGAGGAGACATGCCTGTAATCCAAAGCAATGTATCCGATTATGGCCTAGGGTCCTGTCTGGTTCAATCTTCTTCTCAGGGGACATCCATCTATGGTATGAGTGGAGGTAGATGCTCAGCTGGTATCAGACCGCCCTTGTTTGTCCGGGGCGACCTGCACTATTGGGATGGCCTCAGGGATTTGTAGGATTCTCCAAATTTTACTGTTTTGGACAATGGCATCGGCAGAATTCCCATGGATTGGGTAGGCACAGTCCTAATGTGTGACTCCAGGGGCCCCAGCCTGGAGGGTGTGTGGCCCAGGACTTTGAGGACAGAAGTCTGAAAACACAAACTCAGCTTAGGTTTGGGGACGTAGGTATGGCAGGCCTGATGTATAAACCATGAGAAGAACTCTTCCGGATATGAAGAAAGAGCGAGTCTGAGGCGCTTGCTCAGACTTTTGTCTCTGGATTTTGTATCAGAGATGGCCGTGGAATGTCGGGGAGGCCTCATGGGCCATGGACGAATCTTCCTCTCTGTGGATTTGGCCCGATCCCAATTGTTTTTCGTCAATCTGTGGAATGGGAGGACTCCTTTCAGGTTTGTTACCTCAGGTGTCCCGCCAAAAGAGGAATTCCAAAGAAGAGCCCTGGGGAAAAGTGAAGGGAGAACCCGAACTATGGGTAAAATTTGGGGCCTAGGGGCATGGCAAACCCAATATGCTATCTCTTCATCCAGCCACTGAGAGGCCTTATTGAGGACTGGGATCAGGGTGCTGGTCACAATGTGTGGTTTTGACCAATGTGGCCCGCAAACATGAGCGGGGCCTCATGAGCCACATTGGTTTCAACTACACTGAACGTTGGACAACATGCCAACCACATGGTTTCTTGCCACGGGAAAGGAGTTGTTTTTTCTGCATCACTTTCAAGCCTGGGCAGTGATTGGAGATAAGGTCTAGGTTCTGAAACTTGACAACCGAGGTTGGGAAGAGATGACGACCTAAGACCATGGCGGGTCCGATGTGCTCAGTGAGCGGCCAGCTTTCTGTGTGGGGCCAGGTAATCCAGGCTCAGGCTGTGTCAAAAAGGGCAATAGGGCCCAGGTCAGCCTATATATTTGGGGTACAGTAGAATGGAGTGCAGGTTGATCCTCATTTGGAGTTTCTGGGTAGCCCCAGAGGGCAATATTTTTCTTCCTGAGGGCAGGAAGAGTGCTGCATTATAGTTCTGGTTTTCAAACTGGAGGCTTGTGGGCCAGTAGTCTGAGGAAGGAAATCTGAGAACAAGCTAGGCTTAGGTTTCTGGGTGAGGACAAGGCAGGAACAATCTACAGACCTGAATCGAGATCTCGTGCTTATGATGTCACGGCGAGGATCAGAAGATCGCTCAGTTTGGTGTTTCTGTCCCTGATGGCCCTTCATGAAGGGGCGGGGTGGTCACGAGGCCGTGGGGGTTTTCCCACGATGTTAGTTGTGAGAAGCTCCAAACTGCAAAGATTCTTCTGCAGGACAATTGAGACCTGTTTGTTGGCTCCAGGGCAACGATTCCGAGCAGGGTTCTAAGGATGGATGGCTGGGTAGCCCACCTCGCATTCCAATCGTGTCCTAGCAACAAGACAGGTTAGATCTGCTGGATCTGGGGGAACAACCCAGGAGGCTGAGTTGAAATGGACTCTCCTGTGGATGGGTCCTAATGTCTGTTTGTGTCTATGGAGACCTTGGAATGTAGCCGTGGCACTGGGGTCCTGAAGGGTTTTTCCAAACAGAGGCTTTGACACAGCTCCAACGTGCAAGTTTCCCATATGTAGATGAGATGTTTTCTGATGGGTGAGTCAAGAAACAGCCATACGCTTGTATTGGAATCCAGGCCTCTGAGGAGAGATGACTGGATACCACAGCAATGGATCCGTTTAGTGCCTAGGGGCTTGTTCGTTCCTTTTTACCTCTGGGGACATCAGTCTATGCGTCTGAGTGCAGGTAGGTGCTCAGATGAGCTCAGATTGCCCCAGTTTGTCCTGGGAAGCCACCACTATTGGGATGGCCTCCGGCAGTTTGGAGGTTTATCCTATTAGTAGGGTTGTGGCCATTGGAATGGGCACATACAATTCCCTTGGAGAGGGCAAGTACAGTCCTCAGGTTTGGCTCCAGGGGCCTGAGCCTGTAGGGTGTGTAGGCCAGAGCTGTTTGGACAGTTGTCTGAAAACACAAACGCGGCTTATGTTTCGGGTCATAGGTATGGCAGGACTGATCTACAGACCATGAGGAGAACTCTTCAGGATATGAAAAAAGGGCGAGTGTGAGGCTCGTGCTCAAGTTTTTGTCTCTGGATATCGTGTCACTCATGGTCGTGAAATTTCCGGGTGACTTCATGGGAAATGGACGAGTCTTACTCTCTGGGGTTTTGCCCCATCCCAAGATTTTAGGGTCATTCTGGGAATGGAAGAAGTCCGTTTTGTTGTTGTTGTTGATTTGCTTTGTTTTGTTTTTTAACCTCAGGTGTCTCACCAAATGAGGTATTCCAGAGTAGAGCCCTGGGGAGGGCCGACCGGACAACCAGAAATCTGGTTAAAAATTGTGGCCTAGGGACATGTCAAGCCCATTATGACATCTAATGGTCGAGCCACTGAGAGGACTTACTAGAGCACAGGACTCACGCTGAGGGTCACAATGCGTGTTTATGCCCTCTTCGCACTCAAGAATTGGCGGGGCCTCCGGGTGAATGCTGGTTTCTCCTACACTGAACGTTGGACAACATGCCAACCACAAGGTTTCTTGCCATGGGTAAGGACGAGTTCTGATTTCTGCATCACAGGCACCCCTGGGCAGTGGTTGGAGATAAGGTCTAGGTTCTGAAGCCTGAAAAACCGCAGTTGGGAAGAGATGATGACCTAAGGCCTTGGCGGTTCTGATGTGCTCAGTGTGCGGTCAGCTGTCTGGGTGTTGGTCAGGAGGTCCGAGCTCAGGTTGTGTCAGCCAGTGCATTAGTGCCCAGGTTAGACTATATACTTTGGGTACAGTCGTATGCCATGTAGATTTATCCTCATATAAGGTGCCAGGGCAGCTCATTAGGCCAAATTTTTTTTCTAGAGGGCAGGCAGAGTGCTGCATTGTGGGTCTGGAATTGCAAAACTTCTGGGCTTCGGGGCCGGGAGTGTGAGGAGGGAAGTCTGAGAACACAAGCTAGACTTGGGTTTCAGGGCCAGGGCACGGCTGGTACACCTGTAGATCTGAACCTATATCTCATGCATCTGAAGTCAGGGCGAGGATCAGACGTTGGCTCAGGTTGGAGTTTCTGTGCATGACGGACCCTTCATGAAGGGAGCGGAATCTCGAGGCCATGGAGGTTTTCCCACGTTGGGAGTTGTGGGATGCCCCCTTCAAGGATTCCTTCTGCGGGACAATTGAGACTTGTTGGGCAGCTCCAGGACATCCCATATGGAATGACTCCAGGGCACCGTTCGAGGATGGATGCCTGGGAAGCCCGCCTCGCATTCCAATTGTCTCCTAGCAACAAGACAGTTTAGATCTGATGGCTCTGCGGGAGAAACCGGGGTGGCTGACTTGAAATGGACTTTCCTGAGGATGGGTCCTAATGTGTGTTTGTGTCCATGAGGGCCTTAAAATGGGGCGGTGGTACCGGGACCCTGAAGTATTCTCCTAAGCTTTTGACATAGCTCGATGCACAACGTTCCTTGTGGAGACGAGATTTGTTTTGATGGGTGCCACAGGAAAACCTCTATGCTGGTATTGGAATCCAGGCTTTTGAGGAGACATGCCTGTAATCCAAAGCAATGTATCCGATTATGGCCTAGGGTCCTGTCTGGTTCAATCTTCTTCTCAGGGGACATCCATCTATGGTATGAGTGGAGGTAGATGCTCAGCTAGCATCAGACCGCCCTTGTTTGTCCCGGGCGACCTGCACTATTGGGATGGCCTCAGGGATTTGTAGGGTTCTCCAAATTTTACTGTTTTGGACAATGGCATCGGCAGAATTCCCATGGATTGGGTAGGCACAGTCCTAATGTGTGACTCCAGGGGCCCCAGCCTGGAGGGTGTGTGGCCCAGGACTTTGAGGACAGACGTCTGAAAACACAAACTCAGCTTAGGTTTGGGGACGTAGGTATGGCAGGCCTGATCTATAAACCATGAGAAGAACTCTTCCGGATATGAAGAAAGAGCGAGTCTGAGGCGCTTGCTCAGGCTTTTGTCTCTGGATTTTGTATCAGAGATGGCTGTGGAATGTCGGGGAGGCCTCATGGGCCATGGACGAATCTTCCTCTCTGTGGATTTGGCCCGATCCCAATTGTTTTTCGTCAATCTGTGGAATGGGAGGACTCCTTTCAGGTTTGTTACCTCAGGTGTCCCGCCAAAAGAGGAATTCCAAAGAAGAGCCCTAAGGAAAAGT
The DNA here is from genome assembly GCF_964662115.1 of Mustela nivalis. Taxonomy (NCBI): domain Eukaryota; kingdom Metazoa; phylum Chordata; class Mammalia; order Carnivora; family Mustelidae; genus Mustela; species Mustela nivalis. The sequence goes on along the minus strand of NW_028136252.1, from coordinate 326,966 downwards.
GAAGGGAGATCCCGAACTATGGGTAAAATTTGGGGCCTAGGGGCATGGCAAGCCCAATATGCTATCTCTTCATCCAGCATCTGAGAGGCCTTATTGAGGACTGGGATCAGGGTGAGGGTCACAATGTGTGGTTTTGACCAATGTGGCCGCAAACATGAGCGGGGCCTCATGGGCCACACTGGTTTCAACTACACTGAACGTTGGACAACATGCCAACCACATGGTTTCTTGCCACGGGGAAGGAGTTGTGTTTTCTGCATCACTTTCAAGCCTGGGCAGTGATTGGAGATAAGGTCTAGGTTCTGAAACTTGACAACCGAGGTTGGGAAGAGATGACGACCTAAGACCATGGCGGGTCCGATGTGCTCATTGAGCGTCCAGCTTTCTGTGTGGGGCCAGGTAATCCAGGCTCAGGCTGTGTCAAAAAGGGCAATAGTGCCCAGGTCAGCCTATATATTTGGGGTACAGTAGAATGGCGTGCAGGTTGATCCTCTTTTGGAGTTTCTGGGTAGCCCCAGAGGGCAATGTTTTTCTTCCTGAGGGCAGGAAGAGTGCTCCATTATAGTTCTGGTTTTCAAACTGGAGGCTTGTGGGCCAGTAGTCTGAGGAAGGAAATCTGAGAACAAGCTAGGCTAAGGATTCTGGGTGAGGACAAGGCAGGAACAATCTACAGACCTGAATCGAGATCTCGTGCTTATGATGTCAGGGCGAGGATCAGAAGATTGCTCAGGTTGGTGTTTCTGTCCCTGATGGCCCTTCATGAAGGGGCAGGGGGGCCACGAGGCCGTGGGGGTTTTCCCACGATGTTAGTTGTGAGAAGCTCCAAACTGCAAAGATTCTTCTGCAGGACAATTGAGACCTGTTTGTTGGCTCCAGGGCAACGATTCTGAGCAGGGTTCTAAGGATGGATGGCTGGGTAGCCCACCTCGCATTCCAATTGTGTCCTAGCAACAAGACAGGTTAGATCTGCTGGATCTGGGGGAGCAACCCAGCAGGCTGAGTTGAAATGGACTCTCCTGTGGATGGGTCCTAATGTCTTTTTGTGTCTAAGGAGACCTTGGAATGTAGCGGTGGCACTGGTGTCCTGAAGGGTTTGTCCAAACAGAGGCTTTGACACAGCTCCAACGTGCAAGTTTCCCATATGTAGATGAGATGTTTTCTGATGGGTGAGTCAAGAAACAGCCATACACTGGTATTGAAATCCAGGCCTCTGAGGAGAGATGACTGGATACCACAGCAATGGATCCGTTTAGTGCCTAGGGGCCTGTTCGTTCCTTTTTACCTCTGGGGACATCAGTCTATGCGTCTGAGTGCAGGTAGGTGCTCAGATGAGCTCAGATTGCCTCTGTTTGTCCTGGGAAGCCACCACTATTGGGATGGCCTCAGGCAGTTTGGAGGTTTATCCTATTAGAAGGGTTGTGGCCATTGGAATGGGCACATACAATTCCCTTGGAGAGGGCAAGTACAGTCCTCAGGTTTGGCTCCAGGGGCCTGAGCCTGTAGGGTGTGTAGGCCAGAGCTGTTTGGACAGTTGTCTGAAAACACAAACGCGGCTTATGTTTCGGGTCATAGGTATGGCAGGACTGATCTACAGACCATGAGGAGAACTCTTCAGGATATGAAAAAAGGGCGAGTGTGAGGCTCGTGCTCAAGTTTTTGTCTCTGGATATCGTGTCACTCATGGTCGTGAAATTTCCGGGTGACTTCATGGGAAATGGACGAGTCTTACTCTCTGGGGTTTTGCCCCATCCCAAGATTTTTGGGTCATTCTGGGAATGGAAGAAGTCCGTTTTGTTGTTGTTGTTGATTTGCTTTGTTTTGTTTTTTAACCTCAGGTGTCTCACCAAATGAGGTATTCCAGAGTAGAGCCCTGGGGAGGGCCGACCGGACAACCAGAAATCTGGTTAAAAATTGTGGCCTAGGGACATGTCAAGCCCATTATGACATCTAATGGTCGAGCCACTGAGAGGACTTACTAGAGCACAGGACTCACGCTGAGGGTCACAATGCGTGTTTATGCCCTCTTCGCACTCAAGAATTGGCGGGGCCTCCGGGTGAATGCTGGTTTCTCCTACACTGAACGTTGGACAACATGCCAACCACAAGGTTTCTTGCCATGGGTAAGGACGAGTTCTGATTTCTGCATCACAGGCACCCCTGGGCAGTGGTTGGAGATAAGGTCTAGGTTCTGAAGTCTGAAAAACCGCAGTTGGGAAGAGATGATGACCTAAGGCCTTGGCGGTTCTGATGTGCTCAGTGTGCGGTCAGCTGTCTGGGTGTTGGTCAGGAGGTCCGAGCTCAGGTTGTGTCAGACAGTGCATTAGTGCCCAGGTTAGACTATATACTTTGGGTACAGTCGAATGCCATGTAGATTTATCCTCATATAAGGTGCCTGGGCAGCTCATTAGGCCAAATTTTTTTTCTAGAGGGCAGGCAGAGTGCTGCATTGTGGGTCTGGAATTGCGAAACTTCCGGGCTTCGGGGCCTGGAGTGTGAGGAGGGAAGTCTGAGAACACAAGCTAGACTTGGGTTTCAGGGCCAGGGCACGGCAGGTACACCTGTAGATCTGAACCTATATCTCATGCATCTGAAGTCAGGGTGAGGATCAGACATTGGCTCAGGTTGGAGTTTCTGTGCATGACGGCCCCTTCATGAAGGGAGCGGAATCTCGAGGCCATGGAGGTTTTCCCACGTTGGGAGTTGTGGGATGCCCCCTTCAAGGATTCCTTCTGCGGGACAATTGAGACTTGTTGGGCAGCTCCAGGACATCCCATATGGAATGACTCCAGGGCACCGTTCGAGGATGGATGCCTGGGAAGCCCGCCTCGCATTCCAATTGTCTCCTAGCAACAAGACAGTTTAGATCTGATGGCTCTGCGGGAGAAACCGGGGTGGCTGACTTGAAATGGACTTTCCTGAGGATGGGTCCTAATGTGTGTTTGTGTCCATGAGGGCCTTAAAATGGGGCGGTGGTACCGGGACCCTGAAGTATTCTCCTAAGCTTTTGACATAGCTCGATGCACAACGTTCCTTGTGGAGACGAGATTTGTTTTGATGGGTGCCACAGGAAAACCTCTATGCTGGTATTGGAATCCAGGCTTTTGAGGAGACATGCCTGTAATCCAAAGCAATGTATCCGATTATGGCCTAGGGTCCTGTCTGGTTCAATCTTCTTCTCAGGGGACATCCATCTATGGTATGAGTGGAGGTAGATGCTCAGCTAGCATCAGACCGCCCTTGTTTGTCCCGGGCGACCTGCACTATTGGGATGGCCTCAGGGATTTGTAGGGTTCTCCAAATTTTACTGTTTTGGACAATGGCATCGGCAGAATTCCCATGGATTGGGTAGGCACAGTCCTAATGTGTGACTCCAGGGGCCCCAGCCTGGAGGGTGTGTGGCCCAGGACTTTGAGGACAGACGTCTGAAAACACAAACTCAGCTTAGGTTTGGGGACGTAGGTATGGCAGGCCTGATCTATAAACCATGAGAAGAACTCTTCCGGATATGAAGAAAGAGCGAGTCTGAGGCGCTTGCTCAGGCTTTTGTCTCTGGATTTTGTATCAGAGATGGCTGTGGAATGTCGGGGAGGCCTCATGGGCCATGGACGAATCTTCCTCTCTGTGGATTTGGCCCGATCCCAATTGGTTTTCGTCAATCTGTGGAATGGGAGGACTCCTTTCAGGTTTGTTACCTCAGGTGTCCCGCCAAAAGAGGAATTCCAAAGAAGAGCCCTAAGGAAAAGTGAAGGGAGATCCCGAACTATGGGTAAAATTTGGGGCCTAGGGGCATGGCAAGCCCAATATGCTATCTCTTCATCCAGCATCTGAGAGGCCTTATTGAGGACTGGGATCAGGGTGAGGGTCACAATGTGTGGTTTTGACCAATGTGGCCGCAAACATGAGCGGGGCCTCATGGGCCACACTGGTTTCAACTACACTGAACGTTGGACAACATGCCAACCACATGGTTTCTTGCCACGGGGAAGGAGTTGTGTTTTCTGCATCACTTTCAAGCCTGGGCAGTGATTGGAGATAAGGTCTAGGTTCTGAAACTTGACAACCGAGGTTGGGAAGAGATGACGACCTAAGACCATGGCGGGTCCGATGTGCTCATTGAGCGTCCAGCTTTCTGTGTGGGGCCAGGTAATCCAGGCTCAGGCTGTGTCAAAAAGGGCAATAGTGCCCAGGTCAGCCTATATATTTGGGGTACAGTAGAATGGCGTGCAGGTTGATCCTCTTTTGGAGTTTCTGGGTAGCCCCAGAGGGCAATGTTTTTCTTCCTGAGGGCAGGAAGAGTGCTCCATTATAGTTCTGGTTTTCAAACTGGAGGCTTGTGGGCCAGTAGTCTGAGGAAGGAAATCTGAGAACAAGCTAGGCTAAGGATTCTGGGTGAGGACAAGGCAGGAACAATCTACAGACCTGAATCGAGATCTCGTGCTTATGATGTCAGGGCGAGGATCAGAAGATTGCTCAGGTTGGTGTTTCTGTCCCTGATGGCCCTTCATGAAGGGGCAGGGGGGCCACGAGGCCGTGGGGGTTTTCCCACGATGTTAGTTGTGAGAAGCTCCAAACTGCAAAGATTCTTCTGCAGGACAATTGAGACCTGTTTGTTGGCTCCAGGGCAACGATTCTGAGCAGGGTTCTAAGGATGGATGGCTGGGTAGCCCACCTCGCATTCCAATTGTGTCCTAGCAACAAGACAGGTTAGATCTGCTGGATCTGGGGGAGCAACCCAGCAGGCTGAGTTGAAATGGACTCTCCTGTGGATGGGTCCTAATGTCTTTTTGTGTCTAAGGAGACCTTGGAATGTAGCGGTGGCACTGGTGTCCTGAAGGGTTTGTCCAAACAGAGGCTTTGACACAGCTCCAACGTGCAAGTTTCCCATATGTAGATGAGATGTTTTCTGATGGGTGAGTCAAGAAACAGCCATACACTGGTATTGAAATCCAGGCCTCTGAGGAGAGATGACTGGATACCACAGCAATGGATCCGTTTAGTGCCTAGGGGCCTGTTCGTTCCTTTTTACCTCTGGGGACATCAGTCTATGCGTCTGAGTGCAGGTAGGTGCTCAGATGAGCTCAGATTGCCTCTGTTTGTCCTGGGAAGCCACCACTATTGGGATGGCCTCAGGCAGTTTGGAGGTTTATCCTATTAGAAGGGTTGTGGCCATTGGAATGGGCACATACAATTCCCTTGGAGAGGGCAAGTACAGTCCTCAGGTTTGGCTCCAGGGGCCTGAGCCTGTAGGGTGTGTAGGCCAGAGCTGTTTGGACAGTTGTCTGAAAACACAAACGCGGCTTATGTTTCGGGTCATAGGTATGGCAGGACTGATCTACAGACCATGAGGAGAACTCTTCAGGATATGAAAAAAGGGCGAGTGTGAGGCTCGTGCTCAAGTTTTTGTCTCTGGATATCGTGTCACTCATGGTCGTGAAATTTCCGGGTGACTTCATGGGAAATGGACGAGTCTTACTCTCTGGGGTTTTGCCCCATCCCAAGATTTTTGGGTCATTCTGGGAATGGAAGAAGTCCGTTTTGTTGTTGTTGTTGATTTGCTTTGTTTTGTTTTTTAACCTCAGGTGTCTCACCAAATGAGGTATTCCAGAGTAGAGCCCTGGGGAGGGCCGACCGGACAACCAGAAATCTGGTTAAAAATTGTGGCCTAGGGACATGTCAAGCCCATTATGACATCTAATGGTCGAGCCACTGAGAGGACTTACTAGAGCACAGGACTCACGCTGAGGGTCACAATGCGTGTTTATGCCCTCTTCGCACTCAAGAATTGGCGGGGCCTCCGGGTGAATGCTGGTTTCTCCTACACTGAACGTTGGACAACATGCCAACCACAAGGTTTCTTGCCATGGGTAAGGACGAGTTCTGATTTCTGCATCACAGGCACCCCTGGGCAGTGGATGGAGATAAGGTCTAGATTCTGAAGCCTGAAAAACCGCAGTTGGGAAGAGATGATGACCTACTGCCATGGCGGTTCTGATGTGCTCAGTGTGCGGTCAGCTGTCTGGGTGTTGGTCAGGAGGTCCGAGCTCAGGTTGTGTCAGACAGTGCATTAGTGCCCAGGTTAGACTATATACTTTGGGTACAGTCGAATGCCATGTAGATTTATCCTCATATAAGGTGCCTGGGCAGCTCATTAGGCCAAATTTTTTTTCTAGAGGGCAGGCAGAGTGCTGCATTGTGGGTCTGGAATTGCGAAACTTCCGGGCTTCGGGGCCTGGAGTGTGAGGACGGAAGTCTGAGAACACAAGCTAGACTTGGGTTTCAGGGCCAGGGCACGGCAGGTACACCTGTAGATCTGAACCTATATCTCATGCATCTGAAGTCAGGGCGAGGATCAGACATTGGCTCAGGTTGGAGTTTCTGTGCATGACGGCCCCTTCATGAAGGGAGCGGAATCTCGAGGCCATGGAGGTTTTCCCACGTTGGGAGTTGTGGGATGCCCCCTTCAAAGATTCCTTCTGCGGGACAATTGAGACTTGTTGGGCAGCTCCAGGACATCCCATATGGAATGACTCCAGGGCACCGTTCGAGGATGGATGCCTGGGAAGCCGGCCTCGCATTCCAATTGTCTCCTAGCAACAAGACAGTTTAGATCTGATGGCTCTGCGGGAGAAACCGGGGTGGCTGACTTGAAATGGACTTTCCTGAGGATGGGTCCTAATGTGTGTTTGTGTCCATGAGAGCCTTAAAATGGGGCGGTGGCACCGGGACCCTGAAGTATTCTCCTAAGCTTTTGACATAGCTCGATGCACAACGTTCCTTGTGGAGACGAGATTTGTTTTGATGGGTGCCACAGGAAAACCTCTATGCTGGTATTGGAATCCAGGCTTTTGAGGAGACATGCCTGTAATCCAAAGCAATGTATCCGATTATGGCCTAGGGTCCTGTCTGGTACAATCTTCTTCTCAGGGGACATCCATTTATGGTATGAGTGGAGGTAGATGCTCAGCTAGCATCAGACCGCCCTTGTTTGTCCCGGGCGACCTGCACTATTAGGATGGCCTCAGGGATTTGTAGGGTTCTCCAAATTTTACTGTTTTGGACAATGGCATCGGCAGAATTCCCATGGATTGGGTAGGCACAGTCCTAATGTGTGACTCCAGGGGCCCCAGCCTGGAGGGTGTGTGGCCCAGGACTTTGAGGACAGAAGTCTGAAAACACAAACTCAGCTTAGGTTTGGGGACGTAGGTATGGCAGGCCTGATCTATAAACCATGAGAAGAACTCTTCCGGATATGAAGAAAGAGCGAGTCTGAGGCGCTTGCTCAGACTTTTGTCTCTGGATTTTGTATCAGAGATGGCCGTGGAATGTCGGGGAGGCCTCATGGGCCATGGACGAATCTTCCTCTCTGTGGATTTGGCCCGATCCCAATTGTTTTTCGTCAATCTGTGGAATGGGAGGACTCCTTTCAGGTTTGTTACCTCAGGTGTCCCGCCAAAAGAGGAATTCCAAAGAAGAGCCCTGGGGAAAAGTGAAGGGAGAACCCGAACTATGGGTAAAATTTGGGGCCTAGGGGCATGGCAAGCCCAATATGCTATCTCTTCATCCAGCCACTGAGAGGCCTTATTGAGGACTGGGATCAGGGTGAGGGTCACAATGTGTGGTTTTGACCAATGTGGCCCGCAAACATGAGCGGGGCCTCATGGGCCACACTGGTTTCAACTACACTGAACGTTGGACAACATGCCAACCACATGGTTTCTTGCCACGGGGAAGGAGTTGTGTTTTCTGCATCACTTTCAAGCCTGGTCAGTGATTGGAGATAAGGTCTAGGTTCTGAAACTTGACAACCGAGGTTGGGAAGAGATGACGACCTAAGACCATGGCGGGTCCGATGTGCTCAGTGAGCGGCCAGCTTTCTGTGTGGGGCCAGGTAATCCAGGCTCAGGCTGTGTCAAAAAGGGCAATAGTGCCCAGGTCAGCCTATATATTTGGGGTACAGTAGAATGGCGTGCAGGTTGATCCTCTGTTGGAGTTTCTGGGTAGCCCCTGAGGGCAATATTTTTCTTCCTGATGGCAGGAAGAGTGCTGCATTATAGTTCTGGTTTTCAAACTGGAGGCTTGTGGGCCAGTAGTCTGAGGAAGGAAATCTGAGAACAAGCTAGGCTTAGGTTTCTGGGTGAGGACAAGGCAGGAACAATCTACAGACCTGAATTGAGATCTCGTGCTTATGATGTCAGGGCGAGGATCAGAAGATCGCTCAGGTTGGTGTTTCTGTCCCTGATGGCTCTTCATGAAGAGGCGGGGGGGTCATGAGTCCGTGGGGGTTTTCCCACGATGTTAGTTGTGAGAAGCTCCAAACTGCAAAGATTCTTCTGCAGGACAATTGAGACCTGTTTGTTGGCTCCAGGGCAACGATTCCGAGCAGGGTTCTAAGGATGGATGGCTGGGTAGCCCACCTCGCATTCCAATTGTGTCCTAGCAACAAGACAGATTAGATCTGCTGGATCTGGGGGAGCAACCCAGGAGGCTGAGTTGAAATGGACTCTCCTGTGGATGGATCCTAATATGTTTTTGTGTCTATGCAGATCTTGGAATGAAGCGGTGACACTGGGACCCTGAAGGGTTTTTCCAAACAGAGGCTTTGACACAGCTCCACCGTGCAAGTTTCCCATATGTAGATGAGATTTGTTCTGAGGATGAGTCAGGAAACAGCCATATGCTGGTATTGAAATCCAGGCCTCTGAGGAGAGATGACTGGATAGCACAACAATGAATCCAATAGTGCCTAGGGGCCTGTTCGTACCTTTTTACCTCTGGGGACATCAGCCTATGCATCTGAGTGCATGTAGGTGTCAGATGGGCTCAGATTGTTCCTGTTTCTCCTGGAGAGCCACCACTATTGGGATGGCCTCAGGGAGTTTGGAGGTTTATCTTATTAGTAGGTTGTGGCCATTGGAATGGGCACATACAATTCCCTTGGAGAGGGCAAGTACAGTCCTCAGGTTTGGCTCCAGGGGCCTGAGCCTGTAGGGTGTGTAGGCCAGAGCTGTTTGGACAGTTGTCTGAAAACACAAACGCGGCTTATGTTTCGGGTAATAGGTATGGCAGGATTGATCTACAGACCATGAGGAGAACTCTTCGGGATATGAAAAAAGGGCGAGTGTCAGGCTCTTGCTCAAGTTTTTGTCTCTGGATATCGTGTCACTCATGGTCATGAAATTTCCGGTTGACTTCATGGGAAATGGACGAGTCTTACTCTCTGGGGGTTTGTCCCCATCACAAGATTTTGGGGTCATTCTGTGGGATGGAAGAAGTCCGTTTTGTTGTTGTTGTGATTTGCCTTGTTTTGTTTTTTAAAAATCCCACCAAATGAGGGATTCCAGAGTAGAGCCCTGGGGGGGAGGGCGACTGTACAACCAGAAATCTGGTTACAAATTTGGGCCTAGGGACATGTAAAGCCCATTATGACATCTAATGGTCGAGTGACTGAGAGGACTTACTAGAGGACAGGACTCACACATGAGGGTCACAATGCGAGTTTATGACCACTTCGCAAACAAGAATGGGCGGGGCCTCATGGTGAATCCTGGTTTCTCCTACACTGAACGTTGGACAACCTGCCAACGATAAGATTTCTTGCCATGGGTAAGGAAGAGTTCTGATTTCTGCATCACAGTCACTCTTGGGCTGTGATTGGAGATAAGGTCTAGATTCTGAAGCCTGAAAACGGAGGTAGGGAAGAGATGATAACCTAAGGCCATGGCGGGTCTGATGTGCTCAGTGTGCGGTCAACTGTCTGGGTGTTGGTCAGGAGGTCCGGGCTCAGGTTGTGTCAGACAGTGCATTAGTGCCACTGTAGACTATATAATTTGGGTAAAGTCGAGTGCCATGTAGATTTATCCTCATATAAGGTGCCTGGGCAGCTCATTAGGCCAAATTTTTTTTCTAGAGGGCAGGCAGAGTGCTTCATTGTCGGTCCGGAATTGCCAAACTTGAGGGCTTCGTGTCCAGGAGTGTGAGGACGGAAGTCTGAGAACACAAGCTAGACTTGTGTATCAGGGCGAGGACACGGCAGGGACCACTGTAGATCTGAACCAATATCTCATGCATCTGAAGTCAGGGCGAGGATCAGACGTTGGCTCACATTGGAGTTTATGTGCATGACGGCCCCTTCATGAAGGGAGCGGAATCTCGAGGCCATGGAGGTTTTCCCACGTTGGGTGTTGTGGGATGCCCCCTTCAAGGATACCTTCTGCGGGACAATTGAGACCTGTTGGGCAGCTTCAGGACATCCCATATGGAATGACTCCAGGGCACCATTCGAGGATGGATGACTGGGAAGCAGGCCTCGCATTCCAATTTTCTCCTAGCAACAAGACAGTTTAGATCTGATGACTCTGCGTGAGCAACAGGAGTGACTGACTTGAAATGGACTTTCCTGAGGATGCGTCCTAATGTGTGTGTGTGTCCATGAGGGCCTTAAAATGGGGCGGTGGCACCGGGACCCTGAAGTATTCTCCTAAGCTTTTGACATAGCTCGATGCAAAAGTCTCCTTGTGGAGACGAGATTTGTTCTGATGGGTGCCTCAGAAAAACACCTATGCTGGTATTGGAATCCAGGCTTTTGAGGAGACATGCTTGTAAACCAAAGCAATGTATCCGATTATGGCCTAGGGTCCTGTCTGGTTCAATCTGCTTCTCAGGGGACATCCATCTATGGTATGAGTGGAGGTAGATGCTCAGCTGGTATCAGACCGCCCTTGTTTGTCCCGGGCGACCTGCACTATTGGGATGGCCTCAGGGATTTGGAGGGTTCTCCTAATTTTACGGTTTTGGACCATGGAATGGGCAGAATTCCCATGGATTGGGTAGACACAGTCCTAATGTGTGACACCTGGGGCCCCAGCCTGGAAGGTGTGTGGCCCAGGACTTTGGGGACAGAAGTGTGAAAACACAAACTCAGCTTAGCTTTGGGGAGGTAGGTATAGCAGGCCCGATCTATAAACCATGAAAAGAACTCTTCCGGATATAAAGAAAGAGCGAGTCTCAGGCACTTGCTCAGGCTTTTGTCTCTGGATTTTGTATCAGAGATGGCCGTGGAATGTCGGGGAGGCCTCATGGGCCATGGACGAATCTTCCTCTCTGTGGATTTGGCCCGATCCCAATTGTTTTTCGTCAATCTGTGGAATGGGAGGACTCCTTTCAGGTTTGTTACCTCAGGTGTCCCGCCAAAAGAGGAATTCCAAAGATGAGCCCTGGGGAAAAGTGAAGGGAGAACCCGAACTATGTGTAAAATTTGGGGCCTAGGGGCATGGCAAGCCGAATATGCTGACTCTTCATCCAGCCACTGAGAGGCCTTACCTGAGGCCTGGGATCAGGCTGAGGGACACAATGTGTGTTTGTGACCAATGTGGCCCATAAACATGGGCGGGGCCTCATGGGCCACACTGGTTTCAACTACACTGAACTTTGGAAAAACATGCCAACCACTAGGTTTCTTGCCAAGGCGAAGGAGAAGTTCTGATTCTTGTATCACGTTCACTCCTGAGCAGTGAGTGGAGATAAGGTCTAGGTTCTGAAGGTGAAAACTGAGGTTGTGTAGAGTTGATGGCCTAAATCCATTGTGGGTGTGATATGCTCTGTTTATGGCCAGCTGTCTGGGTGTTGGACTGGAGGTCTCCCCTCAGGCTGTTTCAGACAGGGCTTTAGTGCACAGGCTAGACAGTATAATTGGGGTATGGTCGAGTGGCATGCAGGTTGTTACTCATTTGGCGTTTCTGGTTAGGCCTATAGGGCAACATTTTTCTTCTGGAGGGCAGGCAGAGTGCTGCATTGTGTCTCCAGAATTGCCAAACTGGAGGGGTGTGGCCAGGATTGTGAGGAAGGAAGTCTGAAAACACGAGTTTTGGGACCAAGAGCATGGCAGGTCCACTCTGCAGAGGCTGAATCGAGATCTCCTGCAGGTGAGGTCAGGGCGATTATCAGATGTTGCCTCAAGCTGGAGTTTGTGTCCATGACGGCCCTTACATGAAGGGGGTGGGGGCGTCATGAGGCCAGGGAGGTTTCCCTACGCTGGGAGTTGTGAGCTGCTCCAAACTTCAAAGTTTCCTTCTTCAGGATAGTCGAGTACTATTGGATGGTCCCTTGATGCCCCATACAGAAAGACTCGAGAGCAGGGGCCTAAGCATGGATGCCGAGAAACGCCAACTCACCTTCCCATTGCCTGGTGGAGACAAGGCACGCTCAATCTGCGGGCTCTTGGGTGAGCTACCCAGAAGGCTGAGTTTAAATGGACTCTCCTGAGGATGAGTCATAATGTGGGTTGGTGGCCATGGAGACCTTGGAATGTGGCAGTAGCTAAGGGACTCTGCAGGATTCTCCAAACCGAAGGGCTTGACACAACTCCAACAAGGAAGCTTCCCATGTGGAGATGAGAGGTCTTCTGTCTGGTGCCTCAGGAAAGCCCCGTATGCTTGTCTTCGAACCCAGGCCTCTGAGGAGTGATACCTGGACACCAAAGCAAGAGTTCATAATAGGGCCTAGGGGCCTGTCTGGTTCAATCTTCTGTCTCTGCGGATATCTGTCTATGTGTCTGCATGGAGGTAGTAGTTGCTCATCTTGTGTCATAATGCCTGTATTTGTCCAGTGCGGCTTGTGGTAGTGGGATGTCCTTGGGGACCTTGAGGTTTCTACTATTTTGTAGAGTTGTGGCCAATGGAATGGGCAGTTTCTTAGGAGAGAGCAGGCACAGTTCTGTGGTGTGGCTCCAGAGACCCCAGCCTGGAGTCTGTGTGGGCCATGGCTGTGCAGACAGACATCCAAAAACCCTAACTCAGCTCAGGTTTGGGGCCGAGGTTACGGCAGGCCTGATCTACAGTCCATGAGGGGAGCTCCTCTGGATATGAAAGAAGGGTGAGAGGGAGGCAGTCGCTCAGGCTTTTGTCTCTGGATGTTTTGTCCACAATGGCCGTTTAATGTAGGCGTTGCCTCATGGGTCGTAGAAGTCTCCCTCTCTGGTAGTTTGTCCAGCCCCCAAGAGTTTGAGGTCATTCTGTGGGAAGGGAAGTGTCCTGTTTTCTGCTTCATGTGTCCCACCAGTAGAGGGATTCTAGAGCATAGCAGTGGGTACTGACAACTGGAATACTCGCCCTCTGGTTAAGCCTGGGGGCCTATGGATATGACAAGCCCCATATGCAGGATCTTGGTCCAGCCACTGAGAGGCGTTACTTTAATACGGGACTCATGCTGCAGGTCACAATGTATGTCTGTGCCCTAGGCGGCCCTCAAGCACTGGCATGGCCTTTCGTTCAATGCAGGTTTTCCCACATTGCTGAAGCCTGAAAACCGAGGTTGGGAAGAGATGACGACCTACAGCCATAGCGGGTCCTATGTGTCCAGGTTAGGGCCAGCTGTCTGGGTGTCGTTTGGGATGTCTTCTCTCAGGCTGTGCCAGACAGGGCATTAGTATACAGGGTAGGCTATATAATTGCTTTACAATCGAGTGGCATGCATTAGAAAATCATTTGGGGTTTCTTATTAGCAGCATAGGGCAAAATTTTTCTTCTGGAGGGCAGGCAGAGTGCTGCATTGTGGCATCGGAATTCCCAAACTGGAGGGCTTGTGGGCCAGGAGAGTGAGGACGGAAGTCTGAGAACACAAGCTAGGCTTAGGTTTCGGGGCAAGGACATGGCAGGCACACTCTGCAGAGCTGAATTGAGGTCTCATGCGTCTGAAGTCAGGGCGAGGATCAGACGTTGGCTCAGGTTGGAGTTTCTGTGCATGACGGACCCTTCATGAAGGGAGCGGAATCTCGAGGCCATGGAGGTTTTCCCACGTTGGGAGTTGTGGGATGCCCCCTTCAAGGATTCCTTCTGCGGGACAATTGAGACTTGTTGGGCAGCTCCAGGACATCCCATATGGAATGACTCCAGGGCACCGTTCGAGGATGGATGCCTGGGAAGCCCGCCTCGCATTCCAATTGTCTCCTAGCAACAAGACAGTTTAGATCTGATGGCTCTGCGGGAGAAACCGGGGTGGCTGACTTGAAATGGACTTTCCTGAGGATGGGTCCTAATGTGTGTTTGTGTCCATGAGGGCCTTAAAATGGGGCGGTGGTACCGGGACCCTGAAGTATTCTCCTAAGCTTTTGACATAGCTCGATGCACAACGTTCCTTGTGGAGACGAGATTTGTTTTGATGGGTGCCACAGGAAAACCTCTATGCTGGTATTGGAATCCAGGCTTTTGAGGAGACATGCCTGTAATCCAAAGCAATGTATCCGATTATGGCCTAGGGTCCTGTCTGGTTCAATCTTCTTCTCAGGGGACATCCATCTATGGTATGAGTGGAGGTAGATGCTCAGCTAGCATCAGACCGCCCTTGTTTGTCCCGGGCGACCTGCACTATTGGGATGGCCTCAGGGATTTGTAGGGTTCTCCAAATTTTACTGTTTTGGACAATGGCATCGGCAGAATTCCCATGGATTGGGTAGGCACAGTCCTAATGTGTGACTCCAGGGGCCCCAGCCTGGAGGGTGTGTGGCCCAGGACTTTGAGGACAGACGTCTGAAAACACAAACTCAGCTTAGGTTTGGGGACGTAGGTATGGCAGGCCTGATCTATAAACCATGAGAAGAACTCTTCCGGATATGAAGAAAGAGCGAGTCTGAGGCGCTTGCTCAGGCTTTTGTCTCTGGATTTTGTATCAGAGATGGCTGTGGAATGTCGGGGAGGCCTCATGGGCCATGGACGAATCTTCCTCTCTGTGGATTTGGCCCGATCCCAATTGTTTTTCGTCAATCTGTGGAATGGGAGGACTCCTTTCAGGTTTGTTACCTCAGGTGTCCCGCCAAAAGAGGAATTCCAAAGAAGAGCCCTAAGGAAAAGTGAAGGGAGATCCCGAACTATGGGTAAAATTTGGGGCCTAGGGGCATGGCAAGCCCAATATGCTATCTCTTCATCCAGCATCTGAGAGGCCTTATTGAGGACTGGGATCAGGGTGAGGGTCACAATGTGTGGTTTTGACCAATGTGGCCGCAAACATGAGCGGGGCCTCATGGGCCACACTGGTTTCAACTACACTGAACGTTGGACAACATGCCAACCACATGGTTTCTTGCCACGGGGAAGGAGTTGTGTTTTCTGCATCACTTTCAAGCCTGGGCAGTGATTGGAGATAAGGTCTAGGTTCTGAAACTTGACAACCGAGGTTGGGAAGAGATGACGACCTAAGACCATGGCGGGTCCGATGTGCTCATTGAGCGTCCAGCTTTCTGTGTGGGGCCAGGTAATCCAGGCTCAGGCTGTGTCAAAAAGGGCAATAGTGCCCAGGTCAGCCTATATATTTGGGGTACAGTAGAATGGCGTGCAGGTTGATCCTCTTTTGGAGTTTCTGGGTAGCCCCAGAGGGCAATGTTTTTCTTCCTGAGGGCAGGAAGAGTGCTCCATTATAGTTCTGGTTTTCAAACTGGAGGCTTGTGGGCCAGTAGTCTGAGGAAGGAAATCTGAGAACAAGCTAGGCTAAGGATTCTGGGTGAGGACAAGGCAGGAACAATCTACAGACCTGAATCGAGATCTCGTGCTTATGATGTCAGGGCGAGGATCAGAAGATTGCTCAGGTTGGTGTTTCTGTCCCTGATGGCCCTTCATGAAGGGGCAGGGGGGCCACGAGGCCGTGGGGGTTTTCCCACGATGTTAGTTGTGAGAAGCTCCAAACTGCAAAGATTCTTCTGCAGGACAATTGAGACCTGTTTGTTGGCTCCAGGGCAACGATTCTGAGCAGGGTTCTAAGGATGGATGGCTGGGTAGCCCACCTCGCATTCCAATTGTGTCCTAGCAACAAGACAGGTTAGATCTGCTGGATCTGGGGGAGCAACCCAGCAGGCTGAGTTGAAATGGACTCTCCTGTGGATGGGTCCTAATGTCTTTTTGTGTCTAAGGAGACCTTGGAATGTAGCGGTGGCACTGGTGTCCTGAAGGGTTTGTCCAAACAGAGGCTTTGACACAGCTCCAACGTGCAAGTTTCCCATATGTAGATGAGATGTTTTCTGATGGGTGAGTCAAGAAACAGCCATACACTGGTATTGAAATCCAGGCCTCTGAGGAGAGATGACTGGATACCACAGCAATGGATCCGTTTAGTGCCTAGGGGCCTGTTCGTTCCTTTTTACCTCTGGGGACATCAGTCTATGCGTCTGAGTGCAGGTAGGTGCTCAGATGAGCTCAGATTGCCTCTGTTTGTCCTGGGAAGCCACCACTATTGGGATGGCCTCAGGCAGTTTGGAGGTTTATCCTATTAGAAGGGTTGTGGCCATTGGAATGGGCACATACAATTCCCTTGGAGAGGGCAAGTACAGTCCTCAGGTTTGGCTCCAGGGGCCTGAGCCTGTAGGGTGTGTAGGCCAGAGCTGTTTGGACAGTTGTCTGAAAACACAAACGCGGCTTATGTTTCGGGTCATAGGTATGGCAGGACTGATCTACAGACCATGAGGAGAACTCTTCAGGATATGAAAAAAGGGCGAGTGTGAGGCTCGTGCTCAAGTTTTTGTCTCTGGATATCGTGTCACTCATGGTCGTGAAATTTCCGGGTGACTTCATGGGAAATGGACGAGTCTTACTCTCTGGGGTTTTGCCCCATCCCAAGATTTTTGGGTCATTCTGGGAATGGAAGAAGTCCGTTTTGTTGTTGTTGTTGATTTGCTTTGTTTTGTTTTTTAACCTCAGGTGTCTCACCAAATGAGGTATTCCAGAGTAGAGCCCTGGGGAGGGCCGACCGGACAACCAGAAATCTGGTTAAAAATTGTGGCCTAGGGACATGTCAAGCCCATTATGACATCTAATGGTCGAGCCACTGAGAGGACTTACTAGAGCACAGGACTCACGCTGAGGGTCACAATGCGTGTTTATGCCCTCTTCGCACTCAAGAATTGGCGGGGCCTCCGGGTGAATGCTGGTTTCTCCTACACTGAACGTTGGACAACATGCCAACCACAAGGTTTCTTGCCATGGGTAAGGACGAGTTCTGATTTCTGCATCACAGGCACCCCTGGGCAGTGGATGGAGATAAGGTCTAGATTCTGAAGCCTGAAAAACCGCAGTTGGGAAGAGATGATGACCTACTGCCATGGCGGTTCTGATGTGCTCAGTGTGCGGTCAGCTGTCTGGGTGTTGGTCAGGAGGTCCGAGCTCAGGTTGTGTCAGACAGTGCATTAGTGCCCAGGTTAGACTATATACTTTGGGTACAGTCGAATGCCATGTAGATTTATCCTCATATAAGGTGCCTGGGCAGCTCATTAGGCCAAATTTTTTTTCTAGAGGGCAGGCAGAGTGCTGCATTGTGGGTCTGGAATTGCGAAACTTCCGGGCTTCGGGGCCTGGAGTGTGAGGACGGAAGTCTGAGAACACAAGCTAGACTTGGGTTTCAGGGCCAGGGCACGGCAGGTACACCTGTAGATCTGAACCTATATCTCATGCATCTGAAGTCAGGGCGAGGATCAGACATTGGCTCAGGTTGGAGTTTCTGTGCATGACGGCCCCTTCATGAAGGGAGCGGAATCTCGAGGCCATGGAGGTTTTTCCACGTTGGGAGTTGTGGGATGCCCCCTTCAAAGATTCCTTCTGCGGGACAATTGAGACTTGTTGGGCAGCTCCAGGACATCCCATATGGAATGACTCCAGGGCACCGTTCGAGGATGGATGCCTGGGAAGCCCGCCTCGCATTCCAATTGTCTCCTAGCAACAAGACAGTTTAGATCTGATGGCTCTGCGGGAGAAACCGGGGTGGCTGACTTGAAATGGACTTTCCTGAGGATGGGTCCTAATGTGTGTTTGTGTCCATGAGAGCCTTAAAATGGGGCGGTGGCACCGGGACCCTGAAGTATTCTCCTAAGCTTTTGACATAGCTCGATGCACAACGTTCCTTGTGGAGACGAGATTTGTTTTGATGGGTGCCACAGGAAAACCTCTATGCTGGTATTGGAATCCAGGCTTTTGAGGAGACATGCCTGTAATCCAAAGCAATGTATCCGATTATGGCCTAGGGTCCTGTCTGGTACAATCTTCTTCTCAGGGGACATCCATTTATGGTATGAGTGGAGGTAGATGCTCAGCTAGCATCAGACCGCCCTTGTTTGTCCCGGGCGACCTGCACTATTAGGATGGCCTCAGGGATTTGTAGGGTTCTCCAAATTTTACTGTTTTGGACAATGGCATCGGCAGAATTCCCATGGATTGGGTAGGCACAGTCCTAATGTGTGACTCCAGGGGCCCCAGCCTGGAGGGTGTGTGGCCCAGGACTTTGAGGACAGAAGTCTGAAAACACAAACTCAGCTTAGGTTTGGGGACGTAGGTATGGCAGGCCTGATCTATAAACCATGAGAAGAACTCTTCCGGATATGAAGAAAGAGCGAGTCTGAGGCGCTTGCTCAGACTTTTGTCTCTGGATTTTGTATCAGAGATGGCCGTGGAATGTCGGGGAGGCCTCATGGGCCATGGACGAATCTTCCTCTCTGTGGATTTGGCCCGATCCCAATTGTTTTTCGTCAATCTGTGGAATGGGAGGACTCCTTTCAGGTTTGTTACCTCAGGTGTCCCGCCAAAAGAGGAATTCCAAAGAAGAGCCCTGGGGAAAAGTGAAGGGAGAACCCGAACTATGGGTAAAATTTGGGGCCTAGGGGCATGGCAAGCCCAATATGCTATCTCTTCATCCAGCCACTGAGAGGCCTTATTGAGGACTGGGATCAGGGTGAGGGTCACAATGTGTGGTTTTGACCAATGTGGCCCGCAAACATGAGCGGGGCCTCATGGGCCACACTGGTTTCAACTACACTGAACGTTGGACAACATGCCAACCACATGGTTTCTTGCCACGGGGAAGGAGTTGTGTTTTCTGCATCACTTTCAAGCCTGGGCAGTGATTGGAGATAAGGTCTAGGTTCTGAAACTTGACAACCGAGGTTGGGAAGAGATGACGACCTAAGACCATGGCGGGTCCGATGTGCTCAGTGAGCGGCCAGCTTTCTGTGTGGGGCCAGGTAATCCAGGCTCAGGCTGTGTCAAAAAGGGCAATAGTGCCCAGGTCAGCCTATATATTTGGGGTACAGTAGAATGGCGTGCAGGTTGATCCTCTGTTGGAGTTTCTGGGTAGCCCCTGAGGGCAATATTTTTCTTCCTGATGGCAGGAAGAGTGCTGCATTATAGTTCTGGTTTTCAAACTGGAGGCTTGTGGGCCAGTAGTCTGAGGAAGGAAATCTGAGAACAAGCTAGGCTTAGGTTTCTGGGTGAGGACAAGGCAGGAACAATCTACAGACCTGAATTGAGATCTCGTGCTTATGATGTCAGGGCGAGGATCAGAAGATCGCTCAGGTTGGTGTTTCTGTCCCTGATGGCTCTTCATGAAGAGGCGGGGGGGTCATGAGTCCGTGGGGGTTTTCCCACGATGTTAGTTGTGAGAAGCTCCAAACTGCAAAGATTCTTCTGCAGGACAATTGAGACCTGTTTGTTGGCTCCAGGGCAACGATTCCGAGCAGGGTTCTAAGGATGGATGGCTGGGTAGCCCACCTCGCATTCCAATTGTGTCCTAGCAACAAGACAGATTAGATCTGCTGGATCTGGGGGAGCAACCCAGGAGGCTGAGTTGAAATGGACTCTCCTGTGGATGGATCCTAATATGTTTTTGTGTCTATGCAGATCTTGGAATGAAGCGGTGACACTGGGACCCTGAAGGGTTTTTCCAAACAGAGGCTTTGACACAGCTCCACCGTGCAAGTTTCCCATATGTAGATGAGATTTGTTCTGAGGATGAGTCAGGAAACAGCCATATGCTGGTATTGAAATCCAGGCCTCTGAGGAGAGATGACTGGATAGCACAACAATGAATCCAATAGTGCCTAGGGGCCTGTTCGTACCTTTTTACCTCTGGGGACATCAGCCTATGCATCTGAGTGCATGTAGGTGTCAGATGGGCTCAGATTGTTCCTGTTTCTCCTGGAGAGCCACCACTATTGGGATGGCCTCAGGGAGTTTGGAGGTTTATCTTATTAGTAGGTTGTGGCCATTGGAATGGGCACATACAATTCCCTTGGAGAGGGCAAGTACAGTCCTCAGGTTTGGCTCCAGGGGCCTGAGCCTGTAGGGTGTGTAGGCCAGAGCTGTTTGGACAGTTGTCTGAAAACACAAACGCGGCTTATGTTTCGGGTAATAGGTATGGCAGGATTGATCTACAGACCATGAGGAGAACTCTTCGGGATATGAAAAAAGGGCGAGTGTCAGGCTCTTGCTCAAGTTTTTGTCTCTGGATATCGTGTCACTCATGGTCATGAAATTTCCGGTTGACTTCATGGGAAATGGACGAGTCTTACTCTCTGGGGGTTTGTCCCCATCACAAGATTTTGGGGTCATTCTGTGGGATGGAAGAAGTCCGTTTTGTTGTTGTTGTGATTTGCCTTGTTTTGTTTTTTAAAAATCCCACCAAATGAGGGATTCCAGAGTAGAGCCCTGGGGGGGGGGGCGACTGTACAACCAGAAATCTGGTTACAAATTTGGGCCTAGGGACATGTAAAGCCCATTATGACATCTAATGGTCGAGTGACTGAGAGGACTTACTAGAGGACAGGACTCACACATGAGGGTCACAATGCGAGTTTATGACCACTTCGCAAAAAGAATGGGCGGGGCCTCATGGTGAATCCTGGTTTCTCCTACACTGAACGTTGGACAACCTGCCAACGATAAGATTTCTTGCCATGGTTAAGGAAGAGTTCTGATTTCTGCATCACAGTCACTCTTGGGCAGTGATTGGAGATAAGGTCTAGATTCTGAAGCCTGAAAACGGAGGTAGGGAAGAGATGATAACCTAAGGCCATGGCGGGTCTGATGTGCTCAGTGTGCGGTCAACTGTCTGGGTGTTGGTCAGGAGGTCCGGGCTCAGGTTGTGTCAGACAGTGCATTAGTGCCACTGTAGACTATATAATTTGGGTAAAGTCGAGTGCCATGTAGATTTATCCTCATATAAGGTGCCTGGGCAGCTCATTAGGCCAAATTTTTTTTCTAGAGGGCAGGCAGAGTGCTTCATTGTCGGTCCGGAATTGCCAAACTTGAGGGCTTCGTGTCCAGGAGTGTGAGGACGGAAGTCTGAGAACACAAGCTAGACTTGTGTATCAGGGCGAGGACACGGCAGGGACCACTGTAGATCTGAACCAATATCTCATGCATCTGAAGTCAGGGCGAGGATCAGACGTTGGCTCACATTGGAGTTTATGTGCATGACGGCCCCTTCATGAAGGGAGCGGAATCTCGAGGCCATGGAGGTTTTCCCACGTTGGGTGTTGTGGGATGCCCCCTTCAAGGATACCTTCTGCGGGACAATTGAGACCTGTTGGGCAGCTTCAGGACATCCCATATGGAATGACTCCAGGGCACCATTCGAGGATGGATGACTGGGAAGCAGGCCTCGCATTCCAATTTTCTCCTAGCAACAAGACAGTTTAGATCTGATGACTCTGCGTGAGCAACAGGAGTGACTGACTTGAAATGGACTTTCCTGAGGATGCGTCCTAATGTGTGTGTGTGTCCATGAGGGCCTTAAAATGGGGCGGTGGCACCGGGACCCTGAAGTATTCTCCTAAGCTTTTGACATAGCTCGATGCAAAAGTCTCCTTGTGGAGACGAGATTTGTTCTGATGGGTGCCTCAGAAAAACACCTATGCTGGTATTGGAATCCAGGCTTTTGAGGAGACATGCTTGTAAACCAAAGCAATGTATCCGATTATGGCCTAGGGTCCTGTCTGGTTCAATCTGCTTCTCAGGGGACATCCATCTATGGTATGAGTGGAGGTAGATGCTCAGCTGGTATCAGACCGCCCTTGTTTGTCCCGGGCGACCTGCACTATTGGGATGGCCTCAGGGATTTGGAGGGTTCTCCTAATTTTACGGTTTTGGACCATGGAATGGGCAGAATTCCCATGGATTGGGTAGACACAGTCCTAATGTGTGACACCTGGGGCCCCAGCCTGGAAGGTGTGTGGCCCAGGACTTTGGGGACAGAAGTGTGAAAACACAAACTCAGCTTAGCTTTGGGGAGGTAGGTATAGCAGGCCCGATCTATAAACCATGAAAAGAACTCTTCCGGATATAAAGAAAGAGCGAGTCTCAGGCACTTGCTCAGGCTTTTGTCTCTGGATTTTGTATCAGAGATGGCCGTGGAATGTCGGGGAGGCCTCATGGGCCATGGACGAATCTTCCTCTCTGTGGATTTGGCCCGATCCCAATTGTTTTTCGTCAATCTGTGGAATGGGAGGACTCCTTTCAGGTTTGTTACCTCAGGTGTCCCGCCAAAAGAGGAATTCCAAAGATGAGCCCTGGGGAAAAGTGAAGGGAGAACCCGAACTATGTGTAAAATTTGGGGCCTAGGGGCATGGCAAGCCGAATATGCTGACTCTTCATCCAGCCACTGAGAGGCCTTACCTGAGGCCTGGGATCAGGCTGAGGGACACAATGTGTGTTTGTGACCAATGTGGCCCATAAACATGGGCGGGGCCTCATGGGCCACACTGGTTTCAACTACACTGAACTTTGGAAAAACATGCCAACCACTAGGTTTCTTGCCAAGGCGAAGGAGAAGTTCTGATTCTTGTATCACGTTCACTCCTGAGCAGTGAGTGGAGATAAGGTCTAGGTTCTGAAGGTGAAAACTGAGGTTGTGTAGAGTTGATGGCCTAAATCCATTGTGGGTGTGATATGCTCTGTTTATGGCCAGCTGTCTGGGTGTTGGACTGGAGGTCTCCCCTCAGGCTGTTTCAGACAGGGCTTTAGTGCACAGGCTAGACAGTATAATTGGGGTATGGTCGAGTGGCATGCAGGTTGTTACTCATTTGGCGTTTCTGGTTAGGCCTATAGGGCAACATTTTTCTTCTGGAGGGCAGGCAGAGTGCTGCATTGTGTCTCCAGAATTGCCAAACTGGAGGGGTGTGGCCAGGATTGTGAGGAAGGAAGTCTGAAAACACGAGTTTTGGGACCAAGAGCATGGCAGGTCCACTCTGCAGAGGCTGAATCGAGATCTCCTGCAGGTGAGGTCAGGGCGATTATCAGATGTTGCCTCAAGCTGGAGTTTGTGTCCATGACGGCCCTTACATGAAGGGGGTGGGGGCGTCATGAGGCCAGGGAGGTTTCCCTACGCTGGGAGTTGTGAGCTGCTCCAAACTTCAAAGTTTCCTTCTTCAGGATAGTCGAGTACTATTGGATGGTCCCTTGATGCCCCATACAGAAAGACTCGAGAGCAGGGGCCTAAGCATGGATGCCGAGAAACGCCAACTCACCTTCCCATTGCCTGGTGGAGACAAGGCACGCTCAATCTGCGGGCTCTTGGGTGAGCTACCCAGAAGGCTGAGTTTAAATGGACTCTCCTGAGGATGAGTCATAATGTGGGTTGGTGGCCATGGAGACCTTGGAATGTGGCAGTAGCTAAGGGACTCTGCAGGATTCTCCAAACCGAAGGGCTTGACACAACTCCAACAAGGAAGCTTCCCATGTGGAGATGAGAGGTCTTCTGTCTGGTGCCTCAGGAAAGCCCCGTATGCTTGTCTTCGAACCCAGGCCTCTGAGGAGTGATACCTGGACACCAAAGCAAGAGTTCATAATAGGGCCTAGGGGCCTGTCTGGTTCAATCTTCTGTCTCTGCGGATATCTGTCTATGTGTCTGCATGGAGGTAGTAGTTGCTCATCTTGTGTCATAATGCCTGTATTTGTCCAGTGCGGCTTGTGGTAGTGGGATGTCCTTGGGGACCTTGAGGTTTCTACTATTTTGTAGAGTTGTGGCCAATGGAATGGGCAGTTTCTTAGGAGAGAGCAGGCACAGTTCTGTGGTGTGGCTCCAGAGACCCCAGCCTGGAGTCTGTGTGGGCCATGGCTGTGCAGACAGACATCCAAAAACCCTAACTCAGCTCAGGTTTGGGGCCGAGGTTACGGCAGGCCTGATCTACAGTCCATGAGGGGAGCTCCTCTGGATATGAAAGAAGGGTGAGAGGGAGGCAGTCGCTCAGGCTTTTGTCTCTGGATGTTTTGTCCACAATGGCCGTTTAATGTAGGCGTTGCCTCATGGGTCGTAGAAGTCTCCCTCTCTGGTAGTTTGTCCAGCCCCCAAGAGTTTGAGGTCATTCTGTGGGAAGGGAAGTGTCCTGTTTTCTGCTTCATGTGTCCCACCAGTAGAGGGATTCTAGAGCATAGCAGTGGGTACTGACAACTGGAATACTCGCCCTCTGGTTAAGCCTGGGGGCCTATGGATATGACAAGCCCCATATGCAGGATCTTGGTCCAGCCACTGAGAGGCGTTACTTTAATACGGGACTCATGCTGCAGGTCACAATGTATGTCTGTGCCCTAGGCGGCCCTCAAGCACTGGCATGGCCTTTCGTTCAATGCAGGTTTTCCCACATTGCTGAAGCCTGAAAACCGAGGTTGGGAAGAGATGACGACCTACAGCCATAGCGGGTCCTATGTGTCCAGGTTAGGGCCAGCTGTCTGGGTGTCGTTTGGGATGTCTTCTCTCAGGCTGTGCCAGACAGGGCATTAGTATACAGGGTAGGCTATATAATTGCTTTACAATCGAGTGGCATGCATTAGAAAATCATTTGGGGTTTCTTATTAGCAGCATAGGGCAAAATTTTTCTTCTGGAGGGCAGGCAGAGTGCTGCATTGTGGCATCGGAATTCCCAAACTGGAGGGCTTGTGGGCCAGGAGAGTGAGGACGGAAGTCTGAGAACACAAGCTAGGCTTAGGTTTCGGGGCAAGGAAATGGCAGGCACACTCTGCAGAGCTGAATTGAGGTCTCATGCGTCTGAAGTCAGGTCGAGGATCAGACTTTGGCTCAGGTTTGAGTTTCTGTCCATGTTGGTCTCTTCATGAAGGGGGGATATTATCAGCCCATGGGGGTTTTCCCACTATTGGAGTAGTGAGATGCTCCAAACCACAAGGATTCCTTCTGTGGGACAATTAAGATTTGTTGGATGGCTCCAGGACGTCTTATAAGGTATTTTTCCAGAACAGGGTTCTAAGTATGGATGCCTGGGCAGCCAGCCTCACATTCCAATTGTCTCCTAGCAACAAGAAACGTTTGATCTGCTGGCTTGGGGTAGCAACAGAGGGGGCTGAGTTGAAATGGACTTTCCTGAGGATGGTCATAATGTTGGTTTGAGTCCATGGAGACCTTGGTATGGGGCAGTGGCACCAGGGCCCTGAAGGATTCTCCTATCCAGAGGTTATGACAAAGCTCCAATGAGCAAGTTTTCCATGGGGAGACGAGATTTGTTCTTATTGGTGCCTCAGGAAACCACCATATGCTGGTATTGGAAACGAGGCCTCTGAGGAGAGATGCCTGGAAACCAAAGCAATGGATCTGATTAGGGCCTAGGGGCCTGTCCGGTTCAATATTCTTCTCTGGGGCATCTGTTGTCTGAGTGGAGGTAGTTGCTCAGCTGGTTTGTGATCACCCCTGTTTGTCCTGGGCGGCCTACACTATTGGGATGGCCTCAGTGACTTTGGAGGTTTTTCCTCATTTGCAAGGTTGTGGCCAATGGAATGGGAAGAATTCCCTTGAAAGGGAAGCACAGTCCTGAGGTGTGGCTCCAGGGACCCAAGTGTGGAGCGTGTGTGGTCCAGGGCTATTTGGACAAAAGTCTGAAAACACAAACTCCACTTAGGTTGTGGGATGAAGGTATGGCCGGCCCGATCTATAGACCGTGAGGAGAACACTTCGGGATATGAACAAAGGGCGAATGTGAGGTGCTGGCTCATGCTTTTTTTTTTTTTTTTTTTCTGGAATTGTGTCACCGATTGCCATGGAATGTCGGGGTGTCCTCATGGGCCACTGATGAGGCTCCCTTTCTGGGGATTTGACCCGATCCCAAGAGTTTGGGGTCATTCTGTGGGAAGGGAGGAGGCCTTTCTTGTTTTTTTGTTTATTTTTTTATTATTTTTTTTTTTTTTTTTTACCTAAGGTGGACCACCAAAAGAGGGATTCAAGAGCAGAGTCCTGGCGAGGGGCGACTGGACAACCAGACCTCTGGTTAACATTGGGACCTAAGAACATGGCAAGCCCCATATGTGGGCTCTTGGTCCAGACACTGAGAGGCCTTCCTTGAGGATAGGTCTCACACTGAGTTTCACAATGTGTTTTTGTGCCCAAGGAGCCCTTCATTCAGGGCGTGGCCTAATGTACCATGCTGGTTTCTCCTACACTGAACGTTGCACAATATGGCAACCACAAGTTTTCTGGCCATGGGGAAGAAGGAGTTCTAATTTCTGCCACACTTTCACTCCTGGACTGTGATTGGATTTAAGGTCTAGGTTCTGAAGCCTGAAAACTGAGGTTGGGAAGAGATGAAGCCCTAAGGCCATGGTGTGTCTGATGTGCTCAGTGTTCGGCCAGCTGTTGAGTGTGGGTTGGGAGGTGCAGGCTCAGGCTGTGGCAGACAGGGAATTAGTGCCCAGGCTAGACTGTATCATTGGGATGCAGTCGAGTTTCGTGCAGGATGGTACTCATTTGTGGTTACTGGGTAGCCCCAGAGGGCAACGTTTTTCTTCTGGAGGGAAGACACAGTGCCACATAGTGGCTCCAGAATTCTCAAACTGGAAGGCTTGAGGGCCAGGAGTGTGAGGAAAAAATTCTGAGAACACAAGCCAGACTTAGATTTCGGGGTGAGGGGACGGCAGGCACCCTCTGCAGAGATGATTCGAGATCCCGTATGCCTGAAGACAGAGCTAGGATCAGAGGTTGGCTTACGTCGGAGTTTCTGTCCATGACGGCCCCTTCATGAAGGGGACGGTGTCATGAGGACATGGAGGTTTTCCCACGATGGGAATTGTGAGATGCTCCAAACCGCAATGATTCCTTCTGTGGGACAGTCGAGAACTGTTGGATGGCTCCAGGACATCCCATAAGGAAGTTATTCAGAGCAGGGTTCTAAGGATGGATGCCTGGGCAGCCTGCCTCCCATTCCAGGTGTCTCATAGCGCCAAGGCAAGTTCGATCTGTTGGATCTAGGGGAGCAACCGAGGCGGGTGTTTTGAAATGGGTGAGTTGAGGATGGGTCATAATGTGCATTTGTGTCCATGTAGACCTTGGAATGGGGTGCTTGGTCTTATGCTGTCACCTCATCCAAACCATGGTTTTCAGATATCTGAACCTAGACATTATATCAATTCTCCACACAGCTGGGTATAGCAAGCACAAAACAGAACTCCTCCTTCCCCATGGCTGTCAAGGTTAGTCTTGGCATGGAGTCACACCTTCAGGGTGGGAGAAACCTTCATGGCCCCTGATGCCACGCCCAAACTTGAGTGCTGCTTGGGCAAAAATTCACACTGTGACCCTCAGCATGAGCCTCATGTCAAAGAAAGGCCTGTCAGGGCCTGGACCAAGAGCCCACATATGGGGCTTGCCAAGCCCCTATGCACCCCATCCTCACCACGGTTTGAATTTTCCAGTCGCCCCGCCCGTACCTGGAGCTCTGCTCTGGAATCCCTTTCTTGGAGAGACCCATGAGCCAGACAACACGACTCCACCCTTCCCACCAAATGACCCCAAACTCTTGGGAGCTGGGACAAATCCCCAGAGAGGGATACTCGTCCACAGTACCTGAGGCCACCGCTCCAATCCACGGCTATCCCGGACACAACATCCAGAGACAAAAGCCTGAAGGAACGCCTCCCACTCGCCCTTGTTTCAGAGGCCCAGGAGCTCCCTCTCGGGCTGTACATCCGGCCTGCCATACACTAGGCGCCACTCATAAGCTGAGTTTGTGTATTCAGACTTCTGTGCCCACAGCCTGGGCCCACACAACATCCAGGCTAGGGCCTCTGGACCAAACAGCGAAAGATTGTGCCTGCCCTCTCCAAGGAAAGTGTGCCCAATCCATTGACCACAACCCTACAGGTTAGGGAAAAGCTCCAAGGTCCCTGAGGCCATCAATAGTATAAGCCACCCTGGACTAAGAGGGGCTCTCTGACAGCAGCGGAGCAACTATCTCCACTTAGAGTCTCAGACAGTGTCCCCAGAGACAGAAGGTTGAAATGGACCGGCCCCCAGGCCCTAATCTGAACCTTAGCTTTGGTTTCCATGTTTCCGTTCTCAGAGGACTGTATTCGTAGACCAGCACATGGGGCTTTTCTGAGGCACCAAACCAAACCTCTCTCATCTCCACATGGGCAGCTTTCTTACTGGGATGTATCAAACACTTCAGGTAGGAGAGTTCCGCAGCGCCACTGAACAACCAGCACAAACCAAGGTCTCCATGGACCCAAACGCACATTATGACGCATCCTCAGGAGAGGCCATTTCATCTCAGCCCCCTGGGTCGCGTGTTCCAGAGGCAGCAGATCAAACATATCTTGTCGCTAATAGCCAATGGGAATGCGAGGCATGCAGTACAGGGATCCATCCTTCGAACCCTGCTCTCCAGTCCTTCCATATGGTATGTCCTGGAGCCATGTAACAGGACTCGAATGTCCCGCAGAAGGAAACCTTGTGGTTTGGTGCAACCTCCAAACTCAACGTGGGAAAACTTCCTTGGCCTCATGAGGCCCCCACTTCATGAAGGTGCCATCATGGACACATACTCCAGCCTCAGCCAACGTCTGATCCTCAGCCTGACTTCAGATGCAGGAGATTTTGATTCAGCCTCTGAAGAGTGGGCCTGCTCTGCCCTTGGCTCCTTCCTCACACTAGCTTGTGTTTTCAGACTTCCGTCCTTACACTCCTGGCCCACAAGCCCTCCCTACTGGGAATTCTGGGGCCACAATGAAGCACTGTGCCTGCCTCCCAGGAGAAAAACATTGTCTATGGCGCTGCCCAGAAACCCCAAATGAGGATCAAACTGCTTGGCCCTCGGCAACACCCCAATTGCATAGGCTACCTTAAACAGTGATGCTCTGTCGCAAATAGCCTGAGCCCAGACCTTCCAACAGACACCGACACAGCTGGCTGCACACCCAGCACTTTGGACCCGCCACTGCCTTAGGCCACCATCCATTCCCAACCTGGGTTTTCAGTCATCGGAACCTAGACCTTATCTCCAATCCCTGCACAGGGGGGAACCTGATGCACAAGTCAGAACCCCTTCTTCCCCATTGCAAGAAACCTTGCTGCTGGCAGTGAGTCAAACCTTCAGTGTAGGAGAAAACGGCATGGCCCATGAGGCCACGCCCAAGCGTGAGGGCCGCCTTGGGCACAAACACACATTGTGACCCTCAGCGTGAGTACCTTATTCAAGTAACGCCTCTCAGTGACTGGACCAAGAGCCCGCATATGTGGCTTGCCATGCCCATAGGCACCCAGGACTAACTAGATGGTGTGTATTCCAGTTGAGAGAACCCACTGCTGTGCTCTAGATTCCCTCTCCTGGGGTGTCCCCTGAGCAGAAAACAGTACTCTTCATTCCCACAGAATGAACACAAACACTTGGGAGCTTGGACAATCCCCCGAGCGGAAGGCTCTTCCTCGACCTCTGAGACAACCCCTACCCTGACCGGACACTGTAAACGCAACACCCAGAGACAAAATCCTGAGTGACTGCCTCCCACTTGCCCTACTTTGATTTCCAGAGGATCTCCCCTCACGGACTAGAGATCAGGCCTGCCATTACATTGGCCCCTAGCTGAGCCAAGTTTGCTTTTTCAGACATCTGTCCCCAGGGCCCTGGCAAACACAGCCTCTAGGCTGGGTCCTCTGGAGCCATACCACAGGACCGTGCCTGCTCTCTCCTGGGAAACTGTGTCCATTCCTTTGGCCACACACCTCCAGAATATGAGAAACCTCAAGGCCTCCGAGGACATCCCACTACTGGGAGCCTCACTGGACTCACAGGGGCTTTCGGACACAAGCTGAGCAGCTACATCCATGAATGCATGCACACAGATGTCAACAGAGATAGAAGGTTGAGCCGGACAAGCCTATAGGCCGTAGTCTCAACTCTTGCTTTGGTTTCCAGGTGTCACTACTCAGAGGCTTCGTTCGAAGAACAGGGTATGGGGCTTTCCTGAGCCACAAAACAGAACTCCTCTCGTCTCCACATGGGAAGTTTCATTGTTGGAGCCGTGTCAAACACCTCATGTTGGAGAATCCTGCAGAGTCCCTGAGCCACCTCCACATTCCAAGGTCTCCCAGGCCACCAAGCCACAGTAGGACTCATCTTCAGGAGAGTCCATTTCAACTCTCCCCTCTGGGTAGCTCACCCAGGAGCCTGCAGATTGAGCCTGCCTTGTCCTGACTAAAGAGTGGGAATATGAGGTGGCGTTCCCAGGCATCCATGCTTAGACACCTGCTCTCGAGTCTTTCCATATGGGGCCTCTTGGAACCATCCAATAGGACTCGACTGTCGTGCAGAAGGTAACCTTCAGTTTTGGAGCAGTTCACAAATCCCATCGTAAGCAAAACTTTCTGGCCTCATGAAGCCCCCACACCCTTCAGGAAGAGGCCATGCTGGACAAGAACTCTAGCCTGAGGCACGTCTCATAGTTGACATGACCTCAGTGCAGGAGATCTCGATTCAGCCTCTGCAGAGTGGGCCTGCCGTGCCCTCGGTCCCAAACCTCACGCTAGCTTGTGTTTTCCGACTTCCTTCCTCACACTCCTGGCAAACAAGCCCTCCGGACTAGGAACTCCAGAACCACAACCCAGCCCAGTGTCTGCCCAACGGAAGAAAAACGTTTCCCTGTGGGGCTCTCCAGAAAACCCAGATGAGGATCAACCTGCTCGGGCCTCGACGGTACCCGAACTGGATAGGCTACTCTGGGCACTCATGCTCTGCCTGACACAGCCTGAAGTCAGACGTCCAGACAGACAAGGAGACAGCTGGCCGCACACCCAGCACTTCGGACACGCCATGGTCTTATGCCGTCACCTCATCCTAACCTTGGTTTTCAGATATCTGAACCTAGACATTATATCAATTATCCACACAGCTGGGTATAGCAAGCACAAAACAGAACTCCTCCTTCCCCATGGCTGTCAAGCTTGCTCTTGGCATGGAGTCACACCTTCAGGGTGGGAGAAACCTTCATGGCCCCTGATGCCACGCCCAAACTTGAGTGCTGCTTGGGCAAAAATTCACACTGTGACCCTCAGCATGAGCCTCATGTCAAAGAAAGGCCTGTCAGGGCCTGGACCAAGAGCCCACATATGGGGCTTGCCAAGCCCCTATGCACCCCATCCTCACCACGGTTTGAATTTTCCAGTCGCCCCGCCCGTACCTGGAGCTCTGCTCTGGAATCCCTTTCTTGGAGAGACCCATGAGCCAGACAACACGACTCCACCCTTCCCACCAAATGACCCCAAACTCTTGGGAGCTGGGACAAATCCCCAAAGAGGGATACTCGTCCACAGTACCTGAGGCCACCGCTCCAATCCACGGCTATCCCAGACACAACATCCAGAGACAAAGCCTGAAGGAATGCCTCCCACTCGCCCTTGTTTCAGAGGCCCAGGAGCTCCCTCTCGGGCTGTACATCCGGCCTGCCATACACTAGGCGCCACTCTTAAGCTGAGTTTGTGTATTCAGACTTCTGTGCCCACAGCCTGGGCCCACACAACATCCAGGCTAGGGCCTCTGGACCAAACAGCGAAAGATTGTGCCTGCCCTTTCCAAGGAAAGTGTGCCCAATCCATTGACCACAACCCTAAAGGTTAGGGAAAAGCTCCAAAGTCCCTGAGGCCATCAATAGTATAAGCCACCCTGGACTAAGAGGGGCTCTCTGACACCAGCGGAGCAACTATCTCCACTTAGACTCTCAGACAGTGTCCCCAGAGACAGAAGGTTGAAATGGACAGGCCCCCAGGCCCTAATCTGAACCTTAGCTTTGGTTTCCATGTTTCCGTTCTCAGAGGACTGTTTTCGTAGACCAGCACATGGGGCTTTTCTGAGGCACCAAACCAAACCTCTCTCATCTCCACATGGGCAGCTTTCTTACTGGGATGTATCAAACACTTCAGTTAGGAGAGTTCCGCAGCGCCACTGAACAACCAGCACATTCCAAGGTCTCCATGGACCCAAACGCACATTATGACGCATCCTCAGGAGAGGCCATTTCATCTCAGCCCCCTGGGTCGCGTGTTGCAGAGGCAGCAGATCAAACATATCTTGTCGCTAATAGCCAATGGGAATGCGAGGCATGCAGTACAGGGATCCATCCTTCGAACCCTGCTCTCCAGTCCTTCCATATGGTATGTCCTGGAGCCATGTAACAGGACTCGAATGTCCCGCAGAAGGAAACCTTGTGGTTTGGGGCAACCTCCAATCTCAACGTGGGAAAACTTCCTTGGCCTCATGAGGCCCCCACTTCATGAAGGTGCCATCATGGACACATACTCCAGCCTCAGCCAACGTCTGATCCTCAGCCTGACTTCAGATGCAGGAGATTTTGATTCAGCCTCTGAAGAGTGGGCCTGCTCTGACCTTGGCTCCAATCCTCACACTATCTTGTGTTTTCAGACTTCCGTCCTCACACTCCTGGCCCACAAGCCCTCCCTACTGGGAATTCTGGGGCCACAATGAAGCACTGTGCCTGCCTCCCAGGAGAAAAACATTGTCTATGGCGCTGCCCAGAAACCCCAAATGAGGATCAAACTGCTTGGCCCTCGGCAACACCCCAATTGCATAGGCTACCTTAAACAGTGATGCTCTGTCGCAAATAGCCTGAGCCCAGACCTTCCAACAGACACCGACACAGCTGGCTGCACACCCAGCACTTTGGACCCGCCACTGCCTTAGGCCACCATCCATTCCCAACCTGGGTTTTCAGTCATCGGAACCTAGACCTTATCTCCAATCCCTGCACAGGGGGGAACCTGATGCACAAGTCAGAACCCCTTCTTCCCCATTGCAAGAAACCTTGCTGCTGGCAGTGAGTCAAACCTTCAGTGTAGGAGAAAACGGCATGGCCCATGAGGCCACGCCCAAGCGTGAGGGCCGCCTTGGGCACAAACACACATTGTGACCCTCAGCGTGAGTACCTTATTCAAGTAACGCCTCTCAGTGACTGGACCAAGAGCCCGCATATGTGGCTTGCCATGCCCATAGGCACCCAGGACTAACTAGATGGTGTGTATTCCAGTTGAGGGAACCCACTGCTGTGCTCTAGATTCCCTCTCCTGGGGTGTCCCCTGTGGCAGAAAACAGTACTCTTCATTCCCACAGAATGAACACAAACACTTGGGAGCTTGGACAATCCCCCGAGCGGAAGGCTCTTCCTCGACCTCTGAGACAACCCCTACCCTGACCGGACACTGTAAACGCAACACCCAGAGACAAAATCCTGAGTGACTGCCTCCCACTTGCCCTACTTTGATTTCCAGAGGATCTCCCCTCACGGACTAGAGATCAGGCCTGCCATTACATTGGCCCCTAGCTGAGCCAAGTTTGCTTTTTCAGACATCTGTCCCCAGGGCCCTGGCAAACACAGCCTCTAGGCTGGGTCCTCTGGAGCCATACCACAGGACCGTGCCTGCTCTCTCCTGGGAAACTGTGTCCATTCCTTTGGCCACACACCTCCAGAATATGAGAAACCTCAAGGCCTCCGAGGACATCCCACTACTGGGAGCCTCACTGGACTCACAGGGGCTTTCGGACACAAGCTGAGCAGCTACATCCATGAATGCATGCACACAGATGTCAACAGAGATAGAAGGTTGAGCCGGACAAGCCTATAGGCCGTAGTCTCAACTCTTGCTTTGGTTTCCAGGTGTCACTACTCAGAGGCTTCGTTCGAAGAACAGGGTATGGGGCTTTCCTGAGCCACAAAACAGAACTCCTCTCGTCTCCACATGGGAAGTTTCATTGTTGGAGCCGTGTCAAACACCTCATGTTGGAGAATCCTGCAGAGTCCCTGAGCCACCTCCACATTCCAAGGTCTCCCAGGCCACCAAGCCACAGTAGGACTCATCTTCAGGATAGTCCATTTCAACTCTCCCCTCTGGGTAGCTCACCCAGGAGCCTGCAGATTGAGCCTGCCTTGTCCTGACTAAAGAGTGGGAATATGAGGTGGCGTTCCCAGGCATCCATGCTTAGACACCTGCTCTCGAGTCTTTCCATATGGGGCCTCTTGGAACCATCCAATAGGACTCGACTGTCGTGCAGAAGGTAACCTTCAGTTTTGGAGCAGTTCACAAATCCCATCGTAAGCAAAACTTTCTGGCCTCATGAAGCCCCCACACCCTTCAGGAAGAGGCCATGCTGGACAAGAACTCTAGCCTGAGGCACGTCTCATAGTTGACATGACCTCAGTGCAGGAGATCTCGATTCAGCCTCTGCAGAGTGGGCCTGCCGTGCCCTCGGTCCCAAACCCCACGCTAGCTTGTGTTTTCCGACTTCCTTCCTCACACTCCTGGCAAACAAGCCCTCCGGACTAGGAACTCCAGAACCACAACCCAGCCCAGTGTCTGCCCAACGGAAGAAAAACGTTTCCCTGTGGGGCTCTCCAGAAAACCCAAATGAGGATCAACCTGCTCGGGCCTCGACGGTACCCGAACTGGATAGGCTCCTCTGGGCACTCATGCTCTGCCTGACACAGCCTGAAGTCAGACGTCCAGACCGACAAGGAGACAGCTGCCCGCACACCCAGCACTTCGGACACGCCATGGTCTTATGCCGTCACCTCATCCTAACCATGGTTTTCAGATATCTGAACCTAGACATTATATCAATTCTCCACACAGCTGGGTATAGCAAGCACAAAACAGAACTCCTCCTTCCCCATGGCTGGCAAGGTTGCTCTTGGCATGGAGTCACACCTTCAGGGTGGGAGAAACCTTCATGGCCCCTGATGCCACGCCCAAACTTGAGTGCTGCTTGGGCAAAAATTCACACTGTGACCCTCAGCATGAGCCTCATGTCAAAGAAAGGCCTGTCAGGGCCTGGACCAAGAGCCCACATATGGGGCTTGCCAAGCCCCTATGCACCCCATCCTCACCACGGTTTGAATTTTCCAGTCGCCCCGCCCGTACCTGGAGCTCTGCTCTGGAATCCCTTTCTTGGAGAGACCCATGAGCCAGACAACACGACTCCACCCTTCCCACCAAATGACCCCAAACTCTTGGGAGCTGGGACAAATCCCCAGAGAGGGATACTCGTCCACCGTACCTGAGGCCACCGCTCCAATCCACGGCTATCCCGGACACAACATCCAGAGACAAAAGCCAGAAGGAACGCCTCCCACTTGCCCTTGTTTCAGAGGCCCAGGAGCTCCCTCTCGGGCTGTACATCCGGCCTGCCATACACTAGGCGCCACTCATAAGCTGAGTTTGTGTATTCAGACTTCTGTGCCCACAGCCTGGGCCCACACAACATCCAGGCTAGGGCCTCTGGACCAAACAGCGAAAGATTGTGCCTGCCCTCTCCAAGGAAAGTGTGCCCAATCCATTGACCACAACCCTACAGGTTAGGGAAAAGCTCCAAGGTCCCTGAGGCCATCAATAGTATAAGCCACCCTGGACTAAGAGGGGCTCTCTGACAGCAGCGGAGCAACTATCTCCACTTAGACTCTCAGACAGTGTCCCCAGAGACAGAAGGTTGAAATGGACCGGCCCCCAGGCCCTAATCTGAACCTTAGCTTTGGTTTCCATGTTTCCGTTCTCAGAGGACTGTTTTCGTAGACCAGCACATGGGGCTTTTCTGAGGCACCAAACCAAACCTCTCTCATCTCCACATGGGCAGCTTTCTTACTGGGATGTATCAAACACTTCAGGTAGGAGAGTTCCGCAGCGCCACTGAACAACCAGCACATTCCAAGGTCTCCATGGACCCAAACGCACATTATGACGCATCCTCAGGAGAGGCCATTTCATCTCAGCCCCCTGGGTCGCGTGTTCCAGAGGCAGCAGTTCAAACATATCTTGTCGCTATTAGCCAATGGGAATGCGAGGCATGCAGTACAGGGATCCATCCTTCGAATCCTGCTCTGAAGTCCTTCCATAGGGTATGTCCTGGAGCCATGCAACAGGACGCGAATGTCCCGCAGAAGGAAACCTTGTGGTTTGGGGCAACCTCCAAACTCAGCGTGGGAAAACTTCCTTGGCCTCATGAGGCCCCCACTTCATGAAGGTGCCATCATGGACACAAACTCCAGCCTCAGCCAACGTCTGATCCTCAGCCTGACTTCAGATGCAGGAGATTTTGATTCAGCCTCTGCAGAGTGGGCCTGCTCTGACCTTGGCTCCAATCCTCACACTAGCTTGTGTTTTCAGACTTCCCTCCTCACACTCCTGGCCCACAAGCCCTCCCTACTGGGAATTCTGGGGCCACAATGAAGCACTGTGCCTGCCTCCCAGGAGAAAAACATTGTCTATGGCGCTGCCCAGAAACCCCAAATGAGGATCAAACTGCTTGGCCCTCGGCAACACCCCAATTGCATAGGTTCCTTAAACAGTGATGCTCTGTCGCAAGTAGCCTGAGCCCAGACCTTCCAACAGACACCGACACAGCTGGCTGCACACCCAGCACATTGGACCCGCCACTGCCTTAGGCCACCATCCATTCCCAACCTGGGTTTTCAGTCATCGGATCCTAGACCTTATCTCCAATCCCTGCACAGTGGGGAACCTGATGCACAAGTCAGAACCCCTCCTTCCCCATGGCAAGAAACCTTGCTGCTGGCGGTGATTCAAACCTTCAGTGTAGGAGAAAACGGCATGGACCATGAGGCCACGCCCAAGCATGAGGGCTGCCTTGGGCACAAACACACATTGTGACCCTCAGCGTGAGTACCTTATTCAAGTAACGCCTCTCAGTGACTGGACCAGGAGCCCGCATATGTGGCTTGCCATGCCCAAAGGCACCCAGGACTAACTAGATGGTGTGTATTCCAGTTGAGGGAACCCACTGCTGTGCTCTAGAGTCCCTCTCCTGGGGGGTCCCCTGTGGCAGAAAACAGTACTCTTCATTCCCACAAAATGAACACAAACACTTGGGAGCTTGGACAATCCCCCGAGAGGAAAGCTCTTCCTCGGCCTCTGAGACAACCCCTACCCTGACCGGACACTGTAAACGCAACACCCAGAGACAAAATCCTGAGTGACTGCCTCCCACTTGCCCTACTTTGATTTCCAGAGGATCTCCCCTCACGCACTAGAGATCAGGCCTGCCATTACATTGGCCCCTAGCTGAGCCAAGTTTGCTTTTTCAGACATCTGTCCCCAAAGCCCTGGCAAACACAGCCTCTAGGCTGGGTCCTCTGGAGCCATACCACAGTACCGTGCCTGCTCTCTCCTGGGAAACTGTGTCCATTCCTTTGGCCACACACCTCCAGAATATGAGAAACCTCAAGGCCTCCGAGGACATCCCACTACTGGGAGCCTCACTGGACTCACAGGGGCATTCGGACACAAGCTGAGCAGTTACATCCATGAATGCATGCACACAGATGTCAACAGATATAGAAGGTTGAGCCGGACAAGCCTATAGGCCGTAGTCTCAACTCTTGCTTTGGTTTCCAGGTGTCACTCCTCAGAGGCTTCGTTCGAAGAACAGGGTATGGGGCTTTCCTGAGGCACAAAACAGAACTCCTCTCGTCTCCACATGGGAAGTTTCATTGTTGGAGCCGTGTCAAACACCTCATGTTGGAGAATCCTGCAGAGTCCCTGAGCCACCGTCATATTCCAAGGTCTCCCAGGCCACCAAGCCACAGTAGGACTCATCTTCAGGATAGTCCATTTCAACTCTCCCCTCTGGGTAGCTCACCCAGGAGCCTGCAGATTTAGCTGCCTTGTCCTGACTAAAGAGTGGGAATATGAGGTGGCGTTCCCAGGCATCCATGCTTAGACACCTGCTCTCGAGTCTTTCCATATGGGGCCTCTTGGAACCATCCAATAGGACTCGACTGTCTTGCAGAAGGTAACCTTCAGTTTTGGAGCAATTCACAAATCCCATCGTAAGCAAAACTTTCTGGCCTCATGGAGCCCCCACACCCTTCAGGAAGAGGCCATGCTGGACAAGAACTCTAGCCTGAGGCACGTCTCATAGTTGACATGACCTCAGTGCAGGAGATCTCGATTCAGCCTCTGCAGAGTGGGCCTGCCGTGCCCTCGGTCCCAAACCTCACGCTAGCTTGTGTTTTCAGACTTCCTTCCTCACACTCCTGGCAAACAAGCCCTCCGGACTAGGAACTCCGGAACCAAAACCCAGCCCAGTGTCTGCCCACGGAAGAAAAACTTTTCCCTGTGGGGCTCTCCAGAAAACCCAGATGAGGATCAACCTGCTCGGGCCTCGACGGTACCCGAACTGGATAGGCTGCTCTGGGCACTCATGCTCTGCCTGATACAGCCTGAAGCCAGACGTCCAGACAGACAAGGAGACAGCTGGCCGCACACCCAGCACTTCGGACACCTCATGGTCTTATGCCGTCACCTCATCCTAACCAAGGTTTTCAGATATCTGAACCTAGACATTATATCAATTCTCCACACAGCTGGGTATAGCAAGCACAAAACAGAACTCCTCTTTCCCCATGGCTGTCAAGCTTGCTCATGGCATGGAGTCACACCTTCAGGGTGGGAGAAATCTTCATGGCCCCTGATGCCACGCCCAAACTTGAGTGCTGCTTGGGCACAAATTCACACTGTGATCCTCAGCATGAGCCCCATGTCAAAGAAAGGCCTGTCAGGGCCTGGACCAACAGCCCACATATGGGGCTTGCCAAGCCCCTATGCACCCCATCCTCACCACGGTTTGTATTTTCCAGTCGCCCCGCCCGTACCTGAAGCTCTGCTCTGGAATCCCTTTTTTGGAGAGACCCATGAGCCAGACAACACGACACCAACTTCCCACAAAATGACCCCAAACTCTTGGGAGCTGGGACAAATCCCCAGAGAGGGATACTCGTCCACAGTACCTGAGGGCACCGCTCCAATCCACGGCTATCCCGGACACAACATCCAGAGACAAAAGCCTGAAGTAACACCTCCCACTCGCCCTTGTTTCAGAGGCCCAGGAGCTCCCACTCGGGCTGTACATCCGGCCTGCCATACCCTAAGTGCCACTCATAAGATGAGTTTGTGTATTCAGACTTCTGTGCCCACATCCTGGACCCACACAACATCCAGGCTAGGGCCTCTGGACCAAACAGCGAAAGATTGTGCCTGCCCTCTCCAAGGAAAGTGTGCCCAATCCATTGACCACAACCCTACAGGTTAGGGAAAAGCTCCAAGGTCCCTGAGGCCATCAATAGTATAGGCCACCCTGGACTAAGAGGGGCTCTCTGACACCAGCGGAGCAACTATCTCCACTTAGACTCTCAGACAGTGTCCCCAGAGACAGAAGGTTGAAATGGACAGGCCCCCAGGCCCTAATCTGAACCTTAGCTTTGGTTTCCATGTTTCCGTTCTCAGAGGACTGTTTTCGTAGACCAGCACATGGGGCTTTTCTGAGGCACCAAGCCAAACATCTCTCATCTCCACATGGGCAGCTTTCTTACTGGGATGTATCAAACACTTCAGGTAGGAGAATTCCGCAGGGCCACTGAACAACCCGCACATGCCAAAGTCTCCATGGACCCAAACGCACATTATGACGCATCCTCAGGAGAGGCCATTTCATCTCAGCCCCCTGGGTCGCGTGTTCCAGAGGCAGCAGATCAAACATATCTTGTCGCTAATAGCCAATGGGAATGCGAGGCATGCAGTACAGGGATACATCCTTCGAACCCTGCTCTCCAGTCCTTCCATATGGTATGTCCTGGAGCCATGCAACAGGACTCAAATGTCCCGCAGAAGGAAACCTTGTGGTTTGGTGCAACCTCCAAACTCAGCGTGGGAAAACTTCCTTGGCCTCATGAGGCCCCCACTTCATGAAGGTGCCATCATGGACACATACTCCAGCCTCAGCCAACGTCTGATATCAGCCTGACTTCAGATGCAGGAGATTTTGATTCAGCCTCTGCAGAGTGGGCCTGCTCTGCCCTTGGCTCCAATCCTCACACTAGCTTGTGTTTTCAGACTTCCGTCCTCACACTTTTGACCCACAAGCCCTCCCTACTGGGAATTCTGGGGCCACAATGAAGCACTGTGCCTGCCTCCCAGGAGAAAAACATTGTCTATGGCGCTGCCCTGAAACCACAAATGAGGATCAAACTGCTTGGCCCTCGGCAACACCCCAATTGCATAGGCTACCTTAAACAGTGATGCTCTGTCGCAAATAGCCTGAGCCCAGACCTTCCAACAGACACCGACACAGCTGGCTGCACACCCAGCACATTGGACCCGCCACTGCCTTAGGCCACCATCCATTCCCAACCTGGGTTTTCAGTCATCGGAACCTAGACCTTATCTCCAATTCCTGCACAGGGGGGAACCTGATGCACAAGTCAGAACCCCTCCTTCCCCATGGCAAGAAACCTTGCTGCTGGCAGTGAGTCAAACCTTCAGTGTAGGAGAAAACGGCATGGCCCATGAGGCCACGCCCAAGCGTGAGGGCCGCCTTGGGCACAAACACACATTGTGACCCTCAGCGTGAGTACCTTATGCAAGTAACGCCTCTCAGTGACTGGACCAAGAGCCCACATATGTGGCTTGCCATGCCCATAGGCACCCAGGACTAAATAGATGGTGTGTATTCCAGTTGAGGGAACCCACTGCTGTGCTCTAGAGTCCCTCTCCTGGGGGGTCCCCTGTGGCAGAAAACAGTACTCTTCATTCCCACAGAATGAACACAAACACTTGGGAGCTTGGACAATCCCCCGAGAGGAAGGCTCTTCCTCGGCCTCTGAGACAACCCCTACCCTGACTGGACACTGTAAACGCAACACCCAGAGAAAAAATCCTGAGTGACTGCCTCCCACTTGCCCTACTTTGATTTCCAGAGGATCTCCCCTCACGGACTAGAGATCAGGCCTGCCATTACATTGGCCCCTAGCTGAGCCAAGTTTGCTTTTTCAGACATCTGTCCCCACAGCCCTGGCAAACACAGCCTCTAGGCTGGGTCCTCTGGAGCCATACCACAGGACCGTGCCTGCTCTCTCCTGGGAAACTGTGTCCATTCCTTTGGCCACACACCTCCAGAATATGAGAAACCTCAAGGCCTCCGAGGACATCCCACTACTGCGAGCCTCACTGGACTCACAGGGGCATTCGGACACAAGCTGAGCAGCTACATCCATGAATGCATGCACACAGATGTCAACAGAGACAGAAGGTTGAGCCGGACAGGCCTATAGGCCGTAGTCTCAACTCTTACTTTGGTTTCCAGGTGTCACTCCTCAGAGGCTTTGGTTTGAAGAACAGGGTTGGGGCTTTCCTGAGGCACGGAACAGAACTCCTCTCGTCTCCACATGGGAAGTTTCCTTGTTGGAGCCGTGTCAAACACCTCATGTTGGAGAATCCTTCAGAGTCCCTGAGCCACCTCCACATTCCAAGGTCTCCCA
This sequence comes from Mustela nivalis, assembly GCF_964662115.1. Lineage (NCBI taxonomy): Eukaryota > Metazoa > Chordata > Mammalia > Carnivora > Mustelidae > Mustela > Mustela nivalis. Next base: position 285,615 of record NW_028136252.1, on the reverse strand, counting down.
GGCCACCAAGGCACAGTAGGACTCATCTTCAGGAGAGACCATTTCAACTCTCCCCTCCGCGTAGCTCACCCAGGAGCCCGCAGATTGAGCCTGCCTTGTACTGACTAAAGAGTGGGAATATGAGGTGGCGTTCCCAGGCATCCAGCTTAGACACCTGCTCTCGAGTCTTTCCATATGGGGCCTCTTGGAACCATCCAATATGACTCGACTGTCGTGCAGAAGGTAACCTTCAGTTTTGGAGCAGTTCACAAATCCCATCGTAGGCAAAACTTTCTGGCCTCATGGAGCCCCCACACCCTTCAGGAAGAGGCCATGCTGGACAAGAACTCTAGCCTGAGGCACGTCTCATAGTTGACATGACCTCAGTGCAGGAGATCTCGATTCAGCCTCTGCAGAGTGGGCCTGCCGTGCCCTCGGTCCCAAACCTCACGCTAGCTTGTGTTTTCAGACTTCCTTCCTCACACTCCTGGCAAACAAGCCCTCCGGACTAGGAACTCCGGAACCAAAACCCAGCCCAGTGTCTGCCCACGGAAGAAAAACTTTTCCCTGTGGGGCTCTCCAGAAAACCCAGATGAGGATCAACCTGCTCGGGCCTCGACGGTACCCGAACTGGATAGGCTGCTCTGGGCACTCATGCTCTGCCTGATACAGCCTGAAGCCAGACGTCCAGACAGACAAGGAGACAGCTGGCCGCACACCCAGCACTTCGGACACCTCATGGTCTTATGCCGTCACCTCATCCTAACCAAGGTTTTCAGATATCTGAACCTAGACATTATATCAATTCTCCACACAGCTGGGTATAGCAAGCACAAAACAGAACTCCTCTTTCCCCATGGCTGTCAAGCTTGCTCATGGCATGGAGTCACACCTTCAGGGTGGGAGAAATCTTCATGGCCCCTGATGCCACGCCCAAACTTGAGTGCTGCTTGGGCACAAATTCACACTGTGATCCTCAGCATGAGCCCCATGTCAAAGAAAGGCCTGTCAGGGCCTGGACCAACAGCCCACATATGGGGCTTGCCAAGCCCCTATGCACCCCATCCTCACCACGGTTTGTATTTTCCAGTCGCCTCGCCCGTACCTGGAGCTCTGCTCTGGAATCCCTTTTTTGGAGAGACCCATGAGCCAGACAACACGACACCAACCTTCCCACAAAATGACCCCAAACTCTTGGGAGCTGGGACAAATCCCCAGAGAGGGATACTCGTCCACAGTACCTGAGGGCACCGCTCCAATCCACGGCTATCCCGGACACAACATCCAGAGACAAAAGCCTGAAGTAACACCTCCCACTCGCCCTTGTTTCAGAGGCCCAGGAGCTCCCACTCGGGCTGTACATCCGGCCTGCCATACCCTAAGTGCCACTCATAAGATGAGTTTGTGTATTCAGACTTCTGTGCCCACATCCTGGACCCACACAACATCCAGGCTAGGGCCTCTGGACCAAACAGCGAAAGATTGTGCCTGCCCTCTCCAAGGAAAGTGTGCCCAATCCATTGACCACAACCCTACAGGTTAGGGAAAAGCTCCAAGTCCCTGAGGCCATCAATAGTATAGGCCACCCTGGACTAAGAGGGGCTCTCTGACACCAGCGGAGCAACTATCTCCACTTAGACTCTCAGACAGTGTCCCCAGAGACAGAAGGTTGAAATGGACAGGCCCCCAGGCCCTAATCTGAACCTTAGCTTTGGTTTCCATGTTTCCGTTCTCAGAGGACTGTTTTCGTAGACCAGCACATGGGGCTTTTCTGAGGCACCAAGCCAAACATCTCTCATCTCCACATGGGCAGCTTTCTTACTGGGATGTATCAAACACTTCAGGTAGGAGAATTCCGCAGGGCCACTGAACAACCCGCACATGCCAAAGTCTCCATGGACCCAAACGCACATTATGACGCATCCTCAGGAGAGGCCATTTCATCTCAGCCCCCTGGGTCGCGTGTTCCAGAGGCAGCAGATCAAACATATCTTGTCGCTAATAGCCAATGGGAATGCGAGGCATGCAGTACAGGGATACATCCTTCGAACCCTGCTCTCCAGTCCTTCCATATGGTATGTCCTGGAGCCATGCAACAGGACTCAAATGTCCCGCAGAAGGAAACCTTGTGGTTTGGTGCAACCTCCAAACTCAGCGTGGGAAAACTTCCTTGGCCTCATGAGGCCCCCACTTCATGAAGGTGCCATCATGGACACATACTCCAGCCTCAGCCAACGTCTGATATCAGCCTGACTTCAGATGCAGGAGATTTTGATTCAGCCTCTGCAGAGTGGGCCTGCTCTGCCCTTGGCTCCAATCCTCACACTAGCTTGTGTTTTCAGACTTCCGTCCTCACACTTTTGACCCACAAGCCCTCCCTACTGGGAATTCTGGGGCCACAATGAAGCACTGTGCCTGCCTCCCAGGAGAAAAACATTGTCTATGGCGCTGCCCTGAAACCACAAATGAGGATCAAACTGCTTGGCCCTCGGCAACACCCCAATTGCATAGGCTACCTTAAACAGTGATGCTCTGTCGCAAATAGCCTGAGCCCAGACCTTCCAACAGACACCGACACAGCTGGCTGCACACCCAGCACATTGGACCCGCCACTGCCTTAGGCCACCATCCATTCCCAACCTGGGTTTTCAGTCATCGGAACCTAGACCTTATCTCCAATTCCTGCACAGGGGGGAACCTGATGCACAAGTCAGAACCCCTCCTTCCCCATGGCAAGAAACCTTGCTGCTGGCAGTGAGTCAAACCTTCAGTGTAGGAGAAAACGGCATGGCCCATGAGGCCACGCCCAAGCGTGAGGGCCGCCTTGGGCACAAACACACATTGTGACCCTCAGCGTGAGTACCTTATGCAAGTAACGCCTCTCAGTGACTGGACCAAGAGCCCACATATGTGGCTTGCCATGCCCATAGGCACCCAGGACTAAATAGATGGTGTGTATTCCAGTTGAGGGAACCCACTGCTGTGCTCTAGAGTCCCTCTCCTGGGGGGTCCCCTGTGGCAGAAAACAGTACTCTTCATTCCCACAGAATGAACACAAACACTTGGGAGCTTGGACAATCCCCCGAGAGGAAGGCTCTTCCTCGGCCTCTGAGACAACCCCTACCCTGACTGGACACTGTAAACGCAACACCCAGAGAAAAAATCCTGAGTGACTGCCTCCCACTTGCCCTACTTTGATTTCCAGAGGATCTCCCCTCACGGACTAGAGATCAGGCCTGCCATTACATTGGCCCCTAGCTGAGCCAAGTTTGCTTTTTCAGACATCTGTCCCCACAGCCCTGGCAAACACAGCCTCTAGGCTGGGTCCTCTGGAGCCATACCACAGGACCGTGCCTGCTCTCTCCTGGGAAACTGTGTCCATTCCTTTGGCCACACACCTCCAGAATATGAGAAACCTCAAGGCCTCCGAGGACATCCCACTACTGCGAGCCTCACTGGACTCACAGGGGCATTCGGACACAAGCTGAGCAGCTACATCCATGAATGCATGCACACAGATGTCAACAGAGACAGAAGGTTGAGCCGGACAGGCCTATAGGCCGTAGTCTCAACTCTTACTTTGGTTTCCAGGTGTCACTCCTCAGAGGCTTTGGTTTGAAGAACAGGGTTGGGGCTTTCCTGAGGCACGGAACAGAACTCCTCTCGTCTCCACATGGGAAGTTTCCTTGTTGGAGCCGTGTCAAACACCTCATGTTGGAGAATCCTTCAGAGTCCCTGAGCCACCTCCACATTCCAAGGTCTCCCAGGCCACCAAGGCACAGTAGGACTCATCTTCAGGAGAGACCATTTCAACTCTCCCCTCCGCGTAGCTCACCCAGGAGCCCGCAGATTGAGCCTGCCTTGTACTGACTAAAGAGTGGGAATATGAGGTGGCGTTCCCAGGCATCCAGCTTAGACACCTGCTCTCGAGTCTTTCCATATGGGGCCTCTTGGAACCATCCAATATGACTCGACTGTCGTGCAGAAGGTAACCTTCAGTTTTGGAGCAGTTAACAAATCCCATCGTAGGCAAAACTTTCTGGCCTCATGAAGCCCCCACACCCTTCAGGAAGAGGCCATGCTGGACAAGAACTCTAGCCTGAGGCACGTCTCATAGTTGACATGACCTCAGTGCAGGAGATCTCGATTCAGCCTCTGCAGAGTGGGCCTGCCGTGCCCTCGGTCCCAAACCTCACGCTAGCTTGTGTTTTCCGACTTCCTTCCTCACACTCCTGGCAAACAAGCCCTCCGGACTAGGAACTCCAGAACCAAAACCCAGCCCAGTGTCTGCCCAACGGAAGAAAAACTTTTCCCTGTGAGGCTCTCCAGAAAACCCAGATGAGGATCAACCTGCTCGGGCCTCGACGGTACCCGAACTGGATAGGCTGCTCTGGGCACTCATGCTCTGCCTGACACAGCCTGAAGCCAGACGTCCAGACAGACTAGGAGACAGCTGGCTGCACACCCAGCACTTCGGACACGACATGGTCTTATGCCGTCACCTCATCCTAACCTTTGTTTTCAGATATCTGAACCTAGACATTATATCAATTATCCACACAGCTGGGTATAGCAAGCACAAAACAGAACTCCTCCTTCCCCATGGCTATCAAGCTTGCTCTTGGCATGGAGTCACACCTTCAGGGTGGGAGAAACCTACATGGCCCCTGATGCCACGCCCAAACTTGAGTGCTGCTTGGGCACAAATTCACACTGTGACCCTCAGCATGAGCCCCATGTCAAAGAAAGGCCTGTCAGGGCCTGGACCAAGAGCCCACATATGGGGCTTGCCAAGCCCCGATGCACCCAATCCTCACCACGGTTTGAATTTTCCAGTCGCCCCGCCCATACCTGGAGCTCTGCTCTGGAATCCCTTTCTTGGAGAGACCCATGAGCCAGACAACACGACACCACCCTTCCCACAAAATGACCCCAAACTCTTGGGAGCTGGGAGAAATCCCCAGAGAGGGATACTCGTCCACAGTACCAGAGGCCACCGCTCCAATCCACGGCTATCCCGGACACAACATCCAGAGACAAAAGCCTGAAGGAACGCCTCCCACTCGCCCTTGTTTCAGAGGCCCAGGAGCTCCCTCTCGGGCTGTACATCCGGCCTGCCATACCCTAGGCGCCACTCATAAGCTGAGTTGGTGTATTCAGACTTCTGTGCCCACAGCCTGGACCCACACAAAATCCAGGCTAGGGCCTCTGGACCAAACAGCGAAAGATTGTGCCTGCCCTCTCCAAGGAAAGTGGGCCCAATCCATTGACCACAACCCTACAGGTCAGGGAAAAGCTCCAAGGTCCGTGAGGCCATCAATAGTATAGGCCACCCTGGACTAAGAGGGGCTCTCTGACACCAGCGGCGCAACTATCTCCACTTAGACTCTCAGACAGTGTCCCCAGAGACAGAAGGTTGAAATGGACAGGCCCCCAGGCCCTAATCTGAACCTTAGCTTTGGTTTCCATGTTTCCGTTCTCAGAGGATTGTTTTCGTTGACCAGCACATGGGGCTTTTCTGAGGCACCAAACCAAACATCTCTCATCTCCACATGGGCAGCTTTCTTACTGGGATGTATCAAACACTTCAGGTAGGAGAGTTCCGCAGGGCCACTGAACAACCCGCACATTCCAAAGTCTCCATGGACCCAAACGCACATTATGACGCATCCTCAGGAGAGGCCATTTCATCTCATCCCCCTGGGTCGCGTGTTCCAGAGGCAGCAGATCAAATATATCTTGTCGCAATTAGCCAATGGGAATGCGAGGCATGCTGTACAGGGATCCATCCTTCGAACCCTGCTCTCCAGTCCTTCCATATGGTATGTCCTGGAGCCATGCAACAGGACTCGAATGTCCCGCAGAAGGAAACCTTGTGGTTTGGGGCAACCTCCAAACTCAGCGTGGGAAAAATTCCTTGGCCTCATGAGGCCCCCACTTCATGAAGGTGCCATCATGGACACATACTCCAGCCTCAGCCAACGTCTGATCCTCAGCCTGTCTTCAGATGCAGGAGATTTTGATTCAGCCTCTGCAGAGTGGGCCTGCTCTGCCCTTGGCTCCAATCCTCACACTAGCTTGTGTTTTCAGACTTCCGTCCTCACACTCCTGGCCCACAAGCCCTCCCTACTGGGAATTCTGGGGCCACAATGAAGCACTGTGCCTGCCTCCCAGGAGAAAAACATTGTCTATGGCGCTGCCCAGATACCCCAAATGAGGATCAAACTGCTTGGCCCTCGGCAACACCCCATTTGCATAGGCTACCTTAAACAGTGATGCTCTGTCGCAAATAGCCTGAGCCCAGACCTTCCAACAGACACCGACACAGCGGGCTGCACACCCAGCACATTGGACCCGCCACTGCCTTAGGCACCATCCATTCCCAACCTGGGTTTTCAGTCATCGGAACCTAGACCTTATCTCCAATCCCTGCACAGGGGGGAACCTGATGCACAAGTCAGAACCCCTCCTTCCCCCTGGCAAGAAACCTTGCTGCTGGCAGTGAGTCAAACCTTCAGTGTAGGAGAAAACACATGGTCCATGAGGCCACGCCCAAGCGTGAGGGCCGCCTTGGGCACAAACACACATTGTGACCCTCAGCGTGAGTCCCTTATTCAAGTAACGCCTCTCAGTGACTGGACCAAGAGCCCGCATATGTGGCTTGCCATGCCCATAGGCACCCAGGACTAACTAGATGGTGTGTATTCCAGTTGAGGGAACCCACTGCTGTGCTCTAGAGTCCCTCTCCTGGGGGGTCCCCTGTGGCAGAAAACAGTACTCTTCATTCCCACAGAATGAACACAAACACTTGGGAGCTTGGACAATCCCCCGAGAGGAAGGCTCTTCCTCGGCCTCTGAGACAACCCCTACCCTGTGTTGTAAACACAACACCCAGAGACAAAATCCTGAGTGACTGCCTCCCACTTGCCCTACTTGATTTCCAGAGGATCTCCCCTCACGGACTAGAGATCAGGCCTGCCATTACTTTGGCCCCTAGCTGAGCCAAGTTTGCTTTTTCAGACATCTGTCCCCACAGCCCTGGCAAACACAGCCTCTAGGCTGGGTCCTCTGGAGCCATACCACAGGACCGTGCCTGCTCTCTCCTGGGAAACTGTGTCCATTCCTTTGGCCACACACCTCCAAAATATGAGAAACCACAAGGCCTCCGAGGACATACCACTACTGCGAGCCTCACTGGACTCACAGGGGCATTCGGACACAAGCTGAGCAGTTACATCCATGAATGCATGCACACAGATGTCAACAGTGACAGAATGTTGAGCCAGACAGGCCTATAGGCCGTAGTCTCAACTCTTGCTTTGGTTTCCAGGTGTCACTCCTCAGAGGCTTTGGTTCGAAGAACAGGGTATGTTCTTTCTTGAGGCACGGAACAGAAGTCCTCTCATCTCCACATGGGAAGTTTCCTTGTTGGAGCCGTGTCAAACATCTCATGTTGGAGAATCCTGCAGAGTCCCTGAGCCACCTCCACATTCCAAGGTCTCCCAGGCCACCAAGCCACAGTAGGACTGATCTTCAGGAGAGACCATTTCATCTCTCCCCTCCGGGTAGCTCACCCAGGAGCCCGCAGATTGAGCCTGCCTTGTCCTGACTAAAGAGTGGGAAAATGAGGTGGCGTTCCCAGGCATCCAGCTTAAACACCTGCTCTCGAGTCTTTCCATATGGGGCCTCTTGGAACCATCCATTAGGACTCGACTGTCGTGCAGAAGGTAACCTTCAGTTTTGGAGCAGTTAACAAATCCCATCGTAGGCAAAACTTTCTGGCCTCATGAAGCCCCCACACCCTTCAGGAAGAGGCCATGCTGGACAAGAACTCTAGCCTAGGCACGTCTCATAGTTGACATGACCTCAGTGCAGGAGATCTCGATTCAGCCTCTGCAGAGTGGGCCTGCCGTGCCCTCGGTCCCAAACCTCACGCTAGCCTCTGTTTTCAGACTTCCTTCCTCACACTCCTGGCAAACAAGCCCTCCGGACTAGGAACTCCGGAACCAAAACCCAGCCCAGTGTCTGCCCAACGGAAGAAAAACGTTTCCCTGTGGGGCTCTCCAGAAAACCCAGATGAGGATCAACCTGCTCGGGCCTCGACGGTACCCGAACTGGATAGGCTGCTCTGGGCACTCATGCTCTGCCTGTCACAGCCTGAAGCCAGACGTCCAGACAGACAAGGAGACAGCTGGCCGCACACCCAGTACTTCGGACACGCCATGGTCTTATGCCGTCACCTCATCCTAACCATGGTTTTCAGATATCTGAACCTAGACATTATATCAATTCTCCACACAGCTGGGTATAGCAAGCACAAAACAGAACTCCTCCTTCCCCATGGCTGTCAAGCTTGCTCTTGGCATGGAGTCACACCTTCAGGGTGGGAGAAACCATCATGGCCCCTGATGCCACGTCCAAACTTGAGTGCTGCTTGGGCACAAATTCACACTGTGACCCTCAGCATGAGCCCCATGTCAAAGAAAGGCCTGTCAGGGCCTGGACCAAGAGCCCACATATGGGGCTTGCCAAGCCCCGATGCACCCAATCCTCACCACGGTTTGAATTTTCCAGTCGCCCCGCCCATACCCGGAGCTCTGTTCTGGAATCCCTTTTTTGGAGAGACCCATGAGCCAGACAACACGACTCCACCCTTCCCACAAAATGACTCCAAACTCTTAAGAGCTGGGACAAATCCCCAGAGAGGGATACTCGTCCACAGTACCTGAGGCCACCGCTCCCATCCACGGCTATCCTGGACACAACATCCAGAGACAAAAGCCTGAAGGAACGCCTCCCACTCGCCCTTGTTTCAGAGGCCCAGGAGCTCCCTCTCGGGCTGTACATCCGGCCTGCCATACCCTAGGCGCCACTCATAAGCTGAGTTTGTGTATTCAGACTTCTGTGCCCACAGCCTGGACCCACACAACATCCAGGCTAGGGCCTCTGGACCAAACAGCGAAAGATTGTGCCTGCCCTCTCCAAAGAAAGTGTGCCCAATCCATTGACCACAACCCTACAGGTTAGGGAAAAGCTCCAAGGTCCCTGAGGCCATCAATAGTATAGGCCACCCTGGACTAAGAGGGGCTCTCTGACACCAGCGGCGCAACTATCTCCACTTAGACTCTCAGACAGTGTCCCCAGAGACAGAAGGTTGAAATGGACAGGCCCCCAGGCCCTAATCTGAACCTTAGCTTTGGTTTCCATGTTTCCGTTCTCAGAGGACTGTTTTCGTAGACCAGCACATGGGGCTGTTCTGAGGCACCAAACCAAACATCTCTCATCTCCACATGGGCAGCTTTCTTACTGGGATGTATCAAACACTTCAGGTATGAGAGTACCGCAGGGCCACTGAACAACCAGCACATTCCAAGGTCTCCATGGTCCGAAACGCACATTATGACGCATCCTCAGGAGAGGCCATTTCAACTCAGCCTCCTGGGTCTCGTGTTCCAGAGGCAGCAGATCAAACATATCTTGTCGCTAATAGCCAATGGGAATGCGAGGCATGCTGTACAGGGATCCATCCTTCGAACCCTGCTCTCCAGTCCTTCCATATGGTATGTCCTGGAGCCATGCAACAGGACTCGAATGTCCCGCAGAAGGAAACCTTGTGGTTTGGGGCAACCTCCAAACTCAGCGTGGGAAAACTTCCTTGGCCTCATGAGGCCCCCACTTCATGAAGGTGCCATCATGGACACATACTCCAGCCTCAGCCAACGTCTGATCATCAGCCTGACTTCAGATGCAGGAGATTTTGATTCAGCCTCTGCAGAGTGGGCCTGCTCTGCCCTTGGCTCCAATCCTCTCACTAGCTTGTGTTTTCAGACTTCCGTCCTCACACTCCTGGCCCACAAACCCTCCCTACTGAAAATTCTGTGGCCACAATGAAGCACTGTGCCTGCCTCTCAGGAGAAAAACATTGTCTATGGCGCTGCCCTGAAACCACAAATGAGGATCAAACTGCTTGGCCCTCGGCAACACCCCAATTGCATAGGCAACCTTAAACAGTGATGCTCTGTCTCAAATAGCCTGAGCCCAGACCTTCCAACAGACACCGACACAGCTGGCTGCACACCCAGCACATTGGACCCGCCACTGCCTTAGGCCACCATCCATTCCCAACCTGGGTTTTTAGTCATCGGAACCTAGACCTTATCTCCAATCCCTGCACAGGGGGGAACCTGATGCACAAGTCAGAACCCCTCCTTCCCCCTGGCAAGAAACCTTGCTGCTGGCAGTGAGTCAAACCTTCAGTGTAGGAGAAAACGGCATGGCCCATGAGGCCACGCCCAAGCGTGAGGGCCGCCTTGGGCACAAACACACATTGTGACCCTCAGCGTGAGTACCTTATTCAAGTAACGCCTCTCAGTGACTGGACCAAGAGCCCGCATATGTGGCTTGCCATGCCCATAGGCACCCAGGACTAACTAGATGGTGTGTATTCCAGTTGAGGGAACCCACTGCTGTGCTCTAGAGTCCCTCTCCTGGGGGGTCCCCTGTGGCAGAAAACAGTACTCTTCATTCCCACAGAATGAACACAAACACTTGGGAGCTTGGACAATCCCCCGAGAGGAAGGCTCTTCCTCGGCCTCTGAGACAACCCCTACCCTGACCGGACACTGTAAACGCAACACCCAGAGACAAACTCCTGAGTGACTGCCTCCCACTTGCCCTACTTTGATTTCCAGAGGATCTCCCCTCACGCACGAGAGATCAGGCCTGCCATTACATTGGCCCCTAGCTGAGCCAAGTTTGCTTTTTCAGACATCTGTCCCCACAGCCCTGGCAAACAGAGCCTCTAGGCTGGGTCCTCTGGAGCCATACCACAGGACCGTGCCTGCTCTCTCCTGGGAAACTGTGTCCATTCCTTTGGCCACACACCTCCAGAATATGAGAAACCTCAAGGCCTCCGAGGACATCCCACTACTGGGAGCCTCACTGGACTCACAGGGGCATTCGGACACAAGCTGAGCAGCTACATCCATGAATGCATGCACACAGATGTCAACAGAGATAGAAGGTTGAGCCGGACAGGCCTTTAGGCCGTAGTCTCAACTCTTGCTTTGGTTTCCAGGTGTCACTCCTCAGAGGCTTTGGTTCGAAGAACAGGGTATGGGGCTTTCCTGAGGCACGGAACAGAACTCCTCTCGTCTCCACATGGGAAGTTTCCTTGTTGGAGCCGTGTCAAACACCTCATGTTGGAGAATCCTGCAGAGTCCCTGAGCCACCTCCACATTCCAAGGTCTCCCAGGCCACCAAGCCACAGTAGGACTCATCTTCAGGAGAGTCCATTTCAACTCTCCCCTCTGGGTATCTCACCCAGGAGCCCGCAGATTGAGCCTGCCTTGTCCTGACTAAAGAGTGCGAATATGATGTGGCGTTCCCAGGCATCCATGCTTAGACACCTGCTCTCGAGTCTTTCCATATGGGGCCTCTTGGAACCATCCAATTGGACTCGAATGTCGTGCAGAAGGTAACCTTCAGTTTTGGAGCAGTTCACAAATCCCATCGTAAGCAAAATTTTCTGGCCTCATGAAGCCCCCAAACCCTTCAGGAAGAGGCCATGCTGGACAAGAACTCTAGCCTGAGGCTCGTCTCATAGTTGACATGACCTCAGTGCAGGAGATCCCGATTCAGCCTCTGCAGAGTGGGCATGCCGTGACCTCGGTCCCAAACCTCACGCTAGCTTGTGTTTTCAGACTTCCTTCCTCACACTCCTGGCAAACAAGCCCTCCGGACTAGGAACTCCAGAACCAAAACCCAGCCCAGTGTCTGCCCAACGGAAGAAAAACGTTTCCCTGTGGGGCTCTCCAGAAAACCCAGATGAGGATCAACCTGCTCGGGCCTCGACGGTACCCGAACTGGATAGGCTGCTCTGGGCACTCATGCTCTGCCTGACACAGCCTGAAGCCAGACGTCCAGACAGACAAGGAGACAGCTGGCCGCACACCCAGCACTTCGGACACGCCATGGTCTTATGCCGTCACCTCATCCTAACCATGGTTTTCAGATATCTGAACCTAGACATTATATCAATTCTCCACACAGCTGGGTATAGCAAGCACAAAACAGAACTCCTCTTTTCCCATGGCTGTCAAGCTTGCTCTTGGCATGGAGTCACACCTTCAGGGTGGGAGAAACCTTCATGGCCCCTGATGCCACGCCCAAACTTGAGTGCTGCTTGGGCACAAATTCACACTGTGACCCTCAGCATGAGCCCCATGTCAAAGAAAGGCCTGTCAGGGCCTGGACCAAAAGCCCACATATGGGGCTTGCCAAGCCCCTATGCACCCAATCCTCACCACGGTTTGAATTTTCCAGTCGCCCCGCCCATACCTGGAACTCTGCTCTGGAATCCCTTTCTTGGAGAGACCCATGAGCCAGACAACACGACTCCACCCTTCCCACAAAATGACCACAAACTCTTGGGAGCTGGGACAAATCCCCAGAGAGGGATACTCGTCCACAGTACCTGAGGGCACCGTTCCAATCCACGGCTATCCCGGACACAAGATCCAGAGACAAAAGCCTGAAGGAACGCCTCCCACTCGCCCTTGTTTCAGAGGCCCAGGAGCTCCCTCTCGGGCTGTACATCCGGCCTGCCATACCCTAGGCGCCACTCATAAGCTGAGTTTGTGTATTCAGACTTCTGTGCCCACAGCCTGGACCCACACCACATCCAGGCAAGGGCCTCTGGCCCAAACAGCGAAAGATTGGGCCTGCCCTCTCCAAGGAAAGTGTGCCCAATCCATTGACCACAACCCTACAGGTTAGGGAAAAGCTCCAAGGTCCCTGAGGCCATCAATAGTTTAGGCCACCCTGGACTAAAAGGGGCTCTCTGACACCAGCGGAGCAACTATCTCCACTTAGACTCTCAGACAGTGTCCCCAGAGACAGAAGGTTGAAATGGACAAACCCCCAGGCCCTAATATGAACCTTAGCTTTGGTTTCCATGTTTCCGTTCTCAGAGGACTGTTTTCGTAGACCAGCACATGGGGCTTTTCTGAGGCACCAAACCAAACATCTCTCATCTCCACATGGGCAGCTTTCTTACTGCGATGTATCAAACACTTCAGGTAGGAGAGTTCCGCAGGGCCACTGAACAACCAGCACATTTCAAGGTCTCCATGGACCCAAACGCACATTATGACGCATCCTCAGGAGAGGCCATTTCAACTCAGCCCCATGGGTCGCGTGTTCTAGAGGCAGCAGATCAAACATATCTTGTCGCTAATAGCCAATGGGAATGCGATGCATGATGTACAGGGATCCATCCTTCGAACCCTGCTCTCCAGTCCTTCCAATGGTATGTCCTGGAGCCATGCAACAGGACTCGAATGTCCCGCTGAAGGAAACCTTGTGGTTTGGGGCAACGTCCAAACTCAGCGTGGGAAAACTTCCTTGGCCTCATGAGGCCCCCACTTCATGAAGGTGCCATCATGGACACATACTCCAGCCTCAGCCAACGTCTGATCCTCAGCCTGACTTCAGATGCAGGAGATTTTGATTCAGCCTCTGCAGAGTGGGCCTGCTCTGCCCTTGGCTCCAATCCTCACACTAGCTTGTGTTTTCAGACTTCCGTCCTCACACTCCTGGCCCACAAGCCCTCCCTACTGGGAATTCTGGGGCCACAATGAAGCACTGTGCCTGCCTCCCAGGAGAAAAACATTGTCTATGGCGCTGCCCAGAAACCCCAAATGAGGATCAAACTGCTTGGCCCTCGGCAACACCCCAATTGCATAGGCAACCTTAAACAGTGATGCTCTGTCGCAAATAGCCTGAGCCTAGACCTTCCAACAGACACCGACTTAGCTGGCTGCACACCCAGCACATTGGACCCGCCACTGCCTTAGGCCACCATCCATTCCCAACCTGGGTTTTTAGTCATCGGAACCTAGACCTTATCTCCAATCCCTGCACAGGGGGAAACCTGATGCACAAGTCAGAACCCCTCCTTCCCCATGGCAAGAAACCTTGCTGCTGGCAGTGAGTCAAACCTTCAGTGTAGGAGAAAACGGCATGGCCCATGAGGCCACGCCCAAGCGTGAGGGCCGCCTTGGGCACAAACACACATTGTGACCCTCAGCGTGAGTACCTTATTTAAGTAACGCCTCTCAGTGACTGGACCAAGAGCCAGCATATGTGGTTTGCCATGCCCATAGGCACCCAGGACTAACTAGATGGTGTGTATTCCAGTTGAGGGAACCCACTGCTGTGCTCTAGAGTACCTCTCCTGGGGGGTCCCCTGTGGCAGAAAACAGTACTCTTCATTCCCACAGAATGAACACAAACACTTGGGAGCTTGGACAATCCCCCGAGAGGAAGGCTCTTCCTTGGCCTCTGAGACAACCCCTACCCTGACCGGACACTGTAAACGCAACACCCAGAGACAAAATCCTGAGTGACTGCCTCCCACTTGCCCTACTTTGATTTCCAGAGGATCTCCCTCAAGGACTAGAGATCAGGCCTGCCATTACATTAGCCCCTAGCTGAGCCAAGTTTGCTTTTTCAGACATCTGTCCCCACAGCCCTGGCAAACACAGCCTCTAGGCTGGGTCCTCTAGAGCCATACCACAGGACCCTGCCTGCTCTCTCCTGGGAAACTGTTTCCATTCCTTTGGCCACACACCTCCAGAATATGAGAAACCTCAAGGCCTCCGAGGACATCCCACTACTGGGAGCCTCACTGGACTCACAGGGGCATTCCGACACAAGCTGAGCAGCTACATCCATGAATGCATGCACACAGATGTCAACAGAGATAGAAGGTTGAGCCGGACAGGCCTTTAGGCCGTAGTCTCAACTCTTGCTTTGGTTTCCAGGTGTCACTCCTCAGAGGCTTTGGTTCGAAGAACAGGGTATGGGGCTTTCCTGAGGCACGGAACAGAACTCCTCTCGTCTCCACATGGGAAGTTTCCTTGTTGGAGCCGTGTCAAACACCTCATGTTGGAGAATCCTGCAGGGTCCCTGAGACACCTCCACATTCCAAGGTCTCCCAGGCCACCAAGCCACAGTAGGACTCATCTTCAGGAGAGTCCATTTCAACTCTCCCCTCTGGGTAGCTCACCCAGGAGCCCGCAGATTGAGCCTGCCTTGTCCTGACTAAAGAGTGGGAATATGAGGTGGCGTTCCCAGGCATCCATGCTTAGACACCTGCTCTCGAGTCTTTCCATATGGGGCCTCTTGGAACTATCCAATAGGACTCGACTGTCGTGCAGAAGGTAACCTTCAGTTTTGGAGCAGTTCACAAATCCCATCGTAGGCAAAACTTTCTGGCCTCATGGAGCCCCCACACCCTTCAGGAGGAGGCCATGCTGGACAAGAACTCTAGCCTGAGGCACGTCTCATAGTTGACATGACCTCAGTGCAGGAGATCTCGATTCAGCCTCTGCAGAGTGGGCCTGCCGTGCCCTCGGTCCCAAACCTCATGCTAGCTTGTTTTCAGACTTCCTTCCTCACACTCCTGGCAAACAAGCCCTCCGGACTAGGATCTCCAGAACCAAAACCCAGCCCAGTGTCTGCCCAACGGAAGAAAAACGTTTCCCTGTGGGGCTCTCCAGAAAACCCAGATGAGGATCAACCTGCTCGGGCCTCGACGGTACCCGAACTGGATAGGCTGCTCTGGGCACTCATGCTCTGCCTGTCACAGCCTGAAGCCAGACGTCCAGACAGACAAGGAGACAGCTGGCCGCACACCCAGCACTTCGGACACGACATGGTCTTATGCCGTCACCTCATCCTAACCTTGGTTTTCAGATATCTGAACCTAGACATTATATCAATTCTCCACACAGCTGGGTATAGCAAGCACAAAACAGAACTCCTCCTTCCCCATGGCTGTCAAGCTTGCTCTTGGCATGGAGTCACACCTTCAGGGTGGGAGAAACCCTCATGGCCCCGGATGCCACGCCCAAACTTGAGTGCTGCTTGGGCACAAATTCACACTGTGACCCTCAGCATGAGCCCCATGTCAAAGAAAGGCCTGTCAGGGCCTGGACCAAGAGCCCACATATGGGGCTTGCCAAGCCCCTATGCACCCAATCCTCACCACGGTTTGAATTTTCCAGTCGCCCCGCCCGTACCTGGAGCTCTGCTCTGGAATCCCTTTCTTGGAGAGACCCATGAGCCAGACAACACGACTCCACCCTTCCCACAAAATGACCCCAATCTCTTGGGAGCTGGGACAAATCCCCAGAGAGGGATACTCGTCCACAGTACCTGAGGCCACCGCTCCAATCCACGGCTATCCCGGACACAACATCCAGAGACAAAAGCCTGAAGGAACGCCTCCCACTCGCCCTTGTTTCAGAAAACCAGGAGCTCCCTCTCGGGCTGTACATCCGCCCTGCCATACCCTAGGCGCCACTCATAAGCTGAGTTGGTGTATTCAGACTTCTGTGCCCACAGCCTGGACCCACACAACCTCCAGGCTAGGTCCTCTGGACCAAACAGCGAAAGATTGTGCCTGCCCTCTCCAAGGAAAGTGTGCCCAATCCAATGACCACAACTTTACAGGTTAGGGAAAAGCTCCAAGGTCCCTGAGGCCATCAATAGTATAGGCCACCCTGGACTAAGAGGGGATCTCTGACACCAGCGGAGCAACTATCTCCACTTAGACTCTCAGACAGTGTCCCCAGAGACAGAAGGTTGAAATGGACAGGCCCCCAGGCCCTAATCTGAACCTTAGCTTTGGTTTCCATGTTTCCGTTCTCAGAAGACTGTTTTCGTAGACCAGCGCATGAGGTTTGGGACCGAGGGCACGGCAGGCCCACTCTGCAGAGGCTGAATCGAGATCTCCTGCACTGAGGTCATGTCAACTATTAGACGTGCCTCAGGCTAGAGTCTTTGTCCAGCATGGCCTCTTCCTGAAGGGTGTGGGAGCTCCATGAGGCCAGAAAGTTTTGCCTACGATGGGATTTGTGAACTGCTCCAAAACTGAAGGTTACCTTCTGCACGACAGTCGAGTCCTATTGGATGGTTCCAAGAGGCCCCATATGGAAAGACTCGAGAGCAGGTGTCTAAGCATGGATGCCTGGGAACGCCACCTCATATTCCCACTCTTTAGTCAGGACAAGGCAGGCTCAATCTGCGGGCTCCTGGGTGAGCTACCCAGAGGGGAGAGTTGAAATGGACTCTCCTGAAGATGAGTCCTACTGTGGCTTGGTGGCCTGGGAGACCTTGGAATGTGGAGGTGGCTCAGGGACTCTGCAGGATTCTCCAACATGAGGTGTTTGACACGGCTCCAACAAGGAAACTTCCCATGTGGAGACGAGAGGAGTTCTGTTCCGTGCCTCAGGAAAGCCCCATACCCTGTTCTTCGAACCAAAGCCTCTGAGGAGTGACACCTGGAAACCAAAGCAAGAGTTGAGACTACGGCCTAAAGGCCTGTCCGGCTCAACCTTCTATCTTTGTTGACATCTGTGTGCATGCATTCATGGATGTAGCTGCTCAGCTTGTGTCCGAATGCCCCTGTGAGTCCAGTGAGGCTCCCAGTAGTGGGATGTCCTCGGAGGCCTTGAGGTTTCTCATATTCTGGAGGTGTGTGGCCAAAGGAATGGACACAGTTTCCCAGGAGAGAGGAGGCACGGTCCTGTGGTATGGCTCCAGAGGACCCAGCCTAGAGGCTCTGTTTGCCAGGGCTGTGGGGACAGATGTCTGAAAAAGCAAACTTGGCTCAGCTAGGGGCCAAGGTAATGGCAGGCCTGATCTCTAGTCCGTGAGGGGAGATCCTCTGGAAATCAAAGTAGGGCAAGTGGGAGGCAGTCACTCAGGATTTTGTCTCTGGGTGTTGCGTTTACAGTGTCCGGTCAGGGTAGGGGTTGTCTCAGAGGCCGAGGAAGTGCCTTCCTCTCGGGGGATTGTCCAAGCTCCCAAGTGTTTGTGTTCATTCTGTGGGAATGAAGAGTACTGTTTTCTGCCACAGGGGACCCCCCAGGAGAGGGACTCTAGAGCACAGCAGTGGGTTCCCTCAACTGGAATATACACCATCTAGTTAGTCCTGGGTGCCTATGGGCATGGCAAACCACATATGCGGGCTCTTGATCCAGTCACTGAGAGGCGTTACTTGAAAAAGGTACTCACGCTGAGGGTCACAATGTGTGTTTGTGCCCAAGGCGGCCCTCACGCTTGGGCGTGGCCTCATGGGCCATGCCCTTTTCTCCTACACTGAAGGTTTGACTCACTGCCAGCAGCAAGGTTTCTTGCCAGGGGGAAGGAGGGGTTCTGACTTGTGCATCAGGTTCCCCCCTGTGCAGGGATTGGAGATAAGGTCTAGGTTCCGATGACTGAAAACCCAGGTTGGGAATGGATGGTGGCCTAAGGCAGTGGCGGGTCCAATGTGCTGGGTGTGCAGCCAGCTATGTCGGTGTCTGTTGGAAGGTCTGGGCTCAGGCTATTTGCGACAGAGCATCACTGTTTAAGGTAGCCTATGCAATTGGGGTGTTGCCGAGGGCCAAGCAGTTTGATCCTCATTTGGGGTTTCTGGGCAGCGCCATAGACAATGTTTTTCTCCTGGGAGGCAGGCACAGTGCTTCATTGTGGCCCCAGATTCCCAGTAGGGAGGGTTTGTGGGCCAGGAGTGTGAGGACGGAAGTCTGAAAACACAAGCTAGTGTGAGGATTGGAGCCAAGGGCAGAGCAGGCCCACTCTGCAGAGGCTGAATCAAAATCTCCTGCATCTGAAGTCAGGCTGAGGATCAGACGTTGGCTGAGGCTGGAGTATGTGTCCATGATGGCACCTCCAAGAAGTGGGGGCCTCATGAGGCCAAGGAAGTTTTCCCACGCTGAGTTTGGAGGTTGCCCCAAACCACAAGGTTTCCTTCTGCGGGACATTCGAGTCCTGTTGCATGGCTCCAGGACATACCATATGGAAGGACTGGAGAGCAGGGTTCGAAGGATGGATCCCTGTACAGCATGCCTCGCATTCCCATTGGCTATTAGTGACAAGATATGTTTGATCTGCTGCCTCTGGAACACGCGACCCAGGGGGCTGAGATGAAATGGCCTCTCCTGAGGATGCGTCATAATGTGCGTTTGGGTCCATGGAGACCTTGGAATGTGCTGGTTGTTCAGTGGCCCTGTGGAACTCTCATACCTGAAGTGTTTGATACATCCCAGTAAGAAAGCTGCCCATGTGGAGATGAGAGATGTTTGGTTTGGTGCCTCAGAAAAGCCCCATGTGCTGGTCTACGAAAACAGTCCTCTGAGAACGGAAACATGGAAACCAAAGCTAAGGTTCAGATTAGGGCCTGGGGGCCTGTCCATTTCAACCTTCTGTCTCTGGGGACACTGTCTGAGAGTCTAAGTGGAGATAGTTGCTCCGCTGGTGTCAGAGAGCCCCTCTTAGTCCAGGGTGGCCTATACTATTGATGGCCTCAGGGACCTTGGAGCTTTTCCCTAACCTGTAGGGTTGTGGTCAATGGATTGGGCACACTTTCCTTGGAGAGGGCAGGCACAATCTTTCGCTGTTTGGTCCAGAGGCCCTAGCCTGGATGTTGTGTGGGTCCAGGCTGTGGGCACAGAAGTCGGAATACACAAACTCAGCTTATGAGTGGCGCCTAGGGTATGGCAGGCCGGATGTACAGCCCGAGAGGGAGCTCCTGGTTTTCTGAAACAAGGGCGAGTGGGAGGCGTTCCTTCAGGCTTTTGTCTCTGGATGTTGTGTCCGGGATAGCCGTGGATTGGAGCGGTGGCCTCAGGTACTGTGGACGAGTATCCCTCTCTGGGGATTTGTCCCAGCTCCCAAGAGTTTGGGGTCATTATGTGGGAAGGGTGGAGTCGTGTTGTCTGGCTCATGGGTCTCTCCAAGAAAGGGATTCCAGAGCAGAGCTCCAGGTACGGGCGGGGCGACTGGAAAATTCAAACCGTGGTGAGGATTGGGTGCATAGGGGCTTGGCAAGCCCCATATGTGGGCTCTTGGTCCAGGCCCTGACAGGCCTTTCTTTGACATGGGGCTCATGCTGAGGGTCACAGTGTGAATTTGTGCCCAAGCAGCACTCAAGTTTGGGCGTGGCATCAGGGGCCATGAAGGTTTCTCCCACCCTGAAGGTGTGACTCCATGCCAAGAGCAAGCTTGACAGCCATGGGGAAGGAGGAGTTCTGTTTTGTGCTTGCTATACCCAGCTGTGTGGAGAATTGATCTAATGTCTAGGTTCAGATATCTGAAAACCAAGGTTAGGATGAGGTGACGGCATAAGACCATGGCGTGTCGAAGTGCTGGGTGTGCGGCCAGCTGTCTCCTTGTCTGTCTGGACGTCTGGCTTCAGGCTGTGTCAGGCAGAGCATGAGTGCCCAGAGAAGCCTATCCAGTTTGGGTACCGTCGAGGCCCGAGAAGGTTGATCCTCATCTGGGTTTTCTGGAGAGCCCCACAGGGAAACGTTTTTCTTCCGTTGGGCAGACACTGGGCTGGGTTTTGGTTCCAGAGTTCCTAGTCCGGAGGGCTTGTTTGCAAGGAGTGTGAGGAAGGAAGTCGGAAAACACAAGCTAGCGTGAGGTTTGGGACCGAGGGCACGGCAGGCCCACTCTGCAGAGGCTGAATCGAGATCTCCTGCACTGAGGTCATGTCAACTATTAGACGTGCCTCAGGCTAGAGTCTTTGTCCAGCATGGCCTCTTCCTGAAGGGTGTGGGAGCTCCATGAGGCCAGAAAGTTTTGCCTACGATGGGATTTGTGAACTGCTCCAAAACTGAAGGTTACCTTCTGCACGACAGTCGAGTCCTATTGGATGGTTCCAAGAGGCCCCATATGGAAAGACTCGAGAGCAGGTGTCTAAGCATGGATGCCTGGGAACGCCACCTCATATTCCCACTCTTTAGTCAGGACAAGGCAGGCTCAATCTGCGGGCTCCTGGGTGAGCTACCCAGAGGGGAGAGTTGAAATGGACTCTCCTGAAGATGAGTCCTACTGTGGCTTGGTGGCCTGGGAGACCTTGGAATGTGGAGGTGGCTCAGGGACTCTGCAGGATTCTCCAACATGAGGTGTTTGACACGGCTCCAACAAGGAAACTTCCCATGTGGAGACGAGAGGAGTTCTGTTCCGTGCCTCAGGAAAGCCCCATACCCTGTTCTTCGAACCAAAGCCTCTGAGGAGTGACACCTGGAAACCAAAGCAAGAGTTGAGACTACGGCCTAAAGGCCTGTCCGGCTCAACCTTCTATCTCTGTTGACATCTGTGTGCATGCATTCATGGATGTAGCTGCTCAGCTTGTGTCCGAATGCCCCTGTGAGTCCAGTGAGGCTCCCAGTAGTGGGATGTCCTCGGAGGCCTTGAGGTTTCTCATATTCTGGAGGTGTGTGGCCAAAGGAATGGACACAGTTTCCCAGGAGAGAGCAGGCACGGTCCTGTGGTATGGCTCCAGAGGACCCAGCCTAGAGGCTGTGTTTGCCAGGGCTGTGGGGACAGATGTCTGAAAAAGCAAACTTGGCTCAGCTAGGGGCCAATGTAATGGCAGGCCTGATCTCTAGTCCGTGAGGGGAGATCCTCTGGAAATCAAAGTAGGGCAAGTGGGAGGCAGTCACTCAGGATTTTGTCTCTGGGTGTTGCGTTTACAGTGTCCGGTCAGGGTAGGGGTTGTCTCAGAGGCCGAGGAAGAGCCTTCCTCTCGGGGGATTGTCCAAGCTCCCAAGTGTTTGTGTTCATTCTGTGGGAATGAAGAGTACTGTTTTCTGCCACAGGGGACCCCCCAGGAGAGGGACTCTAGAGCACAGCAGTGGGTTCCCTCAACTGGAATACACACCATCTAGTTAGTCCTGGGTGCCTATGGGCATGGCAAGCCACATATGCGGGCTCTTGGTCCAGTCACTGAGAGGCGTTACTTGAATAAGGTACTCACGCTGAGGGTCACAATGTGTGTTTGTGCCCAAGGCGGCCCTCACGCTTGGGCGTGGCCTCATGGGCCATGCCGTTTTCTCCTTCAATGAAGGTTTGACTCACTGCCAGCAGCAAGGTTTCTTGCCAGGGGGAAGGAGGGGTTCTGACTTGTGCATCAGGTTCCCCCCAGTGCAGGGATTGGAGATAAGGTCTAGGTTCCGATGACTGAAAACCCAGGTTGGGAATGGATGGTGGCCTAAGGCAGTCGCGGGTCCAATGTGCTGGGTGTGCAGCCAGCTATGTCGGTGTATGTTGGAAGGTCTGGGCTCAGGGTATTTGCGACAGAGCATCACTGTTTAAGGTAGCCTATGCAATTGGGGCGTTGCCGAGGGCCAAGCAGTTTGATCCTCATTTGGGGTTTCTGGGCAGCGCCATAGACAATGTTTTTCTCCTGGGAGGCAGGCACAGTGCTTCATTGTGGCCCCAGATTCCCAGTAGGGAGGGTTTGTGGGCCAGGAGTGTGAGGACGGAAGTCTGAAAACACAAGCTAGTGTGAGGATTGGAGCCAAGGGCAGAGCAGGCCCACTCTGCAGAGGCTGAATCAAAATCACCTGCATCTGAAGTCAGGCTGAGGATCAGACGTTGGCTGAGGCTGGAGTATGTGTCCATGATGGCACCCTCATGAAGTGGGGGCCTCATGAGGCCAAGGAAGTTTTCCCACGCTGAGTTTGGAGGTTGCCTCAAACCACAAGGTTTCCTTCTGCGGGACATTCGAGTCCTGTTGCATGGCTCCAGGACATACCATATGGAAGGACTGGAGAGCAGGGTTCGAAGGATGGATCCCTGTACAGCATGCCTCGCATTCCCAATGGCTATTAGTGACAAGATATGTTTGATCTGCTGCCTCTGGAACACGCGACCCAGGGGGCTGAGATGAAATGGCCTCACCTGAGGATGCGTCATAATGTGCGTTTGGGTCCATGGAGACCTTGGAATGTGCTGGTTGTTCAGTGGCCCTGCGGAACTCTCATACCTGAAGTGTTTGATACATCCCAGTAAGAAAGCTGCCCATGTGGAGATGAGAGATGTTTGGTTTGGTGCCTCAGAAAAGCCCCATGTGCTGGTCTACGAAAACAGTCCTCTGAGAACGGAAACATGGAAACCAAAGCTAAAGTTCAGATTAGGGCCTGGGGGCCTGTCCATTTCAACCTTCTGTCTCTGGGGACACTGTCTGAGAGTCTAAGTGGAGATAGTTGCACCGCTGGTGTCAGAGAGCCCCTCTTAGACCAGGGTGGCCTATACTATTGATGGCCTCAGGGACCTTGGAGCTTTTCCCTAACCTGTAGGGTTGTGGTCAATGGATTGGGCACACTTTCCTTGGAGAGGGCAGGCACAATCTTTCGCAGTTTGGTCCAGAGGCCCTAGCCTGGATGTTGTGTGGGTCCAGGCTGTGGGTACAGAAGTCGGAATACACAAACTCAGCTTATGAGTGGCGCCTAGGGTATGGCAGGCCGGATGTACAGCCCGAGAGGGAGCTCCTGGGCCTCTGAAACAAGGGCGAGTGGGAGGCGTTCCTTCAGGCTTTTGTCTCTGGATGTTGTGTCCGGGATAGCCGTGGATTGGAGCGGTGGCCTCAGGTACTGTGGACGAGTATCCCTCTCTGGGGATTTGTCCCAGCTCCCAAGAGTTTGGGGTCATTTTGTGGGAAGGGTGGAGTCGTGTTGTCTGGCTCATGGGTCTCTCCAAGAAAGGGATTCCAGAGCAGAGCTCCAGGTACGGGCGGGGCGACTGGAAAATTCAAACCGTGGTGAGGATTGGGTGCATAGGGGCTTGGCAAGCCCCATATGTGGGCTCTTGGTCCAGGCCCTGACAGGCCTTTCTTTGACATGGGGCTCATGCTGAGGGTCACAGTGTGAATTTGTGCCCAAGCAGCACTCAAGTTTGGGCGTGGCATCAGGGGCCATGAAGGTTTCTCCCACCCTGAAGGTGTGACTCCATGCCAAGAGCAAGCTTGACAGCCATGGGGAAGGAGGAGTTCTGTTTTGTGCTTGCTATACCCAGCTGTGTGGAGAATTGATCTAATGTCTGGGTTCAGATTTCTGAAAACCAAGGTTAGGATGAGGTGACGGCATAAGACCATGGCGTGTCCGAAGTGCTGGGTGTGCGGCCAGCTGTCTCCTTGTCTGTCTGTACGTCTGGCTTCAGGCTCTGTCATGCAGAGCATGAGTGCCCAGAGCAGCCTATCCAGTTTGGTTACCGTCGAGGCCCGAGAAGGTTGATCCTCATCTGGGTTTTCTGGAGAGCCCCACAGGTAAACGTTTTTCTTCCATTGGGCAGACACTGGGCTGGGTTTTGGTTCCGGAGTTCCTAGTCTGGAGGGCTTGTTTGCAAGGAGTGTGAGGAAGGAAGTCGGAAAACACAAGCTAGCGTGAGGTTTGGGACCGAGGGCACAGCAGGCCCACTCTGCAGAGGCTGAATCGAGATCTCCTGCACTGAGGTCATGTCAACTAAAGACGTGCCTCACGCTAGAGTTTTTGTCCAGCATGGCCTCTTCCTGAAGGGTGTGGGGGCTCCATGAGGCCAGAAAGTTTTGCCTACGATGGGATTTGTGAACTGCTCCAAAACTGAAGGTTACCTTCTGCACGACAGTCGAGTCCTATTGGATGGTTCCAAGAGGCCCCATATGGAAAGACTCGAGAGCAGGTGTCTAAGCATGGATGCCTGGGAACGCCACCTCATATTCCCACTCTTTAGTCAGGACAAGGCAGGCTCAATCTGCGGGCTCCTGGGTGAGCTACCCAGAGGGGAGAGTTGAAATGGACTCTCCTGAAGATGAGTCCTACTGTGGCTTGGTGTCCTGGGAGACCTTGGAATGAGGAGGTGGCTCAGGGTCTCTGCAGGATTCTCCAACATGAGGTGTTTGACAGGGCTCCAACAAGGAAACTTCCCATGTGGAGACGAGAGGAGTTCTGTTCCGTGCCTCAGGAAAGCCCCATACCCTGTTCTTCGAACCAAAGCCTCTGAGGAGTGACACCTGGAAACCAAAGCAAGAGTTGAGACTACGGCCTAAAGGCCTGTCCGGCTCAACCTTCTATCTCTGTTGACATCTGTGTGCATGCATTCATGGATGTAGCTGCTCAGCTTGTGTCCGAATGCCCCTGTGAGTCCAGTGAGGCTCCCAGTAGTGGGATGTCCTCGGAGGCCTTGAGGTTTCTCATATTCTGGAGGTGTGTGGCCAAAGGAATGGACACAGTTTCCCAGGAGAGAGCAGGCACGGTCCTGTGGTATGGCTCCAGAGGACCCAGCCTAGAGGCTGTGTTTGCCAGGGCTGTGGGGACAGATGTCTGAAAAAGCAAACTTGGCTCAGCTAGGGGCCAATGTAATGGCAGGCCTGATCTCTAGTCCGTGAGGGGAGATCCTCTGGAAATCAAAGTAGGGCAAGTGGGAGGCAGTCACTCAGGATTTAGTCTCTGGGTGTTGCGTTTACAGTGTCCGGTCAGGGTAGGGGTTGTCTCAGAGGCCGAGGAAGAGCCTTCCTCTCGGGGGATTGTCCAAGCTCCCAAGTGTTTGTGTTCATTCTGTGGGAATGAAGAGTACTGTTTTCTGCCACAGGGGACCCCCCAGGAAAGGGACTCTAGAGCACAGCAGTGGGTTCCCTCAACTGGAATACACACCATCTAGTTAGTCCTGGGTGCCTATGGGCATGGCAAGCCACATATGCGGGCTCTTGGTCCAGTCACTGAGAGGCGTTACTTGAATAAGGTACTCACGCTGAGGGTCACAATGTGTGTTTGTGCCCAAGGCGGCCCTCACGCTTGGGCGTGGCCTCATGGGCCATGCCGTTTTCTCCTACACTGAAGGTTTGACTCACTGCCAGCAGCAAGGTTTCTTGCCAGGGGGAAGGAGGGGTTCTGACTTGTGCATCAGGTTCCCCCCTGTGCAGGGATTGGAGATAAGATCTAGGTTCCGATGACTGAAAACCCAGGTTGGGAATGGATGGTGGCCTAAGGCAGTGGCGGGTCCAATGTGCTGGGTGTGCAGCCAGCTGTGTCGGTGTCTGTTGGAAGGTCTGGGCTCAGGCTATTTGCGACAGAGCATCACTGTTTAAGGTAGCCTATGCAATTGGGGTGTTGCCGAGGGCCAAGCAGTTTGATCCTCATTTGGGGTTTCTGGGCAGCGCCATAGACAATGTTTTTCTCCTGGGAGGCAGGCACAGTGCTTCATTGTGGCCCCAGAATTCCCAGTAGGGAGGGTTTGTGGGCCAGGAGTGTGAGGACGGAAGTCTGAAAACACAAGCTAGTGTGAGGATTGGAGCCAAGGGCAGAGCAGGCCCACTCTGCAGAGGCTGAATCAAAATCTCCTGCATCTGAAGTCAGGCTGAGGATCAGACGTTGGCTGAGGCTGGAGTATGTGTCCATGATGACCTTCATGAAGTGGGGGCCTCATGAGGCCAAGGAAGTTTTCCCACGCTGAGTTTGGAGGTTGCCCCAAACCACAAGGTTTCCTTCTGCGGGACATTCGAGTCCTGTTGCATGGCTCCAGGACATACCATATGGAAGGACTGGAGAGCAGGGTTCGAAGGATGGATCCCTGTACAGCATGCCTCGCATTCCCATTGGCTATTAGTGACAAGATATGTTTGATCTGCTGCCTCTGGAACACGCGACCCAGGGGGCTGAGATGAAATGGCCTCACCTGAGGATGCGTCATAATGTGCGTTTGGGTCCATGGAGACCTTGGAATGTGCTGGTTGTTCAGTGGCCCTGCGGAACTCTCCTCCCTGAAGTGTTTGATACATCCCAGTAAGAAAGCTGCCCATGGGGTGATGAGAGAGGTTTGTTTTGGTGCCTCAGAAAAGCCCCATGTGCTGGTCTACGAAAACAGTCCTCTGAGAACGGAAACAAGGAAACCAAATCTAAGGTTCAGATTAGGGCCTGGGGGCCTGTCCATTTCAACCTTCTGTCTCTGGGGACACTGTCTGAGAGTCTAAGTGGAGATAGTTGCTCCGCTGGTGTCAGAGAGCCCCTCTTAGTCCAGGGGGGCCTACACTATTGATGGCCTCAGGGGCCTTGGAGCTTTTCCCTAACCTGTAGGGTTGTCGTCAATGGATTGGGCACACTTTCCTTGGAGAGGGCAGGCACAATCTTTCGCTGTGGCCCTAGAGGCCCTAACCTGGAGGTGTGTGGGTCCAGGATGTGGGCACAGAAGTCTGAATACACAAACTCAGCTTATGAGTGGCGCCTAGGGTATGGCAGGCCGGAGGTACAGCCCGAGAGGGAGCTCTTGGGCCTCTGAAACAAGAGCGAGTGGGAGGCGTTCCAACAGGCTTTTGTCTCTGGATGTTGTGTCCGGGATAGCCGTGGATTTGAGGGGTGGCCTCAGGGACAGTGGACGAGTATCCCTCTCTGGGGATTTGTCCCAGCTCCCAAGATTGGGGTCATTTTGTGGGAAGGGTGGAGTCGTGTTGTCTGGCTCATGGGTCTCTCCAAGAAAGGGATTCCAGAGCAGAGCCACAGGTACGGGCGGGGCGACTGGAAAATTCAAAACGTGGTGAGGATTGGGTGCATAGGGGCTTGGCAAGCCCCATATGCGCGCTCTTTGTCCGAGCCCTGAGAGGCCTTTCTTTGACATGGGGCTCATGCTGCGGGTCACAGTGTGAATTTGTTCCCAATCAGCACTCACGTTTTGCGTGGCATCAGGGGCCATGAAGGTTTCTCCCACCCTGAAGGTGTTACTCCATGCCAAGAGCAAGCTTTACAGCCATGGGGAAGCAGGACTTCTGATTTGTGCTTGCGATACCCAGCTGTGTGGAGAATTGATATGATGTCTAGGTTCAGATATCTGTAAACCAAGGTTAGGAAGAGGTGAAGGCATAAGACCATGGCGTGTCCGAAGTGCTGGGTGTGCAGCCAGCTATCTCCTTGTCTGTCTGGACGTCTGGCTTCAGGCTGTGTCAGACAGAGCATGAGTGCCCAGAGCAGCCTATCCAGTTCGGCTACCGTCTAGGCCCGAGCAGGTTGATCCTCATCTGGGTTTTCTGGAGAGCCCCACAGGGAAACGTTTTTCTTCCGTTGGGCAGACACTGGGCTGGGTTTTGGTTCTGGAGTTCCTAGTCCGGAGGGCTTGTTTTCCAGGAGTGTGAGGAAGGAAGTCGGAAAACACAAGCTAGCATGAGGTTTGGGACCGAGGGCACGGTAGGCCCACTCTGCAGAGGCTGAATCGAGATCTCCTGCACTGAGGTCATGTCAACTATGAGACGTGCCTCACGCTAGAGTTTTTGTCCAGCATGTCCTCTTCCTGAAGGGTGTGGGGGCTTCATGAAGCCAGGGAGGTTTGCCTACGATGGGATTTGTGAACTACTCCAAACCTCAAGATTTCCTTCTTCTCGACAGTCGAGTCCTATTGGATGGTTCCAGGAGGCCCCATACGGAAAGACTCGAGAGCAGGTGTCAAAGCATGGATGCCTGGGAACGCCACCTCATATTCCCACTGTTTAGTCAGGACAAGTCAGGCTCAATCTGCAGGCTCCTGGGTGAGCTATCTAGAGGGGAGAGTTGAAAGGGACTCTCCTGAAGATGAGTTCTACTGTGGCTTGGTGGCCTGGGAGACCTTGGAATGTGGAGGTGGCTCGGGGACTCTGCAGTGTTTTCCAAACTGAGGCGTTTGACACAGCTCCAACAAGGAAGCTTCCCATGTGGAGACGAGAGGAGTTCTGTTCCGTGCCTCAGGAAAGCCCCATATCCTGTTCTTTGAACCAAAGCCTCTGAGGAGTAACACCTGGAACCCAAAGCAAGAGTTGAGATTAGGGCCTAAGGGCCTGTCCGGCTCAACCTTCTATCTCTGTTGACATCTGTGTGCATGCCTTCGTGGATGTAGCTGCTCAGCTTGTGTCCGAATGCCCCTGTGTGTCCAGGGAGGCTCCCAGTAGTGGGATGACCTCGGGGGCCTTGAGGTTTCTCATATTCTGGAGGTGTGTGGCCAAAGGAATGGACACAGTTTCCCAGGAGAGAGCAGGCACAGTCCTGTGGTATGGCTCCAGAGGACCCAGCCTAGAGGCTGTGTTTGCCAGGGCTCTGGGGACTGATGTCTGAAAGAGAAAACTTGGCTAAGGTAGGGGCCAAGGTAATGGCAGGCCTGATCTCCAGTCCGTGAGGGGAGATCTTCTGGATATAAAAGGAGGGCAAGTGGGAGGCAGTCGCTCAGGTTTTAGTCTCTGGGTGTTGCGTTCACAGTGTCCGGTCAGGGTAGGGGTTGCCTCAGGGTCCGAGGAAGAGCCTTCCTCTCGGGGGATTGTCCAAGCTTCCAAGTGTTTGGGTTCATTCTGTGGTAAGTGAAGAGTACTGTTTTCTGCCACAAAGGACCTCCCAGGAGAGGGACTCTAGAGCACAGCAGTGGGTTCCCTCAACTGGAATACACACCATCTAGTTAGTCCTGGGTGATTATGTGCATGGCAAGGACTAAATGCAGGATATTCGTCCCGAACCTGACAGGCCTTTCTTTGTCATGGGGCTCATGCTAGGGTCACAGTGTGAATTTGTGCCCAAGCAGCACTCATGTTTGGGCGTGGCATCAGGGGCCATGAAGGGTTCCCCACGTGAAGGTGTGACTCCATGCGAAGAACAAGCATTACAGCCATGTGGAAAGCAGAGTTCTGATTGTGATTCCGATACTCAAACTCAGCTTTCTTTGGGGACATCGGTATGGCAGGCCCAATCTACAAACCATGAGAAGAACTCATGAAGATTTGAATATAGAGTGAGTCTGAGGCGCTTGCTCAGGCATTTGTCTCTGGAATTTGTATCAGCGATGTCCGTGGAATGTCGGGGATGCCTCATGGGCCATGGACGAATCGTCCTCTCTGAGGATTTGGCCCGATTCCCAATTGCTTTTCGTCAATCTGTGGGATGGGAGGTCTCCTTTCAGGTTTGTTACCTCAGGTGTCCCACCAAAAGAGGAATTCCAAAGCAAAGCCGTGGGGAAGACTGAAGGGACAACCCGAACTATGGTTAAAAATTGGGGCCTACGGGCATGGCAAGCACAATATGCTATCTCTTCATCCAGCCACTGAGTGGCCTTACTTGAGGACTGGGCTCAGCCTGAGGGTCACAATGTGTGTTTGTGAACAATGTGGCCCGCAAGCATGGGTGGGGCCTCATGGGCCACACTGGTTTCAATGACACTGAACCGTGGACAACATGCCAAACACAAGGAATCTTGCCATGGGGAAGGAGTTCTGATTTCTGCATCATCTTCAACCCTGGGCAGTGATTGGAGATATTGGTCTAGGTTCTGAAACCTGAAAACTGAGGTTGGGAAGAGATGACGACCTAAGGCCATGGCGGCTCGATGTGCTCAGTGTGCGGACAGCTGTCTGGGAGGGGCCAGGGGGTCCAGGATCAGGCTGTGTCAGAAAGGGCATTAGTGCCCTGGTCAGCCTATGTATTTGGGGTACAGCCAAGGTCGGTGCAGGTTGATCCTCATTTGGGATGACTGGGTAGCCCCAGAGGACAAAGTTTTTCTTCTGGAGGGCCGGCAGAGTGCTGCATTGTAGTTCTGGATTGCCAAACTGGAGGGCTTGTGGGCCAGTAGTCTGACGACAAAAGTCTGAGAAAACAAGCTAGGCTTAGGTTTCTGGGTGAGGCCATGGCAGACACAATCTACAGACCTGAATCGAGATCTCGTGCATCTGAAGTCAGGGCGAGGATCAGACGATCGCTCAGGTAGGAGTTTCTGTCCCTGATGGCCTCTTCATAAATGGGGGGTCATCACGAGGCCATGGGGCTTTCCAACGATGGGAGTTGTGAGAAGCTCCAAACTGCAGAGAGTCTTCTGCAGGACAATTGAGACCTGTTGTTTGGCTCCAGGCCAATGATTCTGAGCATGGTTCTAAGGATGGATGGCTGGGTAGCCCACCTCGCATTCCAATTGTCTCCTAGCAACAAGACAGGTTAGATCTCCTGGATCTGTGGGGAGCAACCGAGGATGCTGAGTTGAAATGGACACCCCTGGGGATGGGTCCTAACGTGCTTTTGTGTCTATGGAGACCTTGGAATGAAGCGGTGGCACTGGGGCCCTAAAGGGTTCTCCTAAACAGAGGCTTTGACACAGCTCCAACGTGCAAGTTTCCCATGTGTAGATGAGATGTTTTCTGATGGGTGAGTCACGAAACAGCTATATGCTGCTTTTGAAATCCAGGCCTCTGAGGAGAGATGCCTGGACACCAAAGCAATGGATCTGATTAGTGCCTAGGGGCCTGTTCTTTTCTTTTTACCTCTGGGGACATCTGCTATGGGTCTGAGTGCAGGTAGGTGCTCAGTTGGGCTCAGATTGCCCCTGTTTTTCCTGGGAAGCCACCACTATTGAGATGGATCAGGGACTTTGGAGGTTTATCCTATTAGAAGGGTTGTGGCCATTGGAATGGGCACACACAATTCCCTTGGAGAGGGCAAGTACAGTCCTCAGTATTGTGTCCGGGGCCTGAGCCTGTAGGTTGTGTAGGCCAGGGCTGTTTGGTCAGTTCTCTGAAAACACAAACTCGGCTTATGTTTCGGGTCATAGGTATGGCAGGACTGATCTACAGACCATGAGGAGAACACTTCGGGATTTGAAAGAAGGGCTAGTGTGAGGCTCCTGCTCAAGTTTTTGTCTCTGGATTCATGTCACTCATGGTCGTGGAATTTCTGGGTGACTTCATGGGAAATGGACGAGTCTTACTTTTTGGTGGTTTGGCCCCGTCCAAAGAGTTTGGGGTCATTCTTTGGGCTGGAAGAAGTCTGTTTTTTTTGTTGTTGTTGTTGTTTTTTAACTTTTTTAACCTCCGGTGTCCCACCAAATGAGGGATTCCAGAGTAGAGCCCTGGGGAGGGGCGACTGGACAATCAGAAATCTGGTTAAAAATTGGGGCCTAGGGACATGTCAAGCCCATTATGACATCTAATGGTACAGCCACTGAGAGGACTTACTAGACTACAGAACTCAAGCTGAGGGTCACAATGTTTGTGTATGCCCTCGTCGCACTCAAGAATGGGCGGGGCCTCAGGGTGAATGCTGGTTTCTTCTACTCTGAACGTTGGACAACGTGCCAACCACAAGGGTTCTTGCCATGGGTAAAGAGGAGTTCTGATTTCTACATCACACTCACCCCTGGGCAGTGATTGGAGATAAGGTCTCGGTTCTGAAGCCTGAAAACTGAGGTAAGGAAGAGATGATGACCTAAGGCCATGGCGGGTTTTTTGTGCTCATTGTGCGGTCAGCTTTCTGGGTGTTGGTCAGGAGGTCCGGGCTCAGGTTGTGTTCGACAGTGCATTAGTGCCCAGGTTAGACTATATAATTAAGGTAAAGTTGAGTGCTGTGTAGGTTTACCCTCATTTAAGGTGCTTGGGCAGCTCATGAGGCAATAATTTTTTTTTCTAGAGGGCAGGCAGTGTGCCTCATTGTGGGTCCGGAATTGCCAAACTTGAGGGCTTCGGAACCAGGAGTATGAGGACGGAAGTCTGAGAAGACAAGCTAGACTTGGGTTTCAGGGCGAGGGCACGGCATGTACCCCCTGCAGATCTGAAAAAATATCTCATGCATCTGAAGTCAGGGCGAGGATCAGACGTTGGCTCAGGTTGGAGTTTCTGAGCATGACGGGCGCTTCATGAAGGGAGCGGAATCTCGAGGCCATTGAGGTTTTCCCACGTTGGGAGTTGTGGGATGCCCCCTTCAAGGA
Source organism: Mustela nivalis (assembly GCF_964662115.1). Classification (NCBI taxonomy): domain Eukaryota; kingdom Metazoa; phylum Chordata; class Mammalia; order Carnivora; family Mustelidae; genus Mustela; species Mustela nivalis. The sequence continues at coordinate 253,116 of NW_028136252.1, read as the reverse complement.
TTCCTTCTGCGGGACAATTAAGACTTGTTAGACAGCTCCAGGACATCCCATATGGAATGACTCCAGACCACCGTTCGCGGATGGATGCCTGGGAAGCCCGCCTCGCATTCCAATTGTCTCCTAGCAACAAGACAGTTTAGATCTGATAGCTCTGCGGGAGCAACCGGGGTGGCTGAGTTGAAATGGACTTTCCTGAGGATGGGTCCTAATGTGATTTTTGTCCATGAGGGCCTTGGAATTGGGCGGTGGCACCGGGACACTGAAGTACTCTCCTAAGCTTTGTACATGGCTCCCATGCACAGGTTTCCTTGTGGAGAAGAGATGAGTTCTGATGGGTGCCTCAGGAAAACCCCTATGCTCGTATTGGTATCAGGCTTTTGAGGACACATGCCTGTAACCCAAAGCAATGGATCCTATTATGGCCTAGGGTCCTGTCTGGTTCAATCTTCTTCTCTGGGGACAACCATCTCTGTTATGAGTATAGGTCGATTATCAGCTGGTGTCTGACAGCCCTTGTTTGTTCTGGGCGACCTACACTATTGGGATGGCCTCAGGGACTTTGGAGGTTTCTCCTAATTTGTACGATTTTGGACCATGGAATGGGCAGAATTCCCATGGATTGGTAGGAACAGTCCGAATGTGTGGCTCCAGGGGCCCAGCCTGGAGGGTGGGTGGCCCAAGACTTTGAGGACAGAAGTCTGAAAACACAAACTCAGCTTAGGTTTGGGGACGTAGGTATGGCAGGCCCGATCTACAAACCATGAGAAGAACTCTACAGGATATGAAGAAAGTGCGAGTCTGAGGCGCTTGCTCAGGCTTTTGTCTCTGGATTTTGTATCAGCGATGGCCGTGGAATGTCGGGGAGGCCTCATGGGCCACGGACGAATCTTCCTCTCTGAGGATTTGGCCCGATTCCCAATTGCTTTTCGTCAATCTTTGGGATGGGAGGACTCATTTCAGTTTTGTTACCTCAGGTGTCCCACCAAAAGAGGAATTCCAAAGCCAAGCCGTGGGGAAGACTGAAGGGACAACCCGAACTATGGTTAAAAATTGGGGCCTAGGGGCATGGCAAGACCAATATGCTATCTCTTCATCCAGCCACTTAGTGGCCTTACTTGAGGACTGGGATCAGCCTGAGCGTCACAATGTGTGTTTGTGACCAATGTGGCCCACGAGCATGGGCGGGGCCTCATGGGCCACACTGGTTTCAACTACAATGAACGTTGGACAACATGCCAACCACAAGGTTTCTTGCCATGGGGAAGGAGTTCTGATTTCTGCATCACCATCAACCCTGGGCAGTGATTGGATATAAGGTCTAGGTTCTGAAACCTGAAAATTGATGTTGGGAAGAGATGACGACCTAAGGCCATGGCGGCTCGATGTGCTTAGTTTGCGGCCAGCTGTCTGCGAGGGTTCAGGGGGTCCAGGCTCAGGCTGTACCAGAAAGGGCATTTGAACCCTGGTCAGCCTGTGTATTTGGGGTACAGCCAAGGTCGGTGCAGGTTGATACTCATTTGGGGTTACTGGGTAGCCCCAGAGGACAATGTTTTTCTTCTGGAGGGCCGACAGAGTGCTGTGTTGTAGTTCTGGTTTGCCAAACTGGAGGGCTTGTGGGCCAGTAGTCTGACGACAAAAGTCTGAGAACACAAGCTAGGCTTAGGTTTCTGGGTGAGGCCATGGCACGCACAATCTACAGACCTGAATCGAGATCTCGTGCATCTGAAGTCAGGGCGAGGATCAGACGATCGCTCAGGTTGGAGTTTCTGACCCTGATGGCCCCTTCATGAATGGGGCGGGCATCACGAGGCCATGGGTGTTTTCCCACGATGAGAGTTGTGAGAAGCTCCAAACTGCAGAGAGTCTTCTGCAGGACAATTGAGACCAGTTGTTTGGCTCCAGGCCAATGATTCTGAGCAGGGTTCTAAGGATGGATGGCTGGGTAGCCCACCTCGCATTCCAATTGTCTCCTAGCAACAAGACAGGTTAGATCTCCTGGATCTGTGGGGAGCAACCGAGGATGCTGAGTTGAAATGGACACCCCTGGGGATGGGTCCTAACGTGCTTTTGTGTCTATGGAGACCTTGGAATGAAGCGGTGGCACTGGGGCCCTAAAGGGTTCTCCTAAACAGAGGCTTTGACACAGCTCCAACGTGCAAGTTTCCCATGTGTAGATGAGATGTTTTCTGATGGGTGAGTCACGAAACAGCTATATGCTGCTTTTGAAATCCAGGCCTCAGAGGAGAGATGCCTGGAAACAAAAGCAATGGATCTGATTAGTGCCTAGGGGCCTGTTCTTTCCTTTTTACCTCTGGGGACATCTGTCTATGGGTCTGAGTGCAGGTAGGTGCTCAGTTGGGCTCAGATTGCCCCTGTTTTTCCTGGGAAGCCACCACTATTGAGATGGATCAGGGACTTTGGAGGTTTATCCTATTAGAAGGGTTGTGGCCATTGGAATGGGCACACACAATTCCCTTGGAGAGGGCAAGTACAGTCCTCAGGTTTGGCTCCAGGGGCCTGAGCCTGTAGGTTGTGTAGGCCAGGGCTGTTTGGACAGTTGTCTGAAAACCCAAACTCGGCTTATGTTTCGGGTCATGGATATGGCAGGACTGATCTACCGACCATGAGGATAACTCTTCGGGATTTGAAAGAAGGGCGAGTGTGAGGCTCCTGCTCAAGTTTTTGTCTCTGGATATCGTGTCACTCATGGTCGTAGAATTTCTGGGTGACTTCATAGGAAATGGACGAGTCTTACTCTCTGGTGGTTTGACCCCGTCCAAAGAGTTTGGGGTCATTCTGTGGGCTGGAAGAAGTCCGTTTTTTTTTATTGTTGATTTTTTTCTTTTTTAACCTCAGGTGTCCCACCAAATGAGGGATTCCAGAGTAGAGCCCTGGGGAGGGGCGACTGGACCATCAGAAATCTGGTTAAAAATTGGGGCCTAGGGACATGTCAAGCCCATTATGACATCTAATGGTCCAGCCACTGAGAGGACTTACTATAGGACAGGACTCATGATTAGGGTCACAGTGCGTGTGTATGCCCTCGTCGCACTCAAGAATGGGCGGGGCCTCAGGGTGAATGCTGGTTTCTCCTACACTGAACGTTGGACAACGTGCCAACCACAAGGGTTCTTGCCATGGGTAAAAAGGAGTTCTGATTTCTGCATCACACTCACCCGTGGGCAGTGATTGGAGATAAGGTCTCAGTCTGAAGCCTGAAAACTGAGGTAGGGAAGACATGATGACCTAAGGCCATGGCGGGTTTTATGTGCTCAGTGTGCTGTCAGCTTTCTGGGTGTTGGTCAGGAGGTCCGGGCTCAGGTTGTGTTCGACAGTGCATTAGTGCCCAGGTTAGACTTTATAATTTGGGTAAAGTCGAGTGCTGTGTAGGTTTACCCTCATTTAAGGTGCCTGGGCAGCTCATGAGGCAATAATTTTTTTTCTAGAGGTCAGGCAGAGTGCTGCATTGTGGGTCCGGAATTGCCAAACTTGAGGGCTTCGGGGCCAGGAGTGTGAGGACGGAAGTCTGAGAAGACAAGCTAGACTTGGGTTTCAGGGCGAGGGCACGGCACGTACCTCCTGCAGATCTGAACCAATATCTCATGCATCTGAAGTCAGGGCGAGGATCAGACGTTGGCTCAGGTTGGAGTTTCTGAGCATGACGGCCGCTTCATGAAGGCAGTGGAATCTCAAGGCCATTGAGGTTTTCCCGCGTTGGGAGTTGTGGGATGCCCCCTTCAAGGATTCCTTCTGCGGGACAATTGAGACCTGTTGGACAGCTCCAGGACATCCCATATGGAATGACTCCAGAGCACCGTTCGCGGATGGATGCCTGGGAAGCCCGCCTTGCATTCCAATTGTCTCCTAGCAACAAGAGAGTTTAGATCTGATGGCTCTTTGGGAGCAACCAGGGTGGCTGTGTTGAAATGGACTTTCCTGAGGATGGGTCCTAATGTGTTTTTGTGTCCATTAGGGACTTGGAATGGGGCGGTGGCACCGGGATCCTGAAGTACTCTCCTAAGCTTTGGACCCGGCTCCCATGCACAGATTTCCTTGTGGAGATGAGATGAGTTCTGATGGGTGCCTCAGGAAAACACATATGCTCGTATTGGAATCAGGCTTTTGAGGACACATGCCTGTAACCCAAAGCAATGGATCCTATTATGGCCTAGGGTCCTGTCTGGTTCAATCTTCTTCTCTGGGGACATCCATCTATGCTATGAGTGGAGGTCAATTATCAGCTGGTGTCAGACAGCCCTTGTTTGTTTCGGGCGACCTACACTATTGGGATGGCCTCAGGGACTTTAGAGGTTTCTCCTAATTTGTACGATTTTGGACCATGGAATGGGCAGAATTCCCATGGATTGGTAGGCACAGTCCGAATGTGTGGCTACAGGGGCCCAGGCTGGAGGGTGTGTGGCCCAAGACTTTGGGGACAAGAGTCTGAAAACACAAACACAGCTTAGGTTTGGGGACGTAGGTATGTCAGGCCCGATCGACAAACCATGAGAAGAACTCTTCAGGATATGAAGAAAGTGCGAGTCTGAGGCGCTTGCTCAGGCTTTTGTCTCTGGATTTTGTATCAGCGATGGCCGTGGAATGTCGGCGGGCCTCATGGGCCATGGACGAATCTTCCTATCTGAGGATTTGGCCCGATTCCCAATTGCTTTTCGTCAATCTGTGGTATGTAAGGACTCATTTCAGTTTTGTTACCTCATGTGTCCCACCAAAAGAGGAATTCCAAAGCCAAGCCGTGGGGAAGACTGAAGGGACAACCCGAACTATGGTTAAAAATTGGGGCCTAGGGGCATGGCAAGCCCAATATGCTATCTCTTCATCCAGCCACTGAGTGGCCTTACTTGAGGACTGGGCTCAGCCTGAGGGTCACAATGTGTGTTTGTGACCAATATGGACCACGAGCATGGGCGGGGCCTCATGGGCCACACTGGATTCAACTACACTGAACGTTGGACAACATGCCAACCACAAGGTTTCTTGCCATGGGGAAGGAGTTCTGATTTCTGCATCACCTTCAACCCTGGGCAGTGATTGGAGATAAGGTCTAGGTTCTGAAATCTGAAAATTGATGTTGGGAAGAGATGACGACCTAAGGCCATGGCGGCTCGATGTGCTCAGTTTACGGCCAGCTGTCTGGGAGGGGCCAGGGGGTCCAGGCTCAGGCTGTACCAGAAAGGGCATTAGAGCCCTGGTCAGCCTGTGTATTTGGGGTACAGCCAAGGTCGGTGCAGGTTAATCCTCATTTGGGGTTACTGGGTAGCCCCAGAGGACAATGTTTTTCTTCGGGAGGGCCGGCAGAGTGCTGTGTTGTAGTTCTGGATTGCCAAACTGGAGGGCTTGTGGGCCAGTAGTCTGACGACAAAAGTCTGAGAACACAAGCTAGGCTTAGGTTTCTGGGTGAGGCCATGGCACGCACAATCTACAGACCTGAATCGAGATCTCGTGCATCTGAAGTCAGGGCGAGGATCAGACGATTGCTCAGGTTGGAGTTTCTGACCCTGATGGCCCCTTCATGAATGGGGCGGGCATCACGAGGCCATGGGTGTTTTCCCACGATGAGAGTTGTGAGAAGCTCCAAACTGCAGAGAGTCTTCTGCAGGACAATTGAGACCAGTTGTTTGGTTCCAGGCCAATGATTCTGAGCAGGGTTCTAAGGATGGATGGCTGGGTAGCCCACCTCGCATTCCAATTGTCTCCTAGCAACAAGACAGGTTAGATCTCCTGGATCTGTGGGGAGCAACCGAGGACGCTGAGTTGAAATGGACACCCCTGGGGATGGGTCCTAACGTGCTTTTGTGTCTATGGAGACCTTGGAATGAAGCGGTGGCACTGGGGCCCTAAAGGGTTCTCCTAAACAGAGGCTTTGACACAGCTCCAACGTGCAAGTTTCCCATGTGTAGATGAGATGTTTTCTGATGGGTGAGTCAAGAAACAGCTATATGCTGCTTTTGAAATCCAGGCCTCTGAGGAGAGATGCCTGGAAACAAAAGCAATGGATCTGATTAGTGCCTAGGGGCCTGTTCTTTCCTTTTTACCTCTGGGGACATCTGTCTATGGGTCTGAGTGCAGGTAGGTGCTCAGTTGGGCACAGATTGCCCCTGTTTTTCCTGGGAAGCCACCACTATTGAGATGGATCAGGGACTTTGGAGGTTTATCCTATTAGAAGGGTTGTGGCCATTGGAATGGGCACACACAATTCCCTTGGAGAGGGCAAGTACAGTCCTCAGGTTTGGCTCCAGGGACCTGAGCCTGTAGGTTGTGTATGCCAGGGCTGTTTGGACAGTTGTCTGAAAACCCAAACTCGGCTTATGTTCGGGTCATGGGTATGGCAGGACTGATCTACAGACAATGAGGATAACTCTTCGGGATTTGAAAGAAGGGCGAGTGTGAGGCTCCTGCTCAAGTTTTTGTCTCTGGATATCGTGTCACTCATGGTCGTAGAATTTCTGGGTGACTTCATAGGAAATGGACGAGTCTTACTCTCTGGTGGTTTGGCCCCGTCCAAAGAGTTTGGGGTCATTCTGTGGGCTGGAAGAAGTCCGTTTTTTTTTTATTGTTGATTTTTTCTTTTTTAACCTCAGGTGTCCCACCAAATGAGGGATTCCAGAGTAGAGCCCTGGGGAGGGGCGACTGGACCATCAGAAATCTGGTTAAAAATTGGGGCCTAGGGACATGTCAAGCCCATTATGACATCTAATGGTCCAGCCACTGAGAGGACTTACTATAGGACAGGACTCATGATTAGGGTCACAGTGCGTGTGTATGCCCTCGTCGCACTCAAGAAGGGGTGGGGCCTCAGGGTGAATGCTGCTTTCTCCTACACTGAACGTTGGACAACGTGCCAACCACAGGGTTCATGCCATGGGTAAGGAGGAGTTCTGATTTCTGCATCACACTCACCCGTGGGCAGTGATTGGAGATAAGGTCTCGGTCTGAAGCCTGAAAACTGAGGTAGGGAAGACATGATGACCTAAGGCCATGGCGGGTTTTATGTGCTCAGTGTGCTGTCAGCTTTCTGGGTGTTGGTCAGGAGGTCCGGGCTCAGGTTGTGTTCGACAGTGCATTAGTGCCCAGGTTAGACTTTATAATTTGGGTAAAGTCGAGTGCTGTGTAGGTTTACCCTCATTTAAGGTGCCTGGGCAGCTCATGAGGCAATAATTTTTTTTCTAGAGGGCAGGCAGAGTGCTGCATTGTGGGTCCGGAATTGCCAAACTTGAGGGCTTCGGGGCCAGGAGTGTGAGCACGGAAGTCTGAGAAGACAAGCTAGACTTGGGTTTCAGGGCGAGGGCATGGCAGGTACCCCCTGCAGATCTGAAACAATATCTCATGCATCTGAAGTCAGGGCGAGGATCAGACGTTGGCTCAGGTTGGAGTTTCTGAGCATGACGGCCGCTTCATGAAGGGAGCGGAATCTCGAGGCCATTGAGGTTTTCCCACGTTGGGAGTTGTGGGATACCCCTTCAAAGATGCCTTCTGCGGGACAATTGAGACCTGTTGGACAGCTCCAGGACATCCCATATGGAATGACTCCAGAGCACTGTTCGCGGATGGATGCCTGGGAAGCCCGCCTCGCATTCCAATTGTCTCCTAGCAACAAGACAGTTTAGATTAGATGACTCTGCGGGAGCAACCAGGGTGGCTGATTGAAATGGACTTTCGTGAGGATGGGTCCTAATGTGTTTTTGTGTCCATTAGGGCCTTGGAATGGGGCGGTGGCACCGGGATCCTGAAGTACTCTCCTAAGCTTTGGACATGGCTCCCATGCACAGATTTCCTTGTGGAGATGAGATGAGTACTGATGGGTGCCTCAGGAAAACACATATGCTCGTATTGGAATCAGGCTTTTGAGGACACATGCCTGTAACCCAAAGCAATGGATCCTATTGTGGCCTAGGGTCCTGTCTGGTTCAATCTTCTTCTCTGGGGACATCCCTCTATGGTATGAGTGGAGGTCGATTATCAGCTGGCGTTAGACAGCCCTTGTTTGTTCCGGGCGACCTACACTATTGGGATGGCCTCATGGACATTGGAGGTTTCTCCTAATTTGTCTGATTTTGGACCATGGAATGGGCAGAATTCCCATGGATTGGTAGGCACAGTCCTAATGTGTGCCTCCAGGGGCCCAGCCTGGATGGTGTGGGGCCCAAGACTTTGAGGACAGAAGTCTGAAAACACAAACTCAGCTTAGGTTTGGGGACGTAGGTATGTCAGGCCCGATCGACAAACCATGAGAAGAACTCTTCAGGATATGAAGAAAGTGCGAGTCTGAGGCGCTTGCTCAGGCTTTTGTCTCTGGATTTTTTATAAGTGATGGCCGTGGAATGTTGGGGAGGCCTCATGGGCCAAGGACGAATCTTCCTCTCTGAGGATTTGGCCCGATTCCCAATTACTATTCGTCAATCTGTGGGATGGGAGGACTCATTTCAGTTTTGTTACCTCAGGTGACCCACCAAAAGAGGAATTCCAAAGCCAAGCCGTGGGGAAGACTGAAGGGACAACCCGAACTATAGTTAAAAATTGGGGCCTAGGGGCATGGCAAGCCCAATATGCTATCTCTTCATCCAGTCAGTGAGTGGCCTTACTTGAGGACTGGTCTCAGCCTGAGCGTCACAATGTGTGTTTGTGACCAATGTGGCCCATGAGCATGGGCGGGGCCTCTTGGGACACACTGGTTTCAACTACACTGAACGTTGGACAACATGCCAACCACAAGGTTTCTTGCCATGGGGAAGGAGTTCTGATTTCTGCATCACCTTCAACCCTGGGCAGTGATTGGAGATATGGCCTAGGTTCTGAAACCTTAAACCGAGGTTGGGAAGAGATGACGACCTAAGGCCATGGCGGCTCGATGTGCTCAGTGTGCGGCCAGCTGTCTGGGAGAGTCCAGGGGTCCAGGCTCAGGCTGTGTCAGAAAGGGCATTAATGCCCTGGTCAGCCTATGTATTTGGGGTACACCAAGGTCGGTGCAGGTTGATCCTCATTTGGGGTTACTGGGTAGCCCCAGAGGACAATATTTTTCTTCTGGAGGGCCGGCAGAGTGCTGCATTGTAGTTCTGGATTGCCAAACTGGAGGGCTTGTGGGCCAGTAGTCTGACAACAAAAGTCTGAGAACACAAGCTAGGCTTCGGTTTCTGGGTGAGGCCATGGCAGGCACAATCTACAGACCTGAATCGAGTTCTCGTGCATTTGAAGTCAGGGCGAGGATCAGACGATCGCTCAGGTTGGAGTTTCTGACCCTGATGGCCCCTTCATGAATGGGGGGGGGCATCACGAGGCTATGGGTGTTTTCCCACGATGGGAGTTGTGAGAAGCTCCAAACTGCAGAGAGTCTTCTGCAGGACAATTGAGACCTGTTGTTTGGCTCCAGGCCAATGATTCTGAGCAGGGTTCTAAGGATGGATGGCTGGGTAGCCCACCTCGCATTCCAATTGTCTCCCAGCAACAAGACAGGTTAGATCTCCTGGATCTGTGGGGAGCAACCGAGGACGCTGAGTTGAAATGGACACCCCTGGGGATGGGTCCAAACCTGCTTTTGTGTCTATGGAGACATTGGAATGAAGCGGTGGCACTGGGGCCCTAAAGGGTTCTCCTAAACAGAGGCTTTGACACAGCTCCAACGTGCAAGTTTCCCATGTGTAGATGAGATGTTTTCTGATGGGTGAGTCAAGAAACAGCTATATGCTGCTTTTGAAATCCAGGCCTCTGAGGAGAGATGCCTGGAAACCAAAGCAATGGATCTGATTAGTGCCTAGGGGCCTGTTCTTTCCTTTTTACCTATGGGGACATCTGTCTATGGGTCTGAGTGCAGGTAGGTGCTCAGTTGGGCTCAGATTGCCCCTGTTTTTCCTGGGAAGCCACCACTATTGAGATGGATCAGGGACTTTGGAGGTTTATCCTATTAGAAGGGTTGTGGCCATTGGAATGGGCACACACAATTCCCTTGGAGAGGGCCAGTACAGTCCTCAGGTTTGGCTCCGAGGGCCTGAGCCTGTAGGTTGTGTAGGCCAGGGCTGTTTGGACAGTTGTCAGAAAACACAAACTCGGCTTATGTTTCAGGTCATAGGTATGGCAGGACTGATCTACAGACCATGAGGAGAACTCTTCGGGATTTGAAAGAAGGGCTAGTGTGAGGCTCCTGCTCAAGTTTTTGTCTCTGGATATCGTGTCACTCATGTTCGTGGAATTTCTGGGTGACTTCTTGGGAAATGGACGAGTCTTACTCTCTGGTGGTTTGGCCCCGTCCAAAGAGTTTTGGGTCATTCTGTGGGCTGGAAGAAGTCCGTTTTTTTTTGTTGTTGTTGTTGTTTTCTTTTTTAACCTCAGGTGTCCCACCAAATGAGGGATTCCCTAGTAGAGCCCTGGGGAGGGGCGACTGGACAATCAGAAATCTGGTTAAAAATTGGGGCCTAGGGACATGTCAAGCCCATTATGACATATAATGGTCCAGCCACTGAGAGGACTTACTAGAGGACAGTACTCATGCTGAGGGTCACAATGCGTGTGTATGCCCTCGTCGCACTCAAGGATGGGCGGGGCCTCAGGATGAATGCTGGTTTCTCCTACACTGAACGTTGGACAACGTGCCAACCACAAGGGTTCTTGCCATGGGTAAGGAGGAGTTCTGATTTCTGCATCACACTCAACCCTGGGCAGTGATTGGAGATAAGGTCTCGGTTCTGAAGCCTGAAAACTGAGGTAGGGAAGAGATCATGACCTAAGGCCATGGCGGGTTTTATGTGCTCAGTGTGCGGTCAGCTTTCTGGGTGTTGGTCAGGAGGTCCGGGCTCAGGTTGTGTTCGACAGTGCATTAGTGCCCAGGTTAGACTATATAATTTGGGTAAAGTCGAGTGCTGTGTAGGTTTACCCTCATTTAAGGTGCCTGGGCAGCTCATGAGGCAATAATTTTTTTTCTAGAGGGCAGGCAGAGTGCTGCATTGTGGTCCGGAATTGCCAAACTTGAGGGCTTCGGGGCCAGAGTGTGAGGACGGAAGTCTGAGAAGACAAGCTAGACTTGGGTTTCAGGGCGAGGGCACGGCAGGTACCCCCTGCAGATCTGAACCAATATCTCATGCATCTGAAGTCAGGGCGAGGATCAGACGTTGGCTCAGGTTGGAGTTTCTGAGCATGACGGCCGCTTCATGAAGGGAGCGGAATCTCGAGGCCATTGAGGTTTTCCCACGTTGGGAGTTGTGGGATGCCCCCTTCAAGGATTCCTTCTGCGGGACAATTGAGACCTGTTGGACAGCTCCAGGACATCCCATATGGAATGACTCCAGAGCCCCGTTCGCGGATGGATGCCTGGGAAGCCCGCCTCGCATTCCAATTGTCTCCTAGCAACAAGACAGTTTAGATCTGATGGCTCTGCCGGAGCAACTGGGTGGCTGAGTTGAAATGGACTTTCCTGAGGATGGGTCCTAATGTGTTTTTGTGTCCATGAGAGCCTTGGAATGGGGCGGTGGCACCGGGACTCTGAAGTACTCTCATAAGCTTTGGACATGGCTCCCATGCACAGGTTTCCTTGTGGAGATGAGATGAGTTCTAATGGGTGCCTCAGGAAAACACCTATGCTCGTATTGGAATCAGGCTTTTGAGGACACATGCCTGTAACCCAAAGCAATGGATCCTATTATGGCCTAGGGTCCTGTCTGGTTCAATCTTCTTCTCTGGAGACATCCATCTATGGTATGAGTGGAGGTCGATTATCAGCTGGTGTCAATCAGCCCTTGTTTGTTCCTGGCGACCTACACTATTGGGATGGCCTCAGGGAATTTGGAGGTTTCTCCTAATTTGTACGATTTTGGACCATGGAATGGGCAGAATTCCATAGGATAGGTAGGCAGTCCTAATGTGTGGCTCCAGGGGCCCAGGCTGGAGGGTGTGTGGCCCAAGACTTTGGGGACAGAAGTCTGAAAACACAAACTCAGCTTAGGTTTGGGGACGTAGGTATGGCAGGGCCGATCGACAAACCATGAGAAGAACTCTTCAGGATATGAAGAAAGTGCGAGTCTGAGGCGCTTGCTCAGGCTTTTGTCTCTGGATTTTGTATCAGCGATGGCCGTGGAATGTCGGGGAGGCCTCATGGGCCATGGACGAATCTTCCTCTCTGAGGATTTGGCCTGATTCCCAAATGCTTTTCGAAATCTGTGGGATGGGAGGACTCATTTCAGTTTTGTTACCTCAGGTGTCCGACCAAAAGAGGAATTCCAAAGCCAAGCCGTGGGGAAGACTGAAGGGACAACCCGAACTATGGTTAAAAATTGGGGCCTAGGGGCATGGCAAGCCCAATATGCTATCTCTTCATCCAGTCACTGAGTGGCCTTACTTGAGGACTGGGCTCAGCCTGAGCGTCACAATGTGTGTTTGTGACCAATGTGGCCCGTGAGCATGGGCGGGGCCTCATGGGCCACACTGGTTTCAACTACACTGAACGTTGGACAACATGCCAACAACAAGGTTTCTTGCCATGGGGAAGGAGTTCTGATTTCTGCATCACCTTCAACCCTGGGCAGTGATTGGATATAAGGTCTAGGTTCTGAAACCTGAAAACCGAGGTTGGGAAGAGATGAAGACCTAAGGCCATGGCGGCTTGATGTGCTCAGTGTGCGGCCAGCTGTCTGGGAGGGGCCAGGGGCTCCAGGCTACGGCTGTGTCAGAAAGGGCATTAGTGCCCTGGTCAGACTATGTTTTTGGGGTACAGCCAAGGTCGGTGCAGGTTGATCCTAATTTGGGGTTACTGGGTAGCCCCAGAAGACAATGTTTTTCTTCGGGAGGGCCGGCAGAGTGCTGCATTGTAGTTCTGGATTGCCAAACTGGAGGGCTTGTGGGCCAGTAGTCTGACGACAAAAGTCTGAGAACACAAGATAGGCTTAGGTTTCTGGGTGAGGCCATGGCACGCACAATCTACAGACCTGAATCGAGGTCTCGTGCATCTGAAGTCAGGGCGAGGATCAGACGATCACTCAAGTTGGAGTTTCTGACCCTGATGGCCCCTTCATGAATGGGCGGGGCATCAAGAGGCCATGGGTGTTTTCCCACGATGGGAGTTGTGAGAAGCTCCAAACTGCAGAGAGTCTTCTGCAGGACAATTGGGACCTGTTGTTTGGCTCCAGGCCAATGATTCTGAGCAGGGTTCTAAGTACGGATGGCTGGGTAGCCCACCTCGCATTCCAATTGTCTCCTAGCAACAAGACAGGTTAGATCTCCTGGATCTGTGGGGAGCAACCGAGGCCGCTGAGTTGAAATGGACACCCCTGGGGATGGGTCCTAACGTGCTTTTGTGTCTATGGAGACCTTGGAATGAAGCGGTGGCACTGGGGCCCTAAAGGGTTCTCCTAAACAGAGGCTTTGACACAGCTCCAACGTGCAAGTTTCCCATGTGTACATGAGATGTTTTCTGATGGGTGAGTCAAGAAACAGCTATATGCTGCTTTTGAAATCCAGGCCTCTGAGGAGAGATGCCTGGAAACCAAAGCAATGGATCTGATTAGTGCCTAGGGGCCTGTTCTTTCCTTTTTACCTCTGGGGACATCTGTCTATGGGTCTGAGTGCAGGTAGGTGCTCAGTTCGGCTCAGATTGCCCATGTTTTTCCTGGGAAGCCACCACTATTGAGATGGATCAGGGACTTTGGAGGTTTATCCTATTAGAAGGGTTGTGGCCATTGGAATGGGCACACACAATTCCCTTGGAAAGGGCAAGTACAGTCCTCAGGTTGGCTCCAGGGGCCTGAGCCTGTAGGTTGTGTAGGCCAGGGCTGTTTGGACAGTTGTCTGAAAACACAAACTCGGCTTATGTTTCGGGTCATAGGTATGGCAGGACTGATCTACAGACCATGAGGAGAACTCTTCGGGATTTGAAAGAAGGGCGAGTGTGAGGCTCCTGCTCAAGTTTTTGTCTCTGGATACCGTGTCACTCATGGACGTGGAATTTCTGGGTGACTTCATGGGAAATGGACGAGTCTTACTCTCTGGTGGTTTGGCCCCGTCCAAAGAGTTTGGGGTCATTCTGTGGGCTGGAAGAAGTCCGTTTTTTTTTTTTTGTTGTTGTTGTTGTTGTTTTCTTTTTTAACCTCACGTGTCCCACCAAATGAGGGTTTCCAGAGTAGAGCCCTGGGGAGGGGCGACTGGACAATCAGAAATCTGGTTAAAAATTGGGGCCTAGGGACATGTCAAGCCCATAATTAAATCTAATGGTCCAGCCACTGAGAGGACTTACTAGAGGACAGAATTCGTGCCTAGGGTCACAATGCGTGTGTATGTCCTTGTCGCACTCAAGAATGGGCGGGGCCTCAGGGTGAATGCTGGTTTCTCCTACACTGAACATTGGACAGCGTGCCAACCACAAGTGTTCTTGCCATGGGTAAGGAGGAGTTCTGATTTCTGCATCACACTCATCCTGGGCAGTGATTAGAGATAAGGTCTCGGTTCTGAAGCCTGAAAACTGAGGTAGGGAAGAGATGATGACCTAAGGCCATGGCGGGTTTTATGTGCTCAGTGTGCGGTCAGCTTTCTGGGTGTTGGTCAGGAGGTCCGGGCTCAGGTTGTGTTCGACAGTGCATTAGTGCCCAGGTTAGACTATATAATTTAAGTAAAGTCGAGTGCTGTGTAGGTTTACCCTCATTTAAGGTGCCTGGGCAGCTCATGAGGCAATAATTTTTTTTCTAGAGGGCAGGCAGAGTGCTGCATTGTGGGTCCGGAATTGCCAAACTTGAGGGCTTCGGGGCCAGGAGTGTGAGGATGGAAGTCTGAGAAGACAAGCTAGACTTGGGTTTCAGGGCGAGGGCACGGCAGGTACCCTCTGCAGATCTGAACCAATATCTCATGCATCTGAAGTCAGGGCGAGGATCAGACGTTGGCTCAGGTTGGAGTTTCTGAGCATGACGGCCGCTTCATGAAGGGAGCGGAATCTCGAGGCCATTGAGGTTTTCCCACGTTGGGAGTTGTGGGATGCCCCCTTCAAGGATTCCTTCTGCGGGACAATTGAGACCTGTTGGACAGCTCCAGGATATCCCATATGGAATAACTCCAGAGCACCATTCGAGGATGGATGCCTGGGAAGCCCGCCTCGCATTCCAATTGTCTCCTAGCAACAAGAGAGTTTAGATCTGATGGCTCTTTGGGAGCAACCGGGGTGGCTGTGTTGAAATGGACTTTCCTGAGGATGGGTCCTAATGTGTTTTTGTGTCCATGAGGGCCTTGGAATGGGGCGGTGGCACCAGGACCCTGAAATACTCTCCTATGCTTTGGACATGGCTCCCATGCACAGATTTCCTTGTGGAGACGAGATGAATTCTGATGGGTGCCTCAGGAAAACACCTATGCTCGTATTGGAATCAGAATTTTGAGGACACATGCCTGTGACCCAAAGCAATGGATCCTATTATGGCCTAGGGCCCTGTCTGGTTCAATCTTCTTCTCTGGGGACATCCATCTATGGTATGAGTGGAGGTCGATTATCAGCTGGTGTCTGACAGCCCTTGTTTGTTCCGGGCGACCTACACTATTGGGATGGCCTATGGGACTTTGGAGGTTTCTCCTAATTTGTACGATTTTGGACCATGGAATGGGCAGAATTCCCATGGATTGGTAGGCACAGTCCTAATGAGTGGCTCCAGGGTCCGAGCCTGGAGGGTGTGGGGCCCAAGACTTTGAAGACAGAAGTCTGAAAACACAAACTCAGCTTAGGTTTGGGGACGTAGGTATGGCAGGCCCGATCTACAAACCATGAGAAGAACTCTTCAGGATATGAAGGAAGTGCGAGTCTGAGGCGCTTGCTCAGGCTTTTGTCTCTGGATTTTGTATCAGCGATGGCCGTGGAATGTCGGGGACGCCTCATGGGCCATGGACGAATCTTCCTCTCTGAGGATTTGGCCCGATTCCCAATTGCTTTTCGTCAATCTGTGGGATGGGAGGACTCATTTCAGTTTTGTTACCTCAGGTGTCCGACCAAAAGAGGAATTCCAAAGCCAAGCCGTGGGGAAGACTGAAGGGACAACCCGAACTATGGTTAAAAATTGGGGCCTAGGGGCATGGCAAGCCCAATATGCTATCTCTTCATCCAGCAACTGAGTGGCCTTACTTGAGGACTGGGCTCAGCCTGAGCGTCACAATGTGTGTTTGTGACCATTGTGGCCCGCGAGCATGGGCGGGGCCTCATGGGCCACACTGGATTCAACTACACTGAACGTTGGACAACATGCCAACCACAAGGTTTCCTGCCATGGGGAAGGATTTCTGATTTTTGCATCACCTTCAACCCTGGGCAGTGATTGGAGATAAGGTCTAGGTTCTGAAACCTGAAAACCGAGGTTGGGAAGAGATGAAGACCTAAGGCCATGGCGGCTCGATGTGCTCAGTGTGCGGCCAGTTGTCTGGGAGGGGCCAGGGGGTCCAGGCTCAGGCTGTACCAGAAAGGGCATAAGAGCCCTGGTCAGCCTATGTATTTGGGGTACAGCCAAGGTCGGTGCAGGTTGATCCTCATTTGGGATTACTTGGTAGCCCCAGAGGACAATGTTTTCTTCTGCAGAGCCGGCAGAGTGCTGCATTGTAGTTCTGGATTTCCAAACTGGAGGGCTTGTGGGCCAGTAGTCTGACGACAAAAGTCTGAGAACACAAGCTAGGCTTAGGTTTCTGGGTGAGGCCATGGCACGCACAATCTACAGACCTGAATCGAGATCTCGTGCATCTGAAGTCAGGGCGAGGATCAGACGATCGCTCAGGTTGGGGTTTCTGACCCTGATGGCCCCGTCATGAATGGGGGGTCATCACGAGGCCATGGGTGTTTTCCCACGATGGGAGTTGTGAGAAGCTCCAAACTGCAGAGAGTCTTCCTCAGGACAATTGAGACCAGTTGTTTGGCTCCTGGCCAATGATTCTGAGCAGGGTTCTAAGTATGGATGCCTGGGTAGTCCACATCGCATTACAATTGTCTCCTAGCAACATGACAGGTTAGATCTCCTGGATCTGTGGGGAGCAACCGAGGACGCTGAGTTGAAATGGACACCCCTGGGGATGGGTCCTAACGTGCTTTTGTGTCTATGGAGACCTTGGAATGAAGCGGTGGCACTGGGGCCCTAAAGGGTTCTCCTAAACAGAGGCTTTGACACAGCTCCAACGTGCAAGTTTCCATGTGTAGATGAGATGTTTTCTGATGGGTGAGTCAAGAAACAGCTATATGCTGCTTTTGAAATCCAGGCCTCTGAGGAGAGATGCCTGGAAACCAAAGCAATGGATCTGATTAGTGCCTAGGGGCCTGTTCTTTCCTTTTTACCTCTGGGGACATCTGTCTATGGGTCTGAGTGCAGGTAGGTGCTCAGTTCGGCTCAGATTGCCCAATTTTTTCCTGGGAAGCCACCACTATTGAGATGGATCAGGGACTTTGGAGGTTTATCCTATTAGAAGGGTTGTGGCCATTGGAATGGGCACACACAATTCCCTTGGAGAGGGCAAGTACAGGCCTTCAGGTTTGGCTCCAGGGGCCTGAGCCTGTAGGTTGTGTAGGCCAGGGCTGTTTGGACAGTTGTCTGAAAACACAAACTCGGCTTATGTTTCGGGTCATAGGTATGGCATGACTGACCTACAGACCATGAGGAGAACACTTCGGGATTTGAAAGAAGGGCGAGTGTGAGGCTCAAGCTCAAGTTTTTGTCTCTGGATATCGTGTCACTCATGGTCGTGGAATTTCTGTCTGACTTCATGGGAAATGGACGAGTCTTACTCTCTGGTGGTTTGGCCCCGTCCAAAGAGTTTGGGGTCATTCTGTGGGCTGGAAGAAGTCCGTTTTTCTTTTTATTCTTGTTTTTTTCTTTTTTAACCTCAGGTGTCCCACCAAATGAGGGATTCCAGAGTAGAGCCCTGGGTTGGGGCGACTGGACTATCAGAAATCTGGTTAAAAATTGGGGCCTAGGGACATGTCAAGCCCATTATGACATCTAATGGTCCAGCCACTGAGAGGACTTACTAGAGGACAGGACTCATGATGAGGGTCACAATGCGTGTGTATGCCCTCTTCGCACTCAAGAATGGGCGGGGCCTCAGGGTGAATGCTGGTTTCTCCTACACTGAACGTTGGACAACGTGCCAACCACAAGGGTTCTTGCCATGGGTAAGGAGGAGTTCTGATTTCTGCATCACACTCACCCCTGGGCAGTGATTCGGATAAGGTCTCGGTTCTGAAGCCTGAAAACTGAGGTAGGGAAGAGATGATGACCTAAGGCCATGGCGGGTTTTATGTGCTCAGTGTGCGGTCAGCTTTCTGGGTGTTGGTCAGGAGGTCCGGGCTCAGGTTGTGTTCGACAGTGCATTAGTGCCCAGGTTAGACTATATAATTTGGGTAAAGTCGAGTGCTGTGTAGGTTTACCCTCATTTAAGTTGCCTGGGCAGCTCATGAGGCAATCATTTTTTTTCTAGAGGGCAGGCAGAGTGCTGCATTGTGGTCCGGAATTGCCAAACTTGAGGGCTTCGGGGCCAGGAGTGTGAGGACGGAAGTCTGAGAAGACAAGCTAGACTTGGGTTTCAGGGCGAGGGCACGGCAGGTACCCCCTGCAGATCTGAACCAATATCTCATGCATCTGAAGTCAGGGCGAGGATCAGACGTTGGCTCAGGTTGGAGTTTCTGAGCATGACGGCCGCTTCATGAAGGGAGCGGAATCTCGAGGCCATTGAGGTTTTCCCACGTTGGGAGTTGTGGGATGCCCCCTTCAAGGATTCCTTCTGCGGGACAATTGAGACCTGTTGGACAGCTCCAGGACATCCCATATGGAATGACTCCAGAGCCCCGTTCGCGGATGGATGCCTGGGAAGCCCGCCTCGCATTCCAATTGTCTCCTAGCAAAAAGACAGTTTAGATCTGATGGCTCTGCCGGAGCAACCGGGGTGGCTGAGTTGAAATGGACTTTCCTGAGGATGGGTCCTAATGTGTTTTTGTGTCCATGAGAGCCTTGGAATGGGGCGGTGGCACCGGGACCCTGAAGTACTCTCCTAAGCTTTGGACATGGCTCCCATGCACAGGTTTCCTTGTGGAGATGAGATGAGTTCTAATGGGTGCCTCAGGAAAACACCTATGCTCGTATTGGAATCAGGCTTTTGAGGACACATGCCTGTAACCCAAAGCAATGGATCCTATTATGGCCTAGGGTCCTGTCTGGTTCAATCTTCTTCTCTGGAGACATCCATCTATGGTATGAGTGGAGGTCGATTATCAGCTGGTGTCAATCAGCCCTTGTTTGTTCCTGGCGACCTACACTATTGGGATGGCCTCAGGGACTTAGGAGGTTTCTCCTAATTTGTACGATTTGGGACCATGGAATGGGCAGAATTCCATAGGATAGGTAGGCACAGTCCTAATGTGTGGCTCCAGGGGCCCAGGCTGGAGGGTGTGTGGCCCAAGACTTTGGGGACAGAAGTCTGAAAACACAAACTCAGCTTAGGTTTGGGGACGTAGGTATGGCAGGCCCGATCGACAAACCATGAGAAGAACTCTTCAGGATATGAAGAAAGTGCGAGTCTGAGGCGCTTGCTCAGGCTTTTGTCTCTGGATTTTGTATCAGCGATGGCCGTGGAATGTCGGGGAGGCCTCATGGGCCATGGACGAATCTTCCTCTCTGAGGATTTGGCCCGATTCCCAAATGCTTTTCGTCAATCTGTGGGATGGGAGGTCTCATTTCAGTTTTGTTACCTCAGGTGTCCCACCAAAAGAGGAATTCCAAAGCCAAGCCGTGGGGAAGACTGAAGGGACAACCCGAACTATGGTTAAAAATTGGGGCCTAGGGGCATGGCAAGCCCAATATGCTATCTCTTCATCCAGTCACTGAGTGGCCTTTCTTGAGGACTGGGCTCAGCCTGAGCGTCACAATGTGTGTTTGTGACCAATGTGGCCCGTGAGCATGGGCGGGGCCTCATGGGCCACACTGGTTTCAACTACACTGAACGTTGGACAACATGCCAACAACAAGGTTTCTTGCCATGGGGAAGGAGTTCTGATTTCTGCATCACCTTCAACCCTGGGCAGTGATTGGATATAAGGTCTAGGTTCTGAAACCTGAAAACCGAGGTTGGGAAGAGATGAAGACCTAAGGCCATGGCGGCTTGATGTGCTCAGTGTGCGGCCAGCTGTCTGGGAGGGGCCAGGGGCTCCAGGCTCAGGCTGTGTCAGAAAGGGCATTAGTGCCCTGGTCAGCCTATGTATTTGGGGTACAGCCAAGGTCGGTGCAGGTTGATCCTAATTTGGGGTTACTGGGTAGCCCCAGAAGACAATGTTTTTCTTCGGGAGGGCCGGCAGAGTGCTGCATTGTAGTTCTGGATTGCCAAACTGGAGGGCTTGTGGGCCAGTAGTCTGACGACAAAAGTCTGAGAACACAAGATAGGCTTAGGTTTCTGGGTGAGGCCATGGCACGCACAATCTACAGACCTGAATCGAGGTCTCATGCATCTGAAGTCAGGGCGAGGATCAGACGATCACTCAAGTTGGAGTTTCTGACCCTGATGGCCCCTTCATGAATGGGCGGGGCATCAAGAGGCCATGGGTGTTTTCCCACGATGGGAGTTGTGAGAAGCTCCAAACTGCAGAGAGTCTTCTGCAGGACAATTGGGACCTGTTGTTTGGCTCCAGGCCAATGATTCTGAGCAGGGTTCTAAGTACGGATGGCTGGGTAGCCCACCTCGCATTCCAATTTTCTCCTAGCAACAAGACAGGTTAGATCTCCTGGATCTGTGGGGAGCAACCGAGGCCGCTGAGTTGAAATGGACACCCCTGGGGATGGGTCCTAACGTGCTTTTGTGTCTATGGAGACCTTGGAATGAAGCGGTGGCACTGGGGCCCTAAAGGGTTCTCCTAAACAGAGGCTTTGACACAGCTCCAACGTGCAAGTTTCCCATGTGTACATGAGATGTTTTCTGACGGGTGAGTCAAGAAACAGCTATATGCTGCTTTTGAAATCCAGGCCTCTGAGGAGAGATGCCTGGAAACCAAAGCAATGGATCTGATTAGTGCCTAGGGGCCTGTTCTTTCCTTTTTACCTCTGGGGACATCTGTCTATGGGTCTGAGTGCAGGTAGGTGCTCAGTTCGGCTCAGATTGCCCATGTTTTTCCTGGGAAGCCACCACTATTGAGATGGATCAGGGACTTTGGAGGTTTATCCTATTAGAAGGGTTGTGGCCATTGGAATGGGCACACACAATTCCCTTGGAAAGGGCAAGTACAGTCCTCAGGTTTGGCTCCAGGGGCCTGAGCCTGTAGGTTGTGTAGGCCAGGGCTGTTTGGACAGTTGTCTGAAAACACAAACTCGGCTTATGTTTCGGGTCATAGGTATGGCAGGACTGATCTACAGACCATGAGGAGAACTCTTCGGGATTTGAAAGAAGGGCGAGTGTGAGGCTCCTGCTCAAGTTTTTGTCTCTGGATACCGTGTCACTCATGGACGTGGAATTTCTGGGGGACTTCATGGGAAATGGACGAGTCTTACTCTCTGGTGGTTTGGCCCCGTCCAAAGAGTTTGGGGTCATTCTGTGGGCTGGAAGAAGTCCGTTTTTCTTTTTATTCTTGTTTTTTTCTTTTTTAACCTCAGGTGTCCCACCAAATGAGGGATTCCAGAGTTGAGCCCTGGGTTGGGGCGACTGGACTATCAGAAATCTGGTTAAAAATTGGGGCCTAGGGACATGTCAAGCCCATTATGACATCTAATGGTCCAGCCACTGAGAGGACTTACTAGAGGACAGGACTCATGATGAGGGTCACAATGCGTGTGTATGCCCTCTTCGCACTCAAGAATGGGCGGGGCCTCAGGGTGAATGCTGGTTTCTCCTACACTGAACGTTGGACAACGTGCCAACCACAAGGGTTCTTGCCATGGGTAAGGAGGAGTTCTGATTTCTGCATCACACTCACCCCTGGGCAGTGATTCGGATAAGGTCTCGGTTCTGAAGCCTGAAAACTGAGGTAGGGAAGAGATGATGACCTAAGGCCATGGCGGGTTTTACGTGCTCAGTGTGCGGTCAGCTTTCTGGGTGTTGGTCAGGAGGTCCGGGCTCAGGTTGTGTTCGACAGTGCATTAGTGCCCAGGTTAGACTATATAATTTGGGTAAAGTCGAGTGCTGTGTAGGTTTACCCTCATTTAAGGTGCCTGGTCAGCTCATGAGGCAATCATTTTTTTTCTAGAGGGCAGGCAGAGTGCTGCATTGTGGGTCCGGAATTGCCAAACTTGAGGGCTTCGGGGCCAGGAGTGTGAGGACGGAAGTCTGAGAAGACCAGCTAGACTTGGGTTTCAGGGCGAGGGCACGACAGGTACCCCCTGCAGATCTGAACCAATATCTCATGCATCTGAAGTCAGGGCGAGGATCAGACGTTGGCTCAGGTTGGAGTTTCTGAGCATGACGGCCGCTTCATGAAGGGAGCGGAATCTCGAGGCCATTGAGGTTTTCCCACGTTGGGAGTTGTGGGATGCCCCCTTCAAGGATTCCTTCTGCGGGACAATTGAGACCTGTTGGACAGCTCCAGGACATCCCATATGGAATGACTCCAGAGCCCCGTTCGCGGATGGATGCCTGGGAAGCCCGCCTCCATTCCAATTGTCTCCTAGCTACAAGACAGTTTAGATCTCATGGCTCTGCGGGAGCAACCGGGGTGGCTGAGTTGAAATGGACTTTCCTGAGGATGGGTCCTAATGTGTTTTTGTGTCCATGAGGGCCTTGGAATGGGGCGGTGGCACCGGGACCCTGAAGTACTCTCCTAAGCTTTGGACATGGCTCCCATGCACAGGTTTCCTTGTGGAGACGAGATGAGTTCTGATGGGTGCCTCAGGAAAACACCTATGCTCGTATTGGAATCAGAATTTTGAGGACACATGCCTGTGACCCAAAGAAATGGATCCTGTTATGGCCTAGGGTCCTGTCTGGTTCATTCTTCTTCTCTGGGGACATCCATCTATGGTATGAGTGGAGGTCGATTATCAGCTGAAGTCAGACAGCCCTTGTTCGTTCCGGGCGACCTACACTATTGGGATGGCCTCAGGGACTTTGGAGGTTTCTCCTAATTTGTACGATTTTGGACCATGGAATGGGCAGAATTCCCATGGATTGTTAGGCACAGTCCTAATGTGTGGCTCCAGGGGCCCAGCCTGGAGGGTGTGTGGCCCAAGAATTTGAGGACAGAAGTCTGAAGACACAAACTCAGCATAGGTTTGGGGACGTAGGTATGGCAGGCCCGATCTACAAACCATGAGAAGAACTCTTCAGGATATGAAGAAAGTGCGAGTCTGAGGCGCTTGCTCAGGCTTCTGTCTCTGGATTTTGTATCAGCGATGGCCGTGGAATGTCGGGGACGCCTCATGGGTTATGGACGAATCTTCCTCTCTGAGGATTTGGCCCGATTCCCAATTGCTTTTCGTCAATCTGTGGGATGGGAGGACTCATTTCAGTTTTGTTACGTCAGGTGTCCCACCAAAAGAGGAATTCCAAAGCCAAGCCGTGGGGAAGACTGAAGGGACAACCCGAACTATGGTTAAAAATTGGGGCCTAGGGGCATGGCAAGCCCAATATGCTATCTCTTCATCCAGCCACTGAGTGGCCTTACTTGAGGACTGGGCTCAGCCTGAGCGTCACAAAGTATGTTTGTGACCAATGTGGCCCGCGAGCATGGGCGGGGCCTCATGGGCCACACTGGTTTCAACTACACTGAACGTTGGACAACATGACAACCACAAGGTTTCTTGCCATGGGGAAGGGGTTCTGATTTCTGCATCACCTTCAACCCTGGGCAGTGATTGGAGATAAGGTCTAGGTTCTGAAACCTAAAAACTGATGTTGGGAAGAAATGACGACCTAAGGCCATGGCGGCTCGATGTGCTCAGTGTGCGGCCAGCTGTCTGAGAGGGGCCAGGGGGTCCAGGCTCAGGCAGTGTCAGAAAGGTCATTAGTGCCCTGGTCAGCCTATGTATTTGGGGTACAGCCAAGGTCGGTGCAGGTTGATCCTAATTTGGGGTTACTGGGTAGCCCCAGAAGACAATGTTTTTCTTCTGGAGGGCCGGCAGAGTGTTGCATTGTAGTTCTGGATTGCCAAACTGGAGGGCTTGTGGGCCAGTAGTCTGACGACAAAAGTCTGAGAACACAAGCTAAGCTTAGATTTCTGGGTGAGGCCATGGCACGCACAATCTACAGACCTGAATCGAGGTCTCGTGCATCTGAAGTCAGCGCGAGGATCAGACGATCGCTCAGGTTGGAGTTTCTGTCCCTGATGGCTCCTTCATGAATGGGGGAGGGCATCACGAGGCCATGGGTGTTTTCCCACGATGGGAGTTGTGAGAAGCTCCAAACTGCAGAGAGTCTTCTGCAGGACAATTGAGACCTGTTGTTTGGCTCAGTCCAATGATTCTGAGCAAGGTTCTAAGTACGGATGGCTGGGTAGCCCACCTCGCATTCCAATTGTCTCCTAGCAACATGACAGGTTAGATCTCCTGGATCTGTGGGGAGCAACCGAGGCCGCTGAGTTGAAATGGACACCCCTGGGGATGGGTACTAACGTGCTTTTGTGTCTATGGAGACCTTGGAAAGAAGCGGTGGCACTGGGGCCCTAAAGGGTTCTCCTAAACAGAGGCTTTGACACAGCTCCAACGTGCAAGTTTCCCATGTGTAGATGAGATGTTTTCTGATGGGTGAGTCAAGAAACAGCTATATGCTGCTTTTGAAATCCAGGCCTCTGAGGAGAGATGCCTGGAAACCAAAGCAATGGATCTGATTAGTGCCTAGGGGACTGTTCTTTCCTTTTTACCTCTGGGGACATCTGTCTATGGGTCTGAGTGCAGGTAGGTGCTCAGTTGGGCTCAGATTGCCCCTGTTTTTCCTGGGAAGCCACCACTATTGAGATGGATCAGGGACTTTGGAGGTTTATCCTATTAGAAGGGTTGAGGCCATTGGAATGGGCACACACAATTCCCTTGGAAAGGGCAAGTACAGTCCTCAGGTTTGGCTCCAGGGGCCTGAGCCTGTAGGTTGTGTAGGCCAGGGCAGTTTGGACAGTTGTCTGAAAACACAAACTCGGCTTATGTTTCGGGTCATAGGTATGGCAGGACTGATCTACAGACCATGAGGAGAACTCTTCGGGATTTGAAGGAAGGGCGAGTGTGAGGCTCCTGCTCAAGTTTTTGTTTCTGGATATCGTGTCACTCATGGGCGTGGAATTTCTGGGTGACTTCATGGGAAATGGACGAGTCTTACTCTCTGGTGGTTTGGCCCCGTCCAAAGAGTTTGGGGTCATTCTGTGGGCTGGAAGAAGTCCGTTTTTTTTTTGGTTGTTGTTGTTGTTTTTTTCTTTTTTAACCTCAGGTGTCCCACCAAATGAGGGATTCCAGAGTAGAGCCCTGGGGAGGGGCGACTGGACAATCAGAAATCTGGTTAAAAATTGGGGCCTCGGGACATGTCAAGCCCATTATGACACCTAATGGTCCAGCAACTGAGAGGACTTACTAGAGGACAGGACTCATGCTGAGGGTCACAATGCGTGTGTATGCCCTCGTCGCACTCAAGAATGGGCGGGGCCTCAGGGTGAATTCTGGTTTCTCCTACACTGAACGTTGGACAACGTGCCAACCACAGGGTTCTTGCCATGGGTAAGGAGGAGTTATGATTTCTGCATCACACTCAACCTTGGGCAGTGATTGGAGATAAGGTCTCGGTTCTGAAGCCTGAAAACTGAGGTAGGGAAGAGATGATGACCTAAGGCCATGGCGGGTTTTATGTGCTCAGTGTGCGGTCAGCTTTCTGGGTGTTGGTCAGGAGGTCCGGGCTCAGGTTGTGTTCGACAGTGCATTAGTGCCCAGGTTAGACTATATAATTTGGGTAAAGTCGAGTGCTGTGTAGGTTTACCCTCATTTAAGGCGCCTGGGCGGCTCATGAGGCAATAATTTTTTTTCTAGAGGGCAGGCAGAGTGCTGCATTGTGGGACAGGAATTGCCAAACTTGAGGGCTTCGGGGCCAGGAGTGTGAGGACGGAAGTCTGAGAAGACAAGCTAGACTTGGGTTTCAGGGCGAGGGCACGGCAGGTACCCCCTGCAAATCTGAACCAATATCTCATGCATCTGAAGTCAGGGCGAGGATCAGACGTTGGCTCAGGTTGGAGTTTCTGAGCATGACGGCCGCTTCATGAAGGGAGCAGAAACTCGAGGCCATTGAGGTTTTCCCACGTTGGGAGTTGTGGGATGCCCCCTTCATGGATTCCTTCTGCGGGACAATTGAGACCTGTTGGACAGCTCCAGGGCATCCCATATGGAATGACTCCAGAGCACCGTTCGCGGATGGATGCCCGGGAAGCCCGCCTCGCATTCCAATTGTCTCCTAGCAACAAGACAGTTTAGATCTGATGGCTCTGCGGGAGCAACCGGGGTGGCTAGTTGAAATGGACTTTCCTGAGGATGGGTCCTAATGTGTTTTTGTGTCCATGAGGGCCTTGGAATGGGGCGGTGGCACCGGGACCCTGGAGTACTCTCCTAAGCTTTGGACATGGCTCCCATGCACAGGTTTCCTTGTGGAGACGAGATGAGTTCTGATGGGTGCCTCAGGAAAACCCCTATGCTCGTATTGGAATCAGGCTTTTGAGGACACATGCCCGTAACCCAAAGCAATGGATCCTATTATGGCCTAGGGTCCTGTCTGGTTCAATCTACTTCTCTGGGGACATCCATCTATGGTATGAGTGGAGGTCGATTATCAGCTTGTGTCAGACAGCCCATGTTTGTTGGGGGCGACATACACTATTGGGATGGCCTCAGGGACTTTGGAGATTTCTCCTAATTTGTACGATTTTGGACCATGGAATGGGCAGAATTCCCATGGATTGGTAGGCACAGTCCTAATGTGTGGCTCCAGGGGCCCAGGCTGGAGGGTGTGTGGCCCAAGACTTTGAGGACAGAAGTCTGAAAACACAAACTCAGCTTAGGTTTGGGGACGTAGGTATGGCAGGCCCGATCTACAAACCATGAGAAGAACTCTTCAGGATATGAAGAATGTGTGAGTCTGAGGCTCTTGCTCAGGCTTTTGTCTCTGGATTTTGTATCAGCGATGGCCGTGGAATGTCGGGGACGCCTCATGGACCATAGACGAATCTTCCTCTCTGAGGATTTGGCCCGATTCCCAATTGCTTTTCGTCAATCTGTGGGATGGTAGGACTCATTTCAGTTTTGTTACCTCAGGTGTACCACCAAAAGAGGAATTCCAAAGCCAAGCCGTGGGGAAGACTGAAGGGACAACCCGAACTATGGTTAAAAATTGGGGCCTAGGGGCATGGCAAGCCCAATATGATATCTCTTCATCCAGCCACTGAGTGGCCTTACTTGAGGACTGGGCTCAGCCTGAGCGTCACAATGTGTGTTTGTGACCAATGTGGCCCGCGAGCATGGGCGGGGCCTCATGGGCCACACTGGTTTCAACTACACTGAACATTGGACAACATGCCAACCACAAGGTTTCTTGCCATGGGGAAGGAGTTCTGATTTCTGCATCACCTTCAACCCTGGGCAGTGATTGGATATAAGGTCTAGGTTCTGAAACCTGAAAACTGATGTTGGGAAGAGATGACGACCTAAGGCCATGGCGGCTCGATTTGCTCAGTTTGCGGCCAGCTGTGTGGGAGGGGCCAGGGAGTCCAGGCTCAGGCTGTGTCAGAAAGGGCATTAGTACCCTGGTCAGCCTATGTATTTGGGGTACAGACAAGTTCGGTGCAGGTTGATCCTCATTTGGGATTACTGGGTAGCACCAGAGGACAATGTTTTTCTTCTGGAGGGCCGGCAGAGTGCTGCATTGTAGTTCTGGATTGCCAAACTGGAGGGCTTGTGGGCCAGTAGTCTGATGACAAAAGTCTGAGAACACAAGCTAGGCTTAGGTTTCTGGGTGAGGCCATGGCACGCACAATCTACAGACCTGAATCGAGATCTCGTGCATCTGAAGTCAGGGCGAGGATCAGACGATCGCTCAGGTTGGAGTTTCTGTCCCTGATGGCCCCTTCATGAATGGGCGGGGCATCACAAGGCCATGGGGGTTTTTCCACGATGGGAGTTGTGAGAAGCTCCAAACTGCAGAGAGTCTTCTTCTGGACATTTGAGACCTGTTGTTTGGCTCCAGGCCAATGATTCTGAGCAGGGTTCTAAGGATGGATGGCTGGGTAGCCCACCTCGCATTCCAATTGTCTCCTAGCAACAAGACAGGTTAGATCTCCTGGATCTGTGGGGAGCAACCGAGGACGCTGAGTTGAAATGGACACCCCTGGGGATGGGTCCTAACGTGCTTTTGTGTCTATGGAGACCTTGGAATGAAGCGGTGGCACTGGGGCCCTAAAGGGTTCTCCTAAACAGAGGCTTTGACACAGCTCCAACGTGCAAGTTTCCCATGTGTAGATGAGATGTTTTCTGATGGGTGAGTCAAGAAACAGCTATATGCTGCTTTTGAAATCCAGGCCTCTGAGGAGAGATGCCTGGAAACCAAAGCAATGGATCTGATTAGTGCCTAGGGGCCTGTTCTTTCCTTTTTACCTCTGGGGACATCTGTCTATGGGTCTGAGTGCAGGTAGGTGCTCAGTTGGGCTCAGATTGCCCTTGTTGTTCCTGGGAAGCCACCACTATTGAGATGGATCAGGGACTTTGGAGGTTTATCCTATTAGAAGGGTTGTGGCCATTGGAATGGGCACACACAATTCCCTTGGAGAGGGCAAGTACAGTCCTCAGATTTGGCTCCAGGGGCCTGAGCCTGTAGGTTGTGTAGGCCAGGGCTGTTTGGACAGTTGTCTGAAAACACAAACTCGGCTTATGTTTCGGGTCATAGGTATGGCATGACTGACCTACAGACCATGAGGAGAACACTTCGGGATTTGAAAGAAGGGCGAGTGTGAGGCTCAAGCTCAAGTTTTTGTCTCTGGATATCGTGTCACTCATGGTCGTGGAATTTCTGTGTGACTTCATGGGAAATGGATGAGTCTTACTCTCTGGTGGTTTGGCCCCGTCCAAAGAGTTTGGGGTCATTCTGTGGGCTGGAAGAAGTCCGTTTTTCTTTTTATTCTTGTTTTTTTCTTTTTTAACCTCAGGTGTCCCACCAAATGAGGGATTCCAGAGTAGAGCCCTGGGTTGGGGCGACTGGACTATCAGAAATCTGGTTAAAAATTGGGGCCTAGGGACATGTCAAGCCCATTATGACATCTAATGGTCCAGCCACTGAGAGGACTTACTAGAGGACAGGACTCATGCTGAGGGTCACAATGCGTGTGTATGCCCTCGTCGCACTCAAGAATGGGCGGGGCCTCAGGGTGAATTCTGGTTTCTCCTACACTGAACGTTGGACAACGTGCCAACCACAAGGGTTCTTGCCATGGGTAAGGAGGAGTTCTGATTTCTGCATCACACTCACCCCTGGGCAGTGATTGGAATAAGGTCTCGGTTCTGAAGCCTGAAAACTGAGGTAGGAAGAGATGATGACCTAAGGCCATGGCGGGTTTTATGTGCTCAGTGTGCGGTCAGCTTTCTGGGTGTTGGTCAGGAGGTCCGGGCTCAGGTTGTGTTCGACAGTGCATTAGTGCCCAGGTTAGACTATATAATTTGGGTAAAGTCGAGTGCTGTGTAGGTTTACCCTCATTTAAGGTGCCTGGGCAGCTCATGAGGCAATAATTTTTTTTTTCTAGAGTGCAGGCAGAGTGCTGCAATGTGGCTCCGGAATTGCCAAACTTGAGGGCTTCGGGGCCAGGAGTGTGAGGACAGAAGTCTGAGAAGACAAGCTAGACTTGGGTTTCAGGGCGAGGGCACGGCAGGTACCCCCTGCAGATCTGAACCAATATATCATGCATCTGAAGTCAGGGCGAGGATCAGACGTTGGCTCAGGTTGGAGTTTCTGAGCATGACGGCCGCTTCATGAAGGGAGCGGAATCTCGAGGCCATTGAGGTTTTCCCACGTTGGGAGTTGTGGGATGCCCCCTTCAAGGATTCCTTCTGCGTGACAATTGAGACCTGTTGGACAGCTCCAGGACATCCCATATGGAATGACTCCAGAGCACCGTTCGCGGATGGATGCCTGGGAAGCCCGCCTCGCATTCCAATTGTCTCCTAGCTACAAGACAGTTTAGATCTCATGGCTCTGCGGGAGCAACCGGGGTGGCTGTTGAAATGGACTTTCCTGAGGATGGGTCCTAATGTGTTTTTGTGTCCATGAGGGCCTTGGAATGGGGCGGTGGCACCGGGACCCTGAAGTACTCTCCTAAGCTTTGGACATGGCTCCCATGCACAGGTTTCCTTGTGGAGATGAGATGAGTTCTGATGGGTGCCTCAGGAAAACACCTATGCTCGTATTGGAATCAGAATTTTGAGGACACATGCCTGTGACCCAAAGCAATGGATCCTATTATGGCCTAGGGTCCTGTCTGGTTCAATCTTCTTCTCTGGGGAAATCCATCTATGGTATGAGTGGAGGTCGATTATCAGCTGAAGTCAGACATCCCTTGTTTGTTCCGGGCGACCTACACTATTGGGATGGCCAAAGGGACTTTGGAGGTTTCTCCTAATTTGTACGATTTTGGACCATGGAATGGGCAGAATTCCCATGGATTGTTAGGCACAATCCTAATGTGTGGCTCCAGGGGCCCAGCCTGGAGGGTGTGTGGCCCAAGAATTTGAGGACAGAAGTCTGAAGACACAAACTCAGCATAGGTTTGGGGACGTAGGTATGGCAGGCCCGATCTACAAACCATGAGAAGAACTCTTCAGGATATGAAGAAAGTGCGAGTCTGAGGCGCTTGCTCAGGCTTTTGTCTCTGGATTTTGTATCAGCGATGGCCGTGGAATGTCGGGGACGCCTCATGGGCCATGGACGAATCTTCCTCTCTGAGGATTTGGCCTGATTCCCAATTGCTTTTCGTCAATCTGTGGGATGGGAGGACTCATTTCAGTTTTGTTACGTCAGGTGTCCCACCAAAAGAGGAATTCCAAAGCAAAGCCGTGGGGAAGACTGAAGGGACAACCCGAACTATGGTTAAAAATTGGGGCCTAGGGGCATGGCAAGCCCAATATGATATCTCTTCATCCAGCCACTGAGTGGCCTTACTTGAGGACTGGGCTCAGCCTGAGCGTCACAATGTATGTTTGTGACCAATGTGGCCCGCGAGCATGGGCGGGGCCTCATGGGCCACACTGGTTTCAACTACACTGAACGTTGGACAACATGCCAACCACAAGTTTTCTTGCCATGGGGAAGGGGTTCTGATTTCTGCATCACCTTCAACCCTGGGCAGTGATTGGAGATAATGTCTAGGTTCTGAAACCTGAAAACTGATGTTGGGAAGAAATGACGACCTAAGGCCATGGCGGCTCTATGTGCTCAGTGTGCGGCCAGCTGTCTGGGAGGGGCCAGGGGGTCCAGGATCAGGCAGTGTCAGAAAGGGCATTAGTGCCCTGGTCAGCCTATGTATTTGGGGTACAGCCAAGGTCGGTGCAGGTTGATCCTCATTTGGGGTTACTGGGTAGCCCCAGAAGACAATGTTTTTCTTCTGGAGGGCCGGCAGAGTGCTGCATTGTAGTTCTGGATTGCCAAACTGGAGGGCTTGTGGGCCAGTAGTCTGACGACAAAAGTCTGAGAACACAAGCTAAGCTTAGGTTTCTGGGTGAGGCCATGGCACGCACAATCTACAGACCTGAATCGAGGTCTCGTGCATCTGAAGTCAGCGTGAGGATCAGACGATCGCTCAGGTTGGAGTTTCTGTCCCTGATGGCTCCTTCATGAATGGGGGGGGGGCATCACGAGGCCATGGGTGTTTTCCCACGATGGGAGTTGTGAGAAGCTCCAAACTGCAGAGAGTCTTCTGCAGGACAATTGAGACCTGTTGTTTGGCTCCAGGCCAATGATTCTGAGCAGGGTTCTAAGTACGGATGGCTGGGTAGCCCACCTCACATTCCAATTGTCTCCTAGCAACATGACAAGTAAGATCTCCTGGATCTGTGGGGAGCAATCGAGGATGCTGAGTTGAAATGGACACCCCTGGGGATGGGTCCTAACGTGCTTTTGTGTCTATGGAGACCTTGGAATGAAGCGGTGGCACTGGGGCCCTAAAGGGTTCTCCTAAACAGAGGCTTTGACACAGCTCCAACGTGCAATTTTCCCATGTGTAGATGAGATGTTTTCTGATGGGTGAGTCAAGAAACAGCTATATGCTGCTTTTGAAATCCAGGCCTCTGAGGAGAGATGCCTGGAAACCAAAGCAATGGATCTGATTAGTGCCTAGGGGCCTGTTCTTTCCTTTTTACCTCTGGGGACATCTGTCTATGGGTCTGAGTGCAGGTAGGTGCTCAGTTGGGCTCAGATTGCCCCTGTTTTTCCTGGGAAGCCACCACTATTGAGATGGATCAGGGACTTTGGAGGTTTATCCTATTAGAAGGGTTGTGGCCATTGGAATGGGCACACACAATTCCCTTGGAGAGGGCAAGTACAGTCCTCAGGTTTGGCTCCAGGGGCCTGAGCCTGTAGGTTGTGTAGGCCAGGGCTGTTTGGACAGTTGTCTGAAAACACAAACTCGGCTTATGTTTCGGGTCATAGGTATGGCAGGACTGATCTACAGACCATGAGGAGAACTCTTCGGGATTTGAAGGAAGGGCGAGTGTGAGGCTCCTGCTCAAGTTTTTGTTTCTGGATATCGTGTCACTCATGGTCGTGGAATTTCTGTGTGACTTCATGGGAAATGGACGAGTCTTACTCTCTGGTGGTTTGGCCCCGTCCAAAGAGTTTGGGGTCATTCTGTGGGCTGGAAGAAGTCCGTTTTTTTTTGGTTGTTGTTGTTGTTTTTTTCTTTTTTATCCTCAGGTGTCCCACCAAAAGAGGGATTCCAGAGTAGAGC
The DNA here is from genome assembly GCF_964662115.1 of Mustela nivalis. Classification (NCBI taxonomy): domain Eukaryota; kingdom Metazoa; phylum Chordata; class Mammalia; order Carnivora; family Mustelidae; genus Mustela; species Mustela nivalis. The sequence goes on along the minus strand of NW_028136252.1, from coordinate 220,256 downwards.
CCTGGGGAGGGGCGACTGGACAATCAGAAATCTGGTTAAAAATTGGGGCCTCGGGACATGTCAAGCCCATTATGACACCTAATGGTCCAGCAACTGAGAGGACTTACTAGAGGACAGGACTCATGCTGAGGGTCACAATGCGTGTGTATGCCCTCGTCGCACTCAAGAATGGGCGGGGCCTCAGGGTGAATTCTGGTTTCTCCTACACTGAACATTGGACAACGTGCCAACCACAGGGTTCTTGCCATGGGTAAGGAGGATTTATGATTTCTGCATCACACTCAACCTTGGGCAGTGATTGGAGATAAGGTCTCGGTTCTGAAGCCTGAAAACTGAGGTAGGGAAGAGATGATGACCTAAGGCCATGGCGGGTTTTATGTGCTCAGTGTGCGGTCAGCTTTCTGGGTGTTGGTCAGGAGGTCCGGGCTCAGGTTGTGTTCGACAGTGCATTAGTGCCCAGGTTAGACTATATAATTTGGGTAAAGTCGAGTGCTGTGTAGGTTTACCCTCATTTAAGGTGCCTGGGCAGCTCATGAGGCAATCATTTTTTTTCTAGAGGGCAGGCAGAGTGCTGCATTGTGGGACCGGAATTGCCAAACTTGAGGGCTTCGGGGCCAGGAGTGTGAGGACAGAAGTCTGAGAAGACAAGCTAGACTTGGGTTTCAGGGCGAGGGCACGGCAGGTACCCCCTGCAAATCTGAACCAATATCTCATGCATCTGAAGTCAGGGCGAAGATCAGACGTTGGCTCAGGTTGGAGTTTCTGAGCATGACGGCCGCTTCATGAAGGGAGCGGCAACTCGAGGCCATTGAGGTTTTCCCACGTTGGGAGTTGTGGGATGCCCCCTTCATGGATTCCTTCTGCGGGACAATTGAGACCTGTTGGACAGCTCCAGGGCATCCCATATGGAATGACTCCAGAGCACCGTTCGCGGATGGATGCCCGGGAAGCCCGCCTCGCATTCCAATTGTCTCCTAGCAACAAGACAGTTTAGATCTGATGGCTCTGCGGGAGCAACCGGGGTGGCTGAGTTGAAATGGACTTTCCTGAGCATGGGTCCTAATGTGTTTTTGTGTCCATGAGGGCCTTGGAATCGGGCGGTGGCACCGGGACCCTGAAGTACTCTCCTAAGCTTTGGACATGGCTCAATGCACAGGTTTCCTTGTGGAGACGAGATGAGTTCTGATGGGTGCCTCAGGAAAACCCCTATGCTCGTATTGGAATCAGGCTTTTGAGGACACATGCCCGTAACCCAAAGCAATGGATCCTATTATGGCCTAGGGTCCTGTCTGGTTCAATCTTCTTCTCTGGGGACATCCATCTATGGTATGAGTGGAGGTTGATTATCAGCTTGTGTCAGACAGCCCATGTTTGTTCTGGGCGACCTACACTATTGGGATGGCCTCAGGGACTTTGGAGATTTCTCCTAATTTGTACGATTTTGGACCATGGAATGGGCAGAATTCCCATGGATTGGTAGGCACAGTCCTAATGTGTGGCTCCAGGGGCCCAGCCTGGAGGGTGTGTGGCCCAAGACTTTGAGGACAGAAGTCTGAAAACACAAACTCAGCTTAGGTTTGGGGACGTAGGTATGGCAGGCCCGATCTACAAACCATGAGAAGAACTCTTCAGGATATACAGAATGTGTGAGTCTGAGGCTCTTGCTCAGGCTTTTGTCTCTGGATTTTGTATCAGCGATGGCCGCGGAATGTCGGGGACGCCTCATGGACCATAGACGAATCTTCCTCTCTGAGGATTTGGCCCGATTCCCAATTGCTTTTCGTCAATCTGTGGGATGGTAGGACTCATTTCAGTTTTGTTACCTCAGGTGTACCACCAAAAGAGGAATTCCAAAGCCAAGCCGTGGGGAAGACTGAAGGGACAACCCGAACTATGGTTAAAAATTGGGGCCTAGGGGCATGGCAAGCCCAATATGATATCTCTTCATCCAGCCACTGAGTGGCCTTACTTGAGGACTGGGCTCAGCCTGAGCGTCACAATGTGTGTTGGTGACCAATGTGGCCTGCGAGCATGGGCGGTGCCTCATGGGCCACACTGGTTTCAACTACACTGAATATTGGACAACATGCCAACCAAAAGGTTTCTTGCCATGGGGAAGGAGTTCTGATTTCTGCATCACCTTCAACCCTGGGCAGTGATTGGATATAAGGTCTAGGTTCTGAAACCTGAAAACTGATGTTGGGAAGAGATGACGACCTAAGGCCATGGCGGCTCGATTTGCTCAGTGTGCGGCCAGCTGTCTGGGAGGGGCCAGGGAGTCCAGGTTCAGGCTGTGTCAGAAAGGGCATTAGTACCCTGGTCAGCCTATGTATTTGGGGTACAGCCAAGGTCGGTGCAGGTTGATCCTCATTTGGGATTACTGGGTAGCACCAGAGGACAATGTTTTTCTTCTGGAGGGCCGGCAGAGTGCTGCATTGTAGTTCTGGATTGCCAAACTGGAGGGCTTGTGGGCCAGTAGTCTGACGACAAAAGTCTGAGAACACAAGCTAGGCTTAGGTTTCTGGGTGAGGCCATGGCACGCACAATCTACAGACCTGAATCGAGATCTCGTGCATCTGAAGTCAGGGCGAGGATCAGACGATCGCTCAGGTTGGAGTTTCTGTCCCTGATGGCCCCTTCATGAATGGGCGGGGGCATCACGAGGCCATGGGGGTTTTTCCACGATGGGAGTTGTGAGAAGCTCCAAACTGCAGAGAGTCTTCTGCAGGACAATTGAGACCTGTTGTTTGGCTCCAGGCCAATGATTCTGAGCAGGGTTCTAAGTACGGATGTCTGGGTAGCCCACCTCGCATACCAATTGTCTCCTAGCAACAAGACAGGTTAGATCTCCTGGATCTGTGGGGAGCAACCGAGGACGCTGAGTTGAAATGGACACCCCTGGGGATGGGTCCTAACGTGCTTTTGTGTCTATGGAGACCTTGGAATGAAGCGGTGGCACTGGGGCCCTAAAGGGTTCTCCTAAACAGAGGCTTTGACACAGCTCCAACGTGCAAGTTTCCCATGTGTAGATGAGATGTTTTCTGATGGGTGAGTCAAGAAACAGCTATATGCTGCTTTTGAAATCCAGGCCTCTGAGGAGAGATGCCTGGAAACCAAAGCAATGGATCTGTTTAGTGCCTAGGGGCCTGTTCTTTCCTTTTTACCTCTGGGGACATCTGTCTATGGGTCTGAGTGCAGGTAGGTGCTCAGTTGGGCTCAGATTGCCCCTGTTGTTCCTGGGAAGCCACCACTATTGAGATGGATCAGGGACTTTGGAGGTTTATCCTATTAGAAGGGTTGTGGCCATTGGAATGAGCACACACAATTCCCTTGGAGAGGGCAAGTACAGTCCTCAGATTTGGCTCCAGGGGCCTGAGCCTGTAGGTTTTGTAGGCCAGGGCTGTTTGGACAGGTGTCTGAAAACACAAACTCGGCTTATGTTTCGGGTCATAGGTATGGCATGACTGACCTACAGACCATGAGGAGAACACTTCGGGATTTGAAAGAAGGGCGAGTGTGAGGCTCAAGCTCAAGTTTTTGTCTCTGGATATCGTGTCACTCATGGTCGTGGAATTTCTGTGTGACTTCATGGGAAATGGACGAGTCTTACTCTCTGGTGGTTTGGCCCCGTCCAAAGAGTTTGGGGTCATTCTGCGGGCTGGAAGAAGTCCGTTTTTTTTTTTTTATTCTTGTTTTTTTCTTTTTTAACCTCAGGTGTCCCACCAAATGAGGGATTCCAGAGTAGAGCCCTGGGTTGGGGCGACTGGACTATCAGAAATCTGGTTAAAAATTGGGGCCTAGGGACATGTCAAGCCCATTATGACATCTAATGGTCCAGCCACTGAGAGGACTTACTAGAGGACAGGACTCATGATGAGGGCCACAATGCGTGTGTATGCCCTCGTCGCACTCAAGAATGGGCGGGGCCTCAGGGTGAATGCTGGTTTCTCCTACACTGAACGTTGGACAACGTGCCAACCACAAGGGTTCTTGCCATGGGTAAGGAGGAGTTCTGATTTCTGCATCACACTCACCCCTGGGCAGTGATTGGGATAAGGTCTCGGTTCTGAAGCCTGAAAACTGAGGTAGGGAAGAGATGATGACCTAAGGCCATGGCGGGTTTTATGTGCTCAGTGTGCGGTCAGCTTTCTGGGTGTTGGTCAGGAGGTCCGGGCTCAGGTTGTGTTCGACAGTGCATTAGTGCCTAGGTTAGACTATATAATTTGTGTAAAGTCGAGTGCTGTGTAGGTTTACCCTCATTTAAGGTGCCTGGAGAGCTCATGAGGCAATAAATTTTTTTCTAGAGTGCAGGCAGAGTGCTGCATTGTGGGTCCGGAATTGCCAAACTTGAGGGCTTCGGGGCCAGGAGTGTGAGGCAGAAGTCTGAGAAGACAAGCTAGACTTGGGTTTCAGGGCGAGGGCACGGCAGGTACCCCCTGCAGATCTGAACCAATATCTCATGCATCTGAAGTCAGGGCGAGGATCAGACGTTGGCTCAGGTTGGAGTTTCTGAGCATGACGGCCGCTTCATGAAGGGAGCGGAATCTCGAGGCCATTGAGGTTTTCCCACGTTGGGAGTTGTGGGATGCCCCCTTCAAGGATTCCTTCTGCGTGACAATTGAGACCTGTTGGACAGCTCCAGGACATCCCATATGGAATGACTCCAGAGCACCGTTCGCGAATGGATGCCTGGGAAGCCCGCCTCCATTCCAATTGTCTCCTAGCTACAAGACAGTTTAGATCTCATGGCTCTGCGGGAGCAACCGGGGTGGCTGAGTTGAAATGGACTTTCCTGAGGATGGGTCCTAATGTGTTTTTGTGTCCATGAGGGCCTTGGAATGGGGCGGTGGCACCGGGACCCTGAAGTACTCTCCTAAGCTTTGGACATGGCTCCCATGCACAGGTTTCCTTGTGGAGACGAGATGAGTTCTGATGGGTGCCTCAGGAAAACACCTATGCTCGTATTGGAATCAGAATTTTGAGGACACATGCCTGTGACACAAAGCAATGGATCCTATTATGGCCTAGGGTCCTGTCTGGTTCAATCTTCTTCTCTGGGGACATCCATCTATGGTATGAGTGGAGGTCGATTATCAGCTGAAGACAGACAGCCCTTGTTTGTTCCGGGCGACCTACACTATTGGGATGGCCTCAGGGACTTTGGAGATTTCTCCTAATTTGTACGATTTTGGACCATGGAATGGGCAGAATTCCCATGGATTGTTAGGCACAGTCCTAATGTGTGGCTCCAGGGGCCCAGCCTGGAGGGTGTGTGGCCCAAGAATTTGAGGACAGAAGTCTGAAGACACAAACTCAGCATAGGTTTGGGGACGTAGGTATGGCAGGCCCGATCTACAAACCATGAGAAGAACTCTTCAGGATATGAAGAAAGTGCGAGTGAGGCTCTTGCTCAGGCTTTTGTCTCTGGATTTTGTATCAGCGATGGCCGTGGAATGTCGGGGACGCCTCATGGGCCATGGACGAATCTTCCTCTCTGAGGATTTGGCCCGATTCCCAATTGCTTTTCATCAATCTGTGGGATGGGAGGACTCATTTCAGTTTTGTTACCTCAGGTGTCCCACCAAAAGAGGAATTCCAAAGCCAAGCCGTGGGGAAGACTGAAGGGACAAACCGAACTATGGTTAAAAATTGGGGCCTAGGGGCATGGCAAGCCCAATATGCTATCTCTTCATCCAGCCACTGAGTGGCCTTACTTGAGGACTGGGCTCAGCCTGAGCGTCACAATGTATGTTTGTGACCAATGTGGCCCGTGAGCATGGGCGGGGCCACATGGGCCACACTGGTTTCAACTACACTGAACGTTGGACAACATGCCAACCACAAGGTTTTTTGCCATGGGGAAGGAGTTCTGATTTCTGCATCACCTTCAACCCTGGGCAGTGATTGGAGATAAGGTCTAGGTTCTGAAACCTGAAAACTGATGTTGGGAAGAAATGACGACCTAAGGCCATGGCGGCTCGATGTGCTCAGTGTGCGGCCAGCTGTCTGGGAGGGGCCAGGGGGTCCAGGCTCAGGCAGTGTCAGAAAGGGCATTAGTGCCCTGGTCAGCCTATGTATTTGGGGTACAGCCAAGGTCGGTGCAGGTTGATCCTCATTTGGGGTTACTGGGTAGCCCCAGAGGACAATGTTTTTCTTCTGGAGGGCCGGCAGAGTGCTGCATTGTAGTTCTGGATTGCCAAACTGGAGGGCTTGTGGGCCAGTATTCTGACGACAAAAGTCTGAGAACACAAGCTAAGCTTAGGTTTCTGGGTGAGGCCATGGCACGCACAATCTACAGACCTGAATCGAGGTCTCGTGCATCTGAAGTCAGCGCGAGGATCAGACGATCGCTCAGGTTGGAGTTTCTGTCCCTGATGGCTCCTTCATGAATGGGGGGGGCATCAGGAGGCCATGGGGGTTTTCCCACGATGGGAGTTGTGAGAAGCTCCAAACTGCAGAGAGTCTTCTGCAGGACAATTGAGACCTGTTGTTTGGCTCCAGGCCAATGATTCTGAGCAGGGTTCTAAGTACGGATGGCTGGGTAGCCCACCTCGCATACCAATTGTCTCCTAGCAACAAGACAGGTTAGATCTCCTGGATCTGTGGGGAGCAACCGAGGACGCTGAGTTGAAATGGACACCCCTGGGGATGGGTCCTAACGTGTTTTTGTGTCTATGGAGACCTTGGAATGAAGCGGTGGCACTGGGGCCCTAAAGGGTTCTCCTATACAGAGGCTTTGACACAGCTCCAACGTGCAAGTTTCCCATGTGTAGATGAGATGTTTTCTGATGGGTGAGTCAAGAAACAGCTATATGCTGCTTTTGAAATCCAGGCCTCTGAGGAGAGATGCCTGGAAACCAAAGCAATGGATCTGATTAGTGCCTAGGGGCCTGTTCTTTCCTTTTTACCTCTGGGGACATCTGTCTATGGGTCTGAGTGCAGGTAGGTGCTCAGTTGGGCTCAGATTGCCCCTGTTTTTCCTGGGAAGCCACCACTATTGAGATGGATCAGGGACTTTGGAGGTTTATCCTATTAGAAGGGTTGTGGCCATTGGAATGGGCACACACAATTCCCTTGGAGAGGGCAAGTACAGTCCTCAGGTTTGGCTCCAGGGGCCTGAGCCTGTAGGTTGTGTAGGCCAGGGCTGTTTGGACAGTTGTCTGAAAACACAAACTCGGCTTATGTTTCGGGTCATAGGTATGGCAGGACTGATCTACAGACCATGAGGAGAACTCTTCGGGATTTGAAGGAAGGGCGAGTGTGAGGCTCCTGCTCAAGTTTTTGTTTCTGGATATCGTGTCACTCATGGTCGTGGAATTTCTGTGTGACTTCATGGGAAATGGACGAGTCTTACTCTCTGGTGGTTTGGCCCCGTCCAAAGAGATTGGGGTCATTCTGTGGGCTGGAAGAAGTCCGTTTTTTTTTTGGTTGTTGTTGTTGTTTTTTTCTTTTTTAACCTCAGGTGTCCCACCAAATGAGGGATTCCAGAGTAGAGCCCTGGGTTGGGGCGACTGGACAATCAGAAATCTGGTTAAAAATTGGGGCCTCGGGACATGTCAAGCCCATTATGACACCTAATGGTCCAGCAACTGAGAGGACTTACTAGAGGACAGGATTCATGCTGAGGGTCACAATGCGTGTGTATGCCCTCGTCGCACTCAAGAATGTGCGGGGCCTCAGGGTGAATGCTGGTTTCTCCTACACTGAACGTTGGACAACGTGCCAACCACAGGGTTCTTGCCATGGGTAAGGAGGAGTTATGATTTCTGCATCACACTCAACCTTGGGCAGTGATTGGAGATAAGGTCTCGGTTCTGAAGCCTGAAAACTGAGGTAGGGAAGAGATGATGACCTAAGGCCATGGCGGGTTTTATGTGCTCAGTGTGCGGTCAGCTTTCTGGGTGTTGGTCAGGAGGTCCGGGCTCAGGTTGTGTTCGACAGTGCATTAGTGCCCAGGTTAGACTATATAATTTAAGTAAAGTCGAGTGCTGTGTAGGTTTACCCTCATTTAAGGTGCCTGGGCAGCTCATGAGGCAATCATTTTTTTTCTAGAGGGCAGGCAGAGTGCTGCATTGTGGGACCGGAATTGCCAAACTTGAGGGCTTCGGGGCCAGGAGTGTGAGGACCGAAGTCTGAGAAGACAAGCTAGACTTGGGTTTCAGGGCGAGGGCACGGCAGGTACCCCCTGCAAATTTGAACCAATATCTCATGCATCTGAAGTCAGGGCGAGGATCAGACGTTGGCTCAGGTTGGAGTTTCTGAGCATGACGGCCGCTTCATGAAGGGAGCGGAAACTCGAGGCCATTGAGGTTTTCCCACGTTGGGAGTTGTGGGATGCCCCCTTCATGGATTCCTTCTGCGGGACAATTGAGACTTGTTGGACAGCTCCAGGGCATCCCATATGGAATGACTCCAGAGCACCGTTCGCGGATGGATGCCCGGGAAGCCCGCCTCGCATTCCAATTGTCTCCTAGCAACAAGACAGTTTAGATCTGATGGCTCTGCGGGAGCAACCGGGGTGGCTGAGTTGAAATGGACTTTCCTGAGCATGGGTCCTAATGTGTTTTTGTGTCCATGAGGGCCTTGGAATGGGGCGGTGGCACCGGGACCCTGAAGTACTCTCCTAAGCTTTGGACATGGCTCAATGCACAGGTTTCCTTGTGGAGACGAGATGAGTTCTGATGGGTGCCTCAGGAAAACCCCTATGCTCGTATTGGAATCAGGCTTTTGAGGACACATGCCCGTAACACAAAGCAATGGATCCTATTATGGCCTAGGGTCCTGTCTGGTTCAATCTTCTTCTCTGGGGACATCCATCTATGGTATGAGTGGAGGTCGATTATCAGCTTGTGTCAGACAGCCCATGTTTGTTCCGGGCGACCTACACTATTGGGATGGCCTCAGGGACTTTGGAGATTTCTCCTAATTTGTACGATTTTGGACCATGGAATGGGCAGAATTCCCATGGATTGGTAGGCACAGTCCTAATGTGTGGCTCCAGGGGCCCAGCCTGGAGGGTGTGTGGCCCAAGACTTTGAGGACAGAAGTCTGAAAACACAAACTCAGCTTAGGTTTGGGGACGTAGGTATGGCAGGCCCGATCTACAAACCATGAGAAGAACTCTTCAGGATATACAGAATGTGTGAGTCTGAGGCTCTTGCTCAGGCTTTTGTCTCTGGATTTTGTATCAGCGATGGCCGTGGAATGTCGGGGACGCCTCATGGACCATAGACGAATCTTCCTCTCTGAGGATTTGGCCCGATTCCCAATTGCTTTTCGTCAATCTGTGGGATGGTAGGACTCATTTCAGTTTTGTTACCTCAGGTGTACCACCAAAAGAGGAATTCCAAAGCCAAGCCGTGGGGAAGACTGAAGGGACAACCCGAACTATGGTTAAAAATTGGGGCCTAGGGGCATGGCAAGCCCAATATGATATCTCTTCATCCAGCCACTGAGTGGCCTTACTTGAGGACTGGGCTCAGCCTGAGCGTCACAATGTGTGTTGGTGACCAATGTGGCCTGCGAGCATGGGCGGGGCCTCATGGGCCACACTGGTTTCAACTACACTGAACATTGGACAACATGCCAACCACAAGGTTTCTTGCCATGGGGAAGGAGTTCTGATTTCTGCATCACCTTCAACCCTGGGCAGTGATTGGATATAAGGTCTAGGTTCTGAAACCTGAAAACTGATGTTGGGAAGAGATGACGACCTAGGGCCATGGCGGCTCGATTTGCTCAGTGTGCGGCCACCTGTCTGGGAGGGGCCAGGGAGTCCAGGCTCAGGCTGTGTCAGAAAGGGCATTAGTACCCTGGTCAGCCTATGTATTTGGGGTACAGCCAAGGTCGGTGCAGGTTGATCCTCATTTGGGATTACTGGGTAGCACCAGAGGACAATGTTTTTCTTCTGGAGGGCCGGCAGAGTGCTGCATTGTAGTTCTGGATTGCAAAACTGGAGGGCTTGTGGGCCAGTAGTCTGACGACAAAAGTCTGAGAACACAAGCTAGGCTTGTCCACAGTACCTGAGGCCACCGCTCCAATCCACGGCTATCCCGGACACAACATCCAGAGACAAAAGCCTGAAGGAACGCCTCCCACTCGCCCTTGTTTCAGAGGCCCAGGAGATCCCTCTCGGGCTGTACATCCGGCCGGCCATACCCTAGGCGCCACTCATAAGCTGAGTTTGTGTATTCAGACGTCTGTGCCCACAGCCTGGACCCACACAACATCCAGGCTAGGGCCTCTGGACCAAACAGCGAAAGATTGTGCCTGCCCTCTCCAAGGAAAGCGTGCCCAATCCATTGACCGCAACCCTACAGGTTAGGGAAAAGCTCCAAGGTCCCTGAGGCCATCAATAGTATAGGCCACCCTGGACTAAGAGGGGCTCTCTGACACCAGCGGAGCAACTATCTCCACTTAGACTCTCAGACAGTGTCCCCAGAGACAGAAGGTTGAAATGGACAGGCCCCCAGGCCCTAATCTGAACCTTAGCTTTGGTTTCCATGTTTCCGTTCTCAGAGGACTGTTTTCGTAGACCAGCACATGGGGCTTTTCTGAGGCACCAAACCAAACATCTCTCATCTCCACATGGGCAGCTTTCTTACTGGGATGTATCAAACACTTCAGGTAGGAGGGTTCCGCAGGGCCACTGAACAACCAGCACATTCCAAGGTCTCCATGGACCCAAACGCACATTATGACGCATCCTCAGGAGAGGCCATTTCAACTCAGCCCCCTGGGTCGCGTGTTCCAGAGGCAGCAGATCAAACATATCTTGTCGCTAATAGCCAATGGGAATGCGAGGCATGCTGTACAGGGATCCATCCTTCGAACCCTGCTCTCCAGTCCTTCCATATGGTATGTCCTGGAGCCATGCAACAAGACTCGAATGTCCCGCAGAAGGAAACCTTGTGGTTTGGGGCAACCTCCAAACTCAGCGTGGGAAAACTTCCTTGGCCTCATGAGGCCCCTGCTTCATGAAGGTGCCATCATGGACACATACTCCAGCCTCAGCCAACGTCTGATCCTCAGCCTGACTTCAGATGCAGGAGATTTTGATTCAGCCTCTGCAGAGTGGGCCTGCTCTGCCCTTGGCTCCAATCCTCACACTAGCTTGTGTTTTCAGACTTCCGTCCTCACACTCCTGGCCCACAAACCCTCCCTACTGGGAATTCTGGGGCCACAATGAAGCACTGTGCCTGCCTCCCAGGAGAAAAACATTGTCTATGGCGCTGCCCAGAAACCCCAAATGAGGATCAAACTGCTTGGCCCTCGGCAACACCCCAATTGCATAGGCTACCTTAAACAGTGATGCTCTGTCGCAAATAGCCTGAGCCCAGACCTTCCAACAGACACCGACACAGCTGGCTGCACACCCAGCACATTGGACCCGCCACTGCCTTAGGCCACCATCCATTCCCAACCTGGGTTTTCAGTCATCGGAACCTAGACCTTATCTCCAATCCCTGCACAGGGGGGAACCTGATGCACAAGTCAGAACCCCTCCTTCCCCATGGCAAGAAACCTTGCTGCTGGCAGTGAGTCAAACCTTCAGTGTAGGAGAAAACGGCATGGCCCATGAGGCCACGCCCAAGCGTGAGGGCCGCCTTGGGCACAAACACACATTGTGACCCTCAGCGTGAGTACCTTATTCAAGTAACGCCTCTCAGTGACTGGACCAAGAGCCCGCATATGTGGCTTGCCATGCCCATAGGCACCCAGGACTAACTAGATGGTGTGTATTCCAGTTGAGGGAACCCACTGCTGTGCTCTAGAGTCCCTCTCCTGGGGGGTCCCCTGTGACAGAAAACAGTACTCTTCATTCCCACAGAATGAACACAAACACTTGGGAGCTTGGACAATCCCCCGAGAGGAAGGCTCTTCCTCGGCCTCTGAGACAACCCCTACTCTGACCGGACACTGTAAAGGCAACACCCAGAGACAAAATCCTGAGTGACTGCCTCCCACTTGCCCTACTTTGATTTCCAGAGGATCTCCCCTCACGGACTAGAGATCAGGCCTGCCATTACATTGGCCCTTAGCTGAGCCAAGTTTGCTTTTTCAGACATCTGTCCCCACAGCCCTGGCAAACACAGCCTCTTGGTTGGGTCCTCTGGAGCCATACCACAGGACCGTGCCTGCTCTCTCCTGGGAAACTGTGTCCATTCCTTTGGCCACACACCTCCAGAATATGAGAAACCTCAAGGCCTCCGAGGACATCCCACTACTGGGAGCCTCACTGGACTCACAGGGGCATTCGGACACAAGCTGAGCAGCTACATCCATGAATGCATGCACACAGATGTCAACAGAGATAGAAGGTTGAGCCGGACAGGCCTTTAGGCTGTAGTCTCAACTCTTGCTTTGGTTTCCAGGTGTCACTCCTCAGAGGCATTGGTTCGAAGAACAGGGTATGGGGCTTTCCTGAGGCACGGAACAGAACTCCTCTCGTCTCCACATGGGAAGTTTCCTTGTTGGAGCCGTGTCAAACACCTCATGTTGGAGAATCCTGCAGAGTCCCTGAGCCACCTCCACATTCCAAGGTCTCCCAGGCCACCAAGCCACAGTAGGACTCATCTTCAGGAGAGTCCATTTCAACTCTCCCCTCTGGGTAGCTCACCCAGGAGCCGCAGATTGAGCCTGCCTTGTCCTGACTAAAGAGTGGGAATATGAGGTGGCGTTCCCAGGCATCCATGCTTAGACACCTGCTCTCGAGTCTTTCCATATGGGGCCTCTTGGAACCATCCAATAGGACTCGACTGTCGTGCTCCTTCAGTTTTGGAGCAGTTCACAAATCCCATCGTAGCCAAAACTTTCTGGCCTCATGAAGCCCCCACACCCTTCAGGAAGAGGCCATGCTGGACAAGAACTCTAGCCTGAGGCACGTCTCATAGTTGACATGACCTCAGTGCAGGAGATCTCGATTCAGCCTCTGCAGAGTGGGCCTGCCGTGCCCTCGGTCCCAATCCTCACGCTAGCTTGTGTTTTCAGACTTCCTTCCTCACACTCCTGGCAAACAAGCCCTCCGGACTAGGAACTCCAGAACCAAAACCCAGCCCAGTGTCTGCCCAACGGAAGAAAAACGTTTCCCTGTGGGGCTCTCCAGAAAACCCAGATGAGGATCAACCTGCTCGGGCCTCGACGGTACCCGAACTGGATAGGCTGCTCTGGGCACTCATGCTCTGCCTTACACAGCCTGAAGCCAGACGTCCAGACAGACAAGGAGACAGCTGGCCGCACACCCAGCACTTCGGACACGCCATGGTCTTATGCAGTCACCTCATCCTAACCTTGGTTTTCAGATATCTGAACCTAGACATTATATCAATTCTCCAAACAGCTGGGTATAGCAAGCACAAAACAGAACTCCTCCTTCCCCATGGCTGTCTAGCTTGCTCTTGGCATGGAGTCACACCTTCAGGGTGGGAGAAACCTTCATGGCCCCTGATGCCCCGCCCAAACTTGAGTGCTGCTTGGGCACAAATTCACACTGTGACCCTCAGCATGAGCCCCATGTCAAAGAAAGGCCTGTGAGGGCCTAGAGCAAGAGCCTCCATATGGGGCTTGCCAAGCCCCTATGCACCCAATCCTCACCAGGGTTTGAGTTTTCCAGTCGCCCCGCCTGCACCTGGGGCTCTGCTCTTGAATCCCTTTCTTGGAGAGACCCATGAGCCAGACAACACGACTCCACCCTTCCCACAAAATGACCCCAAACTCTTGGGAGCTGGGACAAATCCCAAGAGAGGGATACCCCTCCACAGTCCCTAAGGCCACCGCTCCAATCCACGGCTATCCCGGACACAACATCCAGAGACAAAAGCCTGAAGGAATGCCTCCCACTCGCCCTTTTTTCAGAGGCCCCGGAGCTTCCTCTCGGGCTGTACATCAGGCCTGCTATACCCTAGGTGCCACTCTTAAGCTGAGTTTGTGTTTTCAGACTTCTGTGCCCACAGCCTGGACACACACAACCTCCAGGCGAGGGCCTCTGGAGCCACAGCGAAAAATTGTGCCTGCCCTCTCCAAGGAAAGTGCCCAATCCATTGACCACAACCCTAGAGGTTTAGGGAAAAGCTCCAAGCCCCTGAGGCCATCAATAGTGGAGGCCACCCTGGACTAAGAGGGGCTCTCTGACACCAGCGGAGCAACTATCTCCACTTAGACTCTCAGACAGAGTCCCCAGAGACTGAAGGTTGAAATGGACAGGCCCCCAGGCCCTAATCTGAACCTTACCTTTGGTTTCCATGTGTCCGTGTTCAGAGGACTGTTTTCGTAGACCAGCACACGGGGCTTTTCGAGGCACCAAACCAAACCTCTCTCGTCTCCACATGGGGAGCTTTCTTACTGGGGATGTATCAAACCCTTCAGGTAGGAGAGTTCCGCAGGGCCACTGAACAACCAGCACATTCCAAGGTCTCCATGCACCCCAAACGCACATTATGACGCATCCTCAGGAGAGGCTTTTTCAACACAGCCCCCTGGGTAGCCTGCCCCAGAGGCAGCAGATCAAACATATCTTGTTGCTTATGGCCAAGGGGAATGCGAGGCATGCTGTACAGTGATCCAACCTTCGAACCCTGCTCTCCAGTACTTCCGTATGGTATGTCCTGGAGCCATGTAACAGGACTCGATTGTCCCGCAGAAGGAAATCTTGTGGTTTGGGGCAACCTCCAAACTCAGCGTGGGAAAACTTCCTTGGCCTCATGAGGCCCCTGCTTCATGAAGGTGCCATCATGGACACATACTCCAGTCTCAGCCAACGTCTGATCCTCAGCCTGACTTCAGATGCAGGAGATTTTGATTCAGCCTCTGCAGAGTGGCCCTGCTCTGCCCTTGGCTCCAATCCTCACACTAGCTTGTGTTTTCAGACTTCCGTCCTCACACTCCTGGCCCACAAACCCTCCCTACTGGGAATTCTGGGGCCACAATGAAGCACTCTGCCTGCCTCCCAGGAGAAAAACATTGTCTATGGTGCTGCACAGAAACCCCAAATGAGGATCAAACTGCTTTGCCCTCGGCAACACCCCAATTGCATAGGCTACCTTAAACACTGATGCTCTGTCGCAAAAGCCTGAGCCCAGACCTTCCAACAGACACCGACACAGCTGGCTGCACACCCAGCACATTGGACCCGCCACTGCCTTAGGCCACCATCCATTCCCAACCTGGGTTTTCAGTCATCGGAACCTAGACCTTATCTCCAATCCCTGCACAGGGGGGAACCTGATGCATAAGTCAGAACCCCTCCTTCCCCATGGCAAGAAACCTTGCTGCTGGCCGTGAGTCAAACCTTCAGTGTAGGAGAAAACGGCAAACCTGCTGGGCCTCATGAAGCCCCCCATATCCTTCAGGGAGAGGCCATCATGGTCAAAAACTCTATCTTGAAGCACATCTCATAGTAGACATGACCGCAATGCAGGAGATCTTGATTCAGCCTCTGCAGAGTGGCTTGCCGTGCCCTCGGTTCCAAACCTCACGCTAGCTTGTGTTTTCAGACTTCCTTCCTCACACTCCTGGCAAACAATCCCTCCAGAGTAGGAATTGCAGAACCACAAGCTTGCCCAGTTACTGCCCACCGGTAGAAAACGTTTCCTTGTGGGGCTTTCCATAAAACCGAGATGAGGATCAACCTGCTCTTGCCTCGACGGCACTCAGATTTGATAGGCTGCTCTGGGCACTAATGCTCTGCCTTTCACAGCCTGATGCCAGACGTCCAGACAGGCAAGGAGACAGCTGGCCACACACCTAGCACTTCTGACACGCCATGGTCTTATGCCGTTATCTCTTCCTAACCTTGGTTTTCCGATATCTAAACCCAGATATTATATCAATTCCCCACACAGTTGGGCATCTGAAGCACAAATCAGAACTCCTTCTTCCCCATGGCTGTAAGGCTTGCTCTTGGCATGGAGTCACACCTTCAGGGTGGGAGAAACCTTCATTTCCCCTGAAACCACGCCCAAACTTGAGTGCTGCCTTGGGCAGAAATTCACTCTGTGACCCTCAGCATGAGGCCAATATCAAAGAAAGGCCTGTCAGGGCCTTGACCAAGAGCCCTCATATGGTGCGTGCCAAGCCCCTATACACCCAATCCTCACCAGTGTTTGAGTTTTCCAGTCTCCCCCCTGTTCCTGGGGCTCTGCTCTGGAATCACTTTCTTGGAGAGACACATGAGCCAGACAACAGGACTCCACCCTTCCCACAAAATGACCCCAAACTCCTGTTAGCTGTGACAAATCCTCAGAGAGGTTACTCGTCCACAGTCACTGAGGCCACCCCCTACAATCCACGGCTATCCTGGACGCATCCAGAGACAAAAGCCTGAAGGTATCTCGCCCTTGATTCACAAGCCAAGGAGCTCACTCTTTATCTGTACATCCGGCCTGCCATACCCTCGGCGCCACTCATAAGCTGAGTTTTTGTTTTCAGACTTATGTGCCCACAGCCTGGACCCACACACCCTCCAGGCTAGGGCATCTGGAGCCACAGTGAAAGATTGTGCCTGCCATCTCCAAGGAAAGTGTGCCCAATCCATTGACCACAACCCTACAGGTTAGGGAAAAGTTCCAAGGCCCCTGAGGCCATCCTGATAGTGTAGGCTGCCCTGGACTAAAAGGGGCACTCTGACACCAGCTCTGCCATTATCACCACTTAGACTTTCAGACAGTGTCCCCAGAGACAGAAGATTGAAATGGACAGGCCCTTAGGCCCTAATAAGAACCTTAGCTTTAGTTTTCATGTGTCTGTCCTCAGAGGACTGGTTTTTATACCAGCATATTAGGTTTTTCTGAGGCTCCAAACCAAACCTCTCTCGTCTCCACATGGAGTGCTTTCTTACTGGATCTGTATCAAACCCTTCTGGTCGGAGAATTCCGCAGGGCCACAGTACAACCATCACATTCCAAGGTCTCCATGGACAGAAACCCACATTATGACGCATCCTCAGGAGAGGCCATTTCAACTCAGCCCACTGGTTAGCTTGCCCCAGAGCCAGCAAA
Source organism: Mustela nivalis (assembly GCF_964662115.1). Lineage (NCBI taxonomy): Eukaryota > Metazoa > Chordata > Mammalia > Carnivora > Mustelidae > Mustela > Mustela nivalis. Next base: position 203,262 of record NW_028136252.1, on the reverse strand, counting down.
GCAAACATATCTTGTCGTTAGTGGCCAAAGGGAATGCGAGGCATGTTGTTCAGGGATCCATCCTTTGAACCCTCCTCTTCAGTCCTTCTGTATGGTATGTACTGGAGCCATTCAACAGGACTCGACTGTCTCGCAGAAGGAAACCTTGTGGTTTGTGGCAACCTCCAAACTCAGCGTGGGAAAACTTCGTTGGCCTCATGAGGCACCTGCTTCATGAAGGTGCCATCAAGGGCACAATCCAACCTCAGCCAATGTCTGATCCTCAGCCTGACTTCAGATGCATGAGATATCCTTTCAGTCTTTGCAGAGTGGGCCTGCTCCCCACCTCACCCTATGTTTTGTTTTCAGACTCTACCCTAGCACTCCTGGCCCAAAAGCCCTCATGATTGGGAATTCTGGTTCCAGAACGAAGCACTCTGCCTGCCCCCCAAAGAAAAACATTGTCTATGGCATTGCTCAGAAACCCCAAATGAAAATCAACCTGCTCAGCCCTCGGCAACACCCCAATTGCATAGGCTACCCTAAACACTATGCTCTGTCTTACATAGCCTGAGCCCAGACCTTGTGGGAGACATTGAGACAGTTGGCTTCACACCCAGCACATCGAACCTGCCATGGGTTAGGCCATTTCATCCCTTCCCATTGACCTGGGTGTCTTCCTGGAGGTATATTCTGAGGCTGTGTCAGACTATGCATTTTTTCTGGAGCTTCCTATGGAATTGGGGTGGTATTAGGGGCCTTGCAATTTTCTCTTAATCTGGTGGGTTGGGAAACTGAGACAGGCTGACATTCCTTGGGAGAGCTGGCCCAGTGCTGTTGTGTGTTCCTGGAGGCCCCATCCTGGAGGGCATATGGGTCAGGACTCTGGGTCCAAAGTCTTCAGACACAAACTCGGGTAAGAGTTAAGCTCGAGGTGATGGCAGACCCAATCTGCAGACCCTGAGCGAAGCATCTCCAGATATGAAATTCAGACGGCTGTGAGGCAGGAGCACAGTCTTTTCTGTCTGACTTGTTTGTCTATGATGGCCACGAAATGAAGGGGTGGCCTCATGGGTCCATGTGAGATTCTACCTCTCTGGGAATTCTGCTCGGCACCCAAGAGTTTGGTGTATTTCCGGGGGATGGGAGGAGCGCAGTTTTCTGAGTCAGGGATCCCGTCCAAACAGCCATTCCAGAGATGGGTCCTGGGTTCTGGAGCCTGGATCACCGCAACAAGGCTTAGGATTTGGGCCTAAGGTCCTGCTCTATGTTTTCCTGGTACAGCTCCCGAGTGTTCTTGTTGGAAATGGGTCTCATTCTGAGGGTCACAATGCCTGTTTTTGCCCAGATGCCCATGCTGAGTGGGTGTGACCTCATGGGCTATGCACTTGGCTCCCACTCTGAGGGTTGGACTGCCATCTCAACATTCAGTTTTCCTGCCATGGGGAAGGAGGTGTACTTTTTTATGCTTCAGGTTCCCCCATGGGCAGGAATTTGAGCTAAGTTCTGGGACAGGTGCCTGAATACCCAGTTCACTTTGAGATGAGGTCCTCGGGCCAAGGCAGGACCCACCTGCAGAAAATGAGGCCTGCTTTCTGGGTGGCTGTCAGGAGCTCGGGCTCGAGCTGTGTCAGACAGAACATTCGTGGAGAGTTCGGCCTATGATATTGGGGTGCTTTTGAGAGCTGTGCAACTGGATCCTCATGGGGGATTTTTGCACAGACCCTTTCTTCACTTCTTCTATCTGGTGAGCAGGCAGATGGCTGCATTACGGCTTCAGAATATCCAAGTTGGAGGGTTTGCAGGCGAGGAGTGTGAGGACAGAAGTATGAAAACATAAGCTATGGTTACGCTCAGTGCCGAGCACATGTCTATTCCAATGTACAGCAGTTGTTTCGAGATCTTCAGCACCTGGGCGAGGGGAAGATGTCTGCTCACGCTGGAGTTTGTATCCATGATGGCCAACAAATGGTGGGGAGGCCTCAAGAATTCTTGGAGGTTTTTCCAAGCTGGAGCTTGTGAGCTGCTCCAAACATCAAGGTGTCCTACTAAGGGACAGCAGAAGTCTTCTTACAGGGCTCCAGGGTCCCCCATATGGAAGATTCGATAGCAATGCTCTCTGAATGGAGGCCTGGGAAGCCAATCTCTTGTTACCATTGCAGCTGAGGAACAGGGTAAGCTTGAACCAATGACACTGATTCCAAGTTCCAAGTGATTTGCGTTGATGGAAGTTCTCAGTCTAACAGGTTCCAATGCTGCTTGATGTCCAGGGAGACCTTAGAATGTGGTGGTGGCTCTCTGACCATTGAGGATTCTCTATCCTTAGGATTAGACCCAGTACCCAGGAGCCAGGTTTCCTTCTTGGGACAGGAGGTGTGCTCTTGTATGGCTCACGGACCACAGGTTGGACCATATGCTTGAATTTCCAGAACAGCCCTCTAGGGAGAGAGACCTCAAAACATAAGCTAGGGTTCTGATGAGGTTTTAGGGCCATGGAAGTTTCAATCTTCGGACTAAGTGCCATTGGCCTGCATGTCATCCTGGAGGTAGGTGCTGAGGCTGTGTCAGGCTGTGCACTTTTTCCAGAGTGGCCTATGATATTGGGGTGCAGTCAGGGGCCTTGCAGTTTTCTCCTAATCTGGACATTTTGGGAAACTGAGATGGGCAGGGTTTCCTCAGGAGAGCAGGGCCAGTGATGTCATGTGTTTCTCGAGGCCCCATCCTGTAGGTCATGTGTGTCAGGACTTTGGGACCAAAGACTTTAGACACAACCTCGGATAAGAGATAGGAGTGAGGTGTTAGCAGTCCGAATCTGAAGACCCTGAGGGAAGCTCCTCGGGAATTGAAATTCAGGTGGCTGGGAGGGAGCAGCACAGGCTTTTCTGTCTGGATTGTGTGTCTAGGATGGCCACTAAATGGAGGGGTGACCTCATGTGTCCATGGGATATTCTTCCACTCTGGTGATTCTGCTTGGCACCCAAGAGTTTGATTTCTTTCTGGGGAAGAGGAAAAGACTGTATTCCATCTCTGGGATCCTGTCCAAACAGGGATTCCAGAGATGGTTTCTGGGTCCAGACACTGGGAAAACTTAACCAAAGCTTCGATTTGGGTTCCTGGTCCAGATCCCAAGGGGGATCTTTGGAAAGGGGTCTCATTCTGAGGGTCACAATGCCTGTTTGTGCCCAGCTGCCCATCCTGTGTAGGCGTGGTCTCATGGACGATGCACCTGGTTCCCACTCAGGGTTGTACAGCCATCTCAACATTCAGTTTTCTGGCCATGGGGAAGGAGGAGCACTCTTTTGTGCTTCCGAGTCCCCTATGGGCAGGAATTTGAGCTAAGTCTGGGACAGGTACCTGAATATCCAGGTTGCTTCAAGATGATGGCCTCGGGCCAAGGTTGGACCCACCTGGAGGATATGGGGCCCACTATCTGGGTGGCTGACAGGAGGTCGGGGATCAGGCGGTGTCAGACAGACAATTTATGCAGAGGTCGGTCTATTATATTGGGGTGCCATTGAGGGCCGTGCAGGAGGATCCTCATGTGGGTTTCTGCGAAGACCCATAGGGCACTTCTTCTTTGTGGTGGGCAGGCAGAAAGCTGCACTGTGGCTTCAGAATTCCCAATATGGAGGGCTTGTAGGCGAGGAGTGTGAAGACAGAAGTCTGAAAACACAAGCCAGGGATAAGCTCAGTGCCGACCACAGGACCATTCCATTGTGCAGTGGTTGTTTCGAGATTTCCAGCACCTGAGTATGGGCGAGGTTCAGATGTCTGCTCACGCTGGGTTTGCATCCATGATGGTCAACGAATTGTGGGGTGGCCTCAAGAATTCTTGGAGATTTTCCCAAGCAGGACCTTGTGAGCTGCTCCAAACAGCAAGGTGTCCTACTGTGGGACAGGGGAAGTCCACTTACAAGGCTCCAGGGTCCCCCATATAGAAAGATTCGACAGCAGAGGTCTCTGAATGGGGGCGTGGGAAGTCTTCCTTGCATGACCATTGCAGCTGAGGAACATTGCAGGCTTGATCTGCTGGTTTTTGTTCAAATTTCCAAGTGATCTAAGTTGACGGATGTTCTCAGTCTAATGAGTCACAATGCTGCTTGGTGTCCAGGGAGACCTTAGAATGTGGTGGTGAGGGTGCCTGGGTGGCTCAATGGGCTAAGCCGCTGCCTTCGGCTCAGGTCATGATCTCAGGGTCCTGGGATTGAGTCCCGCATCGGGCTCTCTGCTCAGCAGGGAGCCTGCTTCTTCCTCTCTCTCTCTCTGCCTTCCTCTATGCCTACTTGTGATCTCTCTCTGTCAAATAAATAAATAAAATCTATATAAAAAAAAGAATGTGGTTGTGGGTCTGTGGCCATGCAGGATTCTCCTACCTGAGGGTTAGACCCAGTTCCCAGGAGCCAGGTTCCCTTCTCGGGACAGGAGGGGTTCTCTTGTATGGCTCAGGGACCACATGTCGGATCATATGTTGGATTTCAAGACCAGGCCTCTGGGCACAGAGGCCTGAATATCTAGGCTAGGGTTCTTATGAGGTTGTAGGTGCATGTCATCCTCAACCTTCGGACTTAGGGACTTTGACCTGTGAGTCTTCCTGGAGGTAGATGCTCAGGCTGTGTCAGACTGTGCATTTTTTCCAGAGTGGCCTATGAAATTGGGGTGGGCTCAGGGGCCTTGCAGTCTTTTCCTAATCTGGAGGGTTTGTGCAACTGAGACGGCAGAATTTCATCCAGAGATCAGGCCCAGTGATGTAGTGTGGTTCTGTCAGCCCCATCCTGCAGGGAATGTGGTTAAGGGCTCTGGGACCAAAGTCTTCAGACACAAAATTGTGTATCAATTAGGAGGGAGGTGATGGCAGCCCCGATCTGCAGACGCTGAGGGCAGCTCCTCAGGATTTGAAATTCGTATGGCTGGGAGGCAGGAGCAAAGGCTTTTCTGTCTGGATTGTGTCTAGGATGGCCTTGGAATGGTGGGGTGTCCTCATGTGTCCATGGAATATTCTACCTCTCTGGGGATTCTGCCCAGCACCCAAGAGTTTGGTGTCTCACTGCGAAGGAGAGAGCGTGGTTTACTGTTTCACGGTTCCCGTCAACACAGGGATTCCAGAGATGGGTTATAGGTCCCTGTGCCTGGATAACCCTACAAAGGCATAGTATTTGGGCCTAGAGGCTTGACTGCCTGGCTCTGTGGGGCTTTGGTTCAGCTCCCATGGAGACTTGTTGGAAATGGGTCTCAGGGTAAGGGTCACAATGCCTGTTTGTGCCCAGATGCCCATCCTGAGTGGGCATTGGCTCTTGTTCCATGCACCTGGATCCCAATATGAGGGTTGGACCACCATATCAACATTTAATTTTCCTTCTATGAGGAAGGAGGAGTACTCTTTTGTGCTTCAGATTCCCCCATGCACAGTAATTTGAGCTATGTTCTGGGACTGGTACGTGAATAACCAGGTTGGTTTGAGATGAAGGACTCAGGTCAAGGCAGGTCACACCTGCCAGATATGGGTCCCGCTATCTAGGTGGCTACCAGGAGGTCGGGGCTCGAGCTGTGTCAGACAAAGCATTAGTTCACAAGGTGGCCTATGATATTGTGGTGCTATAGAGGGCTGTGCTGGTGGAACCTTATATGGAGTTTCACGCAGACCCATAGGGCACCTCTTTTTTCTGGTGGACAGGCAGAAGGCTGCATTGTGGCTCCCAAATTCCCAATATGGGGGACTTGAAGGCGAGGAGTGTGATAACAGAAGGCAGAAAACACAATCTATGCTTAATCTCAGTGCCGAGAACATGGCCGTTCCAATGTGCAGTGGTTTTTTCGAGATCTCCAGCATCTGAGTACAGGCGAGGGTCAGATGTCTGCTCATGATAGAGTTTGTATCTATCGTGGCCAACAAATGAAATATCCAGCACCTGAGTAAAGGTGGATTTCAGATGTTTACGCACACTGGAGTTTGAGTCTCTGATAACCGAATGGAGGAGTGGCATCAAGAGGCTGATGCATGTGAGATGCTCCAAACAGCAAGGTTGTTTTTTCTACTGGACAGTTAGAGTCTGGTATGTTTTCTGCAGGGCCTCCCATGTGAAAAGTATGGGTAGCAGAGCCCTTCCACATGGATGCCTGGAAAGCACACCTCCATTGACCAATGCAGCTGAGGAACATGCAGGTTCTTTACGGTGCTTCTGGGGCGAAGCACCAAGGTCTTGAGTTGACATGGAATCTCTTGAAGATGGGTTACAATGCTGGTTTTTTTTTACCAGGTAGATCTTAGAATGTGTTGGTGGCTAAGGTGCCTGCAGGATTCTCCTACCCTGAGGGTTTAACACAGGTCGAAGAGCACGGTTACCTTCTGGGGACAGGAGATGTAGTGTTTTGTGGCTCAGGGACCACATGCCGCATCATAAGTTCCTATTCAAGAACAGGCCTCTGAAGACAGATGCCCGACAACCTAATCTAGGGTTCCAATGTGTCCCAGGGGCATGAGAGGTTCAATCTTCAGACTTAGGACAGTTGACTTGGGTGTCTGCCAGAATGTAGGTGATCAGGGAGTTTCAGACTGTGCACTTATGTCCAGAGTAACCTCCAATATTGGGGTGGCCACAGGGGCCTTGAATGTTTCAACCAACTCTGGAGGGTTTGGTTAACTGACATGCACAATTTCCATGGGGATGGCAAGCACAGTCCTGTGGTGTGGCTCCAGAGACTCCACCCTGGAGGGCATGTGAGCCATGGTTCTGGGAGGGAAGTCTGCAAACACAAACTTGGGTTAGGTTTAGTGGCTAGGTTATCACAGGGCAATGTGTAGACCTGGAAGGCTACTCGTCAGGAACAGTAACTGGAATGACCCGAAGGCGGAAGCACAGGCTTTTATATCTGGATTGTGTGTCTAGGGTGACGTCAGAATGTAGCTGTGGCCTCATGGGTCCATGGGAGATTTTTCCTCTAATGATACAGGCGGCTCCCAATATTTTGATGACTTTTTGGTATGGGAAGACTGCTATTTTCGATCTTAGGTGTGCCCCAAAACAGAGATTCCAGAGATGGGCTCTGGGTCTAGGCGCCTGGAAAATCCCTTGGTTGGGATTTGGGCTTATGGGCAGACCAGGCCTGCAATGCAGGATCTTGGTGGTGCAACTGAGAGGGCTTGTTTGGAAACATGCTCAGGCTGAGCATTACAATGCCTGTTTGTGCCCAGGGTGGCCCTCAGGAGTGGGCGTGGTCCCATTGTCCATTTTCTGGCTCCCACACTGAGGGATGGACACACATTCCAATGGCCAGGTTTCCAGCCATGGGAAAGGAGGAAATATCTATTGTGCTTCATGTTCCCCCATAGGCAGGGATTACAGCAAAGGTCTGGGGACAGATGCCTGAATACCAAGGATGCATAGAGATGACAGATTTGGACCATGGCCATTCTCACATGCTGGATATGGGCCCCGCTCTCTGGGTGGCTGACACGAGGTCTGGGCTCAGGCTGTGTCAAACACAGCACTAGTGGCCAGAGAAGTCTATATATTGGGGTTCTCTCCAGGGCCGAGTAAATTGATCCTCATGTAGGGTTTCTGGCCAGACTCACGAAGCACTTCTTTCTGTGGGGCAGGCAGAATGCTGCCTTATGGATCCAGAATTCCCTATCAAGAGGGTTTGGGGACAAATAGGGTGAGAATGCAATTGTAAACACCAGCTATGCTTAAATTGAGTGCCAAGCGGAAGTCAGTTTCAATGTGCAGCAGCTTATACGAGATATCCAGCACCTGAGTAAGGGCAGATGTCAGATATTTGCTCACACTGGAGTTTGTGTCTAGGATGACGACTAATGGAGGGGTGGCTTCAGGAGGCAATGGAGGATTACCCACGCTTAAGATTGTGAGATGCTCCAAACAACAAGGTTTCCTTCTAATGGACAGGAGGAGTCTGTTTTTTTTTCCTCCAGGGTCCCTCAAGTGGAAGTTTGCGTAGCAGAGCCCTCCCGCATGGATGACTGGAAAGCACACGTCCAATGACCATTGCAGCTGAGGAACATGACAGGTTCGTTTTGGTGGTTCTGGTGCCAAGTACCAAGGCCTTGAGTTGACTTGGAATCTCTTACAGATGTGTCCCAAAACTGGTTTGTTACAAGGGAGGTCTTAGAATGTATTGGTGGCTATGGGCCACGCTGAGGGTTTGGCACAGGTCGATGTGCACAGTTTCCATCTTGGGAGAGGAGATGTTCTGTTTTGTGGCTCAGGGTACATATGTTGTATCCTGACTTGGTATTCAAGAACAGGCCTCTGAGGATTGATGCTGGCAACCTAATCTAGAGATCCAATGATGTCCTTGGTGCCCATCAGGTTCAATTTTCTTACTAAGGACCATTGATATGGTTGTCTGACTGGATGTAGGTGATCAGGGTGTTTCAGACTGTGCATTTGCATCCAGAGCCACTTCCACTATTGGGGTGGGCTCAGGGGCCTTGCAGGTTTCTCCTAACTTGGAGGCTTTGGGGAACTGTGATGGGCACAGTTTCCTTGGGGATGGCAGGCCCAGTCCTGTGGTAAGGCTTCAGAGACCATCTCCTTGAGGATATGAGAGCCATGGTTTTGGGAGGGAAGTCTGCAAACACAAATTTGGGTCAGGGATAGTGGCAAGGTGATCGCAGGTCCAATGCATAGACCTAGAAGGCATCACGTCAGGAACTGTAATTAGGGTGACTGAAAGCTGGTAGCACAGGCTTTTCTATCTGGATTGTGTGTCCAGGATGGGCTCTGAATGTAGACGTGGTCTCATGGTTCAATGGGAGACTTTTCCTCTCTAAGGATCCTGGTGGATCTCCATAGATTGGTGGTTTTTCAGAGAAGAAAAGAGTTCTCTTTTCCATCTTAGGGGTGCTCCAAAACAGGGAATAATGCTGTTTTCCAACTTAGGCTTATGCCAAAACAGGGATTCCAGAGACGGGCTCTGGGTCTGGGTGCCCGGATATCCCACCAAGTGTTAGGATTTGGGCCTAGGGGCATTCCAGGCCTGCAATGCAGGATCCTAATGGTGTAACAGAGAGGGCTTGTTTGAAAGCATGCTCAGGCTGAGGGTCATCATGCCTCTTTGTGCCCAGGGGGGCCCTCAGGAGAGGGCGTAGTCTCATTGGCCATATAGCTGGATCCCAATTTGAGGGTTGGACACCCATTGCAACAGCCAGGCTTCCTGCAATGGAAAGAGGAGTTCTCTATTGTGCTTCAGGTTCCCCCATTGGCAGGGTTACAGGAAAGGTCTGTGGAAAGTTGCCTTAATACCAAGGATGTGTACAGATGACAGGCTAAGAATTCCCAGGTAACAAAACAGCATTGTTACCCATATTCATGACATTCCATGTAGAAATAAGCCCTTAGTACTTCGCCCCAGAGCCACCAGAATGAACTTGCCATGTTCCTAAGCTGCAATGGTCAGTGGAGGTGTGGTTTCCAGGCAACCATACGGGGGTGCTCTGCTACACAAACTTTGCAATTGGCGGGGACCCTTGAGACAAAAAAACAGAATGCCCCTGTCCGGTAGAAGGAAACCTTCTGTTTGGAGCATCTCACAAGCCCCAGCGTGGGAAATCCTCCATTTCCTCTTGAAGCCACCACTCCATTTGTCAGTCATGATAGACACAAACTCCAGCATGAGCAAACATCTGACATCCGCCCTTACTCAGTTGCTGGTATTCAATTCGATCGCTGCACACTGGAACTGCCTTTAGTTTGACTGAATTAAGCCATAGCTTGGGTTTACAATTCCATCTTCAGCCTACTGGTCCACAATCCCTATTGTGAGGGAATTCTGGAGCTACAACACAATATTCTGCCTTCCCCATAGAAAGAAAAAGGGCCTGGAGAGTCTGCCCAGAAACTCCATATGATGGTCAATCTTTTCGGTGCTAGACGGAACCCTGATTCATAGGCTGCCCTGGGCACTAGTGCTGTGTCTGACATAGCCGGAGCCAGGACCTAGTGTCAGCCACGGAGAGATCAGGGCCCATATACAGCATGTGAGACCAGCTATGGCCCAAGTCTGTCTTCTCTTCTATTCTTGGTATTCAGGCATCTGTACCCACACCTTTGCTGAAATCCTTGCCATTGGGGAAACCTGTAGCACAAAAGAGAACTCCTCCTTCCCCATGGAAGGTATTCTGACAGTTGGGATAGTTGCTCAACCCTCAAAGTGGAAGGCAGCTCCATGGCCAAGGAGACCATGTGCACTCATGATGGCTTACCCGGGCACAAGCAGGCATTGTGACCTCAGCCTGAGCATGCTTTCAACCAAACGCTCTCAATTGCATCTCTGGGACCCCGAATTGCAGGCCTAGTACACACCTAGGCCCAAATCCTAGCCCTGGTGGGATTTTACAGGGGCCCAGACACAGAGCCCATCTCTGGAATCCCTATTTTGGGGGACCCTTAAGATGGAAAACAGCACTCTTCCCTTCCCCGAGATAGTCACCAAACTCTTGGTAGCCACCAGGATCCTTGAGTGGAAAAATCTGCCATAGACCCATGAGAACACACCTGCATTCCGAGGCCATCCTGGACATACAATCCAGATACATATCATGTGCTATCAGCTTTGAGTCATCGGATTTACAGTTCCTGACGAGCTGCCTTCCAGGTCTATGCATTGGGCCTGCAATCACCTTGCCATTAACCTAAACTGAGTTTGTGTTTGCAGACTTCCTTCCTAAAACCATGGCTCACATGACCTCCAGGTTCTGGCATCTGAAGCCACACCACAAGACTGTGCATGAGATCCTCAAGGAAACTGTGCCCATCACTTTTGCCCGATACCTTTAGATTAGGAGAAACCTGCAAGGCCCCTGAGCGCAGCCAAATAATGGAGGCCGCTCTGGGCACAAATGCACAGTCTGAGACACCCTGATCCCCTCCATACAGGCAGACACCCAAGTCAATGCTCCTGAGTCAGAAGATTGAACCTGACATGCCCCGAGGACTTCATTGGCACACTAGATTAGGTTTACAGGTATCTGTCATCAGAGGCCTGCTCTGGAATATCAACTTATGATAAAATATATAGTCCCTGAGCCACAGAACAGAATATGTCCTCCCCAAAAAGGAAGCCATGCTCCTGGAATTGTGTCATACCCTTAGGGTATTTGGATCCTGAATGGCCCCTTAGCAACCAGCACATTCTATGATATTCCTGGTAACAAACCATCATTGTGCCCCATCTTCATGAGACTCCATGTCAACTCAAGGTCTCGATATATTGCCCCAGAGCCACCAGAATGCACCTGCCATGTTCCTCAGGTGCTATGGTCAATAGAGGGGTGATTTCCAGGCATCCCTGTGGGGTTCTCTGCTACAAAACTTTCCACATGGAGAAACCAGAGAAAACAAACCAGACTTCTCCTGTCCGGTAGAAAGAAACTTTGCTATTTGGAGCATCTCACAAGCCCCAGCATGGGAAATCCTCCATGGCCTCTTGACGCCACCCTTCCTTTTGTGGGTAATCACAGACACAAACTCCAGTGTGAGCAAACATCTGACATCCACCCTTACTCAGGTGCTGGATATTCGAAACGGCAGCTGCACACTGGAACTGCCTTTTGCTTTTCACTGAACTTAACCATAGCTTTGTATTACTATTCTATCCTCACCACACTGGTCCACAATATCTCTTGATAGGGAATTCTGGAGCCACAACGCAGTATTCTGCCTTCCACATAGAAAGAAGAAGGACCTGTTGAGTCTGCCCAGAAACCTCACATGAGGATCAATCTACTCAGACCACGAGGCAACCCTGATTAATAGATTTCCCTGACCACTAGTGCTGTGTCTGACAGAGTCTAAGCCCCGACCTGGTGTCAGCCACCCAGAGTTGAGGGCCCATATATAGCATGAGAGATCGGCCATGGCCCTGGGCCATCATCTGTACCCATCCTTGGTATCCAGTCATCTGTCCCCCAAACTTTGCTGGAATTCCTGCCAATGGCGAAACTGAAACACAATAGAGAACACCTCCTTCCCCATGGCAGGAATATTGGCTGTTGGGATGGTTGTCCAACCCTCAGCGTGGGAGCCCGCTGCATGGCCAAGGAGACCATGCCCACTCCTGAGGGCCGACATGGGCACAGGCAGGCATGGTGATCCTCAGCCTGAGCATGTTTTCAAACAAACACTCTCAGTTGCTCCTCCAGTACCAGCATTGCAGGCCTGGTATGCCCCTAGGCCCAAATCCTAACCCTTGGTGGGATTTTCCAGGTGCCCAGACCCAGAGTCCGTCTCAGAATCCCTGTTTGGGGCACCATTAAGATGGAAAACAGCACTCTTCCCTTCCCTGAGAAAGGCACCAAACTATTGGGAGCCGCCAGGATCCTTAGAGAGAAAAAATCTCCCATGGACCCATGAAAACAAACCTGCATTCTGAGGCCATCCTGTCCACACAATCCAGAGAGAAAAGTCTTTGCTACCGCCTTCGAGTCATCCTATTTACATTTCCTGACGAGCTGCCCTCCATGTCTATGCATTGGGCCTGTGATCATCTCGACACTAACCCTAACCCCAGTTTGTGTTTGCCGACTTCTCTCCCAAAACCATGGCTTACATGCCCACCAGGATGTGGTCCCTCAAGCCACATCACAGGAAAGTTCCTGCCATCCCCAAGAAAACTGTGCCCATCAGGTTGTCCAAACCCTCCAGATTAGGAGAAACCTGCCAGGCCCCTGAACCTACCCCAATATTGGAGGTTGCTCTGGATGCAAACGTGCAGTCTGAAACACCCTGAGCACCTCCATCGAGGCAGAAAGCCAAGTCAATGGTTCTGAGTCAGATGATTGAACCTGACATGCCCCTAGGACTTCACTGGAACCCTAGATTGGGTCTTCAGACATCTGTTCTCAGAGTCCTGTTCTGGAATACCAAGTTATGATACAACATGTGGTCCCTGATTCCCACAACAGAACATCTCCTGTCTCCAGAAGGAAAATGTGCTCTTGGATCTATGTCCAACTTTCAGGGTAGATGGATCCTGCATGACCCATTAGCCCCAGCACCTTCTATGATCTCCCTGGTAACAAACCAGCATTGTGACCCAACTTCCTGAGACTTGATGCCAACTCAAGGTGTTGGTACTTTGCCCAAGAGCCATGAAACGAATCTGCCATGTTCCTCAGGTACAAAGGTCAATGGACGTGTGCTTTCTAGGCATCCAAGAGGTAGTTCTCTGCTACACAAAAATTCCACATAGGGAACCCTAGAGCAAACAAATAAGACTGCTCCTGTCAGGTTGAAGGAAACCTTGGTTGTTTGGAGCATCTCACAAGCCCCAGCCTGGGAAGTCCTCCACATTCTCTTGATGCCAACCCTCCATTTGTTAGTCATCATAGACACAAATTCCAGCATGAGCAAACATCTGACATCTGCTCTTACTCAGGTGCTGGATATTCGAATCAGTCACGCACACTGGAAATACCTTTCACTTGACACTGTATTCTTGCATAGTTTGGGTTTACAATTCCATCCTCACCCTACTGGACTGCAAGTCCTCTTGAGAGGGAATTAGGGAGACAAAACGCAACATTCTGCCTTCCCCATAGAAAGAAGAAGGGCCTGGTGAGTCTGCCCAGAAACTCCCCATGAAGATCAATCTACTTGGCCCTCGAGGGAACCCCGATTTATACTTTGCGCTGGCCACTAGCGCAGTGTCTGAGAGAGCCTGAGCCCCAACCTCGTGCCAGCCACCCAGAGTGTGGGGCTCTTATCCAGCATGTGGGACTGGCCATGGCCCAGTCATCTCTACCCATCCTTGGTATTCTGGCAACTATCCCAGATCTTTGCTGGAATCCCTACCAGTGGGGGAACCTGAAGCACAATTGAGAACTCCTCCTTCCCCATGGCAGGAAGCCTGGCTGTTGCTATGGGTGCCCAACCCTCAGAATTAGAACCAGGTGCATGGCCAATGAGACAACGCCCAATCATAAGGGCCGCCTGGGCCAAAGCAGGCATTGTGTCCCTCAACCTTAGCATGCATTCAAACAAATGCTCTCAGTTGTTTCTGCAGGGTCCCGCATCGCAGGCATGGTATGCCCTTAGGACCAAATCCTAACACTTCGTGGGATTTTCCATGCCAACATAACCAGAGCCCGTCTCTGGAATCTCTGTTTTGAAGCACCCCTATGATGGAAAACAGCACTCTTCCCTCCCCTGAGAAAACTATTAGGAGCTGCCAGGATGCGTAGAGAGGAAAAATCTCCCAGGGCTCCATAAGACCACACCTTCATTCCGAGGCCATCCGGGACACACAATCCAGATACAAGGGACTGTGCTACCACCTTCGAATCACCTGGTTTACAGTTCCAGACGAGCTGCCCTACAGACCTACGCATTGGGCCTGTGATCACCTCGCCATTAACCCTACCCCAAGTTTGTGTTTGCAGACTTCTTTCCCAAAACCATGGCTCACATGCCCTCTATGATGGGTCTCTGTAGCCACACCACAGGAAAGATCCTGCTATCCCCAATGAAACTGTGTCCATCACAGTTGCCCAAACCCTCCAGATTAGGAGAAACCTACAAGTCCCCTAAGCCCAGTCCAATATTGGATGCCACTCTGGACACAAATGCACAGTGTGCAACACCCTGATCACCTCCATCCAGGAAGACACCCAAGTCAATGGTCCTGAGTCAGAAGATTGGTCCCTGAACACCACAATAGAATATCTCCTGTCCCCAGATGGAATTCGTGCTCTTCAACTTGTGTCAAGGGTCGGGGTATATGAATTATGCACAGCCCCTTAGCCCCCAGCACATTCTAAGATCTCTCTGGTAACAAACAAACAGCATTGTGATCCATCTTCATGAGATTCCATGTCACTTCAAGTCCTTGGTAATTCGCCCCAGAGCCACCAGAATGAACCTGCCATGTTCCTCACCTGATATGGTCAGTGGAGGTGTGCTTTCCAGGCATCCATGTGGGAGTGCTCTTCTACTTATTCTTTCCACATGTGGGACCCTGGAGCAAACAAACCAGACTGCCACTGACCAGTAGAAGGGAACCCTCTGTTTGGAGCATCTCAGAAGCACCAGCAGGAGAAATCCTCCATGGCCCTTGACACAACCCCTCCATTTGTCAGTCATCATAGACAAAAACTCCAGCATGAGAAAACATCTGAAATCTGCCGTTATTTAGATTCTGCATTTTCTTTTCCACCACTGCACACTGGAACTGCGTTTCACTTGACACTGAATTTAACAATAGCTTGGGTTTAGAATTCCATCCTCAGCCTCCTGGTCTGCAAGCCCTCTAGAGAGGGAATTTGGAGCCACAAGGCAACATTCTGCATTCCCACTAGAAAGAAATAGGGCCTAGTGAATCTTCCCAGAAACTCCACATGAGGATCAATCTACTTGGCACTCGATGGAACCTTGATTTATAGGCTGTCCTGGGCACTAGTACTAGTACTAGTACTAGTACTGTGTCTGACAGAGCCTGAGCCAAGACCTAGTTTCAGGCACCCAGAGATATGAGCCCATATCCAGCATGTGAGATTGGCCAGGGCCCAAGTCCATCATCTCTACCCATCCTTGGTATTCAGGCACCTGTCCCCAGACCTTTTATGTAATCCCTACCAATGGGGTAACCTAAAGCACAATAGAGAACTCCTCCTTCCCCATGGTAGGAATCCTGGCTGTTGATATGGGTGTCCAAACCTCAAAGTGGGAGCCAGCTGCATGGCCAAGGAGACAATGCCCACTCATGAGGGCTGCCCTGGGCACAAGTAGCCATTGTAACCCTCAGCTTGATCAAGCCTTCAAAAAAATGCTCTTAGTTGCACCTCCAGGATCCTGCATTGCAGGCCTGATATGCCCTTAAGCCCAAATCCTAACATATCGTGGGATGTTCCATGTGCACATACCCAGAGCCCGTCACTGGAATCCCTGTTTTGAGGCACCCCTAAGATGGAAAACAGCACTCTTCACTTCCCTGAGAAAGCCACCAAACTAATGGGAACCCCCAGGATCCTTGAGAAGAAGAATCTCCCATGGTCCCATGAGTCCACACCTGTATTCCGAGGCCAGCGTGGATATGCTATCCAGATACAAGAGACTGTGCTACTGGCTTTGAGTCACCTGATTTACAGTTCCTGACGTGCTGCCCTCCAGATCTTTGAATTGGGGCTGTGAACACCTCTCCATTAACCTTATCCCGAGTTTGTGTTTGCAGATCTCTCTCTAAAAACCATAGCTCACATGTCCTCCAGGATGGGGCCCCTAGAGTCACACCACAAGACTGTGCTTGCTATCCCCAAGGAAACTGGGCCCATCACAGTTGCCCAAACCCTCCTGATTAGGAGAAACCTGGAAGGCTCCTGAGCACATCCCAATATTGGAGGCTGCTCTGGATGCAAATGCACAGTCTGAAACACCCTGATCACCTCCATCCAGGCAGACACCCAAATCAATGGTCCTGAGTCAGATAATTGAACCTGACATGGCCCTAGGACCTCATTGGAAGAGGGATTAACTTTTCAGGCACTTGTCCTCAGAGGCCTCTTCTGGAATACCAACTTATGATACAAATTATGACCCCTGAGCCCCAGGGTGGGAAATCCTCCATGGCCTCTTGACGCCACCTCTCCATTTGTTGGTCATCATAGACACAAACTCCAGCCTGAGCAAACATCTGACATCCGCCCATATTCAGGCGCTGATATTGGAATCAGCTGCTGCACACTGGAACTGCCTTTCGCTTTGCAATGAATTTAAGCCTAGCTTCAGACTACAATTTCATCCTCAACCTACTGGTCTGCCATATCTCTTGATAGGGAATTCTGGAGCCACAACGCAACATTCTGCCTTCTTCATAGATAGAAGGACCTGGTGAGTCTGCCCATAAACTGCACATGAAGATCAATATACTCAGCCCAGGAGGGAACCCCTATTTATAGATTGCCCTAGCCACTAGTGCTGTGTCTGACAGAGCCTGAGCCCCTACCTCGTGTCAGCAACCCAGAGGGTGGGGCCCACATTAACCATGTGAGACCAGCCATGGCCCAGGGCTGTCATTACTACCCATCCTTGGTATTCAGGCATCTGTCCCCTAGATCTTAGCTGGAATCCCTACCAATGGGGGGACCTGAAGCACAATAGAGAATTCATCCTTCGCCATGGCAGGAATCCTGGCTTTTGGATGGGTGTCCAACCCTAGGAATGGGAACTGGCTGCATGGCTGAGTAGACATCGCCCAATCCTGATGGCCTCCGGGGCACAAGCAGGCATTGGGACCCTCAGCTTGACCATACTTTCAAACAAACGCTCTCAGTTGCACCTCCAGGATCCCGCATTACAGGCCTGGTATGGCCCTAGGCCTAAATATTAACCCTTGGTGGGATTTTCCAAGCACTTAGACCCAGAGCTCATCTCTGGAGTGCCTGTTTTGGGGCACGCCTAAGCTGGAAAACAGTACTCACCCCTCCCGGAGAAATCCAACAAACTATTGAGAACCGCCAGGATCCTTGAGAGGAGAAATCTCCCATGGACCCTTGAGACAACACCTGCAATAAAGGCCATTCTGGAAATTAAATCCAGATACAATTACCTGTGCTACCACCTTTGAGTTACGTGATTTACAGTTCCAGACTTGCTGCCCTCCTGGTCTATGGATTGGGACTATGATCACCTTGCCACTAACCCTAACCTAAGTTTGTGTTTGCAGACTTCTCTCTCAAAATCATGGCGCACATGTCCTCCAGGATGGGGTCTCTGGAGTCACACCACAGGACAGTTCCTGCAATCCCCAAGGAAACTGCCCATCACAGTTGTCCAAAAACCCCATATGAGGAGAAACCTGCAAGGAACCTGAGCCAACCCTAGTATTGGATGCCACTCTGGACACAAATGCACAGTCTGAAACACCCTCATCACCTGCATCCAGTCAGACACCAGAGTCAATGATCCTGAGTCAGAAGATTGAATGACATTCCCCTAGGGCCTCATTCAAACACTTTATTAGGTTTTCAGGCTTCTGTCCTCAGAGAAATGTTCTGGATTACCAATTTATGATACAACATATGGCCGCTGAGCCCCACAACAGAATATCTCCTGCCCTCAGAAGCAATCCGGGCTCTTGGGCCTGCGTCAAATCCTCAGGCTAGATGAATCCTGCATGGCCCATTAACCACCAGCACATTCTAAGATCTCCCTGGTAACAAACCAACATTTTGACCCATCTTCATGAGGTTCCATGTCCAATCCAGTCTTTATTTCTTCGCCTCAAAGCCACCAGATGCCATGTTCCTTCGCTGTCATGGTCAATGAAGGTGTGCTTTCCAGTCACCCATGTGGGAGATCTATGTTATCCGATCTTTCGACATGGGGAACCATGGAGGAAACAAATCAGACTGCCCCTGTCTGGTAGAAGGAAACCTTGCTGTTTGGAGCATCTCAAAAACACCAGATTGGGAAATCCTCCATAACCTCTTGACGCCACCCCTCCATTTTTGTGTCATCATAGACACAAACTCCAGCATGAGCAAATATCTGACATCCACCCTCACTCAAGTGCTGAATATGGGATTCAAACATTGCACACTGGAAATTTCTTTCGCTTGATACAGAATGTAACCATAGCTTAGGTTTACAATTCTATCCTCAGCCTCCTGGTCCACAAGCCCTCTTTATAGTGAATTCTAGAGCCACAAAGCAGCATTCTGCCTTCCCCTTACAAACAAGAAGGGCCTGGTGAGTCTGCCCAGAAACCATACATGAGGATCAATCTGCTTGGCACTTGAGGGAACCCCAATTTATAGGCTGCCCTGGGCACTAGTGCTGTGTCTGACAGAGCCTGAGCCAAGACCTAGTGTCAGCCACCCAGTGATCGGGGCCCATATCCACAATTTGATACTGGCCATGGCCCATGTCCATCATCTTTACCCATCCTTGGTGTTCAGGCCTCTGTCCCCAGACCTTTGCTGGAATCCCCGCTAATGGGGGAACCTGAAGCACTATAGAGAACTCCTCTTTCCCCATGGCAGGATTCTGGCTGTTGGGATGGTTGTCCAACCCTCAAAGTGGGAGCCAGCTGCATGGCCAATGTGACCACGCCCACTCATGAGGGCCACCTGGGCATAAGCAAGTATTGTGACCCTCAGCCTGAGAATGATTTCAAACAAGCCCTCTCAGTTGCACCTCCAGGATCCTGCATGCAGGCCTGGTAAGCCACTAGGCCCAAATCCTAACACTTGGTGGGATTTTCCAGGGGACCAAAGCCAGAGTCGGTCTCTGGAATCCATATTTTGGGGCACCCCTAACATGAAAAAAAGCACTCTTCCCTTCCCCGAAAAAGCCACCAACTATTGGGAGCCACCAGGATCCTTAGAGAGGAAAAATCTCCCATGGACCCATGAGGCCACAACTGCATTCTGAGGCCATCCTGCACACAATACAGAGAAAAAAGCCTGTGATTCTGCCTTTGAGTCACCCGATTAACAGTTCCTGAAGAGCTGCCATCCATGTCTATGCATTGGGCCTGTGATAACCTTGCCACTAACCCTAACCCAAGTTTGTGTTTTCAGACTTCCCTCCCAAAACCATGGCTCACATGCCCTCCAGTTTGTGATAACTGGAGCCACACCACGGGATTGTACCTGTCTTCCCAAAGGAAACTGTGATTGTCACTATTAAACAAACCCTCTAGATTAGGAGAAACCTGCAAGGCCCCTAAGCCCAGCCCAATATTGGAGGCCACTCTGGACGCAAATGCACAGTCTGACACACCATATCACCTACATCCAGGCTGATATCCAAGTCAATGGTCCTCAGACAGAAGATTGAACCTGACATGCTCCTAGGATTCACTGGAACACTAGAATAGGTTTTCAGGTATCTGTACTCAGAAGGCTGTTCTGAATATCAATGTATGATACAATATGGTCACTGAGCCACACAAAAGAACATCTCCTGTCCTTAGAAGAAAGCTGTGCTCTGGACCTGTGTCAAACACTCTGGGTAGATGAATCCTTCAAGGCCCCCTGACAACCAGCACATTCTATGATCTCCCTGACAACATACCAGCATTGTGACCCATCTTCATGAGACTCCATGACAACTCCAGCCCTTGGTACTTCGGCCCAGAGCCACCAGAATGAAACTGCCATGTTCCTCTGCTGCCATGGTCAATGTAGGTGTACTTTCCAGGCATCCAGCGGGAGTGCTCTGATACCAACTTTCCACATGGGGAACCCTGGAGGAAACAAACCAGACTCCCCTGTACGGTAAAAGGAATCTTTGCTGTATGGAGTATCTCAAGCCTGAGGGTGGGTAATCCTCCATGGCCTCTTGAGGCCACCCATCCATTTGTTGGTCATCATAGACACTAACTCCAGCGTGAGCAATCAACTGACATCTGCACTTACTCAATGCTGGATATTTGAATCAGCTGCTACACACTGGAATTGCCTTATGCTTGGCACTGAATTTAAAAGTAGCTTGGCGGGACGCCTGGGTGGCTCAGTTGGTTAAACAGCTGCCTTCGGCTCAGGTCATGATCCCAGCGTCCTGGGATCGAGTCCCACATCAGGCTCCTTGCTCCGCAGGGAGCCTGCTTCTCCGTCTGACTCTGCCTTCCACTCTGTCTGCCTGTGCTTGCTCTCGCTCGCTCTCTGACAAATAAAAAAAATCTTGAAAAAAAAAAGTAGCTTGGGTTTGCAATTCCATCCTCACCCTGGTGTTCAGTAAGCTCTCTTGATAGGGAATTCTGACGCCACAACACAGCATTCTGCCTTCCCCATAGCAAGAAAAAACAGCCTGGAGAGACTGCCCAGAAACCCTACATGAGGATAAATCTACTCGACCCTCGAGTGAACCCCATTTATAGGTTTACCTGGCCACTAGCGCTGAGTCTGACAGAACCTCGTCTCTGACCTCGTGTCAGGACCCAGAGACTGGGCTCCAACTCCAGAATGTGAGACCAGCCATGTCCCAGGGCTGTCATCTCTACCCATTCTTGATTCAGGCATCTGTCCCCAGACATTTGCTGAAATCCCTGCCAATGGGGGAACCAGAAGCACAATAGGGAAATCCTCCTTCCCCATGGCAGGAATGATGGCTCTTGGGATGGGTTTCCAGACCTCAGAGTGATAGCCAGCTGAATGGCCAATGATAACCCGCCCACTCATGAGGGCCGCCCTGGACACAAGCAGGCATTGTGACCCCCAACATGAGCATGCTTTCAAACAAACACTCTCAGTTGCATTCCAGAATCCAAATTTGCAGGCCTGATATGCCCCTAAACACAAATCATAACACCTGGTGGGATTTTTCAGGGGCCCAGAAACACAGCCTGTCTCTGGAATCCCTGTTTTGGGACACCCCTAAGATGGAAAATAGCACTCTCCCCTTCGCCAAGAAAGCCACCATAGTATAGGGAGCCGCTAGGATCCTTGAGAGGAAAAATCTCCCATGGATCCATGAGACCACACCTGCATTCCGAGGCCATCCTGGACACAAAAGCCAGATACACAAGCCTGTGCTACCACCTTCAAGGCAACTAATTTATAGTTCCAGACAAGCTGCCCTCCAGGTCTATGCATTGGGCCTGCGATCACCTCACCGCTAACCTTAACCCGAGTTTGTGCTTACAGACTTCTATCCCGAAACCATGGCTCATATTTCCTCCAGGATGGGGTCTCTGGAGCCACACCAAAGGACTGTGCCTGCCATCCCCAAGGAAAATGTGTCCGTCACATTTGCCTAAAACTTCGAGATAAGGAGAAACCTGCAAGGCCCCTGAGCCCACCCCAATACTGGAGGCCCCTCTGGACACAAATGTGCAGTCTGAAATACGCTGATCACCTGAATCCAGGCAGATACCCAAGTCAGTGTTTCTCAGTCAGAAGATTGAACCTGACATGCTCCTATGACCTCATTGTAACCCCTGATTAGGTTTTCAGGCATCTGTAATCAGAGACCTGTTCTGGAGTACCAACTTAAGATACAACATATGGTCCCTGATCCCCACAATAGAACATCTCCTTTCTCTAGATGGAAGCCGTGCTCTTGAAACTGTGTCAAACCCTCAGGGTAGATGAATCCTACTTGGCCCGTAGCCACCAGCAGATTCTAAGATCTCACTGGTAACAAGCCAGCATTGTGAGCCATCTTCATGAGATTCCATGTCAACTACAGGCCTTGGTACTTCACCCCAGAGCCTTCAGAAAGAACCTGTCATGTTCCTCAGCTGCAATGTTCAGTGGAAGTGTGCTTTCCAGGCATCCATGTGGGAGTGCTCTGCTACCCAAACTTTCCACATGGGGGACTCTCGAGTAAACAAATCTGACTGCCCTGTCCTGTAGAAGGAAACCTGGCTGTTTGGAGCATCTCACAAGCTCAAGTGTGGGAAATCCTCTATGACCTCTTTTCAACTCCTCTCCATTTGTCGGTCATTATAGACACAAACTCCAGCTTGAGCAAACATCTGACGTCTGCGCTTACTCAGGTGCTGGATATTCGAATCAGCCGCTGCACACTGGAAATGCCATTCGCTTGTCACTGAATTTATTCATAGCTTGGGTTTACAATTCCATCCTCACCCTACTGGTCCACAAGCCCTCATGATAGGGAATTCTGCAGCCACAACACAGCATTCTGCCTTCCCAATAGAAAGAAGAAGGGCCTGGTGAGTCTGCCCAGAAACTCCACATTATGATCAGTCTACTTGTCCCTTGAGGGAACCCTGAATTATAGACAGCCCTGGCCCCTAGTGTTGTGTCTGACAGAGCCTAAGCCCCGACCTCGTGTCAGCCACCTAGAAGGCGGGGCCCATATCCCGCATGTTAGACTGGCCACGGAACAGAGCCGTCATCTTTACCCATCCTTGGTATTCAGGCATGTGTCCCCAGACCTTTCCTGGAATCCCTACCAATGAGGGAACCTGAATCACAATAGAGAAATCCTCATTCCCCATGGCAGGATTCCTGTAAGTTCGGAAGGGTGTCCAACACTCAGAGTGTTAGCCTACTGAATGGCCATTGAGACCACCCCCATTCCTGAGGGCCACCCTATGCAAAAGCTTGCATAGTGACCCTCAGCCTGAGCATGCTTTCAAACAAACGCTCTCAGTTGTATCTCCAGGACTTGCATTGGAGGCCTGGTAAGCCCCTATGCCCAAATCATTACCCTTGGTGGGTATTTCCAGGTGCCCAGAGCCAGAGCACTTCTCTGCAATCCCTGTTATGGGACACCCTTAATATGGAAAACAGAACTCTTTCCTCTCTGAGAAAGCCACCACATTATAAGGAGCCGCCAGGATACTTGAGAGGAAATATCACCCATGGACACCTGAGACCACACCTGCATTCTTAGTCCATCGTGGATACACAATCCAGATAAAAAAGCCTGTGCTACCTCCTTTGAGGCATGCGATTTACATTTCACACGGAGCTTCCCTCCAGGAGTATGCATTGGGCCTACAATCACTTCGCCACTAAACCTAACCCGCATTTGTGTTTGCAGACTTCCCTCCGAAAACCATGGCTCTCATGCCCTCCAGCATGGGGTCTTTGGAGCCACACCACAGGACTGTGCCCACCATTGCCAAGGAAACTGTGCCCATCAAATTGCCCTATCTTTCCAGATTAGGAGAAACCTGCAAGGCCCCTGAGCCCACCCCAATACTGGTTGCCACTCTGTACACAAATGCACAGTCTGGAACACCCTGATCACCTACATCTAGGCAGACTTTGAAGTCAATGATACTGAGTCAGAGGATTGAACCTGACATTCCGTTAGGATTTTATTGGAACCCTAGATTAAATTTTCAGGCATCTATCCTCAGAGGCCTGTTCTGCAATATCAAATTATGATACATTTGGTCCGTTAGCCCCACATCAGAACATCTCTGGTCCGAGAAGGAAACCGTGCCCTTTGACCAGTGTCAAACCCTCAGGGTAGATGAATCCTACATGGTCCCTTAGCCACCAGCACACTGTAAGGTCTCCATGGTAACAAACCTGCATTATGACCCATCTTCATGAGACTTCATGTCAACTCCAGGCCTTGGTAATTCGCCCAAGAGCCACCAGAACGAATTGGCCATGTTTCTCAGCTGCAATTTTAATGGAGGTGTGCTTTTCAGGCATCCACGTGGGAGTGCTCTGCTACCCAAACTTTCCACATGGGGGACCCTGGAGCAAATAAACCAGTCTCCCCCTGTGTGGTAGAAGGAAACTTTGCTGTTTGAAGCATGTCACAAGCCCCAGCATGTGAAATCCTCCATGGCCTCTTACGCCACCCCTCCATTCATCGGTCATCATAGACATAAACTCCAGCATGAGGAAATGTCTGACTTTCACCTTTACTCAGGTGCTGGATATCTGGAATCAGACACTGCACAATGGAACTGCCTTTTGCTTGGCACTGAATTGAACCTTAGCTTGAGTTTACAATTCCATCCTCACCCTACTGGTCCCCAAGCCCGCTTGATAGGGAATTCTGGGGCCACAACGCAGCTTTTTGCCTTCCCCTTAGAAAGAAGAAGGGCATGGTGATTCTGCCCAGAAACTCTGCATGAGGATCAATCTGCTCAGCCCTTGAGGGATCCCTGATTCATACTCAGCCCTGACCACTAGTTCTGTTTCTGACAGAGCCTGAGTGCTCAATTCATGTCAGCTACTCAGAGAGTCAGGCATGTGAGACTGGCCATGTCTCAGGTCCCTCATCTCTACCCATCCTTGGTATTCAGGCATCTGTCCCCAGACATTTGCTAGAATACCTGCTAATGGGGGAACCTGAGGCACAATAGAGAATTCTTCCTTTTCCATGGCAGGAATCCTGGTAGTTGGGATGGGTGTCCTACATTAAAGTGGTAGCCAGCTGCATGGCCAAGGAGACAACTCCCACTCATAAGGGCTGCCCTAATCACATCAGGCATTGTGACACTCAGACTAGCATGCTTTCAAACAAACGCTCTCAGTTGTACCTCCAAGTCACACATTGTAGGCCTGGTACTCCCCTAGGCCCAAATCCTAATCCTGGTGGGATTTTCCAAGCACCCAGACTCACAGCCCTTCTCTGGAATCCCTTTTTGGGGAACATCTAAGATTGAAAACAGCACTCTTCCATACAAACGAGAAAGCCACCATACTATTGGGAGCTTCCAGGATCCGTAGAGAGGAAAATACTCTCATGGAAACATTAGAACACACCTGCATTCCAAGGCTATCATGGACACACAATCCAGATACAAAAGCCAGTGCTAGTGCCTTCGAGGTACGTGATTTACAGTTCCTGACGATCTGCCCTCCAGGTCTATGCATTGGGCCTACGATCACCTCGCAACTCAACCTAATCCGAGTTTGTGATTGCAGACTTCTCTCCCAAAACCATGGCTTACATGCCCTCCACGATGGAGTCTCTGGAGCCACACCACAGGACTGTGCCTGCCACCTCCAAGGAAACCGTGCCCACAAATTTGCCTAAACCTTCAAGATTAGGAGAAACCTGCAAGGCCCCAGAGCCCACCCCAATATTGGAGGCCACTCTGTACACAAAGGCACAGTCAGAAACACCCTGGTTGCCTACATATAGGCAGATACCGAAGTCAATGGTCCTGAGTCTGATGATTCAACCTGAAATTCCCCTTGGACTTCATTGGAACCCTAGATGAAGTTTTTAGGCATCTGTCCTCAGAAGCCTGTTCTGGAATACCAACTTATGATACAACATTTGGTCCGTGAGCCCCACAACAGAACATCTCCGATACCCAGAAAGAAACCGTGTTCTTCGACCGGTGTCAAACCATCAGGATAGACTAATCATACATTGCCCCTTAGCCACCAGCACATAGTAAGATTTCCGTGGTAACAAAACTGCATTGTGACCCAACTTCATTAGAATCCAGGCCTTGGTACTTTGCCCTAGAGCAACCAGAAAGAACCTGCCATGTTCCTTAGGTGCAATGGTTAATGTAGGTGTGCTTTCCAGTATCCACATGCGAGTACTATGCTACCCAAACTTTGCACATGGGGGAACCTGGTGTAAACAAACCAGACCTCCCCTGTCCAGTAGAAGGAAACCTTATGTTTGGATCAACTCACAGGCCTCAGCGTGTAAACTGCTCCATGGCCTCTTGATGCCACCACTCCATTGGTCGGTCATCATAGACACAAACTCCAGTCTAAGCAAACATCTGACATGCACCCTTATCCCAGTGCTGGATGTCTTGAATAAACCACTGCACATTGGAACTGCCTTCCACTTGGCACTGAATTGAACCATAGCTTGTGTTTACAATTCCATCCTCACCTGACTGGTCCCTAAGCCCTCTTGATAGGGAAATCTGGGGCCACAATGCAGCATTCTGCCTTCCCCATCGAATGAAGAAATGCCTGGTGAGTCTGCCCTGAAAACCCACATGAGGATCAATCAGGTCGGCCCTCGAGTCAACACCGATTTATAGGCTGCCATGGCCACTAGTGCCGTGTCTGACAGAGCCTGAGCTCGACTGAGTTTCAGCCACTAGAGAGCAGGCCCCATATCTAGCATTTGGGATTGCCATGGCCCAAGTATGTCATCTCTACCCATCCTTGATATTCAGGCACCTGTCCCCAGACCTTGGCAGGGATCCCTGCCAATTAGGGAACTTGAAGCACAATAGAGAACTCTTCTTTCCCCATGGCAATAAACCTGGCTTTTGGGATGGGTGTTCTACCCTCAAAGGGGGAGCCAGTTACAACATCAATGACACCACACACACTCCTGAGGACTACCCTTGGCACAAACAGGCATTGTGACCCTCACCCTGAGCATGCTTTCAAAAAATCCCTCTCAGATTCACCACAATGATCCCTCATTTCAGGCCTGGTATGCCTGTAGGTTCAAATCATAAAACTTGGTGGGATTTTCGAGGTGCCCAGACCCAGAGACCATCTCTGGAATTTTTGTTTTGGTGCACCCTTCAGATGGAAAACAGCACTCATCCCTTCCCCAAAAATGTCACCAAATTATGAGGAGCCACCAGGATCCATAGAGAGGCAATGTCTCCCATGGACCCATGAGAACACACCTGCATTCCGAGGCCATCCTGGACACACAATCCGGAGAGAAAAGCCTGTGCTACTGCCTTCCATTCACCCTAATTACAGTTCCAGATGAGCTGCTCTCAAGGTATATGCATTGGGCCTGTGATCACCTCGCCACTCACCCTAATTCGAATTTGTGTTTGCAGACTTATCTACCAAAACCATGGCACACATGCCCTCCAGGATGGGGTCTCCGGATCCACACTGCAGGACTGTCCCTGCCATCCACAAGGAAACTGTTTCCATCACAGTTGCCCAAACTGTCTAGATTAGGAGAAACCTACAAGGCCTCTGGGCCTACCCCAATTTCGGCGGCCGCTCTGAACACAAATGCACAGTCTGAAATACCCTGATCTCCTACATCCAGGAACACAGCCAAGTCAATGGTCCTGAGTCAGAATAATAAACCTAACATGCCCCTAGGACGTCATTGGAACCATTGATTCGGTTTTCAGACATGTGTCCTCAGAGGCCTGTTCTAGAATGCGAACTTATGATACAACATGTGGTGGCTGGGCCACACAACAGAACATCTCCTGTCCCCAGAAGGAAACCGTGCCCTACAATCTGTGCAAAATCCCAGAGTAGTAGATTCCTGCACAACTACTAAGCCACCAGCACATTCTAAGATCTACCTGGTAACAAACCAGCTGTGTGGCACATCTGCAAGAGATTCCATGTCAAATCAAGGACTTGGTACTTTGCTACAGAGACACCAGAATAAAGCTGCCATGTTCTTCAGTTGCAATGGTCAATGAAGTTGAACATTCCAGGCATCCATGCGGTAGAGCTCTGCTACCCAAACTTTCCACATGGGGGACCCTGGAGCAAATAAACCACACTCCACCTGTCCAGTAGAATGAAACCTTGCTATTTGGAGCAGCTCATGAGTCTCAACGTGAAAATCCCTACATGGCTTCTTGACGCCACCCCTCCATTTGTCAGTCATCATAGACACAAACTCCAGTGTGAGCAAATATCTGACGTCCTCCCTTACTAAGGTGCTGGATATCTCGAAAAAGCTGCTGGACACAGGAACTGCCTTCCGCTTGGCAGTGAATTGAACTGTAGCTTGTGTTTACAATTCCTTCCTCACCCGACTGGTCCCCAAGCCTTCTTGATAGCGAATTATGGAGACACAACACAGCATTCTGCCTTCCCGATAGAAACAAGTGCCTGGTGAGTCTGGCCAGAAACCCCACATGAGGATCAATCTGCTCGGCCCTATATCGGAAGGACCCTGATTTATAGGTTGCCCTGGCCACTAGTGCTGTGTCTGACAGAGCCTGAGCCCAGACCTAGTGTCAGTCACCAGAGTTTGAGCCCCACATCTAGTATTTGGGAATGCCATGGCTCAAGTATTTCATCTCTACCCATCCTTGGTATTCAGGCACCTGTCCCCAGACCTTTGCTGGAATCCCTGATAATGGGGCATCCTGAAGCACAATAGAGAACTCCTCCTTCTTCATATCAGGAAACTTGGCTGTTAGGATGGGTGTTCAACCCTGAAAGGGGGAGTCATTTACAAGTCCAGTGAGACCACACAAACTCCTCAGGGATGCCCTGGAGGCAAACAGGCCTTGTGACCCTCAGCCTGAGCATGCTTTCAAACAATCCTTCTCTGTTGCACCACCATGAACCCGCATTGCAGGCCTAATATGCCCCTAAGCCCAAATCCTAGCACTTGTTGTGATGTCCCAGATGCCATGAACCAGAGCCCGTCTCTAGAATCCCTGTTTTGGGGCACCCATAAGGTGGAAAACATCACTCTCCCCTTCCCCGAAAAAGCCACCAAACTATGGAGAGCCACCAGGATCCATAGAGAGGAAAAGACTCCCATGGACCCATGAGACCACACCTGCATTCCAAGGCCATCCTGGACACACAATCCAGAGAGAAAAGCCTGTGCTACTGCCTTCCAGTCTCCCTAATTATAGTTCATGACGAGCTTCCCTCCAGGTCTACGCATTGGGCCTGTGATCACCTCGCCACTCACCCTAATTTGTATTTGTGTTTGCAGACTTCTCTCCCAAAACCATGGCTCACATGCCCACCGGAATGTGATCTCTGGAGCCACACCACAGAACTCTGCCTGCCAACCCCAAGGACACTGTGCATATCAGATTTGCCCAAACCTTCCAGATTAGGAGAAACCTTTGTGGCCCCTGAGCCCACACCAATATTGCCGGCCACTCGGGATGGAAATGCACAGTCTGAAACACCCTTATCACCTACATCCAGGGAAATAGCCAAGTCAATGATCGTGAGATAGACGATTGAACCTAAAATGCCAGTAGGCTCTCAATGGAACCCCATTAGGTTTTCAGGCATCTGTCCTCAGGGGCCTGTTCTGAAATACCAATCTATGACACATCATGTGGTCTCTGAGCCACACAACAGAACATCCCCTGTCCCCAGAAGAATACCATGCTCTTCGACCTGTGCCAAACCCTCAGGGTAGGAGAATCCTGCATGGCACCTTAGCAACCAGCACATTCTAAGTTCTCCCTGGTAACAAACAAGCATTGTGACCCATCTGCAAGAGATCCCATGTCAACTCAAGGCCTTGGCACTTTGTCCCAGAGCCACCAGAACGAATCTGCCATGTTCCTCAGCTGCAATTGTCAATGGAGTTGTGCTTTCCTGGCATCCATGCCGGAGAGCTCTTCTTCACAAACTTTCCACATGGGGAAACCTAGAGTAAACAAACCAGACTTCACCTACTCTGTACAAAGAAATGTTACTTTTTGCAGCAGTTCACAGGCCTCAGCATGTGAACTCCTCCATGGCCTCTTTATACCACCCCTCCACTTGTCGGTCATCATAGACAAAAACTCTAGTGTGAGCAAGCATCTGACATCCACCCTTATTCCAGTGCTGGATGTCTCGAGTAAACTGCTACAAATTGGAACTGCCTTCTGCTTGGCACTGAATTGAACCATAGCTTTTGTTTACAATTCCACCCAAAACTGACTGGTCCCCAAGCTCTCGTGATTGGGAAATCTGGAGCCACAACACAGCATTCTGCCTTCCCTATTGAATGAACAAATGCCTGGGAATCTTCCCAAGAAACTCCACATGAGGATCAATCTGCTCCGTCCTCGAATCTACTCTGATATAAAGGCTGCCATGGCCACTAGCGCTGTGTCTGACAGAGCCTGAGCCCCGACCGAGTTTTAGGCCTCATATCTAGCATTTGGGATTGCTATGGCCCAAGTACGTCATCTCCACCCATCCTTGGTATTCAGGCACCTATCTCGAGACCTTGCTGGAAACCCTGCCAATGGGGCAACCTGAAGCACAGAGGAACCTGACGGAAGAGAACTCATCCTTCCTCATGGCAGGACATTTGGCTGTTGGGTTGGGTGTCCAACTCTCTAAGAGGGAGCCAGATATATGACCAATGAGACCACTCCCACTCCTGAGGGCCGCCATAGGAGCAAACAGGCATTGTGAGACTCAGCCTGAGCAAGCTTTCAAACAATCCCTCTCAGTTGCACCATCATGATCCCGCATTGCAGGCCTCATACACCCCTAGGTGCAAATCCTAACCCTTGGTGGGAAGTCCCAGATGCCCAGAAAAAGAGCCTGTATCTGGAATCCCTGTTTTGGGGCACCCATAAGATGGAAAACAACACTCTTCCCTTCCCCAAAAAAGCCACCAAACTATGAGCTGCACAGATCCATAGAGAGGAAAAGTTTCCCATGGACCCATGAGACTATACCTGCATTCCGAGGCCATCCTGGACACACAATATAGAGAGAAAAGACGGTGCTACTGCCTTCCAGTCACCCTAATTACAACTCCTGACAAGCTGCACTCCAGGTCTACTCATTGGGCCTGTGATCACCTTTCCACTAACCATAACCCACATTTGTGTTTGCAGACTTCTCTCCCAAAACCATGGCTCATATGCCCTCCAGGACAGGGTCTCTGGATCCACAACACATGACTAGGCCTGCCATCCCCAAGGAAACTGTGCCCGTCAAACCTGCCCAAACCTTCCAGTTTAGGAGAAACATGCAAGAGCCCTGAGCCCAACCCAATATTGTCGGCAGCACTGGACACAAATGCCAGTCTGAAACGCCCTGATCACCTACATCCAAGCAGACAGCCATTTCAATGTTCCTGGGTCAGAAGATTGTACCTGACATGCTCCTAGGACGTCATTGGAACACTAGATTAGGTTTTCAGGCATCTGTCCTCAGGGTCCTGTTCTGAAATACCAACTTAGGATACAACATGTGGTCCCTGAGCCACACAATAGAATATCTCCTGTCCCCAGTAGGAAACCATGCCCTTCGACCTGTGCCAAACCCTCAAGATTGGAGAATCCTGCACAGCACCTTAGACACCAGCACAAACTCTAGTTTGTGCGTTGACCCATACCACAAGCTTTCCATCTGCTGGACAGTCGAGTCCTGTTGAATGGCTCCAGGATGTCCCATACGGAAAGACTGGAGAGCAGGATTCGAAGGATGGATGCCTGTACAGCATACCTCACATTCCCATTGGCTCTTTGTGACAAGACATGTTTGAACTACTGGCTCTGGGGCGAGCTAACTAGGGGGCTGAATTGAAATGGACTCTCCTGCGGATGGGTCATAATGTGGGTTTGTGTGCATGGAGACCTTGGAATATGTTGGCAGCTCAGGGGCCATGAAGTATTCGCCTAACCGAAGGGTGTAATATTGCTCCAATTAAAAAGAGATCCCTATGAGGAGATGAGACAGGTTCTCTTTGGTGCCTCAGAAAAGCCCCAGATACTGGTCTTCAAACCAGTTCTCTGTGTAGAGACACCTGGAAACCAAAGCTAGGGTTCAGATTAGAGCCTAGATGCTTGTCCGTTTCAATCTTCTGTCTCTGGGGACACTGTCTGATTATCTAAGTGGAGATAGTTGCTCAGCTGGTGTCAGAGTGCCCCTCTTAGTCCATGGCCGAGGCATGGCCTTGGAGACCTTATTGGATTCTCCTAATCTCTAGGGTTGTGGCCAATGGATTGGGTACAGTTTTCTTGGAGAGGACTGGCACAGTCCTTCAGTGTGTCTCCATAGGCCCTAGCCTGGAGGGTGTGTGGGTCCGGGCTGTGGGCACAGAAGTCTGAAAACACAAACTCGGCTTGGGTGCAGAGCCGAGAGCATTGCAGGATGGACCCACAGACCGTGAGAGGAGATCCTCAGCTTATGAAAGAAGGGCAAATGGGAGGCAGTCACGCAAGCTTTTGTCTTTGGATGTTTTGTCTCCCATAGCTGTGGAATGTAGGGGTGACCTCAGGGGCTATGGAAGAGTCTCCCTCTCTGAGGAGTTGGTCCAGCTCTTAAGATTTTGGGGACATTTTGTGGGAAGGGTGGAGTCCTGCTGTCTGGCTCAGGTGTTCTTCCAGGAGAGGGACTCCAGATCACAGTCCTGGGTTCGAGCAAATGGAATACTCGAGCTCTTGTGAAGATTGGGATCATAGGGGCTTGGCAAGCCCCATATGCGGGCTCTTAGTCCAGGCCCTGAGAGACCTTACTTCGACATGGGGCCCATGCTGATGGTCCCAATGCGAGCTTGTACCCAAGGAGGCACTCAAGTTTAGGCTTGGCCTCAGGGGCCATGAAGGTTTCTCCTACACTGAAGGTATGACTCCATGCCAACAGCAAGCTTTCCAGCCATGGGGAAGGAGAAGATCTGATTTGTGCTTCAGTTACCCACGTTTGCCAGGATTTGATATAATATCTAGGGTCAGATGTCTGAAAACCCAGGTTGGGAAGAGATGACAGCATAAGGCCATGGCCTGTCTGATGTGCTTAGTGTGCAGCCAGCGGTTTCCTTGTCTGTCGGGACGTCAGGCTGTGTCAGACAGAGCATTACTGACCAGGGTAGCTTTTCCAGTTAGGGTGCGGTCGAGGCCAGAGCAGGTTGGTTCTCATTTGTGGTTTCTGGAGAGCCCCATAGGGCAACGTTTTTCTTCTGGTGGGCAGGCAGAAAACTGTGTTGTGGTTCTGGAATTCCCAGTCTGGAGGGCTTGTTTGCCAGGAGTGTGAAGAGGGAAGTCTGAAAACACAAGCTAGCATTAGGTTTGGGGCATGGCAGGCCCACTCTGCAGAGACTGAATCAAGATCTCCTGCATCTGAGGTCAGGGCGAGTATCAGACGTTGCCTCAGGTTGGAGTTTGTGTCCATTATGGCCCCTTCCTGAAGGGGGTGGGGGCGTCATGAGGCCAGGGAGGTTTCCCAACGCTGGGAGTTATGAGCTGCCCCAAACATCAAGGTTTCCTCTGTAGGACAGTCGAGTACTATGAGATGGTTCTAGGATGACCCCTACAGAAAGACTCGAGAGAAGGGGTCTAAGCATGAATGTCTGCAAATGCCACCTCACATTCCCACTGGCTGCTTGGGGCAAGGCAGGCTCAATCTGCAGGCTCTTGGGCGGGTTTCTCAGAGGGCTGAGTTGAAATGGACTCTCCTGAGGATGAGTCATACTGTGGGTTGGTGGCCATGGAGACCTTGGAATGTGGCGGTGGCTCAGGGACTCTGCAGGTTTCTCCAAACCGAAGGGTTTGACACAGCTCCAACAATGAAGCTTCCCATGTGGAGACGATAGTTGTTCTGTTTGGTGTCTCAGGAAAGCCCCAGATGCTGGTCTTCAAACCCAGGCCTCTGAGGAGTGACACCTGGAAACCAAAGCAAGAGTTCAGATTAGGGCCCAGGGGCCTGTCTGGTTCAATCTACTGTCTCTGCCGACATCTGTCTGTGTTTCTGCATGGAGGTAGTTGCTCAGCTAGTGTCAGGATGCCTTTGTCCAGAGAGGCTTATAGTAGTGGGATGTCCTCGGGGGCCTTGAGGTTTCTCCTATTCTGTGGGGTTATGGGCAATGGAATGGGCATAGTCTCCTTGGAGAGAGCAGGACAGTCCTGTGGTGTGGCTCCAGAGGCCCCAGCCTGGCGGCTGTGTGGGCCAGGGCCGTGTGGGCCAGGGACAGACATCCAAAAACACAAACTCGGCTGAGGTTTGGGGCTGAGGTTATGGCAGGAGTGATCTACAGTCCGTGAGGGGAGCTCATTGTGATTAGAAAGTAAGGCGAGTGAGAGGCGGTTGTTCAAGCTTATGTCTCTGGATGTTGTATTCATGATGGTCATTTAATGTAAGCATGGTCTCATGGGCCATGGAAGTCTCCCTCTCTGGTGATTTGTCCGGCTCCCAAGAGATTGGGGTCATTTTGTGGGAAGGGAGGAGTCCTGTTTTCTGCCTCATGTGTTCCCACAATAGAGGGATTCTAGAGCAGAGCACTGGGTACATACAACTGGAATACCCACCCTCTGGTTAGGCCTGGGGTCCTATGGGCATGGCAAGCCCATATGCAGATTCTTGGTCCAGCCACTGAGAGACGTTACTTGAATAGTGGACTCATGCTGAGGGTCACAATGTGTGTTTGTGCCCAAGGTGGTCCTCAATATTGGGCGGGACTTCATTGAGCTTGCAGGTTTCTCCTACACTGAACCTTGGACATGCCAACCTCAGGGTTTCTTGCCATGGGGAAGGAGGAGTTTTGATTTCTGCATCACGTTCACCTCTGGGCACTAATTGGAGATAAGGTCTAGGTTCTGAAGCCTGAAAACCGAGGTTTGGAAGAGATGACGACCTAAGGCCATGGCGGGTCCGATGTGTTCAGTTTGGGGCCAGCTTTCTAGGTGTCGTTCAGGAGGTCTGCACTCAGGCTGTGCCAGACAGGGTATTCGTGCCCAGATACGCTGTATAATTGGGGTACAGTTGAGTGGCATGCAGAAGATAATTATTTGGGGTTTCTCCGTAGCCCCATAGGGCAAAGTCTTTCTTCTGGAGGGCAGGCAGAGTGCTGCATTCTGGCTCCGGAACTGCCAAACTGGAGTCCTTGGGGCCAGGAATGCAAGGATGTAAGTCTGAGAACTGAAGCTTTGCTTTGGTTTCAGGGCGAGGACATGGCAGGCACACTCTGCAGAGCTGAATTTAGATTTCATGCATCTGAGGTCAGGGCGAGGTTCATATGTTGGCTCAGGTTGGAGTTTCTGTCCATGATGGCCCCTTCATGAAGGGGGGTCATCACACCGCCATTGGTGTTTTCCCATGATGGCAGTAGTGAGATGCTCCAAACCACAAGGATTTTCTGCGGGTCAGTTGAAACCTGTTGGATGGCTCCAGGGCATTCCATATGGAACAATTGCAGAGCAGGGTTCTAAGGATGGATGCCTGGGCATCCGGCCTTGAATTCCAATTGTCTCCTAGCGAAACGGCACGTTTGATTGCTGCCTATGATGTAGCAGCCGAGGGGGCTGAGTTGAAATGCATTCTCCTGAGGATCGGTCATAATGTGGGATTGTGTCCATGGAGACCTTGGAATGGGGCAGTGGCACCAGGGCTCTGAAGGATGCTCCTAACCAGAGGTTTTGACACAGCTCCAAGAAGCATTTTTCCCATGGGGAAACAAGATTTGTTCTCATTGGTGCTTCAGTAACCCCCAATATGCTGGTATTGGAAACCAGAACTCTGAGGAGAGATGCCTGGAAACCAAGGCAATGGATCTGATTAGGGCCTGGGGCCTGTCTGGTTTAATCTTCTTCTCTCGGTTCATCTGTCTATGGGATTGAGTGGAGGTAGTTCCTCAGCTGGTGTCAGATTGCCCCTATTTGTCCTGGGCAGTCTACACTATTGGGATGGCCACTTTGACTTTGGAGGTTTCTCCTAATTTGCAAGTTTGTGGCCAATGAAATGGGCAGAATTCCTTTGGGGAGGGAAGGCACAATCCTGAGGTGTGGCTCTAGGGGTTCAAGCATGGAGGGTGTGTGGGTCAGAGCTGTGGGGACAGAAGTCTGAAAACAGAAACTCGTCTTAGGTTTGGGGACATAGGTATGGGAGGCCCGATCTACAGACCTTGAGCAGAACTCTTCAGGATATGAACAAAGAGTGAGTGTGAGGCACTTGCTCAGGCTTCTGACTCTGGATTTTGTGTCACTGATGGCCGTGCAATGTAGGGGCGTCCTCATGGACCATGGGTGAGACTTCCTCTATGGGGATTTATATGATCCCAATATTTTGGGGTCATTCCGTGGGATGGGAGGAGTCCATTCTGGGTTTTTTTGTTTTGTTTTGTTTTGTTTTTTTACCTCAGGTGTGCCACTAAAGAGGGATTCCAGAGCAGAACCCTGGGAAGGGGCGACTGGACAACCCGAACTCTGTATAAGATTGGGGGCCTAAGGGCATGGCAATCCCCATATGGGGTACCTTGGTCCAGCCACTGAGAGGTCTTACTTGAGTACAGTGCTCACACTGAGGGTCACAATGCATGTTTGTGCCCAATGTAGGCATCAAGCATGGGCGGGGACTCATGGGCCATGCTTGATTCTCCTACACTGAACTTTGGACAACATACGAACCACAAGGTTTCTTTCCATGGGGAAGGAGGAATTCTGATTTCTGCATCATGTTCACCCCTGGGCAGTGACTGGAGATAAGATCTAAGTTCTGAATCCAGAAAATCGAGGTTGAGATGAGATGATAACCTAAGGTCATGGAGGGTCCGATGTGCTCAGTGTGCGGTCAGCTTTCTGGGTGTTGTTCAGGAGGTATGGATTCAGGCTGTGTCAGACAGTGCATTAGTGCCCAGGTTAGACTGTATAATTTGGGTACAGTTGAGTTCCATGTAGGTTCATCCTCATTTATTGTGTCAGGGAATCTCACTGGGGCACGCAGAGTGCAGCATTGTGGGTCCAGAATTGCCAAACTTAAGGGCGTCGGGACCAGGAGTGTGAGGACGTAAGTCTGAGATCATAAGCTAGACTTAAGTTTCAGGGCGAGGGCACGGCAGGCACCCTCTGCAGATCCGAATCAAAATCTCATTCATCTGAAGTCAGGACGAGGATCAGACTTAGGCGCAGGTTGGAGTTTCTGTCCATGATGGCCCCTTCATCAAAGGGGTGGAATCTCGAGGCCATGGAGGTTTTCCCACGTTGGGAGTTGTGGGATGCTCCAAACTGCAAGGATTCCTTCTGCGGGAAAATTGAGAACTGTTGGATGGCTCCAGGACATCCCATATGGAATGACTCCAGAGCCGGGTTCTAAGGATGGATGCCTGAGCAGACTGCCTCTTACACCAATTGTCTCCCTGCCACAAGACAGGTACGATCTGATGGCTATGCAGGAGCAATCGTGGGAGCTGAGTTGAAATGGTCTCTCCTGAAGATGGGTCTTAATGTGTGTTTGTGTCCATGAGTACGTTGGAATGGGGTGGTGGCCCCAGGGCTCTAAAGGATTCTAACCGGAGATTTTGAAACAACTCGAAAGAGCAAGTTTTCCATGTGGAGACAAGATTTGTTCTAATTGGTGCCTCAGGAAACCCACATATGCTGGTATTAGAACCAGGCTTCTGAGGACAGATACATAGAAACCACAGCAATGCATCCAATTAGGTCCTAGGAGCCTCTCTGGTTCAATCTTCTTCTCTGTCGACATCTGTCTATTTTATGAAATGGAGGTAGTTGCTCAGCTGGTGTCAGACCGCTCCTGTTTGTCCGGGCAGCCTACACTATAGGGATGGCCTCGGGGACTTTGGAGGTTTCTCCTAAATTGTATGATTATGGACAATGGCATGGGCAGAATTCCTGTGGAGTGGGCAGGCACAGACCTGATGTGTGGCTCCAAGAGCCCAGCCTTGAGGGTGTGTGGGCAAGGACTGTGGGGACAGATGTCTTAAAACACAAACTCAGCTTAGGTTTGGGGACGTAGGTATGGCAGGCCCGATTTACAGACTATGAGGAGAACTTTTTGGGATCTGAATAAAGGGTGAAAGTGTGACACTTGTCAGGCTTTTGCCCCTGGATTTTGTGTCAATGATGGCCGTGGAATGTCGAGGAGTCCTCATGGGCCATGGAAGAGTGTTTCTCTCTGTGGATTTGGCCAGATCCCAATTGTTTTGGGTTAATCTGTGGGATTCAGTTTTGTTAACTAAGGTGTCCCACCAAAAGAGGGATTCCAGAGCAGAGCCCTGGACAACAAGAAATCTAACTAAAAATACGGGCCTAGGGGCATGGCAAGCCCAATATGCCTTCTAATGGTCCAGCCACTGAGAGGCCTTCATTGAGGACAGAACTCATGCTGAGGGTCACAATGCGTGTTTATGCCCTCGTGGTACTCAAGCATGGGTGGGGACTCATGGTGCATGCTTGTTTCTCCTACACTGAATGATAGTCAAGATGTCAACCACATGAGTTCTTGCCATGGGGAAGTATTAATTCTGATTTCTGCATGTCATTCACCCCTGGGTAGTGATTGGACATAAGGTCCAGGTTGTGAAGTCTGAAAACCGAGGTTGGGAAGAGATGACAACCTAAGGCCATGTCGGGTCCGATATGCTCAGCGTGGAGCCAGCTGTCTGGGTGTTGGTCGGGAGGTCCAAGCTTGGGCTGTGTCAGACAGGGCCTTAGTGCCCAGGGTAGATTGTATAATTGGGGTACAACTGAGTGCCGTGCAGGTTGATCTTTATTTGAAATTTCTGGGTAGCCCCAAGGGCAATGTTTTTCTTCTGGAGGACAGGCAGAGTGCTGCATTGTGGCTCCGGAATTTCCAAAGTGGATGCCTTGTGGTCGGGGAGTGTGAGGACGGAAGTCTGAGAACACATGTTAGGCGTAGGTTCTGGGCGAGGGCACGGCAGGCACCCTCTGCAGATCTGAATCGGGATATCATGAATCTGAAGTCAGGGCGAGGTTCAAACCTAGGCTTAGGTTTGAATTTCTGTCCATTCTGGCCACTTTATGAAGGGGACAGCATCTCCAGTCCATGGATGTTTACCCACGATGGGAGTTGTGAGATGCTCCAAACAACAAGGATTCCTTCTGATCAACAATTGAGACCTTTTGTATCACTCCAGTACATACCATACAGAATGACACCAGAGCAGGGATCTTAGGATGGATGCATGGGAAGCCCGCCTCACATTGCAGTTGTCTCCTAGCAAATAGACAGGTTTGATATGCTGGCTCTGTCAGAGCAACCAAGGGGGCTGAGTTGAAATGGACTCTCCTGAGGATGGATGCTAATGTGGGTTTGTGTCCATGGAGACCTTGGAATGGGGCGTTGGTGCATGGGCCCTGAAGGATTCTCCTAACCGGAGGTTTTGAGACATCTCCAAAGGACAAGTTTCCCATGTGGAGACGAGATTTGTTCTGATTGGTGCCTCAGGAAACCCCCATATACTGTTATTGGAATATAGGCCTCTGAAGAGAGATAAATGGAAACCAAAGCAATGGCTCCGTTTAGAGCCTAGGGGCCTGTCCGGTTGAATCTTCTTCTCTGTGTACATCCATCTAAGGTATTAGTGGAGTTAGATGCTCAGCTGGTGTCAGATGGCCCTTGTTTGTCCCAGGCGGCCTACACTATTGTGAAGGCCTTGGGGACTTTGGAGGTTTCTCCTAATTTTATGATTATGGACAATGGAATGGGCAGAATTCCCGTGGAGAGGGAAGGCACAGTTTTGATGTGGCTCCAGGGGCCCCAGCCTGCAGGGTGTGTGCACCAGGACTGTGGAGACAGAAGTCTAAAACACAAACTCAGTTTAGGTTTAGGGACGTAGGTATGGCAGGCCCGATCTACAGACCGTGAGGAGAATTCTTCCAGATATGAAGAAAGAGAGATTGTGAGGCACTTGTTCAGGCTTTTGTTTCTGGATTTTGTGTCAACGATGGGCGTGGAATGTCAGGGAGGCCTCATGGGCCATGGACGAGTCTTCCGCTCTGTGGATTTGGCCCGATTCCAATTGTTTTGGGTCAAACTGTGGGATGGGAGGAGTCCTTTCAATTTTGTTACCTCAGGTGTCCCACCAAAAGAGGGATTCCAAAGCCGAGCCCTGGGGAGGGGAGACTGGACAACCAGAAATCTGGTTAAAAATTGGGGCCTAGGGGCATGACAAGCCCAATATGCTGTCTTTTGGTCCAGCCACTGAGAGGCCTTACTTGAGAACTGGGCTCACGTTGAGGGTCAGAATGCATGTTTGTGAACGACTTGGTCCTCAAGCATCTGCAGGGCCTCATGGACCACACTGGTTTCAACTACATTTTACGTTGGACAACATGCCAACCACAAGGTTTCTTGCCATGGGGAAGGAGTTCTGATTCCTGCATCATGTTCAACCCTGGGTGGTGACTGGAGATAAGGTTTAGGTTCTGAAGCCTGAAAACCGAGGTTGGAAAGAGATGATGACCTAAGGCCATGGCGGGTCTGATGTGCTCAGTGTGTGGCTATCTGGGTGGGTGCGAGCCAGGAGGTTCAGTCTCAGGCTGTGCCAGAAAGGGCAGTAGTGCCCAGGGCAGCCTGTATAATTGGGGTCCAGTCAAGTGGCATGCAGGTTGATCCTCATTTGTGGAATCTGGGTAGCCCCAGAGGGCAATGTTTTTCTTCCGGAAAGCAGGCAGAGTGCTGCCTTGTAGTTCTGGAATTGCCAAACTGGAGGGCTTGTGGGCCAGGAATGTGAGGATGGAAGTTGAGAACACAAATTAGACTTACGTTTCTGGGCAAGGGCACGGCAGACACACTCTACAGAGATGAATCAAGATGTCCTGCATCTGAAGTCAGGGCGAGGATCAGACGATCGCTCAGGTTGGAGCTTCTGTCCCTGATGGCCCCTTCATGAAGCACAGGGGGCGAAATCACGAGGCCATGGAGGTTTGCCCACGATGGGAGTTGTGAGATGCTCCAAACAGTAAAGATTCTTCTGAGGGACTATTGAGACCTGTTGGTTGGCTCCAGGACTTCCCATACAGCATAATTCTGAGAATGGTTCTAAGTATGGATGTCTGGGAAGCCTGCCTCTCATTCCAATCATCTCCTAGCGACAAGACGGGTTAGATGTGCTGGATCAGGGGGAGCAACTGAAGGGGGCTGAGTTGAAATGGACTCTCCTGTGGATGGGTCCTAATGTGGGTGTGTCTCCATGGAGACCTT
Source organism: Mustela nivalis (assembly GCF_964662115.1). Classification (NCBI taxonomy): domain Eukaryota; kingdom Metazoa; phylum Chordata; class Mammalia; order Carnivora; family Mustelidae; genus Mustela; species Mustela nivalis. The sequence goes on along the minus strand of NW_028136252.1, from coordinate 162,299 downwards.
GGAATGAGGCGCTGGCACCGGGAACCTGAAATGTCCTTCTAACCAGAGGCTTTGAGAGAGCTCCAACATGCAAGTTTCCCATGTGTAGACGAGATTTGTTCTGATGGGTGCCTCAGGAGAAGCCCTCAGCTGGTATTGGAAACCAGGCTTTTGAGGAGACATGCCTGTAAACCAAAGCTATGGATCCCATTATGGCCTGGGGTCCTGTCTGGTCAATCTTCTTCTCTGGGGACATCCATCTATGGTATGAGTGGAGGTAGATGCTCAGCTGGTGTCAGACGGCCCTTTTTTGTCCCGGACAACCTACACCATTGGTATGGCCTCAGGGAATTTGGAGGTTTCTCCTAATTTGTACGGTTTTGGATAATGGAATGGGCAGAATTCCCATGGATTGGTTAGGCCCAGTCCTAATGTGTGGTTCCAGGGGCCCAGCCTGGAGGGTGTGTGGCCCAGGACTTTGAGGACAGAACTCAAAAAACACAAACTCAGCTTAGGTTTGGGAACATAGGTATGGCACGGCCGAACTACAAATCATGAGAAGAACTCTTCAGGATATGAAGAAAGAGCGAGTCTGAGGCGCTTGGTTAGGCTTTTGTCTCTGGATTTTGTATCAGCGATGGCCGTTGAATGTCGGGGAGGCCTCCTGGGCCATGGACGAATCTTCCTCTCTGTGGGTTTGGCCCTATCCCAATTCTTTTTTGTGAATCTGTGGGATGGGAGGACTCCTTTAAGTTTTGTTACCTGAGGTGTCCCACCAAAAGAGGAATTCCAAAGCAGAGCCCTGGGCAAGAGTGAAGGGACAACCCGAAATATGGTTAAAAATTGGGGTCTAGGGGCATGGCAAGCCCAATATGCTGTTTCTTCATGCAGCCACTGAGAGGCCTTGCCTGAGGACCGGGCTCAGGCTGAGGGTCACAATGTGTGTTTGAGACCAATGTGGCCCTCAAGCATGGGCTGGGTCTCATGTGCCACACTGGTTTCAACTACACTGAAAGTTGGACAACATGCCAACCACGAGGTTTCATGCCAAGGGAACGAGTTCGGATTTCTGCAACATTTTCAAACCTGGGCAGTGATTTGAGATAAGGTCAAGGTTCTGAAGCCTGAAAACCGAGGTTGGGTAGAGATGACGACCTATGGCCATGGCGGGTCCGATGTGCTCAGTGTGCGGCCAGCTGTCTGGGTGGGGCCAGGAGTTCCAGGCTCAGGCTGTGTCAGAATGGGCAATTGTGCCCACTTCAGCCTATATATTTGGTGTACAGCCAAATGGCGTGCAGGTTGATCCTCATTTGGGGTTTCTGGGTAGCCCCAGAGGGCAATGTTCTTCTTCCAGGGAGCAGGCAGAGTGCCGCATTGTACTTCTGGATTGCCAAACTGGAGGGCTTGTGGGCCAGTAGTCTGAGGACTGAAGTCTGAGAACACAAGCTAGGCTTAGTTTTTATGCGTGAGGACATGGCAGGCACAATCTACAGACCTGAATCGAGATCTCGTGCATCTGAAGTCAGGGTGAGGATCAGACGATCTTCAGGTTGGACGTTCTGTCCCTGATGGCCCCTTCATGAAGGGGGGGAATCACGAGGCCATGGGGGGTTTCGCACGATGGGAGTTGTGAGAAGCTCCAAACTACAAAGATTCTTCTCCAGGACAATTGAGACCTGTTAGTTGGCGCCAGGCCAAGGATTCCAAGCGTGGTTCTGAGGATGGATGGCTAGGTACCACACCTGGCATTCCAATTTTCTCCTAGCTACAAGAAAGGTTAGATCTGCTGGATCTGGGGGAGCAACTGAGGAGGCTGAGTTGAAATTGACTCTCCTGTGGATGTGTCCTAATATGTTTTTGTGTCTATGGAGACCTTGGAATGAAGCGGTGGCACTGGGTCCCTTATGGGTTCTTCTAAACAGAGACTTTGACACAGCTCCACCGTGCAAGTTTCCCATATGTAGATGAGATTTGTTCTGATGGGTGAGTCAAGAAACAGCCATATGCTGGTATTGAAATCCAGGCCTCTGAGGAGACATGCCTGGAAACCATAACAATGGATCCGATTAGTGCCTAGTGGTCTGTTCATTCCTTTTTTCCTCTGGGGACATCAGTCTATGGGTCTGAGTGCAGGTAGGTGCTCTGATGGGCTCAGATTGCTCCTGTTTGTCCTGGGAAGCCACCACTATTGGGATGGCCTCAGGAACTTTGGAGGTTTATCCTATTAGTAGGATTGCGACCATTGGAATGGGTACACACAATTCCCTTGGAGAGGGCAAGTACAGTCCTCAGGTTTGGCTCCAAGGGCCTGAGCCTTTGGGGTGTGTAGGCCAGGGCTGTTTGGACAGTTGTCTGAAAACACAACCTCGGCTTATGTTTCGGGTCATAGGTATGGCAGGACTGATCTACAGAACATGAGAAGAACTCTTCGGGATATGAAAAAAGGGCGAGTGTGAGGCTCTTGCTCAAGTTTATCTCTGGATATCGTGTGACTCATGGTCGTGAAATTTCCGGGTGACTTCATGGGAAATGGACGAGTCTTACTCTTTAGAAGGTTGGCCTCATCCAAAGAGTTTGGTGTGTTTATGCCCTCGTCGCACTTGAGAATGGGCTGGGCCTCAGGGTGAATGCTGGTTTCTCCTACACTGAACGTTGGACAACATGCCAACCACAAGGTTTCTTGCCATGGGTAAGGAGGAGTTCTGATTTCTACATACCATCACCCCTGGGCAGTGATTGGAGAAAAGGTAGGTTCTGAAGCCTGAAAACTGAGGTATGGAAGAGATGATGTCCGAGGGCCATGGCTGGTCTGTTGTGCTCAGTGTGTGGTCAGCTGTCTGTGTGTTAGTCAGGAGGTCCGGGCTCAGGTGTGTCAGACCGTGCATTAGTGCACAGCTTAGAGTATATAATTTACGTACAGTCAAGTGGCGTGTAGGTTTATCCTCATATGATGTGCCTGGGCAGCTCATGAGGCAATATTTTTTTTTCTAGAGGGCAGGCAGAGTGCTGCACAGTGGGTTCGGAATTGCCAAACTTGAGGTCTTCTGGGCCAGGAGTGTGAGGACGGAAGTCTGAGAACACAAGCTAGACTTGGGTTTCAGGTCGAGGGCACGGCAGGTACCTCGGCAGATCTGAACCAATATCTCATGCATCTGAATTCAGGGCGAGGATCAGACATTGGCTCTGGTTGGAGTTTCTGTACATGACGGCCCATTCATGAAGGGAGTGGAATCTCTAGTCCATGGAGGTTTCCCCACGTTGGGAGTTGTGAGATGGCCCTTCAAAGATTCCTTCTGCCGGACAATTGAGACCTGTTGGACAGCTCCAGGACATCAAATATGGAATGACTCGAGAGCACCATTCGAGGATGAATGCCTGGGAAGCCCGCCTCGCATTCCTATTTTCTTCTAGCAACAAGACAGTATAGATCTGATGGAATTTTCTTCTAGCAACAAGACAGTATAGATCTGATGGCTCAGCAGGTGTTACCGGGGTGGCTGAGTTGAAATGGACTTTCCGGAGGATGGGTCCTAATGTTTGTTTGTGTCCCTGAGGGCCTTGGAATGGGGCAGTGGCACCGGCACCCTGAAGTATTCTCCTAAGCCTTTGACATAGCTCCCATGCACAAGTTTCCTTGTGGAGACGAGATTTGTTCTGATGGGTGCCTCAGGAGAAGCCCTATGCTGGTATTGGAATCCAGGCTTTTGAGGAGACATGCCTGTAAACCAAAGCTATGGATCCCATTATGTCCTAGGGTCCTGCCTGGTTCAATCTTCTTCTCTGGGGACATCCATCTATGGTATGAGTGGAGGTTGATGCTCAGCTGGTGTCAGACGGCCCTTGTTTGTCCGGGACAACCTACACCATTGAGATGGCCTCAGGGACTATGGAGGGTTCTCCTAATTTGAACGGTTTGAGACAATGGCATGGGCAGAATTCCCATGGATTGGGTAGGCACAGTACTAATGTGTGGCTCCAGGGGCACAGTCTGGAGGGTATGTGGCCCAGGAATTTGAGGACAGAAAACAAAAAAACACAAACTCATCTTAGGTTTGGGAACGTAGGTATGGCAAGCCCGACCTACAAACCAGGAGAAGAACTCTTCAGGATATGAAGAAAGAGCGAGTCTGAGGCGCTTGCTCAGGCTTTTGTCTCTGGATTTTGTATCAGCGATGGCCGAGGAATGTCGGGGAGGCCTCCTGGGCCATGGACGAATCTTCCTCTCTGTGGATCTGGTCCGATCCCAATTCTTTTTCGTGAATCTGTGGGATGGGAGGACTCCTTTAAGGTTTGTTACCTGAGGTGTCCCACCAAAAGAGGAATTCCAAAGCAGAGCCCTGGGCAAGAGTGAAGGGACAACCCGAACTATGGTTAAAAATTGGGGTCTAGGGGCATGGCAAGCCCAATATGCTGTTTCTTCATGCAGCCACTGAGAGGCCTTGCCTGAGGACCGGGCTCAGGCTGAGGGTCACAATGTGTGTTTGAGACCAATGTAGCCCTCAAGCATGGGCTGGGTCTCATGTGCCACACTGATTTCAACTACACTGAACGTTGGACACCATGCCAACCACGAGGTTTCTTGCCAAGGGAACGAGTTCTGATTTCTGCAACATTTTCAAACCTGGGCAGTGATTAGAGATAAGGTCTAGGTACTGAAGCCTGAAAACCGAGGTTGGGAAGAGATGACGAACTAAGGCCATGGCGGTTCCAATGTGCCTAGTGTGCGGCCAGCTGTCTGGGTGGGGCCAGGAGGTCCAGCTCAGGCTGTGTCAGAGAAGGCAATGATGCCCAGATCAGCCTATATATTTGGTGTACAGCCAAATGGCGTGCAGGTTGATCTTCATTTGGGGTTTCTAGGTAGCCCCAGAGGGCAATGTTTCTCTTGGAGGGCCCACAGAGTGCTGCATTGTACTTCCGGATTGCCAAACTGGAGGGCTTGTGGGCCGGTAGTCTGAGGACGGAACTCTGAGAACACAAGCTAGGCTTAGGTTTTATGGTGAGGACATGGCAGGCACAATCTACAGACCTGAATCGAGATCTCGTGCACCTGAAGTCAGGTTGAGCATCAGACGATGCCTCAGGTTTGACTTTCTGTCCCTGATGGCCCCTTCATAAAGGGGGGGAATCTCGAGGCCGTGGGGGTTTTCCCACCATGGGAGTTGTGAGAAGCTCCAAACTGCAAAGATTCTACTGTGGGACAATTGAGACCAGTTGGTTGGCTCCAGGCCAACGATTCTGAGCAGGGTTCTAAGGATGGATGGCTGGGTAGCCCACCTCGCATTCCAATATTCTCCTAGCTACAAGATAGGCTAGATCTGTTGGATCTCGGGGAGCAACCGAGGAGGCTGAGTTTAAATGGACTCTCCTGTGGATGGGTCCTAATATGTTTTTGTGTCTATGGAGACTGTGGCATTAAGCGGTGGCACTAGGGCCCTGAAGGCTTCTCCTAAACAGAGGTTTGACACAGCTCCACCATGCAAGTTTCCCATGTGTAGAGGAGATTTGTTCTGATGGGTGAGTCAAGAAACAGCCATATTCTGGTATTGAAATCCAGGCCTCTGAGGAGAGATGCCTGGAAACCAAAGCAATGAATCCGATTAGTGCCTAGGGGCCTGTTGGTTTCTTTTTACCTCGGGCGACATCTATCTATGGGTCAGAGTGCAGGTAGGTGCTCAGATGAACTCAGATTGCCCGTGTTTGTCCTTGGAAGCCAACACTATGGGATGGCCTCAGGGAATTTAAAGGTTTATACTTTTAGTTGCGTTGTCGCCATTGGAATGGGCTCACACAATTCCCTTGCGAGGGCAAGAACAGTCCTCAGGTTTGGCTTCAGGGGCCTGAGCCTATAGGGTGTGTAAGCCAGGGCTGTTTGGACAGTTGTCTGAAAACACAAACTCGACTTCTGTTTCGGGTCATAGGTAGGGCAGGACTGATCTACAGACCATGAGGAGAACATTTCGGTATATGAAAAAAAAGCGAGTGTGAGGCTATTGCTCATGTTTTTGTCTCTGCATATCATGTCACTCATGGTCGTGAAATTTCCGGGTGACTTCATGGGAAATGGACGAGTCTTACTCTCTGGGGATTTGGCCCCTTCCAAAGAGGTTGGGGTCATTCTGTGGGATGGAAGAAGTCGTTTTTTTTGTTGTTGTTGCTTTGTTTTGTTTCATTTTTTAACCTCCGTTGTCCCACCAAATGAGGAATTCCAGAGTAGAGCTCTGGGGAGGGGTGACTGGACAACCAGAAATCTGGTTAAAAATTGGGCCTAGGGCTATGTCAAGCCCATTATGACATCTAGTGTTCCAGGCTCTGAGAGGAATTACTAGAGGACAGGACTCACACTGAGGGTCACAATGCATATTTATGCCCTCGTCGCACTCAAGAATAGGCGGGCCTCAGGGTGAATGCTAGTTTCTCCTACAATGAACGTTGGACAACATGCCAACCACAAGGTTTCTTGCCATGTGTAAGGAGAAGTTCTGATTTCTGCATCATACTCACCCCTGGGCAGTGATTGGAGATAAAGTCTAGTTTCTGAGGCCTGAAAACTGAGGTAGGGAAGAGATGACGACCTAAGGCCATGGCAGGTCTGATGTGCTCAGTGTGCAGTCAGCTGTCTGGGTGTTGGTCAGGAAGTCCGGGCTCAGGTTGTGTCAGACAGTGCATTAGTGCCCAGGTTAGACTATATAATTCGGGCAAAGTCGAGTACCGTGTAGGTTTATCTTCATATAAGGTGCCTTGGCAGCTCTTTAGGCAATATTTTTTTTCCAGAAAGCAGGCCATGTGCTGCATTGTGGGACCGGATTTACCAATCATGAGGGCTTTGAGGCCAAGAGAGTGAGGTCGGAATTCTGAGAACAAAATCTATACTTGGGCTCAGGGCAAGGGCACGGCAGGTACCCCCTGCAGATCTGAACCAATATCTCATCCATTTCAAGTCAGGGAGAGAATTAGACTTTGGCTTAGGTTGGAGTGTCTGTGCCTGACGGCCCCTTCATGAAGGGAGCGGGAATCTCGTGTCCATGGAGTTTTTCCCACGTGGGAGTTGTGGGTTGCCCCCTTCAAGAATTCCTTCTGCGGGACAATTGAGACCTTTGGGCAGCTCCAGGACATCCCATATGGAATGACTCCAGAGCACCGTTCGAGGGAGGATGCCTGGGAAGCCAGCCTCGCATTCCAATTGTCTCCTAGCAACAAGCCAGTTTAGATCTGATGGCTCTGCGGGAGCAACCGGGGTGGCTGACTTGATATGGACATTCCTGAGGATGAGTCCTAATGTGTGTTTGTGTCCATGGGGCCTTGGAATGGGGCCGTGGCACCAGGACCCTGAAGTATTCTCCTAAGCTTTTGACATAGCTCGATGCACATGTTTCCTTGTGGAGACGAGATTTGTTCTGATTGCTGCCTCAGGAAAACCCCTATGCTGGTATTGGAATCCAGGCTTTTGAGGAGACATGCCTGTAACCAAAGCAATGGATCCGATATGGCCAGGGTCCTGTCTGGTTCAATCTTCTTCTCAGGGGACATCCATCTATGGTATGAGTGGAGGTTGATGCTCAGCTGCTATCAGACCGCGCTTGTTTGTCACGGGAGACCTGCACTATTGGGATGGCCTCAGGGATTTGGAGGGTTCTCCTAATTTTACGGTTTTGGACAATGGAATGGGCAGAGTTCCCATGGATTGGGTAGGCACAGTCCTTATGTGTGGCTCCAGGGACCGCAGCGTGGAGGGTGTGTGGCCCAGGACTTTGAGGACAGAAGTCTGAAAACATAAACTCAGCTTAGGTTTGGAGACATAGGTATGGCAGGCCCGATCTATAAACCATGAGAAGAACTCTTCAGGATATGAAGAAAGAGCGAGTCTGAGGTGCTTGTTCAGTCTTTTGTCTCTAGATTCGGTATCAGCGATGGCCGTGGATTGTCTGGGAAACCTCATGGGCCATTGACGAATCTTCCTCTCTGTGGAATTGGCCCGATCCCAATTCTTTTTCGTCAATCTGTGGAATGGGAGGTCTCCTTTCAGGTTGGTTACCTTAGGTGTCCCGCCAAAAGAGGAATTCCAAAGAAGAGCCCTGTGGAAAAGCGAAGGGACAACCCGAACTATGGGTAAAATTTGGGGCCTAGGGGCATGGCAAGCTCAATATGCTGTCTCTTCATCCAGCCACTGAGAGGCCTTACCTGAGGACTGGGATCAGGCTGAGGGTCACAATGTGTGTTTGTGACCAATGTGGCCCATAAACATGGGCGGGGCCTCATGGGCCACACTGGTTTCAACTACACTGAACATTGGAAAACATGCCAACCACATGGTTTCTAGCCACGGGGAAGGAGTTGTGATTTCTGCATCACTTACAAGCCTGGGCAGTGATTGGAGATAAGGTCTAGGTTCTGAAACTTGAGAATCGAGGTTGGGAAGAGATGACGACCTAAGGACATGGCTCGTCCGGCGTGCTCAGTGTTCGACCAGCTTTCTGGGTGGGGCCAGGAAGTCCAGGCTCAGGCTGTGTAGAAAGGGCAATAGTGCCCAGGTCAGCCTATATATTTGGGGTACAGTCGAATGGCGTGCAGGTTGATCCTCATTTGGAGTTTCTGGGTAGCCCCACAGGGCAATGTTTTTCTTCCTGAAGGCTGGCAGAGTGCTGCATTATAGTACTGGTTTGCAAACTGGAGGCTTGTGGGCCAGTAGTCTGAAGACGGAAATCTGAGAACACAAGCTAGGCTTAGGTTTCTGGGTGAGGACAAGGCAGGAACAATCTACAGACCTGAATCGAGATCTCGTGCTTCTGAAGTCAGGGCGAGGATCAGAAGATCGCTCAGGTTGGTGTTTCTGTCCCTGATGGCCCCTTCATGAAGGGGCGGGGGGGTCAAGAGGCCGTGGGGGTTTTCCCACGATGTTAGTTGTGAGAAGCTCCAAACTGCAAAGATTCTTGTGCAGGACAATTGAGACATGTTGGTTGGCTCCAGGCCAACGATTCCGAGCAGGGTTCTAAGGATGGATGCCTGGGTAGCCCACCTTGCATTCCAATTGTGTCCTAGCAACAAGACAGGTTATATCTGCTGGATCTGGGCGAGCAATCTGGATCTGAGTTGAAATGGACTCTCCTGTGGATGGATCCTAATATGTTTTTGTGTCTATGGAGACCTTGGAATGAAGCGGTGGCACTGGGGTCCTGAAGGGTTTTTTCAAACAGAGGCTTTGACACAGCTCCAACGTGCAAGTTTCCCATATGTAGATTAGATTTTTTATGACGGATGAGTCAGGAAACAGCCATATGCTGGTATTGAAATCCAGGCCTCTGAGGAGAGATGACTGAATACCACAACAATGAATCCGAATAGTGCCTAGGGGCCTGTTCGTACCTTTTTACCTCTGGGAACATCAGTCTATGCGTCTGAGTGCATGTAGGTTCTCAGATGGGCTCAGATTGCCCGAGTTTGTCCGGGGAAGCCACCACTATTGGGATGGCCTCAGGGAGTTTGCAGGTTTATCCTATTAGTAGGGTTGTGGCCATTGGAATGGGCACATACAATTCCCTTGGAGAGGGCAAGTACAGTCCTCATGTTTGGCTCCAGGGGCCTGAGCCTGTAGGGTGTGTAGGCAGAGCTGTTTGGACAGTCGTCTGAAAACACAAACGCGGCTTATGTTTCAGATCATAGGTATGGCAGGATTGATCTACAGACCATGAGGAGAACTCTTCAGGATATGAATAAGGGGCGAGTGTGAGGCTCGTGCTCAAGTTTTTGTCTCTGGATATCGTGACACTCATGGTCGTGAAATTCCCTGGTGACTTCATGGGAAATGGACGAGTCTTACACTCTGGGGGTTTGGCCCCGTCCAAAGAGTTTGTGGTCATTCTGTGGGATGGAAGAAGTCCGTTTTGTTGTTGTTGTTGATTTGCCATGTTTTGTTTTTTAACCTCAGGTGTCCCACCAAATGAGGGATTCCAGAGTAGAGCCCTGGGGAGGGCCGAACAGACAACCAGAAATCTGGTTAAAAATTGTGGCCTAGGGACATGTCAAGCCCATTATGACATCTAATGGTCGAGCCACTGAGAGGACTTACTAGAGGACAGGACTCACGCTGAGGGTCACAATGCGTGTTTATGCCCACTTCGCAAACAAGAATGGGCAGGGCCTCATGGTGAATCCTGGTTTCTCCTACACTGAACGTTGGACAACATGCCAACCACAAGGTTTCTTGCCATGGGTAAGGAAGAGTTTCTGATTTCTGCATCACAGGCACCCCTGGGCAGTGATTGGAGATAAGGTCTAGGTACTGAACCCTAAAAACTGAGGTAGGGAAGAGATGATGACCTAAGGCCATGGCGGTTCTGATGTGCTCCGTGTGCGGTCAGCTGTCTGGGTGTTGGTCAGGAGGTCCGAGCTCAGGTTGTGTCAGACAGTGCATTAGTGCCCAGGTTAGACTATATAATTTGGGTACAGTCGAGTGCCATGTAGATTTATCCTCATATAAGTTGTCTGGGCAGCTCATTAGGCAAAATTGGTTTTCTAGAGGGCAGGCAGTGTGCTTCATTGTCAGTCCGGAATTGCTAAAATTGAGGGCTTCGTGTAGAGGAGTGTGAGGACGGAAGTCTGAGAACACAAGCTAGACTTGGGTTTCAGGGCGAGGACACGGCAGGTACCACTGTAGATCTGAACCAATATCTCATGCATCTGAAGTCAGGGCGAGGATCAGATGTTGGCTCAGGTTGGAGTTTCTGTGCATGACGGACCCTTCATGAAGGGAGCGGAATCTCAAGGCCATGGAGTTTTACCCACGTTGGGAGTTGTGGGATGCCCCCATCAAGGATTCCTTCTGCGGGACAATTGAGACCTGTTGGGCAGCTTCAGGACATCCCATATGGAATGACTCCAGGGCACTGTTCGAGGATGGATGCCTGGGAAGCCGGCCTCGCATTCCAAATGTCTCCCAGCAACAAGACAGTTTAGATCTGATGGGAGCAACCGGGGTGGCTGAGTTGAAATGGACTTTCCTGAGGATGGGTCCTAATGTGTGTTTGTGTCCATGAGGGCCTTAAAAAGGGGCGGTGGCACCGGGACCCTGAAGTATTCTCCTAAGCTTTTGACATAGCTCGATGCACAAGGTTCCTTGTGGAGACGAGATTTGTTTTGATGGGTGCCTCAGGAACTCTTCTATGCTGGTATTGGAATCCAGGCTTTTGAGGAGACATGCCTGTAATCCAAAGCAATGTATCCGATTATGGCCTAGGGTCCTGTCTGGTTCAATCTTCTTCTCAGGGGACATCCATCTATGGTATGAGTGGAGGTAGATGCTCAGCAGGTATCAGACTGCCCTTGTTTGTCCCGGGCGACCTGCACTATTGGCATGGCCTCAGGGATTTGGAGGGTTCTCCAAATTTTACTGTTTTGGACAATGGCATCGGCAGAATTCCCATGGATTGGGTTGGCACAGTCCTAATGTGTGACTCCAGGGGCACCAGCCTGGAGGGTGTGTGGCCCAGGACTTTGAGGACAGAAGTCTGAAAACACAAACTCAGCTTAGATTTGGGGACGTAGGTATGGCAGGCCCGATCTATAAACCATGAGAAGAACTCTTCCGGATATGAAGAGAGAGCGAGTCTGAGGCGCTTGCTCAGGCTTTTGTCTCTGGATTTTGTATCAGAGATGGCCGTGGAATGTCGGGGAGGCCTCATGGGCCATGGACGAATTTTCCTCTCTGTGGATTTGGCCCGATCCCAATTGTTTTTCGTCAATCTGTGGAATGGGAGGACTCCTTTCAGGTTTGTTACCTCAGGTGTCCCTCCAAAAGAGTAATTCCAAAGAAGAGCCCTGGGGAAAAGTGAAGGGAGAACCCGAACTATGGGTAAAATTTGGGGCCTAGGAGCATGGCAAGCACAATATGCTGTCTCTTCATCCAGCCACTGAGAGGCCTTACCTGAGGCCGGGATCAGGCTGAGGGACACAATGTGTGTTTGTGACCAATGTGGCCCATAAACATGGGCGGGGCCTCATGGGCCACACTGGTTTCAACTACACTGAACGTTGGAAAACATGCCAACCACAAGGTTTCTTGCCAAGGCGAAGGAGAAGTTCTGATTCTTGCATCACGTTTACTCCTGAACAGTGAGTGGAGATAAGGTCTAGGTTCTGAAGGTGAAAACTGAGGTTGGGTAGAGATGATGGCCTAAAGCCATTGTGGGTGTGATATGCTCTGTGTATGGCCAGCTGTCTGGGTGTTGGACTGGAGGTCTGCCCTCAGGCTGTGTCAGACAGGGCTTTAGTGCACAGGCTAGACTGTATAATTGGGGTATGGTCGAGTGGCATGCAAGTTGTTACTCATTAGGCGTTTCTGGTTAGCCCTATAGGGCAACATTTTTCTTCTGGAGGGCAGGCAGAGTGCTGCATTGTGTCTCCAGAATTGCCAAACTGGAGGGGTGTGGCCAGGATTGTGAGGAAGAAGTCTGAAAACACAAGCTAGCACGAGTTTTGGGGCCAAGAGCATGGCAGGCCCACTCTGCAGAGGCTGAATCGAGATCTCCTGCAGGTGAGGTCAGGGCGAGTATCAGATGTTGCCTCAAGCTGCAGTTTGTGTCCATGACGGCCCTTACATGAAGGGGGTGGGGGCGTCATGAGGCTAGGGAGGTTTCCCTACGCTGGGAGTTGTGAGCTGCTCCAAACTTCAAAGTTTCCTTCTTCAGGACAGTCGAGTACTATTGGATGGTCCCTTGATGCCCCATACAGAAAAACTCGAGAGCAGGGGCCTAAGCATGGATGCCGAGAAACGCCAACTCACCTTCCCATTGCCTGGTCGAGACAAGGCACGCTCAACCTGTGGGCTCTTGGGTGAGCTACCCAGAAGGCTGAGTTTAAATGGACTCACCTGAGGATGAGTCATAATGTGGGTTGGTGGCCATGGAGACCTTGGAATGTGGCAGTAGCTAAGGGACTCTGCAGCATTCTCCAACCCGAAGGGCTTGACACAACTCCAACAAGGAAGCTTCCCATGTGGAGATGAGAGGTCTTCTGTCTGGTGCCTCAGGAAAGCCCCGTATGCTGGTCTTCGAACCCAGGCCTCTGAGGAGTGATACCTGGACACCAAAGCAAGAGTTCATAATAGGGCCTAGGGGCCTGTCTGGTTCAATCTTCTGTCTCTGCGGATATCTGTCTGTGTGTCTGCATGGAGGTAGTAGTTGCTCAGCTTGTGTCATAATGCCCCTATTTGTCCAGTGCGGCTTGCGGTAGTGGGATGTCCTTGGGGACCTTGAGGTTTCTACTATTTTGTAGAGTGTGGCCAATGGAATGGGCAGTTTCTTAGGAGAGAGCAGGCACAGTTCTGTGGTGTGGCTCCAGTGACCACAGCCTGGAGGCTGTGTGGGCCATGGCTGTGCAGACAGACATCCAAAAACCCTAACTCAGCTCAGGTTTGGGGCCGAGGTTACGGCAGGCCTGATCTACAGTCCATGAGGGGAGCTCCTCTGGATATGAAAGAAGGGTGAGAGGGAGGCAGTCGCTCAGGCTTTTGTCTCTGGATGTTTTGTCCACAATGGCCGTTTAATGTAGGAGTTGCCTCATGGGTCGTAGAAGTCTCCCTCTCTGGTAGTTTGTCCAGCCCCCAAGAGTTTGGGGTCATTCTGTGCGAAGGGAAGTGTCCTGTTTTCTGCTTCATGTGTCCTCCCAGTAGAGGGATTCAAGAGCATAGCAGTGGGTACTGATAACTGGAATACTCGCCCTCTGGTTAAGCCTGGGGGCCTATGGATATGACAAGCCCCATATGCAGGATCTTGGTCCAGCCACTGAGAGGCGTTACTTTAATACGGGACTCACGCTGCAGGTCACAATGCATGTCTGTGCCCTAGGCGGCCCTCAAGCACTGGCGTGGCCTTTCGGACAATGCAGGTTTTCCCACATTGAACGTTGGACAACATGCCAACCACAAGGTTTCTGGCCATGGGGAAGGAGGAATTCTAATTTCTGCATCACGTTCACCCCTGGGCAGTGATTGGAGATAAGGTCTAGGTTCTGAAGCCTGAAAACCGAGGTTGTGAAGAGATGACGACCTACAGCCATAGCGGGTCCTATGTGTCCAGGTTGGGGCCAGCTGTCTGGGTGTCGTTTGGGATGTCTTGTCTCAGGCTGTGCCAGACAGGGCATTAGTATACAGGGTGGGATGTATAATTGCTTTACAATCGAGTGGCATGCATTAGAAAATCATTTGGCGTTTCTTATTAGCAGCATAGGGCAAAGTTTTTCTTCTGGAGGGCAGGCAGAGTGCTGCATTGTGGCTTCGGAATTCCCCAACTGGAGGGCTTGTGGGCCAGGAGAGTGAGGACGGAAGTCTGAGAACACAAGCTAGGCTTAGGTTTCAGGGCAAGGACATGGCAGGCACACCCTGCAGAGCTGAATTGAGATCTCATGCGTCTGAAATCAGGTCGAGGTTCAGACTTTGACTCAGGTTTGAGTTTCTGTCTATGTTGGCCCCTTCAGGAAGGGGGGGCATAATGAGGCCATGGGGGTTTTCCCACTATTGGAGTTGTGAGATGCTCCAAACCGCAAGGATTCCTTCTGTGGGACAATTAAGATATGTTGGATGGCTCCAGGACGTCTTATAAGGTATTTTTCCAGAACAGGGTTCTAAGTATGGATGCCTGGGCAGCCAGCCTCACATTCCAATTGTCTCCTAGCAACAAGAAACGTTTGATCTGCTGGCTTGGGGTAGCAACAGAGGGGGCTGAGTTGATATGGACTTTCCTGAGGATGGTCTTAATGTTGGTTTGAGTCCATGGAGACCTTGGTATGGGGCAGTGGCACCAGGGCCCTGAAGGATTCTCCTAACCAGAGGTTATGACAAAGCTCCAATGAGCAAGTTTCCATGGGGAGACGAGATTTGTTCTTATTGGTGCCTCAGGAAACCACCATATGCTGCTATTGGAAACGAGGCCTCTGAGGAGAGATGCCTGGAAACCAAAGCAATGGATCTGTTTAGGGCCTAGGGGCCTGTCCGGTCAATATTCTTCTCTGGGGACATCTGTTGTCTGAGTGGAGGTAGTTGCTCAGCTTGTTTGAGATCACCCCTGTTTGTCATGGGCGGCCTACACTATTGGGATGGCCTCGGTGACTTTGGAGGTTTTTCCTAATTTGCAAGGTTGTGGCCAATGGAATGGGAAGAATTCCCTTGAAAGGGAAGCACAGTCCTGAGGTGTGGCTCCAGGGACCCAAGTGTGGAGCGTGTGTGGTCCAGTGCTATTTGGACAAAAGTCTGAAAACACAAACTCCACTTAGGTTGTGGGATGTAGGTATGGCCGGCCCGATCTATAGACCGTGAGGAGACCTCTTCGGGATATGAACAAAGGGCGAATGTGATGTGCATGCTCATGCTTTTTTTTTTTTTTTCTGGAAATGTGTCACCGATTGCCATGGAATGTCGGGGTGTCCTCATGGGCCATCGATGAGGCTCCCTTTCTGGGGATTTGACCCGATCCCAAGAGATTGGGGTCATTCTGTGGGAAGGGAGGAGGCCTTTCTGGTTATTTTTTTTTATTTTTTTTTATTATTATTTTTTTTAACCTCAGGTGGACCACCAAAAGAGGGATTCCAGAGCAGAGTCGTGAGTGGGGGCAACTGGACAACCAGACCTCTGGTTAACATTGGGACCTAAGAACATGGCAAGCCCCTTATGTGGGCTCTTGGTCCAGACACTGAGAGGCCTTCCTTGAGGATAGGTCTCACACTGAGTTTCACAATGTGTTTTTGTGCCCAAGGAGCCCCTCAAGTCAGGGCGTGGCCTAATGTACCATGCTGGTTTCTCCTACACTGAACGTTGCACAGTATGGGAACCACAAGTTTTCTGGCAATGGGGAAGATGGAGTTCTAATTTCTGCAACACTTTCACTCCTGGACTGTGATTGGATTTAAGGTCTAGGTTCTGAAGCCTGAAAACTGAGGTTGGGAAGAGATGAAGCCCTAAGGCCATGGTGTGTCTGATGTGCTCAGTGTTCGGCCAGCTGTTGAGTGTGGGTTGGGAGGTGCAGGCTCAGGCTGTGGCAGACAGGGAATTAGTGCCCAGGCTAGACTGCATCATTTGGGTGTAGTCGAGTTTCGTGCAGGATGGTACTCATTTGAGGTTACTGGGTAGCCCCAGAGGGCAACGTTTTTCTTCTGGAGGGAAGACACAGTGCCACATAGTGACTCCAAAATTCCCAAACTGGAAGGCTTGTGGGCCAGGAGTGTGAGGAAAAAATTCTGAGAACACAAGCCAGACTTAGATTTCGGGGTGAGGGGACGGCAGGCACCCTCTGCAGAGATGATTCGAGATCCGTTTACCTGAAACAGAGCTAGGATCAGACGTTTTCTTAGGTCGGAGTTTCTGTCCATGACGGCCCATTCATGAAGGGGAGGGTGTCACGAGGACATGGAGGTTTTCCCACTATGGGAATTGTGAGATGCTCCAAACCACAATGATTCCTTCTGTGGGACAGTCGAGACATGTTGAATGGCTCCTGGACATCCCATAAGGAAGTTATCCAGAGCAGGGTTCTAAGGATGGATGCCTGGGCAGCCTGCCTCCCATTCCAGGTGTCTCATAGAGCCAAGGCAAGTTTGATCTGCTGGATCTAGGGGAGCAACCGAGGTGGGTGTTTTGAAATGGGTGAGTTGAGGATGGGTCATAATGTGCATTTGTGTCCATGTAGACCTTAGAATGGGGTGCTTGATCCGGGGCCTTGAGGGATGTTCATAACCGGAGGTTTTGATGGAGCTCTAAAGAGTATATTTCCTATGTAGAGAAGAGAATTGTTTTGATGAGTGCCTAAGGAATCTCCCATATGCTGGTATTGGAAACCAGGCCTCTGAGGAGAGATGACTGGAATCAAAATCAATGGATCTGATTAGGGCCTCAGTGCCCGTCCAGTTCAATCTTATTCTATGGGGATATCTGTCTCTGGGTCTGAGTGGAGGTGGTTTCCTAACTTGTGAAAGATCATCCCTGTGTGTCCTGGGCAGCCAACACAATTCGGATGGCCTGGGGGAGTTTGGAGGATTCTCCTAATCTATAGGGTTGTGGCCAATGGAAATGGCAGAATTCCCCTGGAGAGGGAAGCCAAAGTCCTGAGGTGTGGCTCCAGGGGCCCCAGCTTGGATGGTGTGTGGGCCATGCCTGTGGGGACAGAAGTCTGAAAACACAAACTCAGCTTAGGTTTGGGGATGTATGTATGAAGGCTGGATCTACAGACCGTGAGAATTTTCCGGGCTATGAACAAAGGGCGAGTATGTGGCGCTTGCTCAGGCTTTTGTCTCTGAATTTTGTGTCAACGGTGGCCATGGAATTTCGGGATGTCCTCAAGGGCCATGGACAATTCTTTCTCTGGTGATATGGCCTGATCCCAAGTGGTTGGGATCATTCTGTGGATTGGAAGAGTCCTTTCTGTATATATATATATATATATATATATATATATATATATATATATATATATTTTTTTTACCTCAGGTGTCCCACCAAAGAGGGATTCTGAGTAGAGCCCTGAGTAGGGGTGACTAGACATCTCGAACTCTTGTTGATATTGGGGGACTGGGGCTTGGCAAGCCCCATATGTGGGCTGTTGTTCCAGTCACTAAGAGGCTTTACATGAGGATAGGGCTCACGCTGAGGGTCTCAATGTGTGTTTGTGCAAATTGTGGCCCTCAGGGATAGGTGGGGCCTCATAGTCCATGCTGCTTTCTCCTACAATGAACATTGGACAACATGCCAACCACTAGGTTTCTTGCCAAGGCGAAGGAGAAGTTCTGATTCTTGCATCACGTTCACTCCTGAGCAGTGAGTGGAGATAAGGTTTAGGTTCTGAAGGTGAAAACTGAGGTTGGGTAGAGATGATGGACTAAAGCCATTGTGGGTGTGATATGCTCTGTGTACGGCAAGCTGTTTGGGTGTTGGACTGGAGGTCTGCCCTCAGGTTGTGTGAGACAGGGCTTTAGTGCCCAGGCTAGACTGTATAATTGGGGTATGCTCGAGTGGCATGCAGGTTGTTACTCATTTGGCGTTTCTGGTTAGCCCTATAGGGCAACATTTTTCTTCTGGAGGGCAGGCAGAGTGCTGCATTGTGTCTCCAGAATTGCCAAACTGGAGGGGTGTGGCCAGGATTGTGAGGAAGGAAGTCTGAAAACACAAGCTAGCACGAGTTTTGGGGCCAAGAGCATGGCAGGCCCACTCTGCAGAGGCTGAATAGAGATCTCCTGCAGGTGAGGTCAGGGCGATTATCAGATGTTGCCTCAAGCTGGAGTTTGTGTCCATGACGGCCCCTTCCTGAAGGGAGTGGGAGCGACATGTGGCCAGGGAGGTTTCCCTACGCTGGGAGTTGTGAGCTGCTCCAAACTTCAAAGTTTCCTTCTTCAGGACAGTCGAGTACTATTGGATGGTTCCAGGATGCCCCATACAGAAAGACTCGATAGCAGGGGCCTAAGCATGGATGCCGAGAAACGCCAACTCTCCTTCCCATTGCCTGGTCGAGACAAGGCACGCTCAATCTGCGGGCTCTTGGGTGAGCTACCCAGAAGGCTGAGTTTAAATGGACTCTCCTGAGGATGAGTCATAATGTGGGTTGGTGGCCATGGAGACCTTGGAATGTGGCAGTAGCTAAGGGACTCTGCAGGATTCTCCAACCCGAAGGGCTTGACACAACTCCAACAAGGAAGCTTCCCATGTGGAGATGAGAGGTCTTCTGTCTGGTGCCTCAGGAAAGCCGCGTATGCTGGTCTTCGAACCCAGGCCTCTGAGGAGTGATACCTGGACACCAAAGCAAGAGTTCATAATAGGGCCTAGGGGCCTGTCTGGTTCAATCTTCTGTCTCTGCGGATATCTGTCTGTGTTTCTGCATGGAGGTAGTAGTTGCTCAGCTTGTGTCATTATGCCCCTATTTGTCCAGTGCGGCTTGCGGTAGTGGGATGTCCTTGGGGACCTTGAGGTTTCTACTATTTTGTAGAATTGTGGCCAATGGAATGGGCAGTTTCTTAGGAGAGAGCATGCACAGTTCTGTGGTTTGGCTCCAGAGACCCCAGCCTGGAGGCTGTGTGGGCCATGGCTGTGCAGACAGACATGAAAAACCCTAACTCAGCTCAGGTTTGGGGCCGAGGTTACGGCAGGCCTGATCTACAGTCCATGAGGGGAGCTCCTCTAAATATGAAAGAAGGGTGAGAGGGAGGCAGTAGCTCAGGCTTTTGTCTCTGGATGTTTTGTCCACAATGGCCGTTTAATGTAGGAGTTGCCTCATGGGTCGTAGAAGACTCCCTCTCTGGTAGTTTGTCCAGCCCCCAAGAGTTTGTGGTCATTCTGTGGGAAGGGAAGTGTCCTGTTTTCTGCTTCATGTGTCCCCCCAGTAGAGGGATTCAAGAGCATAGCAGTGGGTACTGACAACTGGAATACTCGCCCTCTGGTTAAGCCTGAGGGCCTATGGATATGACAAGCCCCATATGCAGGATCTTGGTCCAGCCACTGAGAGGCGTTACTTTAATACGGGACTCACGCTGCAGGTCACAATGCATGTCTGTGCCCTAGGCGGCCCTCAAGCACTGGCGTGGCCTTTCGGACAATGCAGGTTTTCCCACATTGAACGTTGGACAACATGCCAACCACAAGGTTTCTGGCCATGGGGAAGGAGGAATTCTAATTTCTGCATCACGTTCACCCCTGGGCAGTGATTGGAGATAAGGTCTAGGTTCTGAAGCCTGAAAACCGAGGTTGGGAAGAGATGACGACCTACAGCCATAGCGGGTCCTATGTGTCCAGGTTGGGGCCAGCTGTCTGGGTGTCGTTTGAAATGTCTTGTCTCAGGCTGTGCCAGACAGGGCATTAGTATACAGGGTGGGCTGTATAATTGCTTTACAATCGAGTGGCATGCATTAGAAAATCATTTGGGGTTTCTTATTAGCAGCAGAGGGCAAAGTTTTTCTTCTGGAGGGCAGGCAGAGTGCTGCATTGTGGCTTCGGAATTCCCAAACTAGAGGGCTTGTGGGCCAGGAGAGTGAGGACGGATGTCTGAGAACACAAGCTAGGCTTAGGTTTCGGGCAAGGACATGGCAGGCACACTCTGCAGAGCTGAATTGAGATCTCATGCGTCTGAATTCAGGTCGAGGTTCAGACTTTGGCTCAGGTTTGAGTTTCTGTCTATGTTGGCCCCTTCAGGAAGGAGGGGCATTATGAGGCCATGGGGGTTTTCCCACTATTGGAGTTGTGAGATGCTCCAAACCGCAAGGATTCCTTCTGTGGGACAATTAAGATTAGTTGGATGGCTCCAGGACGTCTTATAAGGTATTTTTCCAGAACAGGGTTCTAAGTATGGATGCCTGGGCAGCCAGCCTCACATTCCAATTGTCTCCTAGCAACAAGAAACGTTTGATCTGCTGGCTTGGGGTAGCAACAGAGGGGGCTGAGTTGATATGGACTTTCCTGAGGATGGTCTTAATGTTGGTTTGAGTCCATGGAGACCTTGGTATGGGGCAGTGGCACCAGGGCCCTGAAGGATTCTCCTAACCAGAGGTAATGACAAAGCTCCAATGAGCAAGTTTCCATGGGGAGACGAGATTTGTTCTTATTGGTGCCTCAGGAAACCACCATATGCTGCTATTGGAAACGAGGCCTCTGAGGAGAGATGCCTGGAAACCAAAGCAATGGATCTGATTAGGGCCTAGGGGCCTGTCCGGTTCAATATTCTTCTCTGGGGACATCTGTTGTCTGAGTGGAGGTAGTTGCTCAGCTGGTTTGAGATCACCCCTGTTTGTCCTGGGCAGCCTACACTATTGGGATGGCCTCGGTGACTTTGGAGGTTTTTCCTAATTTGCAAGGTTGTGGCCAATGGAATGAAAAGAATTCCCTTGAAAGGGAAGCACAGTCCTGAGGTGTGGCTCCAGGGACCCAAGTGTGGAGCGTGTGTGGTCCAGGGCTATGTGGACAAAAGTCTGAAAACACAAACTCCACTTAGGTTGTGGCATGTAGGTATGGCCGGCCCGATCTATAGACCGTGAGGAGACCTCTTCGGGATATGAACAAAGGGCGAATGTGAGGTGCTTGCTCATGCTTTTTTTTTTTTTTTTTTCTGGAAATGTGTCACCGATTGCCATGGAATGTCAGGGTGTCCTCATGGGCCATCGATGAGGCTCCCTTTCTGGGGATTTGACTCGATCCCAAGAGTTTGGGGTCATTCTGTGGGAAGGAAGGAGGCCTTTCTGTTTTTTTTTTTTTGTTTATTTTTTTTGTTTTTTGATTTTTGTTTTTTTTTTAACCTCCGGTGGACCACCAAAAGAGGGATTCCAGAGCAGAGTCGTGAGTGGGGGCAACAGGACAACCAGACCTCTGGTTAACATTGGGACCTAAGAACATGGCAAGCCCCATATGTGGGCTCTTGGTCCAGAAACTGAGAGGCCTTCCTTGAGGATAGGTCTCACACTGAGTTTCACAATGTGTTTTTGTGCCCAAGGAGCCCCTCAAGTCAGGGCGTGGCCTAATGTACCATGCTGGTTTCTCCTACACTGAACGTTGCACAGTATGGGAACCACAAGTTTTCTGGCAATGGGGAAGATGGAGTTCTAATTTCTGCAACACTTTCACTCCTGGACTGTGATTGGATTTAAGGTCTAGGTTCTGAAGCCTGAAAACTGAGGTTGGGAAGAGATGAAGCCCTAAGGCCATGGTGTGTCTGATGTGCTCAGTGTTCGGCCAGCTGTTGTGTGTGGGTTGGGAGGTGCAGGCTCAGGCTGTGGCAGACAGGGAATTAGTGCCCATGCTAGACTGTATCATTGGGGTGCAGTCGAGTTTTGTGCAGGATGGTACTCATTTGAGGTTACTGGGTAGCCCCAGAGGGCAACGTTTTTCTTCTGGAGGGAAGACACAGTGCCACATAGTGACTCCAAAATTCCCAAACTGGAAGGCTTGTGGGCCAGGAGTGTGAGGAAAAAATTCTGAGAATACAAGCCAGACTTAGATTTCGGGGTGAGGGGACGGCAGGCACCCTCTGCAGAGATGATTCGAGATCCCGTATACCTGAAGACAGAGCTAGGATCAGAAGTTGGCTTAGGTCGGAGTTTCTGTCCATGACGGCCCATTCATGAAGGGGAGGGTGTCACGAGGACATGGAGGTGTTCCCACGATGGGAATTGTGAGATGCTCCGAACCACAATGATTCCTTCTGTGGGACAGTCGAGACATGTTGAATGCCTCCAGGACATCCCATAAGGAAGTTATCCAGAGCAGGGTTCTAAGGATGGATGCGTGGGCAGCCTGCCTCCCATTCCAGGTGTCTCATAGAGCCAAGGCAAGTTCGATCTGCTGGATCTAGGGGAGCAACCGAGGCGGGTGTTTTGAAATGGGTGAGTTGAGGATGGGTCATAATGTGCATTTGTGTGCATGTAGACCTTGGAATGGGGTGCTTGATCCGGGGCCTTGAGGGATGTTCATAACCGGAGGTTTTGATGGAGCTCTAAAGAGTATATTTCCTATGTAGAGAAGAGAATTGTTTTGATGAGTGCCTAAGGAATCTCCCATATGCTGGTATTGGAAACCAGGCCTCTGAGGAGAGATGACTGGAATCAAAAGCAATGGATCTGATTAGGGCCTAAGTGCCCGTCCAGTTCAATCTTATTCTATGGGGATATCTGTCTCTGGGTCTGAGTGGAGGTGGTTTCCTAACTTGTGAAAGATCATCCCTGTTTGTCCTGGGCAGCCAACACAATTCGGATGGCCTGGGGGAGTTTGGAGGATTCTCCTAATCTATAGGGTTGTGGCCAATGGAAATGGCAGAATTCCCCTGGAGAGGGAAGCCACAGTCCTGAGGTGTGGCTCCAGGGGCCCCAGCTTGGATGGTGTGTGGGCCATGCCTGTGGGGACAGAAGTCTGAAAACACAAACTCAGCTTAGGTTTGGGGATGTATGTATGAAGGCTCTATCAACAGACCGTGTGAATTTTCCGGGCTATGAACAAAGGGCGAGTATGTGGCGCTTGCTCAGGGTTTTGTCTCTGGATTTTGTGTCAATGGTGGCCGTGGAATGTCGGGGTGTCCTCAAGGGCCATGGACAATTCTTTCTCTGGTCATTTGGCCTGACCCCAAGGGGTTGGGATCATTCTGTGTATGCGAAGAGTCCTTTCTGTATTTTTTTTTTTTTTTTACCTCAGGTGTCCCACCAAAGAGGGATTCCAGAGTAGAGCCCTGAGTAGGGGTGACTAAACATCTCGAACTCTGGTTGAGATTGGGGGAATAGGGGCTTGGGAAGCCCCATATGTGGGCTGTTGTTCCAGTCACTAAGAGGCTTTACATGAGGATAGGGCTCACGCTGAGGGTCACAATGTGTGTTTGTGCAAATTGTGGCCCTCAGGGATAGGTGGGGCCTCATAGTCCATGCTGCTTTCTCCTACAATGAACATTAGACAACATGCCAACCACTAGGTTTCTTGCCAAGGCGAAGGAGAAGTTCTGATTCTTGCATCACGTTCACTCCTGAGCAGTGAGTGGAGATAAGTTCTAGGTTCTGAAGGTGAAAACTGAGGTTGGGTAGAGATGATGGCCTAAAGCCATTGTGGGTGTGATATGCTCTGTGTATGGCCAGCTGTCTGGGTGTTGGACTGGAGGTCTGCCCTCAGGCTGTGTCAGACAGGGCTTTAGTGCACAGGCTAGACTGTATAATTGGGGTATGGTCGAGTGGCATGCAGGTTGTTACTCATTTGGCGTTTCTGGTTAGCCCTATAGGGCAACATTTTTCTTCTGGAGGGCAGGCAGAGTGCTGCATTGTGTCTCCAGAATTGCCAAACTGGAGGGGTGTGGCCAGGATTGTGAGGAAGGAAGTCTGAAAACACAAGCTAGCACGAGTTTTGGGGCCAAGAGCATGGCAGGCCCACTCTGCAGAGGCTGAATCGAGATCTCCTGCAGGTGAGGTCAGGGCGAGTATCAGATGTTGCCTCAAGCTGGAGTTTGTGTCCATGACGGCCCCTTCCTGAAGGGGGTGGGGGCGTCATGAGGCCAGGGAGGTTTCCCTACGCTGGGAGTTGTGAGCTGCTCCAAACTTCAAAGTTTCCTTCCTCAGGACAGTCGAGTACTATTGGATGGTTCCAGGATGCCCCATACAGAAACACTCGAGAGCAGGGGCCTAAGCATGGATGCCGAGAAACGCCAACTCACCTTCCCATTGCCTGGTCGAGACAAGGCACGCTCAATCTGCGGGCTCTTGGGTGAGCTACCCAGAAGTCTGAGTTTAAATGGACTCTCCTGAGGATGAGTCATAATGTGGGTTGGTGGCCATGGAGACCTTGGAATGTGGCAGTAGCTAAGGGACTCTGCAGGATTCTCCAACCCGAAGGGCTTGACACAACTCCAACAAGGAAGCTTCCCATGTGGAGATGAGAGGTCTTCTGTCTGGTGCCTCAGGAAAGCCCCGTATGCTGGTCTTCGAACCCAGGCCTCTGAGGAGTGATACCTGGACACCAAAGCAAGAGTTCATAATAGGGCCTAGGGGCCTGTCTGGCTCAATCTTCTGTCTCTGCGGATATCTGTCTGTGTGTCTGCATGGAGGTAGTAGTTGCTCAGCTTGTGTCATTATGCCCCTATTTGTCCAGTGCGGCTTGCGGTAGTGGGATGTCCTTGGGGACCTTGAGGTTTCTACTATTTTGTAGAGTTGTGGCCAATGGAATGGGCAGTTTCTTAGGAGAGAGCAGGCACAGTTCTGTGGTGTGGCTCCAGAGACCCCAGCCTGGGGGCTGTGTGTGCCATGGCTGTGCAGACAGACATCCAAAAACCCTAACTCAGCTCAGGTTTGGGGCCGAGGTTACGGCAGGCCTGATCTACAGTCCATGAGGGGAGCTCCTCTGGATATGAAAGAAGGGTGAGAGGGAGGCAGTCGCTCAGGCTTTTGTCTCTGGATGTTTTGTCCACAATGGCCGTTTAATGTAGGAGTTGCCTCATGGGTCGTACAAGTCTCCCTCTCTGGTAGTTTGTCCAGCCCCCAAGAGTTTGGGGTCATTCTGTGCGAAGGGAAGTGTCCTGTTTTCTGCTTCATGTGTCCCCCCAGTAGAGGGATTCAAGAGCATAGCAGTGGGTACTGACAACTGGAATACTCGCCCTCTGGTTAAGCCTGGGGGCCTATGGATATGACAAGCCCCATATGCAGGATCTTGGTCCAGCCACTGAGAGGCGTTACTTTAATACGGGACTCACGCTGCAGGTCACAATGCATGTCTGTGCCCTAGGCGGCCCTCAAGCACTGGCGTGGCCTTTCGGACAATGCAGGTTTTCCCACATTGAACGTTGGACAACATGCCAACCACAAGGTTTCTGGCCATGGGGAAGGAGGAATTCTAATTTCTGCATCACGTTCACCCCTGGGCAGTGATTGGAGATAAGGTCTAGGTTCTGAAGCCTGAAAACCGAGGTTGGGAAGAGATGACGACCTACAGCCATAGCGGGTCCTATGTGTCCAGGTTGGGGCCAGCTGTCTGGGTGTCGTTTGGGATGTCTTGTCTCAGGCTGTGCCAGACAGGGCATTAGTATACAGGGTGGGCTGTATAATTGCTTTACAATCGAGTGGCATGCATTAGAAAATCATTTGGCGTTTCTTATTAGCAGCATAGGGCAAAGTTTTTCTTCTGGAGGGCAGGCAGAGTGCTGCATTGTGGCTTCGGAATTCCCAAACTGGAGGGCTTGTGGGCCAGGAGAGTGAGGACGGATGTCTGAGAACACAAGCTAGGCTTAGGTTTCGGGGCAAGGACATGGCAGGCACACTCTGCAGAGCTGAATTGAGATCTCATGCGTCTGAAGTCAGGTCGAGGTTCAGACTTTGGCTCAGGTTTGAGTTTCTGTCCATGTTGGCCCATTCAGGAAGGGGGGGCATTATGAGGCCATGGGGGTTTTCCCACTATTGGAGTTGTGAGATGCTCCAAACTGCAAGGATTCTTCTGTGGGACAATTAAGATTAGTTGGATGGCTCCAGGACGTCTTATAAGGTATTTTTCCAGAACAGGGTTCTAAGTATGGATGCCTGGGCAGCCAGCCTCACATTCCAATTGTCTCCTAGCAACAAGAAACGTTTGATCTGCTGGCTTGGGGTAGCAACAGAGGGGGCTGAGTTGATATGGACTTTCCTGAGGATGGTCTTAATGTTGGTTTGAGTCCATGGAGACCTTGGTATGGGGCAGTGGCACCAGGGCCCTGAAGGATTCTCCTAACCAGAGGTTATGACAAAGCTCCAATGAGCAAGTTTCCATGGGGAGACGAGATTTGTTCTTATTGGTGCCTCAGGAAACCACCATATGCTGCTATTGGAAATGAGGCCTCTGAGGAGAGACGCCTGGAAACCAAAGCAATGGATCTGATTAGGGCCTAGGGGCCTGTCCGGTTCAATATTCTTCTCTGGGGACATCTGTTGTCTGAGTGGAGGTATTTGCTCAGCTGGTTTGAGATCACCCCTGTTTGTCCTGGGCAGCCTACACTATTGGGATGGCCTCGGTGACTTTGGAGGTTTTTCCTAATTTGCAAGGTTGTGGCCAATGGAATGGGAAGAATTCCCTTGAAAGGGAAGCACAGTCCTGAGGTGTGGCTCCAGGGACCCAAGTGTGGAGCGTGTGTGGTCCAGGGCTATTTGGACAAAAGTCTGAAAACACAAACTCCACTTAGTTTGTGGGATGTAGGTATGGCCGGCCCGATCTATAGACCGTGAGAGACCTCTTCGGGATATGAACAAAGGGCAAATGTGAGGTGCTTGCTCATGCTTTTTTTTTTTTTCTGGAAATGTGTCACCGATTGCCATGGAATGTCAGTGTGTCCTCATGGGCCATCGATGAGGCTCCCTTTCTGGGGATTTGACCCGATCCCAAGAGTTTGGGGTCATTCTGTGGGAAGGAAGGAGGCCTTTCTGTTTTTTTTTTTTTTGTTGTTTATTTTTTTGTTTTTTGATTTTTGTTTTTTTTTTAACCTCCGGTGGACCACCAAAAGAGGGATTCCAGAGCAGAGTCGTGAGTGGGGGCAACAGGACAAACAGACCTCTGGTTAACATTGGGACCTAAGAACATGGCAAGCCCCTTATGTGGGCTCTTGGTCCAGACACTGAGAGGCCTTCCTTGAGGATAGGTCTCACACTGAGTTTCACAATGTGTTTTTGTGCCCAAGGAGCCCCTCAAGTCAGGGCGTGGCCTAATGTACCATACTGGTTTCTCCTACAATGAACGTTGCACAGTATGGGAACCACAAGTTTTCTGGCAATGGGGAAGATGGAGTTCTAATTTCTGCAACACTTTCACTCCTGGACTGTGATTGGATTTAAGGTCTAGGTTCTGAAGCCTGAAAACTGAGGTTGGGAAGAGATGAAGCCCTAAGGCCATGGTGTGTCTGATGTGCTCAGTGTTCGGCCAGCTGTTGAGTGTGGGTTGGGAGGTGCAGGCTCAGGCTGTGGCAGACAGGGAATTAGTGCCCAGGCTAGACTGTATCATTGGGGTGCAGTCGAGTTTTGTGCAGGATGGTACTCATTTGTGGTTACTGGGTAGCCCCAGAGGGCAACGTTTTTCTTCTGGAGGGAAGACACAGTGCCACATAGTGACTCCAAAATTCCCAAACTGGAAGGCTTGTGGGCCAGGAGTGTGAGGAAAAAATTCTGAGAACACAAGCCAGACTTAGATTTCGGGGTGAGGGGACGGCAGGCACCCTCTGCAGAGATGATTCGAGATCCCGTATACCTGAAGACAGAGCTAGGATCAGACGTTTTCTTAGGTCGGAGTTTCTGTCCATGACGGCCCATTCATGAAGGGGAGGGTGTCACGAGGACATGGAGGTGTTCCCACGATGGGAATTGTGAGATGCTCCGAACCACAATGATTCCTTCTGTGGGACAGTCGAGACATGTTGAATGGCTCCAGGACATCCCATAAGGAAGTTATCCAGAGCAGGGTTCTAAGGATGGATGCGTGGGCAGCCTGCCTCCCATTCCAGGTGTCTCATAGAGCCAAGGCAAGTTCGATCTGCTGGATCTAGGGGAGCAACCGAGGCGGGTGTTTTGAAATGGGTGAGTTGAGGATGGGTCATAATGTGCATTTGTGTGCATGTAGACCTTGGAATGGGGTGCTTGATCCGGGGCCTTGAGGGATGTTCATAACCGGAGGTTTTGATGGAGCTCTAAAGAGTATATTTCCTATGTAGAGAAGAGAATTGTTTTGATGAGTGCCTAAGGAATCTCCCATATGCTTGTATTGGAAACCAGGCCTCTGAGGAGAGATGACTGGAATCAAAAGCAATGGATCTGATTAGGGCCTAAGTGCCCGTCCAGTTCAATCTTATTCTATGGGTATATCTGTCTCTGGGTCTGAGTGGAGGTGGTTTCCTAACTTGTGAAAGATCATCCCTGTTTGTCCTGGGCAGCCAACACAATTCGGATGGCATGGGGGAGTTTGGAGGATTCTCCTAATCTATAGGGTTGTGGCCAATGGAAATGGCAGAATTCCCCTGGAGAGGGAAGCCACAGTCCTGAGGTGTGGCTCCAGGGGCCCCAGCTTGGATCGTGTGTGGGCCATGCCTGTGGGGACAGAAGTCTGAAAACACAAACTCAGCTTAGGTTTGGGGATGTATGTATGAAGGTTCGATCAACAGACCGTGAGAATTTTCCGGGCTATGAAAAAAGGGCGAGTATGTGGCGCTTGCTCAGGGTTTTGTCTCTGGATTTTGTGTCAATGGTGGCCATGGAATGTCGGGGTGTCCTCAAGGGCCATGGACAATTCTTTCTCTGGTGATTTGGCCTGATCCCAAGTGGTTGGGATCATTCTGTGGATGGGAAGAGTCCTTTCTGTATTTTTTTTTTTTTACCTCAGTTGTCCCACCAAGGAGGGATTCCAGTGTAGAGCATTGAGTAGGGGTGACTAGACATCTCGAACTCTTGTTGATATTGGGGGACTGGGTTTGGCAAGCTCCATATGTGGGCTGTTGTTCCAGTCACTAAGAGGCTTTACATGAGGATAGGGCTCACGGTGAGGGTCACAATGTGTGTTTGTGCACATTGTGGCCCTCAGGGATAGGTGGGGCCTCATAGTCCATGCTGCTTTCTCCTACAATGAACATTGGACAACATGCCAACCACTAGGTTTCTTGCCAAGGCGAAGGAGAAGTTCTGATTCTTGCATCACGTTCACTCCTGAGCAGTGAGTGGAGATAAGGTCTAGGTTCTGAAGGTGAAAACTGAGGTTGGGTAGAGATGATGGCCTAAAGCCATTGTGGGTGTGATATGCTCTGTGTATGGCCAGCTGTCTGGGTGTTGGACTGGAGGTCTGCCCTCAGGCTGTTTCAGACAGGGCTTTAGTGCACAGGCTAGACTGTATAATTGGGGTATGGTCGAGTGACATGCAGGTTGTTACTCCTTTGGCGTTTCTGGTTAGCCCTATAGGGCAACATTTTTCTTCTGGTGGGTAGGCAGAGTGCTGCATTGTGTCTCCAGAATTGCCAAACTGGAGGGGTGTGGCCAGGATTGTGAGGAAGGAAGTCTGAAAACACAAGCTAGCACGAGTTTTGGGGCCAAGAGCATGGCAGGCCCACTCTGCAGAGGCTGAATCGAGATCTCCTGCAGGTGAGGTCAGGGCGATTATCAGATGTTGCCTCAAGCTGGAGTTTGTGTCCATGACGGCCCCTTCCTGAAGGGGATGGGGGCGTCATGAGTCTAGGGATGTTTCCCTACGCTGGGAGTTGTGAGCTGCTCCAAACTTCAAAGTTTCCTTCTTCAGGACAGTCGAGTACTATTGGATGGTTCCAGGATGCCCCATACAGAAACACTCGAGAGCAGGGCCCTAAGCATGGATGCCGAGAAACGCCAACTCACCTTCCCATTGCCTGGTCGAGACAAGGCACGCTCAATCTGCGGGCTCTTGGGTGAGCTACCCAGAAGGCTGAGTTTAAATGGACTCTGCCGAGGATGAGTCATAATGTGGGTTGGTGGCCATGGAGACCTTGGAATGTGGCAGTAGTTAAGGAGTCTGCAGGATTCTCCAACCCGAAGGGCTTGACACAACTCCAACAAGGAAGCTTCCCATGTGGAGATGAGAGGTCTTCTGTCTGGTGCCTCAGGAAAGCCCCGTATGCTGGTCTTCGAACCCAAGCCTCTGAGGAGTGATACCTGGACACCAAAGCAAGAGTTCATAATAGGGCCTAGGGGCCTGTCTGGTTTAATCTTCTGTCTCTGCGGATATCTGTCTGTGTGTCTGCATGGAGGTAGTAGTTGCTCAGCTTGTGTCATTATGCCCCTATTTGTCCAGTGCGGCTTGCGGTAGTGGGATGTCCTTGGGGACCTTGAGGTTTCTACTATTTTGTAGAGTTGTGGCCAATGGAATGGGCAGTTTCTTAGGAGAGAGCAGGCACAGTTCTGTGGTGTGGCTCCAGAGACCCCAGCCTGGGGGCTCTGTGTGCCATGGCTGTGCAGACAGACATCCAAAAACCCTAACTCAGCTCAGGTTTGGGGCCGAGGTTACGGCAGGCCTGATCTACAGTCCATGAGGGGAGCTCCTCTGGATATGAAAGAAGGGTGAGAGGGAGGCAGTCGCTCAGGCTTTTGTCTCTGGATGTTTTGTCCACAATGGCCGTTTAATGTAGGAGTTGCCTCATGGGTCGTAGAAGGCTCCGTCTCTGGTAGTTTGTCTAGCCCCCAAGAGTTTGGGGTCATTCTGTGGGAAGGGAAGTGTCCTGTTTTCTGCTTCATGTGTCCCCCCAGTAGAGGGATTCTAGAGCATAGTAGTGGGTACTGACAACTGGAATACTCGCCCTCTGGTTAAGCCTGGTGGCCTATGGATATGACAAGCCCCATATGCAGGATTTGGTCCAGCCACTGAGAGGCGTTACTTTAATACGGGACTCACGCTGCAGGTCACAATGCATCTGCCCTAGGCGGCCCTCAAGCACTGGCGTGGCCTTTCGGACAATGCAGGTTTTCCCACATTGAACGTTGGACAACATGCCAACCACAAGGTTTCTGGCCATGGGGAAGGAGGAATTCTAATTTCTGCATCACGTTCACCCCTGGGCAGTGATTGGAGATAAGGTCTAGGTTCTGAATCCTGAAAACCGAGGTTGGGAAGAGATGACGACCTACAGCCATAGCGGGTCCTATGTGTCCAGGTTGGGGCCAGCTGTCTGGGTGTCGTTTGGGATGTCTTGTCTCAGGCTGTGCCAGACAGGGCATTAGTATACAGGGTGGGCTGTATAATTGCTTTACAATCGAGTGGCATGCATTAGAAAATCATTTGGGGTTTCTTATTAGCAGCATAGGGCAAAGTTTTTCTTCTGGAGGGCAGGCAGAGTGCTGCATTGTGGCTTCGGAATTCCCAAACTGGAGGGCTTGTGGGCCAGGAGAGTGAGGACGGAAGTCTGAGAACACAAGCTAGGCTTAGGTTTCATGGCAAGGACATGACAGGCACACTCTGCAGAGGTGAATTGAGATCTCATGCGTCTGAAGTCAGGTCGAGGTTCAGACTTTGGCTCAGGTTTGAGTTTCTGTCTATGTTGGCCCCTTCAGGAAGGGGGGGCATTATGAGGCCATGGGGGTTTTCCCACTTTTGGAGTTGTGAGATGCTCCAAACCGCAAGGATTCCTTCTGTGGGACAATTAAGATTTGTTGGATGGCTCCAGGACGTCTTATAAGGTATTTTTCCAGAACAGGGTTCTAAGTATGGATGCCTGGGCAGCCAGCCTCACATTCCAATTGTCTCCTATCAACAATAAACGTTTGATCTGCTGGCTTGGGTTAGCAACAGAGGGGGCTGAGTTGAAATGGAGTTTCCTGAGGATGGTCTTAATGTTGGTTTGAGTCCATGGAGACCTTGGTATGGGGCAGTGGCACCAGGGCCCTGAAGGATTCTCCTAACCAGAGGTTATGACAAAGCTCCAATGAGCAAGTTTCCATGGGGAGACGAGATTTGTTCCTATTGGTGCCTCAGGAAACCACCATATGCTGGTATTGGAAACGAGGCCTCTGAGGAGAGACGCCTGGAAACCAAAGCAATGGATCTGATTAGGGCCTAGGGGCCTGTCCGGTTCAATATTCTTCTCTGGGGACATCTGTTGTCTGAGTGGAGGTAGTTGCTCCGCTGGTTTGAGATCACCCCTGTTTGTCCTGGGCGGCCTACACTATTGGGATGGCCTCGGTGACTTTGGAGGTTTTTCCTAATTTGCAAGGTTGTGGCCAATGGAATGGGAAGAATTCCCTTGAAAGGGAAGCACAGTCCTGAGGTGTGGCTCCAGGGACCCATGTGTGGAGCGTGTGTGGTCCAGGGCTATTTGGACAAAAGTCTGAAAACACAAACTCCACTTAGGTTGTGGGATGTAGGTATGGCCGGCCCGATCTATAGACCGTGAGGAGACCTCTTCGGGATATGAACAAAGGGCGAATGTGCGGTGCTTCCTCATGCTTTTTTTTTTTTTTTTTTTCTGGAAATGTGTCACCGATTGCCATGGAATGTCGGGGTGTCCTCATGTGCCATCGATGAGGCTCCCTTTCTGGGGATTTGACCCGATCCCAAGAGTTTGGGGTCATTCTGTGGGAAGGGAGGAGGCCTTTCTGGGTTTTTTTGTTTATTTATTTTTTTTTTTAACCTCCACTGGACCACCAAAAGAGGGATTCCAGAGCAGAGTCGTGGGTGGGGGCAACAGGACAACCAGACCTCTGGTTAACATTGGGACCTAAGAACATAGCAAGCCCCTTATGTGGGCTCTTGGTCCAGACACTGAGAGGCCTTCCTTGAGGATAGGTCTCACACTGAGTTTCACAATGTGTTTTTGTGCCCAAGGAGCCCCTCAAGTAGGGCGTGGCCTAATGTACCATGCTGGTTTCTCCTACACTGAACATTGCACAGTATGGGAACCACAAGTTTTCTGGTAATGGGGAAGATGGAGTTCTAATTTCTGCAACACTTTCACTCCAGGACTGTGATTGGATTTAAGGTCTAGGTTCTGAAGCCTGAAAACTGAGGTTGGGAAGAGATGAAGCCCTAAGGCCATGGTGTGTCTGATGTGCTCAGTGTTCGGCCAGCTGTTGTGTGTGGGTTGGGAGGTGCAGGCTCAGGCTGTGGCAGACAGGGAATTAGTGCCCTGGCTGGACTGTATCATTGGGGTGCAGTCGAGTTTTGTTCAGGATGGTACTAATTTGTGGTTACTGGGTAGCCCCAGAGGCAACGTTTTTCTTCTGGAGGGAAGACACAGTGCCACATTGTGACTCCAAAATCGCAAACTGGAAGGCTTGTGGGCCAGAAGTGTGAAGAAAAAATTCTGAGAACACAAGCCAGACTTAGATTTCGGGGTGAGGGGACGGCAGGCACCCTCTGCAGAGATGATTTCAGATCCCGTATACCTGAAGACAGAGCTAAGATCAGACGTTTTCTTAGGTCGGAGTTTCTGTCCATGACGGCCCATTCATGAAGGGGAGGGTGTCACGAGGACATGGAGGTGTTCCCACGATGGGAATTGTGAGATGCTCCGAACCACAATGATTCCTTCTGTGGGACAGTCGAGACATGTTGGATGGCTCCAGGACATCCCATAAGGAAGTTAACCAGAGCAGGGTTCTAAGGATGGA
Source organism: Mustela nivalis (assembly GCF_964662115.1). Lineage (NCBI taxonomy): Eukaryota > Metazoa > Chordata > Mammalia > Carnivora > Mustelidae > Mustela > Mustela nivalis. The sequence goes on along the minus strand of NW_028136252.1, from coordinate 128,777 downwards.
TGCGTGGGCAGCCTGCCTCCCATTCCAGGTGTCTCATAGAGCCAAGGCAAGTTCGATCTGCTGGATCTAGGGGAGCAACCGAGGCGGATGTTTTGAAATGGGTGAGTTGAGGATGGGTCATAATGTGCATTTGTGTGCATGTAGACCTTGGAATGGGGTGCTTGATCCGGGGCCTTGAGGGATGTTCATAACCGGAGGTTTTGATGGAGCTCTAAAGAGTATATTTCCTATGTAGAGAAGAGAATTGTTTTGATGAGTGCCTAAGGAATCTCCCATATGCTGGTATTGGAAACCAGGCCTCTGAGGAGAGATGACTGGAATCAAAAGCAATGGATCTGATTAGGGCCTAAGTGCCCGTCCAGTTCAATCTTATTCTATGGGGATATCTGTCTCTGGGTCTGAGTGGAGGTGGTTTCCTAACTTGTGAAAGATCATCCCTGTTTGTCCTGGGCAGCCAACACAATTCGGATGGCCTGCGGGAGTTTGGAGGATTCTCCTAATCTATAGGGTTGTGGCCAATGGAAATGGCAGAATTCCCCTGGAGAGGGAAACCACAGTCCTGAGGTGTGGCTCCAGGGGCCCCAGCTTGGATGGTGTGTGGGCCAGAACTGTGGGGACAGAAGTCTGAAAACACAAACTCAGCTTAGGTTTGGGGATGTATGTATGAAGGCTGGATCTACAGACCGTGAGAATTTTCCGGGCTATGAACAAAGGGCGAGTATGTGGCGCTTGCTCAGGGTTTTGTCTCTGGATTTTGTGTCAATGGTGGCCGTGGAATGTCGGGGTGTCCTCAAGGGCCATGGACAATTCTTTCTCTGGTGATTTGGCCTGATCCCAAGTGGTTGTGATCATTCTGTGGATGGGAAGAGTCCTTTCTGTATTTTTTTTTTTTTTACCTCAGGTGTTCCACCAAAGAGGGATTCCAGAGTAGAGCCCTGAGTAGGGGTGATTAGACATCTCGAGCTCTGGTTGAGATTGGGGGACTAGTGGCTTGGCAAGCCCCATTTGGGGGCTGTTGTACCAGTCACTAAGAGGATTTACATGAGGATAGGGCTCACGCTGATGGTCACAATGTGTGTTTGTGCACATTGTGGCCCTCAGGGATAGGTGGGGCCTCATAGTCCATGCTGCTTTCTCCTACAATGAACATTGGACAACATGCCAACCACTAGGTTTCTTGCCAAGGCGAAGGAGAAGTTCTGATTCTTGCATCACGTTCACTCCTGAGCAGTGAGTGGAGATAAGTTCAAGGTTCTGAAGGTGAAAACTGAGGTTGGGTAGAGATGATGGCCTAAAGCCATTGTGGGTGTGATATGCTCTCTGTACGGCCAGCTGTCTGGGTGTTGGACTGGAGGTCTGCCCTCAGGCTGTGTCAGACAGGGCTTTAGTGCACAGGCTAGACTGTATAATTGGGGTATGGTCGAGTGGCATGCAGGTTGTTACTCATTTGGCGTTTCTGGTTAGCCCTATAGGGCAACATTTTTCTTCTGGAGGGCAGGCAGAGTGCTGCATTGTGTCTCCAGAATTGCCTAACTGGAGGTGTGTGGCCAGGATTGTGAGGAAGGAAGTCTGAAAACACAAGCTAGCACGAGTTTTGGGGCCAAGAGCTTGGCAGGCCCACTCTGCAGAGGCTGAATCGAGATCTCCTGCACGTGAGGTCCAGGCGATTATCAAATGTTCCCTCAAGCTGGAGTTTGTGTCCATGACGGCCCCATCCTGAAGGGGGTGGGGGCGTCATGAGGCCAGGGAGGTTTCCCTACGCTGAGAGTTGTGAGCTGCTCCATACTTCAAAGTTTCCTTCTTCAGGACAGTCGAGTACTATTGGATGGTTCCAGGATGCCCCATACAGAAAGACTAGAGAGCAGGCCCTAAGGATGGATGCCGAGAAACGCCAACTCACCTTCCCATTGCCTGGTGGAGACAAGGCACGCTCAATCTGCTGGCTCTTGGGTGAGTTACCCAGAAGCCTGAGTTTAAATGGACTCTGCCGAGGATGAGTCATAATGTGGGTTGGTGGCCATGGAGACCTTGGAATGTGGCAGTAGTTAAGGGACTCTGCAGGATTCTCCAACCCGAAGGGCTTGACACAACTCCAACAAGGAAGCTTCCCATGTGGAGATGAGAGGTCTTCTGTCTGGTGCCTCAGGAAAGCCCCGTATGCTGGTCTTCGAACCCAGGCCTCTGAGGAGTGATACCTGGACACCAAAGCAAGAGTTCATAATAGGGCCTAGGGGCCTGTCTGGTTCAATCTTCTGTCTCTGCGGATATCTGTCTGTGTGTCTGCATGGAGGTAGTAGTTGCTCAGCTTGTGTCATAATGCCCCTATTTGTCCAGTGCGGCTTGCGGTAGTGGGATGTCCTTGGGGACCTTGAGGTTTCTACTATTTTGTAGAGTTGTGGCCAATGGAATGGGCAGTTTCTTAGGAGAGAGCAGGCACAGTTCTGTGGTGTGGCTCCAGAGACCCCAGCCTGGAGGCTGTGTGGGCCATGGCTGTGCAGACAGACATCCAAAAACCCTAACTCAGCTCAGGTTTGGGGCCGAGGTTACGGCAGGCCTGATCTACAGTCCATGAGGGGAGCTCCTCTGGATATGAAAGAAGGGTGAGAGGGAGGCAGTCGCTCAGGCTTTTGTCTCTGGATGTTTTGTCCACAATGGCCGTTTAATGTAGGAGTTGCCTCATGGGTCGTAGAAGTCTCCCTCTCTGGTAGTTTGTCCAGCCCCCAAGAGTTTGGGGTCATTCTGTGGGAAGGGAAGTGTCCTGTTTTCTGCTTCATGTGTCCCCCCAGTAGAGGGATTCTAGAGCATAGCAGTGGGTACTGACAACTGGAATACTCGCCCTCTGGTTAAGCCTGGGGGCCTATGGATATGACAAGCCCCATATGCAGGATCTTGGTCCAGCCACTGGGAGGCGTTACTTTAATACGGGACTCACGCTGCAGGTCACAATGCATGTCTGTGCCCTAGGCGGCCCTCAAGCACTGGCGTGGCCTTTCGGACAATGCAGGTTTTCCCACATTGAACGTTGGACAACATGCCAACCACAAGGTTTCTGGCCATGGGGAAGGAGGAATTCTAATTTCTGCATCACGTTCACCCCTGGGCAGTGATTGGAGCTAAGGTCTAGGTTCTGAAGCCTGAAAACCGAGGTTGGGAAGAATGACGACCTACAGCCATAGCGGGTCCTAAGTGTCTAGGTTGGGGACAGCTGTCTGGGTGTCGTTTGGGATGTCTTGACCCAGGCTGTGCCAGACAGAGCATTAGTATACAGGGTGGGCTGTATAATTGCTTTACAATTGAGTGGCATGCGTTAGAAAACCATTTGGGGTTTCTTATTAGCAGCATAGGGCAAAGTTTTTCTTCTGGAGGGCAGGCACTGTGCTGCATTGTGGCTTCGGAATTCCCAAACTGGAGCGCTTGTGGGCCAGGAGAGTGAGGACGGAAGTCTGAGAACACAGCTAGGCTTAGTTTTCGGGGCAAGGACATGGCAGGCACACTCTGCAGAGCTGAATTGAGATCTCATGCGTCTGAAGTCAGGTCGAGGTTCAGACTTTGGCTCAGGTTTGAGTTTCTGTCCATGTTGGCCCCTTCAGGAAGGGGGGGCATTATGAGGCCATGGGGGTTTTCCCACTATTGGAGTTGTGAGATGCTCCAAACCGCAAGGATTCCTTCTGTGGGACAATTAAGATTTGTTGGATGGCTCCAGGACGTCTTATAAGGGATTTTTCCAGAACAGGGTTCTAAGTATGGATGCCTGGGCAGCCAGCCTCACATTCCAATTGTCTCCTAGCAACAAGAAACGTTTGATCTGCTGGCTTGGGGTAGCAACAGAGGGGGCTGAGTTGAAATGGACTTTCCTGAGGATGGTCTTAATGTTGGTTTGAGTCCATGGAGACCTTGGTATGGGGCAGTGGCACCAGGGCCCTGAAGGATTCTCCTAACCAGAGGTTATGACAAAGCTCCAATGAGCAAGTTTTCCATGGGGAGACGAGATTTGTTCTTATTGGTGCCTCAGGAAACCACCATATGCTGGTATTGGAAACGAGGCCTCTGAGGACAGATGCCTGGAAACCGAAGCAATGGATCTGATTAGGGCCTAGGGGCCTGTCCGGTTCAATATTCTTCTCTGGGGACATCTGTTGTCTGAGTGGAGGTAGTTGCTCAGCTGGTTTGAGATCACCCCTGTTTGTCCTGGGCGGCCTACACTATTGGGATGGCCTCGGTGACTTTGGAGGTTTTTCCTAATTTGCAAGGTTGTGGCCAATGGAATGGGAAGAATTCCCTCGAAAGGGAAGCACAGTCCTGAGGTGTGGCTCCAGGGACCCAAGTGTGGATCGTGTGTGGTCCAGGCCTGTGGGGACAGAAGTCTGAAAACACAAACTCAGCTTAGGTTTGGGGATATATGTATGAAGGCTCAATCTACAGACCGTGAGAATTTTCCGGGCTATGAACAAAGGGCGAGTATGTGGCGCTTGCTCAGGGTTTTGTCTCTGGATTTTGTGTCAATGGTGGCCGTGGAATGTCGGGGTGTCCTTCAGGGCCATGGACAATTCTTTCTCTGGTGATTTGGCCTGATCCCAAGTGGTTGGGATCATTCTGTGGATGGGAAGAGTCCTTTCTGTATTTTTTTTTTTTTACCTCAAGTGTCTCACCAAAGAGGGATTCCCGAGTAGGGCCCTAAGTAGGGGTGACTAGACATCTCGAACTCTGGTTGAGATTGGGAGACTAGGGGCTTGGCAAGCCCCATATGGGGGTGTTGTTCCAGTCACTAAGAGGCTTTACATGAGGATAGGGCTCACGCTGAGGGTCACAATGTGTGTTTGTGCACATTGTGGCCCTCAGGGATAGGTGGGGCCTCATAGTCCATGCTGCTTTCTCCTACAATGAACATTGGACAACATGCCAACCACTAGGTTTCTTGCCAAGGCGAAGGAGAAGTTCTGATTCTTGCATCACGTTCACTCCTGAGCAGTGAGTGGAGATAAGGTCTAGGTTCTGAGGGTGAAAACTGAGGTTGGGTAGAGATGATGGCCTAAAGCCATTGTGGGTGTGATATGCTCTGTGTACGGCCAGCTGTCTGGGTGTTGGACTGGAGGTCTGCCCTCAGGCTGTGTCAGACAGGGCTTTAGTGCACAGGCTAGACTGTATAATTGGGGTATGGTCGAGTGGCATGCAGGTTGTTACTCATTTGGCGTTTCTGGTTAGCCCTATAGGGCAACATTTTTCTTCTGGAGGGCAGGCAGAGTGCTGCATTGTGTCTCCAGAATTGCCTAACTGGAGGGGTGTGGCCAGGATTGTGAGGAAGGAAGTCTGAAAACACAAGCTAGCACGAGTTTTGGGGCCAAGAGCATGGCAGGCCCACTCTGCAGAGGCTGAATCGAGATCTCCTGCACGTGAGGTCCAGGCGATTATCAGTTGTTGCCTCAAGCTGGAGTTTGTGTCCATGAGGGCCCCTTCCTGAAGGGGGTGGGGGCGTCATGAGGCCAGGGAGGTTTCCCTACGCTGGGAGTTGTGAGCTGCTCCAAACTTCAAAGTTTCCTTCTTCAGGACAGTCGAGTACTATTGGATGGTTCCAGGATGCCCCATACAGAAAGACTCGAGAGCAGGGCCCTAAGCATGGATGCCGAGAAACGCCAACTCACCTTCCCATTGCCTGGTGGAGACAAGGCACGCTCAATCTGCGGGCTCTTGGGTGAGCTACCCAGAAGCCTGAGTTTAAATGGACTCTGCCGAGGATGAGTCATAATGTGGGTTGGTGGCCATGGAGACCTTGGAATGTGGCAGTAGCTAAGGGAATCTGCAGGATTCTCCAACCCGAAGGGCTTGACACAACTCCAACAAGGAAGCTTCCCATGTGGAGATGAGAGGTCTTCTGTCTGGTGCCTCAGGAAAGCCCCGTATGCTGGTCTTCGAACCCAGGCCTCTGCGGAGTGATACCAGGACACCAAAGCAAGAGTTCATAATAGGGCCTAGGGGCCTGTCTGGTTCAATCTTCTGTCTCTGCGGATATCTGTCTGTGTGTCTGCATGGAGGTAGTAGTTGCTCAGCTTGTGTCATAATGCCCCTATTTGTCCAGTGCGGCTTGCGGTAGTGGGATGTCCTTGGGGACCTTGAGGTTTCTACTATTTTGTAGAGTTGTGGCCAATGGAATGGGCAGTTTCTTAGGAGAGAGCAGGCACAGTTCTGTGGTGTGGCTCCAGAGACCCCAGCCTGGAGGCTGTGTGGGCCATGGCTGTGCAGACAGACATCCAAAAACCCTAACTCAGCTCAGGTTTGGGGCCGAAGTTACAGCAGGCCTGATCTACAGTCCATGAGGGGAGCTCCTCTGGATATGAAAGAAGGGTGAGAGGGAGGCAGTCGCTCAGGCTTTTGTCTCTGGATGTTTTGTCCACAATGGCCGTTTAATGTAGGAGTTGCCTCATGGGTCGTAGAAGTCTCCCTCTCTGGTAGTTTGTCCAGCCCCCAAGAGTTTGGGGTCATTCTGTGGGAAGGGAAGTGTCCTGTTTTCTGCTTCATGTGTCCCCCCAGTAGAGGGATTCTAGAGCATAGCAGTGGGTACTGACAACTGGAATACTCGCCCTCTGGTTAAGCCTGGGGGCCTATGGATATGACAAGCCCCATATGCAGGATCTTGGTCCAGCCACTGAGAGGCGTTACTTTAATACGGGACTCACTCTGCAGGTCACAATGCATGTGCCCTAGGCGGCCCTCAAGCACTGGCGTGGCCTTTCGGACAATGCAGGTTTTCCCACATTGAACGTTGGACAACATGCCAACCACAAGGTTTCTGGCCATGGGGAAGGAGGAATTCTAATTTCTGCATCACGTTCACCCCTGGGCAGTGATTGGAGATAAGGTCTAGGTTCTGAATCCTGAAAACCGAGGTTGGGAAGAGATGACGACCTACAGCCATAGCGGGTCCTATGTGTCCAGGTTGGGGCCAGCTGTCTGGGTGTCGTTTGGGATGTCTTGTCTCAGGCTGTGCCAGACAGGGCATTAGTATACAGGGTGGGCTGTATAATTGCTTTACAATCGAGTGGCATGCATTAGAAAATCATTTGGGGTTTCTTATTAGCAGCATAGGGCAAAGTTTTTCTTCTGGAGGGCAGGCAGAGTGCTGCATTGTGGCTTCGGAATTCCCAAACTGGAGGGCTTGTGGGCCAGGAGAGTGAGGACGGAAGTCTGAGAACACAAGCTAGGCTTACGTTTCGGGGCAAGGACATGGCAGGCACACTCTGCAGAGCTGAATTGAGATCTCATGCGTCTGAAGTCAGGTCGAGGTTCAGACTTTGGCTCAGGTTTGAGTTTCTGTCCATGTTGGCCCCTTCAGGAAGGGGGGTCATTATGAGGCCATGGGGGTTTTCCCACTATTGGAGTTGTGAGATGCTCCAAACCGCAAGGATTCCTTCTGTGGGACAATTAAGATTTGTTGGATGGCTCCAGGACGTCTTATAAGGTATTTTTCCAGAACAGGGTTCTAAGTATGGATGCCTGGGCAGCCAGCCTCACATTCCAATTGTCTCCTAGCAACAAGAAACGTTTGATCTGCTGGCTTGGGGTAGCAACAGAGGGGGCTGAGTTGAAATGGACTTTCCTGAGGATGGTCTTAATGTTGGTTTGAGTCCATGGAGACCTTGGTATGGGGCAGTGGCACCAAGCCCTGAAGGATTCTCCTAACCAGAGGTTATGACAAAGCTCCAATGAGCAAGTTTTCCATGGGGAGACGAGATTTGTTCTTATTGTTGCCTCAGGAAACCACCATATGCTGGTATTGGAAACGAGTCCTCTGAGGACAGATGCCTGGAAACCAAAGCAATGGATCTGATTAGGGCCTAGGGGCCTGTCCGGTTCAATATTCTTCTCTGGGACATCTGTTGTCTGAGTGGAGGTAGTTGCTCAGCTGTTTTGAGATCAACCCTGTTTTTCCTGGGCGGCCTACACTATTGGGATGGCCTCGGTGACTTTGGAGGTTTTTCCTAATTTGCAAGGTTGTGGCCAATGGAATGGGAAGAATTCCCTTGAAAGGGAAGCACAGTCCTGAGGTGTGGCTCCAGGGACCCAAGTGTGGACCGTGTGTGGTCCAGGCCTGTGGGGACAGAAGTCTGAAAACACAAACTCAGCTTAGGTTTGGGGATGTATGTATGAAGGCTCGATCTACAGACCGTGAGAATTTTCCGGGCTATGAACAAAGGGCGAGTATGTGGCGCTTGCTCAGGGTTTTGTCTCTGGATTTTGTGTCAATGGTGGCCGTGGAATGTCGGGGTGTCCTAAAGGGCCATGGACAATTCTTTCTCTGGTGATTTGGCCTGATCCCAAGTGGTTGGGATCATTCTGTGGATGGGAAGAGTCCTTTCTGTATTTTTTTTTTTTTTACCTCAAGTGTCCCACCAAAGAGGGATTCCCGAGTAGAGCCCTGAGTAGGGGTGACTAGACATCTCGAACTCTGGTTGAGATTGGGGGACTAGGGGCTTGGCAAGCCCCATATGGGGGCTGTTGTTCCAGTCACTAAGAGGCTTTACATGAGGATAGGGCTCACGCTGAGGGTCACAATGTGTGTTTGTGCACATTGTGGCCCTCAGGGATATGTGGGGCCTCATAGTCCATGCTGCTTTCTCCTACAATGAACATTGGACAACATGCCAACCACTAGGTTTCTTGCCAAGGCGAAGGAGAAGTTCTGATTCTTGCATCACGTTCACTCCTGAGCAGTGAGTGGAGATAAGGTCAAGGTTCTGAAGGTGAAAACTGAGGTTGGGTAGAGATGATGGCCTAAAGCCATTGTGGGTGTGATATGCTCTGTGTATGGCCAGCTGTCTGGGTGTTGGACTGGAGGTCTGCCCTCAGGCTGTGTCAGACAGGGCTTTAGTGCACAGGCTAGACTGTATAATTGGGGTATGGTCGAGTGGCATGCAGGTTGTTACTCCTTTGGCGTTTCTGGTTAGCCCTATAGGGCAACATTTTTCTTCCGGAGGGCAGGCAGAGTGCTGCATTGTGTCTCCAGAATTGCCAAACTGGAGGGGTGTGGCCAGGATTGTGAGGAAGGAAGTCTGAAAACACAAGCTAGCACAAGTTTTGGGGCCAAGAGCATGGCAGGCCCACTCTGCAGAGGCTGAATCGAGATCTCCTGCACGTGAGGTCCGGGCGATTATCAGATGTTGCCTCAAGCTGGAGTTTGTGTCCATGACGGCCCCTTCCTGAAGGGGGTGGGGGCGTCATGAGGCCAGGGAGGTTTCCCAACGCTGGGAGTTGTGAGCTGCTCCAAACTTCAAAGTTTCCTTCTTCAGGAGAGTCGAGTACTATTGGATGGTTCCAGGATGCCCCATACAGAAAGACTCGAGAGCAGGGCCCTAAGCATGGATGCCGAGAAACGCCAACTCACCTTCCCATTGCCTGGTGGAGACAAGGCACGCTCAATCTGCGGGCTCTTGGGTGAGCTACCCAGAAGCCTGAGTTTAAATGGACTCTGCCGAGGATGAGTCATAATGTGGGTTGGTGGCCATGGAGACCTTGGAATGTGGCAGTAGCTAAGGGACTCTGCAGGATTCTCCAACCCGAAGGGCTTGACACAACTCCAACAAGGAAGCTTCCCATGTGGAGATGAGAGGTCTTCTGTCTGGTGCCTCAGGAAAGCCCCGTATGCTGGTCTTCGAACCCAGGCCTCTGAGGAGTGATACCTGGACACCAAAGCAAGAGTTCATAATAGGGCCTAGGGGCCTGTCTGGTTCAATCTTCTGTCTCTGCGGATATCTGTCTGTGTGTCTGCATGGAGGTAGTAGTTGCTCAGCTTGTGTCATAATGCCCCTATTTGTCCAGTGCGGCTTGCGGTAGTGGGATGTCCTTGGGGACCTTGAGGTTTCTACTATTTTGTAGAGTTGTGGCCAATGGAATGGGCAGTTTCTTAGGAGAGAGCAGGCACAGTTCTGTGGTGTGGCTCCAGAGACCCCAGCCTGGAGGCTGTGTGGGCCATGGCTGTGCAGACAGACATCCAAAAACCCTAACTCAGCTCAGGTTTGGGGCCGAGGTTACGGCAGGCCTGATCTACAGTCCATGAGGGGAGCTCCTCTGGATATGAAAGAAGGGTGAGAGGGAGGCAGTCGCTCAGGCTTTTGTCTCTGGATGTTTTGTCCACAATGGCCGTTTAATGTAGGAGTTGCCTCATGGGTCGTAGAAGTCTCCCTCTCTGGTAGTTTGTCCAGCCCCCAAGAGTTTGGGGTCATTCTGTGGGAAGGGAAGTGTCCTGTTTTCTGCTTCATGTGTCCCCCCAGTAGAGGGATTCTAGAGCATAGCAGTGGGTACTGACAACTGGAATACTCGCCCTCTGGTTAAGCCTGGGGGCCTATGGATATGACAAGCCCCATATGCAGGATCTTGGTCCAGCCACTGAGAGGCGTTACTTTAATACGGGACTCACGCTGCAGGTCACAATGCATGTCTGTGCCCTAGGCGGCCCTCAAGCACTGGCGTGGCCTTTCGGACAATGCAGGTTTTCCCACATTGAACGTTGGACAACATGCCAACCACAAGGTTTCTGGCCATGGGGAAGGAGGAATTCTAATTTCTGCATCACGTTCACCCCTGGGCAGTGATTGGAGATAAGGTCTAGGTTCTGAAGCCTGAAAACCGAGGTTGGGAAGAGATGACGACCTACAGCCATAGCGGGTCCTATGTGTCCAGGTTGGGGCCAGCTGTGGGTGTCGTTTGGGATGTCTTGACCCAGGCTGTGCCAGACAGGGCATTAGTATACAGGGTGGGCTGTATAATTGCTTTACAATCGAGTGGCATGCATTAGAAAATCATTTGGGGTTTCTTATAGGCAGCATAGGGCAAAGTTTTTCTTCTGGAGGGCAGGCAGAGTGCTGCATTGTGGCTTCGGAATTCCCAAACTGGAGGGCTTGTGGTCCAGGAGAGTGAGGACGGAAGTCTGAGAACACAAGCTAGGCTTAGGTTTCGGGGCAAGGACATGGCAGGCACACTCTGCAGAGCTGAATTGAGATCTCATGCGTCTGAAGTCAGGTCGAGGTTCAGACTTTGGCTCAGGTTTGAGTTTCTGTCCATGTTGGGCCCTTCAGGAAGGGGGGGGCATTATGAGGCCATGGGGGTTTTCCCACTATTGGAGTTGTGAGATGCTCCAAACCGCAAGGATTCCTTCTGTGGGACAATTAAGATTTGTTGGATGGCTCCAGGACGTCTTATAAGGTATTTTTCCAGAACAGGGTTCTAAGTATGGATGCCTGGGCAGCCAGCCTCACATTAAATTGTCTCCTAGCAACAAGAAACGTTTGATCTGCTGGCTTGGGGTAGCAACAGAGGGGGCTGAGTTGAAATGGACTTTCCTGAGGATGGTCTTAATGTTGGTTTGAGTCCATGGAGACCTTGGTATGGGGCAGTGGCACCAGGGCCCTGAAGGATTCTCCTAACCAGAGGTTATGACAAAGCTCCAATGAGCAAGTTTTCCATGGGGAGACGAGATTTGTTCTTATTGTTGCCTCAGGAAACCACCATATGCTGGTATTGGAAACGAGTCCTCTGAGGCAGATGCCTGGAAACCAAAGCAATGGATCTGATTAGGGCCTAGGGGCCTGTCCGGTTCAATATTCTTCTCTGGGGACATCTGTTGTCTGAGTGGAGTTAGTTGCTCAGCTGGTTTGAGATCACCCCTGTTTGTCCTGGGCGGCCTACACTATTGGGATGGCCTCGGTGACTTTGGAGGTTTTTCCTAATTTGCAAGGTTGTGGCCAATGGAATGGGAAGAATTCCCTCGAAAGGGAAGCACAGTCCTGAGGTGTGGCTCCAGGGACCCAAGTGTGGAGCGTGTGTGGTCCAGGGCTATTTGGACAAAAGTCTGAAAACACAAACTCCACTTAGGTTGTGGGATGTAGGTATGGCCGGCCCGATCTATAGACCATGAGGAAACCTCTTCGGGATATGAACAAAGGGCGAATGTGAGGTGCTTGCTCATGCTTTTTTTTTTTTTTTTCTGGAAATGTGTCACCGATTGCCATGGAATGTCGGGGTTTCCTCATGGGCCATCGATGAGGCTCCCTTTCTGGGGTTTTGACCCGATCCCAAGAGTTTTGGATCATTCTGTGGGAAGGGAGAAGGACTTTTTTTTTGTTTGTTTGTTTATTTTTTTTGTTTTTTGTTTTATTTTTTTTTTTACATCAGGTGGACCACCAAAACAGGGATTCCAGAGAAGAGTCATGGGTGGGGGCAACAGGACAACCAGAGCTCTGGTTAACATTGGGACCTAAGAACATGGCAAGTCCCTAATGTGGGCTCTTGGTCCAGATACTGAGAGGCCTTCCTTGAGGATAGGTCTCACACTGAGTTTCACAATGTGTTTTTGTGCCCAAGGAGCCCCTCAAGTCAGGGCGTGGCCTAATGTACCATGCTGGTTTCTCCTACACTGAACGTTGCACAGTATGGGAACCACAAGTTTTCTGGCAATGGGGAAGATGGAGTTCTAATTTCTGCAACACTTTCACTCCTGGACTGTGATTGGATTTAAGGTCTAGGTTCTGAAGCCTGAAAACTGAGGTTGGGAAGAGATGAAGCCCTAAGGCCATGGTGTGTCTGATGTGCTCAGTGTTCGGCCAGCTGTTGAGTGTGGGTTGGGAGGTGCAGGCTCAGGCTGTGGAAGACAGGGAATTAGTGCCCAGGCTAGACTGCATCATTGGGGTGCAGTCGAGTTTTGTGCAGGATGGTACTCATTTGTGGTTACTGGGTAGCCCCAGAGGGCAAAGTTTTTCTTCTGGAGGGAAGACACAGTGCCACATAGTGACTCCAAAATTCCCAAACTGGAAGGCTTGTGGGCCAGGAGTGTGAGGAAAAAATTCTGAGAACACAAGCCAGACTTAGATTTCGGGGTGAGGGGATGGCAGGCACCCTCTGCAGAGATGATTCGAGATCCCGTATACCTGAAGACAGAGCTAGGATCAGACGTTTTCTTAGGTTGGAGTTTCTGTCCATGACGGCCCATTCATGAAGGGAAGGGATTCAGGAGGACATGGAGGTTTTCCCACGATGGGAATTGTGAGATGCTCCAAACCACAATGATTCCTTCTGTGGGACAGTCGAGACATGTTGGATGGCTCCAGGACATCCCATAAGGAAGTTATCCAGAGCAGGGTTCTAAGGATGGATGCGTGGGCAGCCTGCCTCCCATTCCAGGTGTCTCATAGAGCCAAGGCAAGTTCGATCTGCTGGATCTAGGGGAGCAACCGAGGCGGGTGTTTTGAAATGGGTGAGTTTAGGATGGGTCATAATGTGCATTTGTGTCCATGTAGACCTTGGAATGGGGTGCTTTATCCGGGGCCTTGAGGGATGTTCATAACCGGAGGTTTTGATGGAGCTCTAAAGAGTATATTTCCTATGTAGAGAAGAGAATTGTTTTGATGAGTGCCTAAGGAATCTCCCATATGCTGGTATTGGAAACCAGGCCTCTGAGGAGAGATGACTGGAATCAAAAGCAATGGATCTGATTAGGGCCTAAGTGCCCGTCCAGTTCAATCTTATTCTATGGGGATATCTGTCTCTGGGTCTGAGTGGAGGTGGTTTCCTAACTTGTGAAAGATCATCCCTGTGTGTCCTGGGCAGCCAACACAATTCGGATAGCCTGGGGGAGTTTGGAGGATTCTCCTAATCTATAGGGTTGTGGCCAATGGAAATGGAAGAATTCCCCTGGAGAGGGAAGCCACAGTCCTGAGGTGTGGCTCCAGGGGCCCCAGCTTGGATGGTGTGTGGGCCAGGACTGTGGGGACAGAAGTCTGAAAACACAAACTCAGCTTAGGTTTGGGGATGTATGTATGAAGGCTCGATCTACAGACCGTGAGAATTTTCCGGGCTTGAACAAAGGTCGAGTATGTGGCGCTTGCTCAGGGTTTTGTCTCTGGATTTTGTGTCAATGGTGGCCGTGGAATGTCGGGGTGTCCTCAAGGGCCATGGACAATTCTTTCTCTGGTGATTTGGCCTGATCCCAAGTGGTTGGGATCATTCTGTGGATGGGAAGAGTCCTTTCTGTATTTTTTATTTTTAACTCAGTTGTCCCACCAAGGAGGGATTCCAGAGTAGAGCATTGAGTAGGGGTGACTAGACATCTCGAACTCTTGTTGATATTGGGGGGCTGGGTTTGGCAAGCTCCATATGTGGGCTGTTGTTCCAGTCACTAAGAGGCTTTACATGAGGATAGGGCTCACGGTGAGGGTCACAATGTGTGTTTGTGCACATTGTGGCCCTCAGGGATAGGTGGGGCCTCATAGTCCATGCTGCTTTCTCCTACAATGAACATTGGACAACATGCCAACCACTAGGTTTCTTGCCAAGGCGAAGGAGAAGTTCTGATTCTTGCATCACGTTCACTCCTGAGCAGTGAGTGGAGATAAGTTCAAGGTTCTGAGGGTGAAAACTGAGGTTGGGTAGAGATGATGGCCTAAAGCCATTGTGGGTGTGATATGCTCTGTGTATGGCCAGCTGTCTGGGTGTTGGACTGGAGGTCTGCCCTCAGGCTGTGTCAGACAGGGCTTTAGTGCACAGGCTAGACTGTATAATTGGGGTATGGTCGAGTGGCATGCAGGTTGTTACTCCTTTGGCGTTTCTGGTTAGCCCTATAGGGCAACATTTTTCTTCCGGAGGGCAGGCAGAGTGCTGCATTGTGTCTCCAGAATTGCCAAACTGGAGGGGTGTGGCCAGGATTGTGAGGAAGGAAGTCTGAAAACACAAGCTAGCACGAGTTTTGGGGCCAAGAGCATGGCAGGCCCACTCTGCAGAGGCTGAATCGAGATCTCCTGCAGGTGAGGTCAGGGCGATTATCAGATGTTGGCTCAAGCTGGAGTTTGTGTCCATGACGGCCCCTTCCTGAAGGGGGTGGGGGCGTCATGAGTCCAGGGATGTTTCCCTACGCTGGGAGTTGTGAGCTGCTCCAAACTTCAAAGTTTCCTTATTCAGGACAGTCGAGTATTATTGGATGGTTCCAGGATGCCCCATACAGAAAGACTCGAGAGCAGGGCCCTAAGCATGGATGCCGAGAAACGCCAACTCACCTTCCCATTGCCTGTTCGAGACAAGGCACGCTCAATCTGCGGGCTCTTGGGTGAGCTACCCAGAAGCCTGAGTTTAAATGGACTCTCCTGAGGATGAGTCATAATGTGGGTTGGTGGCCATGGAGACCTTGGAATGTGGCAGTAGCTAAGGGACTCTGCAGGATTCTCCAACCCGAAGGACTTGACACAACTCCAACAAGGAAGCTTCCCATGTGGAGATGAGAGGTCTTCTGTCTGGTGCCTCAGGAAAGCCCCGTATGCTGGTCTTCGAACCCAAGCCTCAAGGGAGTGATACCTGGACACCAAAGCAAGAGTTCATAATAGGGCCTAGGGGCCTGTCTGGTTTAATCTTCTGTCTCTGCGGATATCTGTCTGTGTGTCTGCATGGAGGTAGTAGTTGCTCAGCTTCTGTCATTATGCCCCTATTTGTCCAGTGCGGCTTGCGGTAGTGGGATGTCCTTGGGGACCTTGAGGTTTCTACTATTTTGTAGAGTTGTGGCCAATGGAATGGGCAGTTTCTTAGGAGAGAGCAGGCACAGTTCTGTGGTGTGGCTCCAGAGACCCCAGCCTGGGGGCTCTGTGTGCCATGGCTGTGCAGACAGATATCCAAAAACCCTAACTCAGCTCAGGTTTGGGGCCGAGGTTACGGCAGGCCTGATCTACAGTCCATGAGGGGAGCTCCTCTGGATATGAAAGAAGGGTGAGAGGGAGGCAGTCGCTCAGGCTTTTGTCTCTGGATGTTTTGTCCACAATGGCCGTTTAATGTAGGAGTTGCCTCATGGGTCGTAGAAGTTCCGTCTCTGGTAGTTTGTCTAGCCCCCAAGAGTTTGGGGTCATTCTGTGGGAAGGGAAGTGTCCTGTTTTCTGCTTCATGTGTCCCCCCAGTAGAGGGATTCTAGAGCATAGTAGTGGGTACTGACAACTGGAATACTCGCCCTCTGGTTAAGCCTGGGGGCCTATGGATATGACAAGCCCCATATGCAGGATCTCTGTCCAGCCACTGAGAGGCGTTACTTTAATACGGGACTCACGCTGCAGGTAACAAAGCATGTGCCCTAGGCGGCCCTCAAGCACTGGCGTGGCCTTTCGGACAATGCAGGTTTTCCCACATTGAACGTTGGACAACATGCCAACCACAATGTTTCTGGTCATGGGGAAGGAGAAATTCTAATTTCTGCATCACGTTCACCCCTGGGCAGTGATTGGAGATAAGGTCTAGGTTCTGAAGCCTGAAAACCGAGGTTGGGAAGAGATGACGACCTACAGCCATAGCGGGTCCTATGTGTCCAGGTTGGGGCCAGCTGTCTGGGTGTCGTTTGGGATGTCTTGACCCAGGCTGTGCCAGACAGGGCATTAGTATACAGGGTGGGCTGTATAATTGCTTTACAATCGAGTGGCATGCATTAGAAAATCATTTGGGGTTTCTTATTAGCAGCATAGGGCAAAGTTTTTCTTCTGAGGGCAGGCAGAGTGCTGCATTGTGGCTTCGGAATTCCCAAACTGGAGGGCTTGTGGGCCAGGAGAGTGAGGACGGAAGTCTGAGAACACAAGCTAGGCTTAGGTTTCAGGGCAAGGACATGACAGGCACACTCTGCAGAGCTGAATTGAGATCTCATACGTCTGAAGTCAGGTCGAGGTTCAGACTTTGGCTCAGGTTTGAGTTTCTGTCTATGTTGGCCCCTTCAGGAAGGGGGGGGCATTATGAGGCCATGGGGGTTTTCCCACTTTTGGAGTTGTGAGATGCTCCAAACCGCAAGGATTCCTTCTGTGGGACAATTAAGATTTGTTGGATGGCTCCAGGACGTCTTATAAGGTATTTTTCCAGAACAGGGTTCTAAGTATGGATGCCTGGGCAGCCAGCCTCACATTCCAATTGTCTCCTATCAACAATAAACGTTTGATCTGCTGGCTTGGGTTAGCAACAGAGGGGGCTGAGTTGAAATGGACTTTCCTGAGGATGGTCTTAATGTTGGTTTGAGTCCATGGAGACCTTGGTATGGGGCAGTGGCACCAGGGCCCTGAAGGGTTCTCCTAACCAGAGGTTATGACAAAGCTCCAATGAGCAAGTTTCCATGGGGAGACGAGATTTGTTCCTATTGGTGCCTCAGGAAACCACCATATGCTGGTATTGGAAACGAGGCCTCTGAGGAGAGACGCCTGGAAACCAAAGCAATGGATCTGATTAGGGCCTAGGGGCCTGTACGGTTCAATATTATTCTCTGGGGACATCAGTTGTCTGAGTGTCGGTAGTTGCTCCGCTGGTTTGAGATCACCCCTGTTTGTCCTGGGCGGCCTACACTATTGGGATGGCCTCGGTGACTTTGGAGGTTTTTCCTAATTTGCAAGGTTGTGGCCAATGGAATGGGAAGAATTCCCTTGAAAGGGAAGCACAGTCCTGAGGTGTGGCTCCAGGGACCCATGTGTGGAGCGTGTGTGGTCCAGGGCTATTTGGACAAAAGTCTGAAAACACAAACTCCACTTAGGTTGTGGGATGTAGGAATGGCCGGCCCGATCTATAGACCGTGAGGAGACCTCTTCGGGATATGAACAAAGGGCGAATGTGCGGTGCTTCCTCATGCTTTTTTTTTTTTTTTTTTTTCTGGAAATGTGTCACCGATTGCCATGGAATGTCGGGGTGTCCTCATGTGCCATCGATGAGGCTCCCTTTCTGGGGATTTGACCCGAACCCAAGAGTTTGGGGTCATTCTGTGGGAAGGGAGGAGGCCTTTCTGGGTTTTTTTGTTTATTTATTTATTTATTTTTTTAACCTCCGGTGGACCACCAAAAGAGGGATTCCAGAGCAGAGTCGTGGGTGGGGGCAACAGGACAACCAGACCTCTGGTTAACATTGGGACCTAAGAACATAGCAAGCCCCTTATGTGGGCTCTTGGTCCAGACACTGAGAGGCCTTCCTTGAGGATAGGTCTCACACTGAGTTTCACAATGTGTTTTTGTGCCCAAGGAGCCCCTCAAGTCAGGGCGTGGCCTAATGTACCATGCTGGTTTCTCCTACACTGAACTTTGCACAGTATGGGAACCACAAGTTTTCTGGCAATGGGGAAGATGGAGTTCTAATTTCTGCAACACTTTCACTCCAGGACTGTGATTGGATTTAAGGTCTAGGTTCTGAAGCCTGAAAACTGAGGTTGGGAAGAGATGAAGCCCTAAGGCCATGGTGTGTCTGATGTGCTCAGTGTTCGGCCAGCTGTTGTGTGTGGGTTGGGAGGTGCAGGCTCAGGCTGTGGCAGACAGGGAATTAGTGCCCTGGCTGGACTGTATCATTGGGGTGCAGTCGAGTTTTGTGCAGGATGGTACTAATTTGTGGTTACTGGGTAGCCCCAGAGGCAACGTTTTTCTTCTGGAGGGAAGACACAGTGCCACATTGTGACTCCAAAATCGCAAACTGGAAGGCTTGTGGGCCAGAAGTGTGAAGAAAAAATTCTGAGAACACAAGCCAGACTTAGATTTCGGGGTGAGGGGACGGCAGGCACCCTCTGCAGAGATGATTCGAGATCCCGTATACCTGAAGACAGAGCTAGGATCAGACGTTTTCTTAGGTCGGAGTTTCTGTCCATGACGGCCCATTCATGAAGGGGAGGGTGTCACGAGGACATGGAGGTGTTCCCACGATGGGAATTGTGAGATGCTCCGAACCACAATGATTCCTTCTGTGGGACAGTCGAGACATGTTGGATGGCTCCAGGACATCCCATAAGGAAGTTAACCAGAGCAGGGTTCTAAGGATGGATGCGTGGGCAGCCTGCCTCCCATTCCAGGTGTCTCATAGAGCCAAGGCAAGTTCGATCTGCTGGATCTAGGGGAGCAACCGAGGCGGGTGTTTTGAAATGGGTGAGTTGAGGATGGGTCATAATGTGCATTTGTGTGCATGTAGACCTTGGAATGGGGTGCTTGATCCGGGGCCTTGAGGGATGTTCATAACCGGAGGTTTTGATGGAGCTCTAAAGAATATATTTCCTATGTAGAGAAGAGAATTGTTTTGATGAGTGCCTAAGGAATCTCCCATATGCTGGTATTGGAAACCAGGCCTCTGAGGAGAGATGACTGGAATCAAAAGCAATGGATCTGATTAGGGCCTAAGTGCCCGTCCAGTTCAATCTTATTCTATGGGGATATCTGTCTCTGGGTCTGAGTGGAGGTGGTTTCCTAACTTGTGAAAGATCATCCCTGTTTGTCCTGGGCAGCCAACACAATTCGGATGGCCTGGGGGAGTTTGGAGGATTCTCCTAATCTATAGGGTTGTGGCCAATGGAAATGGCAGAATTCCCCTGGAGAGGGAAGCCACAGTCCTGAGGTGTGGCTCCAGGGGCCCCAGCTTGGATGGTGTGTGGGCCAGGACTGTGGGGACAGAAGTCTGAAAACACAAACTCAGCTTAGGTTTGGGGATGTATGTATGAAGGCTGGATCTACAGACCGTGAGAATTTTCCGGGCTATGAACAAAGGGCGAGTATGTGGCGATTGCTCAGGGTTTTGTCTCTGGATTTTGTGTCAATGGTGGCCGTGGAATGTCGGGGTGTCCTCAAGGGCCATGGACAATTCTTTCTCTGGTGATTTGGCCTGATCCCAAGTGGTTGGGATCATTCTGTGGATGGGAAGAGTCCTTTCTGTATTTTTTTTTTTTTACCTCAGGTATCCCACCAAAGAGGGATTCCAGAGTAGAGCCCTGAGTAGGGGTGATTAGACATCTCGAGCTCTGGTTGAGATTGGGGGACTAGGGGCTTGGCAAGCCCCATTTGGGGGCTGTTGTTCCAGTCACTAAGAGGCTTTACATGAGGATAGGGCTCACGCTGAGGGTCACAATGTGTGTTTGTGCACATTGTGGCCCTCAGGGATAGGTGGGGCCTCATAGTCCATGCTGCTTTCTCCTACAATGAACATTGGACAACATGCCAACCACTAGGTTTCTTGCCAAGGCGAAGGAGAAGTTCTGATTCTTGCATCACGTTCACTCCTGAGCAGTGAGTGGAGATAAGGTCTAGGTTCTGAAGGTGAAAACTGAGGTTGGGTAGAGATGATGGCCTAAAGCCATTGTGGGTGTGATATGCTCTGTGTACGGCCAGCTGTCTGGGTGTTGGACTGGAGGTCTGCCCTCAGGCTGTGTCAGACAGGGCTTTAGTGCACAGGCTAGACTGTATAATTGGGGTATGGTCGAGTGGCATGCAGGTTGTTACTCATTTGGCGTTTCTGGTTAGCCCTATAGGGCAACATTTTTCTTCTGGAGGGCAGGCAGAGTGCTGCATTGTGTCTCCAGAATTGCCTAACTGGAGGGGTGTGGCCAGGATTGTGAGGAAGGAAGTCTGAAAACACAAGCTAGCACGAGTTTTGGGGCCAAGAGCTTGGCAGGCCCACTCTGCAGAGGCTGAATCGAGATCTCCTGCACGTGAGGTCCAGGCGAATATCAGATGTTGCCTCAAGCTGGAGTTTGTGTCCATGACGGCCCCATCCTGAAGGGGGTGGGGGCGTCATGAGGCCAGGGAGGTTTCCCTACGCTGGGAGTTGTGAGCTGCTCCATACTTCAAAGTTTCCTTCTTCAGGACAGTCGAGTACTATTGGATGGTTCCAGGATGCCCCATACAGAAAGACTCGAGAGCAGGGCCCTAAGGATGGATGCCGAGAAACGCCAACTCACCTTCCAATTGCCTGGTGGAGACAAGGCACGCTCAATCTGCGGGCTCTTGGGTGAGCTACCCAGAAGCCTGAGTTTAAATGGACTCTGCCGAGGATGAGTCATAATGTGGGTTGGTGGCCATGGAGACCTTGGAATGTGGCAGTAGCTAAGGGACTCTGCAGGATTCTCCAACCCGAAGGGCTTGACACAACTCCAACAAGGAAGCTTCCCATGTGGAGATGAGAGGTCTTCTGTCTGGTGCCTCAGGAAAGCCCCGTATGCTGGTCTTCGAACCCAGGCCTCTGCGGAGTGATACCTGGACACCAAAGCAAGAGTTCATAATAGGGCCTAGGGGCCTGTCTGGTTCAATCTTCTGTCTCTACGGATATCTGTCTGTGTGTCTGCTTGGAGGTAGTAGTTGCTCAGCTTGTGTCATAATGCCCCTATTTGTCCAGTGCGGCTTGCGGTAGTGGGATGTCCTTGGGGACCTTGAGGTTTCTACTATTTTGTAGAGTTGTGGCCAATGGAATGGGCAGTTTCTTAGGAGAGAGCAGGCACAGTTCTGTGGTGTGGCTCCAGAGACCCCAGCCTGGAGGCTGTGTGGGCCATGGCTGTGCAGACAGACATCCAAAAACCCTAACTCAGCTCAGGTTTGGGGCCGAAGTTACAGCAGGCCTGATCTACAGTCCATGAGGGGAGCTCCTCTGGATATGAAAGAAGGGTGAGAGGGAGGCAGTCGCTCAGGCTTTTGTCTCTGGATGTTTTGTCCACAATGGCCGTTTAATGTAGGAGTTGCCTCATGGGTCGTAGAAGTCTCCCTCTCTGGTAGTTTGTCCAGCCCCCAAGAGTTTGGGGTCATTCTGTGGGAAGGGAAGTGTCCTGTTTTCTGCTTCATGTGTCCCCCCAGTAGAGGGAATCTAGAGAATAGCAGTGGGTACTGACAACTGGAATACTCGCCCTCTGGTTAAGCCTGGGGGCCTATGGATATGACAAGCCCCATATGCAGGATCTCTGTCCAGCCACTGAGAGGCTTTACTTTAATACGGGACTCACGCTGCAGGTCACAATGCATGTCTGTGCCCTAGGCGGCCCTCAAGCACTGGCGTGGCCTTTCGGACAATGCAAGTTTTCCCACATTGAACGTTGGACATCATGCCAACCACAAAGTTTCTGGCCATGGGGAAGGAGGAATTCTAATTTCTGCATCACGTTCACCCCTGGGCAGTGATTGGAGATAAGGTCTAGGTTCTGAAGCCTGAAAACCGAGGTTGGGAAGAGATGACGACCTACAGCCATAGCGGGTCCTAAGTGTCCAGGTTGGGGCCAGCTGTCTGGGTGTCGTTTGGGATGTCTTGTCTCAGGCTGTGCCAGACAGGGATTTGTATACAGGGTGGGCTGTATAATTGCTTTACAATCGAGTGGCATGCGTTAGAAAATCATTTGGGGTTTCTTATTAGCAGCATAGGGCAAACTTTTTCTTCTGGAGGGCAGGCAGAGTGCTGCATTGTGGCTTCGGAATTCCCAAACTGGAGGGCTTGTGGGCCAGGAGAGTGAGGACGGAAGTCTGAGAACACAAGCTAGGCTTAGGTTTCGGGGCAAGGACATGGCAGGCACACTCTGCAGAGCTGAATTGAGATCTCATGCGTCTGAAGTCAGGTCGAGGTTCAGACTTTGACTCAGGTTTGAGTTTCTGTCCATGTTGGCCCCTTCAGGAAGGGGGGGCATTATGAGGCCATGGGGGTTTTCCCACTATTGGAGTTGTGAGATGCTCCAAACCGCAAGGATTCCTTATGTGGGACAATTAAGATTTGTTGGATGGCTCCAGGACGTCTTATAAGGTATTTTTCCAGAACAGGGTTCTAAGTATGGATGCCTGGTCAGCCAGCCTCACATTCCAATTGTCTCCTAGCAACAAGAAACGTTTGATCTGCTGGCTTGGGGTAGCAACAGAGGGGGCTGAGTTGAAATGGTCTTTCCTGAGGATGGTCTTAATGTTGGTTTGAGTCCATGGAGACCTTGGTATGGGGCAGTGGCACCAAGCCCTGAAGGATTCTCCTAACCAGAGGTTATGACGAACCTCCAATGAGCAAGTTTTCCATGGGGAGACGAGATTTGTTCTTATTGTTGCCTCAGGAAACCACCATATGCTGGTATTGGAAACGAGGCCTCTGAGGACAGATGCCTGGAAAACAAAGCAATGGATCTGATTAGGGCCTAGGGGCCTGTCCGGTTCAATATTCTTCTCTGGGGACATCTGTTGTCTGAGTGGAGGTAGTTGCTCAGCTGGTTTGAGATCACCCCTGTTTGTCCTGGGCGGCCTACACTATTGGGATGGCCTCGGTGACTTTGGAGGTTTTTCCTAATTTGCAAGGTTGTGGCCAATGGAATGGGAAGAATTCCCTTGAAAGGGAAGCACAGTCCTGAGGTGTGGCTCCAGGGACCCAAGTGTGGACCGTGTGTGGTCCAGGCCTCTGGGGACAGAAGTCTGAAAACACAAACTCAGCTTAGGTTTGGGGATGTATGTATGAAGGCTCGATCTACAGACCGTGAGAATTTTCCGGGCTATGAACAAAGGGCGAGTATGTGGCGCTTGCTCAGGGTTTTGTCTCTGGATTTTGTGTCAATGGTGGCCGTGGAATGTCGGGGTGTCCTCAAGGGCCATGGACAATTCTTTCTCTGGTGATTTGGCCTGATCCCAAGTGGTTGGGATCATTCTGTGGATGGGAAGAGTCCTTTCTGTATTTTTTTTTTTTTACCTCAAGTGTCCCACCAAAGAGGGATTCCCGAGTAGAGCCCTGAGTAGGGGTGACTAGACATCTCGAACTCTGGTTGAGATTGGGGGACTAGGGGCTTGGCAAGCCCCATATGGGGGCTGTTGTTCCAGTCACTAAGAGGCTTTACATGAGGATAGGGCTCACGCTGAGGGTCACAATGTGTGTTTGTGCACATTGTGGCCCTCAGGGATATGTGGGGCCTCATAGTCCATGCTGCTTTCTCCTACAATGAACATTGGACAACATGCCAACCACTAGGTTTCTTGCCAAGGCGAAGGAGAAGTTCTGATTCTTGCATCACGTTCACTCCTGAGCAGTGAGTGGAGATAAGGTCTAGGTTCTGAAGGTGAAAACTGAGGTTGGGTAGAGATGATGGCCTAAAGCCATTGTGGGTGTGATATGCTCTGTGTATGGCCAGCTCTCTGGGTGTTGGACTGGAGGTCTGCCCTCAGGCTGTGTCAGACAGGGCTTTAGTGCACAGGCTAGACTGTATAATTGGGGTATGGTCGAGTGGCATGCAGGTTGTTACTCATTTGGCGTTTCTGGTTAGCCCTATAGGGCAACATTTTTCTTCTGGAGGGCAGGCAGAGTGCTGCATTGTGTCTCCAGAATTGCCAAACTGGAGGGGTGTGGCCAGGATTGTGAGGAAGGAAGTCTGAAAACACAAGCTAGCACAAGTTTTGGGGCCAAGAGCATGGCAGGCCCACTCTGCAGAGGCTGAATCGAGATCTCCTGCACGTGAGGTCCGGGCGATTATCAGATGTTGCCTCAAGCTGGAGTTTGTGTCCATGACGGCCCCTTCCTGAAGGGGGTGGGGGCGTCATGAGGCCAGGGAGGTTTCCCTACGCTGGGAGTTGTGAGCTGCTCCAAACTTCAAAGTTTCCTTCTTCAGGACAGTCGAGTACTATTGGATGGTTCCAGGATGCCCCATACAGAAAGACTCGAGAGCAGGGCCCTAAGCATGGATGCCGAGAAACGCCAACTCACCTTCCCATTGCCTGGTGGAGACAAGGCACGCTCAATCTGCGGGCTCTTGGGTGAGCTACCCAGAAGCCTGAGTTTAAATGGACTCTGCCGAGGATGAGTCATAATGTGGGTTGGTGGCCATGGAGACCTTGGAATGTGGCAGTAGCTAAGGGACTCTGCAGGATTCTCCAACCCGAAGGGCTTGACACAACTCCAACAAGGAAGCTTCCCATGTGGAGATGAGAGGTCTTCTGTCTGGTGCCTCAGGAAAGCCCCGTATGCTGGTCTTCGAACCCAGGCCTCTGAGGAGTGATACCTGGACACCAAAGCAAGAGTTCATAATAGGGCCTAGGGGCCTGTCTGGTTCAATCTTCTGTCTCTGCGGATATCTGTCTGTGTGTCTGCATGGAGGTAGTAGTTGCTCAGCTTGTGTCATAATGCCCCTATTTGTCCAGTGCGGCTTGTGGTAGTGCGATGTCCTTGGGGACCTTGAGGTTTCTACTATTTTGTAGAGTTGTGGCCAATGGAATGGGCAGTTTCTTAGGAGAGAGCAGGCACAGTTCTGTGGTGTGGCTCCAGAGACCCCAGCCTGGAGGCTGTGTGGGCCATGGCTGTGCAGACAGACATCCAAAAACCCTAACTCAGCTCAGGTTTGGGGCCGAGGTTACGGCAGGCCTGATCTACAGTCCATGAGGGGAGCTCCTCTGGATATGAAAGAAGGGTGAGAGGGAGGCAGTCGCTCAGGCTTTTGTCTCTGGATGTTTTGTCCACAATGGCCGTTTAATGTAGGAGTTGCCTCATGGGTCGTAGAAGTCTCCCTCTCTGGTAGTTTGTCCAGCCCCCAAGAGTTTGGGGTCATTCTGTGGGAAGGGAAGTGTCCTGTTTTCTGCTTCATTGTCCCCCCAGTAGAGGGAATCTAGAGAATAGCAGTGGGTACTGACAACTGGAATACTCGCCCTCTGGTTAAGCCTGGGGGCCTATGGATATGACAAGCCCCATATGCAGGATCTCTGTCCAGCCACTGAGAGGCGTTACTTTAATACAGGACTCACGCTGCAGGTCACAATGCATGTCTGTGCCCTAGGCGGCCCTCAAGCACTGGCGTGGCCTTTCGGACAATGCAGGTTTTCCCACATTGAACGTTGGACAACATGCCAACCACAAGGTTTCTGGCCATGGGGAAGGAGGAATTCTAATTTCTGCATCACGTTCACCCCTGGGCAGTGATTGGAGATAAGGTCTAGGTTCTGAAGCCTGAAAACCGAGGTTGGGAAGAGATGACGACCTACAGCCATAGCGGGTCCTAAGTGTCCAGGTTGGGGCCAGCTGTCTGGGTGTCGTTTGGGATGTCTTGTCTCAGGCTGTGCCAGACAGGGCATTAGTATACAGGGTGGGCTGTATAATTGCTTTACAATCGAGTGGCATGCATTAGAAAATCATTTGGGGTTTCTTATTAGCAGCATAGGGCAAACTTTTTCTTCTGGAGGGCAGGCAGAGTGCTGCATTGTGGCTTCGGAATTCCCAAACTGGAGGGCTTGTGGGCCAGGAGAGTGAGGACGGAAGTCTGAGAACACAAGCTAGGCTTAGGTTTCGGGGCAAGGACATGGCAGGCACACTCTGCAGAGCTGAATTGAGATCTCATGCGTCTGAAGTCAGGTCGAGGTTCAGACTTTGGCTCAGGTTTGAGTTTCTGTCCATGTTGGCCCCTTCAGGAAGGGGGGGCATTATAAGGCCATGGGGGTTTTCCCACTATTGGAGTTGTGAGATGCTCCAAACCGCAAGGATTCCTTCTGTGGGACAATTAAGATTTGTTGGATGGCTCCAGGACGTCTTATAAGGTATTTTTCCAGAACAGGGTTCTAAGTATGGATGCCTGGGCAGCCAGCCTCACATTCCAATTGTCTCCTAGCAACAAGAAACGTTTGATCTGCTGGCTTGGGGTAGCAACAGAGGGGGCTGAGTTGAAATGGTCTTTCCTGAGGATGGTCTTAATGTTGGTTTGAGTCCATGGAGTCCTTGGTATGGGGCAGTGGCACCAAGCCCTGAAGGATTCTCCTAACCAGAGGTTATGACAAACCTCCAATGAGCAAGTTTTCCATGGGGAGACGAGATTTGTTCTTATTGTTGCCTCAGGAAACCACCATATGCTGGTATTGGAAACGAGGCCTCTGAGGACAGATGCCTGGAAAACAAAACAATGGATCTGATTAGGGCCTAGGGGCCTGTCCGGTTCAATATTCTTCTCTGGGGACATCTGTTGTCTGAGTGGAGGTAGTTGCTCAGCTGGTTTGAGATCACCCCTGTTTGTCCTGGGCGGCCTACACTATTGGGATGGCCTCGGTGACTTTGGAGGTTTTTCCTAATTTGCAAGGTTGTGGCCAATGGAATGGGAAGAATTCCCTTGAAAGGGAAGCACAGTCCTGAGGTATGGCTCCAGGGACCCAAGTGTGGACCGTGTGTGGTCCAGGCCTGTGGGGACAGAAGTCTGAAAACACAAACTCAGCTTAGGTTTGGGGATGTATGTATGAAGGCTCGATCTACAGACCGTGAGAATTTTCCGGGCTATGAACAAAGGGCGAGTATGTGGCGCTTGCTCAGGGTTTTGTCTCTGGATTTTGTGTCAATGGTGGCCGTGGAATGTCGGGGTGTCCTCAAGGGCCATGGACAATTCTTTCTCTGGTGATTTGGCCTGATCCCAAGTGGTTGGGATCATTCTGTGGATGGGAAGAGTCCTTTCTGTATTTTTTTTTTTTTACCTCAAGTGTCCCACCAAAGAGGGATTCCCGAGTAGAGCCCTGAGTAGGGGTGACTAGACATCTCGAACTCTGGTTGAGATTGGGGGACTAGGGGCTTGGCAAGCCCCATATGGGGGCCCTTGTTCCAGTAACTAAGAGGCTTTACATGAGGATAGGGCTCACGCTGAGGGTCACAATGTGTGTTTGTGCACATTGTGACCCTCAATGATATGTGGGGCCTCATAGTCCATGCTGCTTTCTCCTACAATGAACATTGGACAACATGCCAACCACTAGGTTTCTTGCCAAGGCGAAGGAGAAGTTCTGATTCTTGCATCACGTTCACTCCTGAGCAGTGAGTGGAGATAAGGTCTAGGTTCTGAAGGTGAAAACTGAGGTTGGGTAGAGATGATGGCCTAAAGCCATTGTGGGTGTGATATGCTCTGTGTATGGCCAGCTGTCTGGGTGTTGGACTGGAGGTCTGCCCTCAGGCTGTGTCAGACAGGGCTTTAGTGCACAGGCTAGACTGTATAATTGGGGTATGGTCGAGTGGCATGCAGGTTGTTACTCATTTGGCGTTTCTGGTTAGCCCTATAGGGCAACATTTTTCTTCTGGAGGGCAGGCAGAGTGCTGCATTGTGTCTCCAGAATTGCCAAACTGGAGGGGTGTGGCCAGGATTGTGAGGAAGGAAGTCTGAAAACACAAGCTAGCACGAGTTTTGGCGCCAAGAGCATGGCAGGCCCACTCTGCAGAGGCTGAATCGAGATCTCCTGCACGTGAGGTCCGGGCGATTATCAGATGTTGCCTCAAGCTGGAGTTTGTGTCCATGACGGCCCCTTCCTGAAGGGGGTGGGGGCGTCATGAGGCCAGGGAGGTTTCCCTACGCTGGGAGTTGTGAGCTGCTCCAAACTTCAAAGTTTCCTTCTTCAGGACAGTCGAGTACTATTGGATGGTTCCAGGATGCCCCATACAGAAAGACTCGAGAGCAGGGCCCTAAGCATGGATGCCGAGAAACGCCAACTCACCTTCCCATTGCCTGGTGGAGACAAGGCACGCTCAATCTGCGGGCTCTTGGGTGAGCTACCCAGAAGCCTGAGTTTAAATGGACTCTGCCGAGGATGAGTCATAATGTGGGTTGGTGGCCATGGAGACCTTGGAATGTGGCAGTAGCTAAGGGACTCTGCAGGATTCTCCAACCCGAAGGGCTTGACACAACTCCAACAAGGAAGCTTCCCATGTGGAGATGAGAGGTCTTCTGTCTGGTGCCTCAGGAAAGCCCCGTATGCTGGTCTTCGAACCCAGGCCTCTGCGGAGTGATACCTGGACACCAAAGCAAGAGTTCATAATAGGGCCTAGGGGCCTGTCTGGTTCAATCTTCTGTCTCTGCGGATATCTGTCTGTGTGTCTGCATGGAGGTAGTAGTTGCTCAGCTTGTGTATAATGCCCCTATTTGTCCAGTGCGGCTTGCGGTAGTGGGATGTCCTTGGGGACCTTGAGGTTTCTACTATTTTGTAGAGTTGTGGCCAATGGAATGGGCAGTTTCTTAGGAGAGAGCAGGCACAGTTCTGTGGTGTGGCTCCAGAGACCCCAGCCTGGAGGCTGTGTGGGCCATGGCTGTGCAGACAGACATCCAAAAACCCTAACTCAGCTCAGGTTTGGGGCCGAGGTTACGGCAGGCCTGATCTACAGTCCATGAGGGGAGCTCCTCTGGATATGAAAGAAGGGTGAGAGGGAGGCAGTCGCTCAGGCTTTTGTCTCTGGATGTTTTGTCCACAATGGCCGTTTAATGTAGGAGTTGCCTCATGGGTCGTAGAAGTCTCCCTCTCTGGTAGTTTGTCCAGCCCCCAAGAGTTTGGGGTCATTCTGTGGGAAGGGAAGTGTCCTGTTTTCTGCTTCATGTGTCCCCCCAGTAGAGGGGTTCTAGAGCATAGCAGTGGGTACTGACAACTGGAATCCTCGCCCTCTGGTTAAGCCTGGGGGCCTATGGATATGACAAGCCCCATATGCAGGATCTTGGTCCAGCCACTGAGAGGCGTTACTTTAATACGGGACTCACGCTGCAGGTCACAATGCATGTCTGTGCCCTATGCGGCCCTCAAGCACTGGCGAGGCCTTTCGGACAATGCAGGTTTTCCCACATTGAACGTTGGACAACATGCCAACCACAAGGTTTCTGGCCATGGGGAAGGAGGAATTCTAATTTCTGCATCACGTTTACCCCTGGGCAGTGATTGGAGATAAGGTCTAGGTTCTGAAGCCTGAAAACCGAGGTTGGGAAGAATGACGACCTACAGCCATAGCGGGTCCTATGTGTCCAGGTTGGGGCCAGCTGTCTGGGTGTCGTTTGGGATGTCTTGACCCAGGCTGTGCCAGACAGGGCATTAGTATACAGGGTGGGCTGTATAATTGCTTTACAATCGAGTGGCATGCATTAGAAAATCATTTGGGGTTTCTTATTAGCAGCATAGGGCAAAGTTTTTCTTCTGGAGGGCAGGCAGAGTGCTGCATTGTGGCTTCGGAATTCCCCACCTGGAGGGCTTGTGGGCCAGGAGAGTGAGGACGGAAGTCTGAGAACACAAGCTAGGCTTAGGTTTCGGGGCAAGGACATGGCAGGCACACTCTGCAGAGCTGAATTGAGATCTCATGCGTCTGAAGTCAGGTCGAGGTTCAGACTTTGACTCAGGTTTGAGTTTCTGTCCATGTTGGGCCCTTCAGGAAGGGGGGGGCATTATGAGGCCATGGGGGTTTTCCCACTATTGGAGTTGTGAGATGCTCCAAACCGCAAGGATTCCTTCTGTGGGACAATTAAGATTTGTTGGATGGCTCCAGGACGTCTTATAAGGTATTTTTCCAGAACAGGGTTCTAAGTATGGATGCCTGGGCAGCCAGCCTCACATTCCAATTGTTTCCTAGCAACAAGAACGTTTGATCTGCTGGCTTGGGGTAGCAACAGAGGGGGCTGAGTTGAAATGGACTTTCCTGAGGATGGTCTTAATGTTGGTTTGAGTCCATGGAGACCTTGGTATGGGGCAGTGGCACCAGGGCCCTGAAGGATTCTCCTAACCAGAGGTTATGACAAAGCTCCAATGAGCAAGTTTTCCATGGGGAGACGAGATTTGTTCTTATTGGTGCCTCAGGAAACCACCATATGCTGGTATTGGAAACGAGGCCTCTGAGGACAGATGCCTGGAAAACAAAGCAATGGATCTGATTAGGGCCTAGGGGCCTGTCCGGTTCAATATTCTTCTCTGGGGACATCTGTTGTCTGAGTGGAGGTAGTTGCTCAGCTGGTTTGAGATCACCCCTGTTTGTCCTGGGCGGCCTACACTATTGGGATGGCCTCGGTGACTTTGGAGGTTTTTCCTAATTTGCAAGGTTGTGGCCAATGGAATGGGAAGAATTCCCTTGAAAGGGAAGCACAGTCCTGAGGTGTGGCTCCAGGGACCCAAGTGTGGAGCGTGTGTGGTCCAGGCCTGTGGGGACAGAAGTCTGAAAACACAAACTCAGCTTAGGTTTGGGGATGTATGTATGAAGGCTCGATCTACAGACCGTGAGAATTTTCCGGGCTATGAACAAAGGGCGAGTATGTGCGCTCGCTCAGGGTTTTGTCTCTGGATTTTGTGTCAATGGTGGCCGTGGAATATCGGGGTGTCCTCAAGGGCCATGGACAATTCTTTCTCTGGTGATTTGGCCTGATCCCAAGTGGTTGGGATCATTCTGTGGATGGGAAGAGTCCTTTCTGTATTTTTTTTTTTTTACCTCAAGTGTCCCACCAAAGAGGGATTCCCGAGTAGAGCCCTGAGTAGGGGTGACTAGACATCTCGAACTCTGGTTGAGATTGGGGGACTAGGGGCTTGGCAAGCCCCATATGGGGGCTGTTGTTCCAGTCACTAAGAGGCTTTACATGAGGATAGGGCTCACGCTGAGGGTCACAATGTGTGTTTGTGCACATTGTGGCCCTCAGGGATAGGTGGGGCCTCATAGTCCATGCTGCTTTCTCCTACAATGAACATTGGACAACATGCCAACCACTAGGTTTCTTGCCAAGGCGAAGGAGAAGTTCTGATTCTTGCATCACGTTCACTCCTGAGCAGTGAGTGGAGATAAGGTCTAGGTTCTGAAGGTGAAAACTGAGGTTGGGTAGAGATGATGGCCTAAAGCCATTGTGGGTGTGATATGCTCTGTGTATGGCCAGCTGTCTGGGTGTTGGACTGGAGGTCTGCCCTCAGGCTGTGTCAGACAGGGCTTTAGTGCACAGGCTAGACTGTATAATTGGGGTATGGTCGAGTGGCATGCAGGTTGTTACTCATTTGGCGTTTCTGGTTAGCCCTATAGGGCAACATTTTTCTTCTGGAGGGCAGGCAGAGTGCTGCATTGTGTCTCCAGAATTGCCAAACTGGAGGGGTGTGGCCAGGATTGTGAGGAAGGAAGTCTGAAAACACAAGCTAGCACAAGTTTTGGGGCCAAGAGCATGGCAGGCCCACTCTGCAGAGGCTGAATCGAGATCTCCTGCACGTGAGGTCCGGGCGATTATCAGATGTTGCCTCAAGCTGGAGTTTGTGTCCATGACGGCCCCTTCCTGAAGGGGGTGGGGGCGTCATGAGGCCAGGGAGGTTTCCCTACGCTGGGAGTTGTGAGCTGCTCCAAACTTCAAAGTTTCCTTCTTCAGGACAGTCGAGTACTATTGGATGGTTCCAGGATGCCCCATACAGAAAGACTCGAGAGCAGGGCCCTAAGCATGGATGCCGAGAAACGCCAACTCACCTTCCCATTGCCTGGTGGAGACAAGGCACGCTCAATCTGCGGGCTCTTGGGTGAGCTACCCAGAAGCCTGAGTTTAAATGGACTCTGCCGAGGATGAGTCATAATGTGGGTTGGTGGCCATGGAGACCTTCGAATGTGGCAGTAGCTAAGGGACTCTGCAGGATTCTCCAACCCGAAGGGCTTGACACAACTCCAACAAGGAAGCTTCCCATGTGGAGATGAGAGGTCTTCTGTCTGGTGCCTCAGGAAAGCCCCGTATGCTGGTCTTCGAACCCAGGCCTCTGCGGAGTGATACCTGGACACCAAAGCAAGAGTTCATAATAGGGCCTAGGGGCCTGTCTGGTTCAATCTTCTGTCTCTGCGGATATCTGTCTGTGTGTCTGCATGGAGGTAGTAGTTGCTCAGCTTGTGTATAATGCCCCTATTTGTCCAGTGCGGCTTGCGGTAGTGGGATGTCCTTGGGGACCTTGAGGTTTCTACTATTTTGTAGAGTTGTGGCCAATGGAATGGGCAGTTTCTTAGGAGAGAGCAGGCACAGTTCTGTGGTGTGGCTCCAGAGACCCCAGCCTGGAGGCTGTGTGGGCCATGGCTGTGCAGACAGACATCCAAAAACCCTAACTCAGCTCAGGTTTGGGGCCGAGGTTACGGCAGGCCTGATCTACAGTCCATGAGGGGAGCTCCTCTGGATATGAAAGAAGGGTGAGAGGGAGGCAGTCGCTCAGGCTTTTGTCTCTGGATGTTTTGTCCACAATGGCCGTTTAATGTAGGAGTTGCCTCATGGGTCGTAGAAGTCTCCCTCTCTGGTAGTTTGTCCAGCCCCCAAGAGTTTGGGGTCATTCTGTGGGAAGGGAAGTGTCCTGTTTTCTCCTTCATGTGTCCCCCCAGTAGAGGGGTTCTAGAGCATAGCAGTGGGTACTGACAACTGGAATCCTCGCCCTCTGGTTAAGCCTGGGGGCCTATGGATATGACAAGCCCCATATGCAGGATCTTGGTCCAGCCACTGAGAGGCGTTACTTTAATACGGGACTCACGCTGCAGGTCACAATGCATGTCTGTGCCCTAGGCGGCCCTCAAGCACTGGCGAGGCCTTTCGGACAATGCAGGTTTTCCCACATTGAACGTTGGACAACATGCCAACCACAAGGTTTCTGGCCATGGGGAAGGAGGAATTCTAATTTCTGCATCACGTTCACCCCTGGGCAGTGATTGGAGATAAGGTCTAGGTTCTGAAGCCTGAAAAGCGAGGTTGGGAAGAATGACGACCTACAGCCATAGCGGGTCCTATGTGTCCAGGTTGGGGCCAGCTGTCTGGGTGTCGTTTGGGATGTCTTGACCCAGGCTGTGCCAGACAGGGCATTAGTATACAGGGTGGGCTGTATAATTTCTTTACAATCGAGTGGCATGCATTAGAAAATCATTTGGGGTTTCTTATTAGCAGCATAGGGCAAAGTTTTTCTTCTGGAGGGCAGGCAGAGTGCTGCATTGTGGCTTCGGAATTCCCAAACTGGAGGGCTTGTGGGCCAGGAGAGTGAGGACGGAAGTCTGAGAACACAAGCTAGGCTTAGGTTTCGGGGCAAGGACATGGCAGGCACACTCTGCAGAGCTGAATTGAGATCTCATGCGTCTGAAGTCAGGTCGAGGTTCAGACTTTGACTCAGGTTTGAGTTTCTGTCCATGTTGGGCCCTTCAGGAAGGGGGGGGCATTATGAGGCCATGGGGGTTTTCCCACTATTGGAGTTGTGAGATGCTCCAAACCGCAAGGATTCCTTCTGTGGGACAATTAAGATTTGTTGGATGGCTCCAGGACGTCTTATAAGGTATTTTTCCAGAACAGGGTTCTAAGTATGGATGCCTGGGCAGCCAGCCTCACATTCCAATTGTTTCCTAGCAACAAGAACGTTTGATCTGCTGGCTTGGGGTAGCAACAGAGGGGGCTGAGTTGAAATGGACTTTCCTGAGGATGGTCTTAATGTTGGTTTGAGTCCATGGAGACCTTGGTATGGGGCAGTGGCACCAGGGCCCTGAAGGATTCTCCTAACCAGAGGTTATGACAAAGCTCCAATGAGCAAGTTTTCCATGGGGAGACGAGATTTGTTCTTATTGGTGCCTCAGGAAACCACCATATGCTGGTATTGGAAACGAGGCCTCTGAGGACAGATGCCTGGAAAACAAAGCAATGGATCTGATTAGGGCCTAGGGGCCTGTCCGGTTCAATATTCTTCTCTGGGGACATCTGTTGTCTGAGTGGAGGTAGTTGCTCAGCTGGTTTGAGATCACCCCTGTTTGTCCTGGGCGGCCTACACTATTGGGATGGCCTCGGTGACTTTGGAGGTTTTTCCTAATTTGCAAGGTTGTGGCCAATG
Organism: Mustela nivalis; assembly: GCF_964662115.1. Lineage (NCBI taxonomy): Eukaryota > Metazoa > Chordata > Mammalia > Carnivora > Mustelidae > Mustela > Mustela nivalis. The sequence continues at coordinate 94,512 of NW_028136252.1, read as the reverse complement.
GAATGGGAAGAATTCCCTTGAAAGGGAAGCACAGTCCTGAGGTGTGGCTCCAGGGACCCAAGTGTGGAGCGTGTGTGGTCCAGGCCTGTGGGGACAGAAGTCTGAAAACACAAACTCAGCTTAGGTTTGGGGATGTATGTATGAAGGCTCGATCTACAGACCGTGAGAATTTTCCGGGCTATGAACAAAGGGCGAGTATGTGCGCTCGCTCAGGGTTTTGTCTCTGGATTTTGTGTCAATGGTGGCCGTGGAATATCGGGGTGTCCTCAAGGGCCATGGACAATTCTTTCTCTGGTGATTTGGCCTGATCCCAAGTGGTTGGGATCATTCTGTGGATGGGAAGAGTCCTTTCTGTATTTTTTTTTTTTTACCTCAAGTGTCCCACCAAAGAGGGATTCCCGAGTAGAGCCCTGAGTAGGGGTGACTAGACATCTCGAACTCTGGTTGAGATTGGGGGACTAGGGGCTTGGCAAGCCCCATATGGGGGCTGTTGTTCCAGTCACTAAGAGGCTTTACATGAGGATAGGGCTCACGCTGAGGGTCACAATGTGTGTTTGTGCACATTGTGGCCCTCAGGGATAGGTGGGGCCTCATAGTCCATGCTGCTTTCTCCTACAATGAACATTGGACAACATGCCAACCACTAGGTTTCTTGCCAAGGCGAAGGAGAAGTTCTGATTCTTGCATCACGTTCACTCCTGAGCAGTGAGTGGAGATAAGGTCTAGGTTCTGAAGGTGAAAACTGAGGTTGGGTAGAGATGATGGCCTAAAGCCATTGTGGGTGTGATATGCTCTGTGTATGGCCAGCTGTCTGGGTGTTGGACTGGAGGTCTGCCCTCAGGCTGTGTCAGACAGGGCTTTAGTGCACAGGCTAGACTGTATAATTGGGGTATGGTCGAGTGGCATGCAGGTTGTTACTCATTTGGCGTTTCTGGTTAGCCCTATAGGGCAACATTTTTCTTCTGGAGGGCAGGCAGAGTGCTGCATTGTGTCTCCAGAATTGCCAAACTGGAGGGGTGTGGCCAGGATTGTGAGGAAGGAAGTCTGAAAACACAAGCTAGCACAAGTTTTGGGGCCAAGAGCATGGCAGGCCCACTCTGCAGAGGCTGAATCGAGATCTCCTGCACGTGAGGTCCGGGCGATTATCAGATGTTGCCTCAAGCTGGAGTTTGTGTCCATGACGGCCCCTTCCTGAAGGGGGTGGGGGCGTCATGAGGCCAGGGAGGTTTCCCTACGCTGGGAGTTGTGAGCTGCTCCAAACTTCAAAGTTTCCTTCTTCAGGACAGTCGAGTACTATTGGATGGTTCCAGGATGCCCCATACAGAAAGACTCGAGAGCAGGGCCCTAAGCATGGATGCCGAGAAACGCCAACTCACCTTCCCATTGCCTGGTGGAGACAAGGCACGCTCAATCTGCGGGCTCTTGGGTGAGCTACCCAGAAGCCTGAGTTTAAATGGACTCTGCCGAGGATGAGTCATAATGTGGGTTGGTGGCCATGGAGACCTTCGAATGTGGCAGTAGCTAAGGGACTCTGCAGGATTCTCCAACCCGAAGGGCTTGACACAACTCCAACAAGGAAGCTTCCCATGTGGAGATGAGAGGTCTTCTGTCTGGTGCCTCAGGAAAGCCCCGTATGCTGGTCTTCGAACCCAGGCCTCTGCGGAGTGATACCTGGACACCAAAGCAAGAGTTCATAATAGGGCCTAGGGGCCTGTCTGGTTCAATCTTCTGTCTCTGCGGATATCTGTCTGTGTGTCTGCATGGAGGTAGTAGTTGCTCAGCTTGTGTATAATGCCCCTATTTGTCCAGTGCGGCTTGCGGTAGTGGGATGTCCTTGGGGACCTTGAGGTTTCTACTATTTTGTAGAGTTGTGGCCAATGGAATGGGCAGTTTCTTAGGAGAGAGCAGGCACAGTTCTGTGGTGTGGCTCCAGAGACCCCAGCCTGGAGGCTGTGTGGGCCATGGCTGTGCAGACAGACATCCAAAAACCCTAACTCAGCTCAGGTTTGGGGCCGAGGTTACGGCAGGCCTGATCTACAGTCCATGAGGGGAGCTCCTCTGGATATGAAAGAAGGGTGAGAGGGAGGCAGTCGCTCAGGCTTTTGTCTCTGGATGTTTTGTCCACAATGGCCGTTTAATGTAGGAGTTGCCTCATGGGTCGTAGAAGTCTCCCTCTCTGGTAGTTTGTCCAGCCCCCAAGAGTTTGGGGTCATTCTGTGGGAAGGGAAGTGTCCTGTTTTCTCCTTCATGTGTCCCCCCAGTAGAGGGGTTCTAGAGCATAGCAGTGGGTACTGACAACTGGAATCCTCGCCCTCTGGTTAAGCCTGGGGGCCTATGGATATGACAAGCCCCATATGCAGGATCTTGGTCCAGCCACTGAGAGGCGTTACTTTAATACGGGACTCACGCTGCAGGTCACAATGCATGTCTGTGCCCTAGGCGGCCCTCAAGCACTGGCGAGGCCTTTCGGACAATGCAGGTTTTCCCACATTGAACGTTGGACAACATGCCAACCACAAGGTTTCTGGCCATGGGGAAGGAGGAATTCTAATTTCTGCATCACGTTCACCCCTGGGCAGTGATTGGAGATAAGGTCTAGGTTCTGAAGCCTGAAAAGCGAGGTTGGGAAGAATGACGACCTACAGCCATAGCGGGTCCTATGTGTCCAGGTTGGGGCCAGCTGTCTGGGTGTCGTTTGGGATGTCTTGACCCAGGCTGTGCCAGACAGGGCATTAGTATACAGGGTGGGCTGTATAATTTCTTTACAATCGAGTGGCATGCATTAGAAAATCATTTGGGGTTTCTTATTAGCAGCATAGGGCAAAGTTTTTCTTCTGGAGGGCAGGCAGAGTGCTGCATTGTGGCTTCGGAATTCCCAAACTGGAGGGCTTGTGGGCCAGGAGAGTGAGGACGGAAGTCTGAGAACACAAGCTAGGCTTAGGTTTCGGGGCAAGGACATGGCAGGCACACTCTGCAGAGCTGAATTGAGATCTCATGCGTCTGAAGTCAGGTCGAGGTTCAGACTTTGACTCAGGTTTGAGTTTCTGTCCATGTTGGGCCCTTCAGGAAGGGGGGGGCATTATGAGGCCATGGGGGTTTTCCCACTATTGGAGTTGTGAGATGCTCCAAACCGCAAGGATTCCTTCTGTGGGACAATTAAGATTTGTTGGATGGCTCCAGGACGTCTTATAAGGTATTTTTCCAGAACAGGGTTCTAAGTATGGATGCCTGGGCAGCCAGCCTCACATTCCAATTGTTTCCTAGCAACAAGAACGTTTGATCTGCTGGCTTGGGGTAGCAACAGAGGGGGCTGAGTTGAAATGGACTTTCCTGAGGATGGTCTTAATGTTGGTTTGAGTCCATGGAGACCTTGGTATGGGGCAGTGGCACCAGGGCCCTGAAGGATTCTCCTAACCAGAGGTTATGACAAAGCTCCAATGAGCAAGTTTTCCATGGGGAGACGAGATTTGTTCTTATTGGTGCCTCAGGAAACCACCATATGCTGGTATTGGAAACGAGGCCTCTGAGGACAGATGCCTGGAAAACAAAGCAATGGATCTGATTAGGGCCTAGGGGCCTGTCCGGTTCAATATTCTTCTCTGGGGACATCTGTTGTCTGAGTGGAGGTAGTTGCTCAGCTGGTTTGAGATCACCCCTGTTTGTCCTGGGCGGCCTACACTATTGGGATGGCCTCGGTGACTTTGGAGGTTTTTCCTAATTTGCAAGGTTGTGGCCAATGGAATGGGAAGAATTCCCTTGAAAGGGAAGCACAGTCCTGAGGTGTGGCTCCAGGGACCCAAGTGTGGAGCGTGTGTGGTCCAGGCCTGTGGGGACAGAAGTCTGAAAACACAAACTCAGCTTAGGTTTGGGGATGTATGTATGAAGGCTCGATCTACAGACCGTGAGAATTTTCCGGGCTATGAACAAAGGGCGAGTATGTGCGCTCGCTCAGGGTTTTGTCTCTGGATTTTGTGTCAATGGTGGCCGTGGAATATCGGGGTGTCCTCAAGGGCCATGGACAATTCTTTCTCTGGTGATTTGGCCTGATCCCAAGTGGTTGGGATCATTCTGTGGATGGGAAGAGTCCTTTCTGTATTTTTTTTTTTTTACCTCAAGTGTCCCACCAAAGAGGGATTCCCGAGTAGAGCCCTGAGTAGGGGTGACTAGACATCTCGAACTCTGGTTGAGATTGGGGGACTAGGGGCTTGGCAAGCCCCATATGGGGGCTGTTGTTCCAGTCACTAAGAGGCTTTACATGAGGATAGGGCTCACGCTGAGGGTCACAATGTGTGTTTGTGCACATTGTGGCCCTCAGGGATAGGTGGGGCCTCATAGTCCATGCTGCTTTCTCCTACAATGAACATTGGACAACATGCCAACCACTAGGTTTCTTGCCAAGGCGAAGGAGAAGTTCTGATTCTTGCATCACGTTTACTTCTGAGCAGTGAGTGGAGATAAGGTCTAGGTTCTGAAGGTGAAAACTGAGGTTGGGTAGAGATGATGGCCTAAAGCCATTGTGGGTGTGATATGCTCTGTGTATGGCCAGCTGTCTGGGTGTTGGACTGGAGGTCTGCCCTCAGGCTGTGTCAGACAGGGCTTTAGTGCACAGGATAGACTGTATAATTGGGGTATGGTCGAGTGGCATGCAGGTTGTTACTCATTTGGCGTTTCTGGTTAGCCCTATAGGGCAACATTTTTCTTCTGGAGGGCAGGCAGAGTGCTGCATTGTGTCTCCAGAATTGCCAAACTGGAGGGGTGTGGCCAGGATTGTGAGGAAGGAAGTCTGAAAACACAAGCTAGCACAAGTTTTGGCGCCAAGAGCATGGCAGGCCCACTCTGCAGAGGCTGAATCGAGATCTCCTGCACGTGAGGTCCGGGCGATTATCAGATGTTGCCTCAAGCTGGAGTTTGTGTCCATGACGGCCCCTTCCTGAAGGGGGTGGGGGCGTCATGAGGCCAGGGAGGTTTCCCTACGCTGGGAGTTGTGAGCTGCTCCAAACTTCAAAGTTTCCTTCTTCAGGACAGTCGAGTACTATTGGATGGTTCCAGGATGCCCCATACAGAAAGACTCGAGAGCAGGGCCCTAAGCATGGATGCCGAGAAACGCCAACTCACCTTCCCATTGCCTGGTGGAGACAAGGCACGCTCAATCTGCGGGCTCTTGGGTGAGCTACCCAGAAGCCTGAGTTTAAATGGACTCTGCCGAGGATGAGTCATAATGTGGGTTGGTGGCCATGGAGACCTTGGAATGTGGCAGTAGCTAAGGGACTCTGCAGGATTCTCCAAACCGAAGGGCTTGACACAACTCCAACAAGGAAGCTTCCCATGTGGAGATGAGAGGTCTTCTGTCTGGTGCCTCAGGAAAGCCCCGTATGCTGGTCTTCGAACCCAGGCCTCTGAGGAGTGATACCTGGACACCAAAGCAAGAGTTCATAATAGGGCCTAGGGGCCTGTCTGGTTCAATCTTCTGTCTCTGCGGATATCTGTCTGTGTGTCTGCATGGAGGTAGTAGTTGCTCAGCTTGTGTCATAATGCCCCTATTTGTCCAGTGCGGCTTGTGGTAGTGGGATGTCCTTGGGGACCTTGAGGTTTCTACTATTTTGTAGAGTTGTGGCCAATGGAATGTGCAGTTTCTTAGGAGAGAGCAGGCACAGTTCTGTGGTGTGGCTCCAGAGACCCCAGCCTGGAGGCTGTGTGGGCCATGGCTGTGCAGACAGACATCCAAAAACCCTAACTCAGCTCAGGTTTGGGGCCGAGGTTACGGCAGGCCTGATCTACAGTCCATGAGGGGAGCTCCTCTGGATATGAAAGAAGGGTGAGAGGGAGGCAGTCGCTCAGGCTTTTGTCTCTGGATGTTTTGTCCACAATGGCCGTTTAATGTAGGAGTTGCCTCATGGGTCGTAGAAGTCTCCCTCTCTGGTAGTTTGTCCAGCCCCCAAGAGTTTGGGGTCATTCTGTGGGAAGGGAAGTGTCCTGTTTTCTGCTTCATGTGTCCCCCCAGTAGAGGGGTTCTAGAGCATAGCAGTGGGTACTGACAACTGGAATCCTCGCCCTCTGGTTAAGCCTGGGGGCCTATGGATATGACAAGCCCCATATGCAGGATCTTGGTCCAGCCACTGAGAGGTGTTACTTTAATACGGGACTCACGCTGCAGGTCACAATGCATGTCTGTGCCCTAGGCGGCCCTCCAGCACTGGCGAGGCCTTTCGGACAATGCAGGTTTTCCCACATTGAACGTTGGACAACATGCCAACCACAAGGTTTCTGGCCATGGGGAAGGAGGAATTCTAATTTCTGCATCACGTTCACCCCTGGGCAGTGATTGGAGATAAGGTCTAGGTTCTGAAGCCTGAAAACCGAGGTTGGGAAGAATGACGACCTACAGCCATAGCGGGTCTATGTGTCCAGGTTGGGGCCAGCTGTCTGGGTGTCGTTTGGGATGTCTTGACCCAGGCTGTGCCAGACAGGGCATTAGTATACAGGGTGGGCTGTATAATTGCTTTACAATCGAGTGGCATGCATTAGAAAATCATTTGGGGTTTCTTATTAGCAGCATAGGGCAAAGTTTTTCTTCTGGAGGGCAGGCAGAGTGCTGCATTGTGGCTTCGGAATTCCCAAACTGGAGGGCTTGTGGGCCAGGAGAGTGAGGACGGAAGTCTGAGAACACAAGCTAGGCTTAGGTTTCGGGGCAAGGACATGGCAGGCACACTCTGCAGAGCTGAATTGAGATCTCATGCGTCTGAAGTCAGGTCGAGGTTCAGACTTTGACTCAGGTTTGAGTTTCTGTCCATGTTGGGCCCTTCAGGAAGGGGGGGGCATTATGAGGCCATGGGGGTTTTCCCACTATTGGAGTTGTGAGATGCTCCAAACAGCAAGGATTCCTTCTGTGGGACAATTAAGATTTGTTGGATGGCTCCAGGACGTCTTATAAGGTATTTTTCCAGAACAGCGTTCTAAGTATGGATGCCTGGGCAGCCAGCCTCACATTCCAATTGTCTCCTAGCAACAAGAAACGTTTGATCTGCTGGCTTGGGGTAGCAACAGAGGGGGCTGAGTTGAAATGGACTTTCATGAGGATGGTCTTAATGTTGGTTTGAGTCCATGGAGACCTTGGTATGGGGCAGTGGCACCAGGGCCCTGAAGGATTCTCCTAACCAGAGGTTATGACAAAGCTCCAATGAGCAAGTTTTCCATGGGGAGACGAGATTTGTTCTTATTGGTGCCTCAGGAAACCACCATATGCTGGTATTGGAAACGAGGCCTCTGAGGACAGATGCCTGGAAACCAAAGCAATGGATCTGATTAGGGCCTAGGGGCCTGTCCAGTTCAATATTCTTCTCTGGGGACATCTGTTGTCTGAGTGGAGGTAGTTGCTCAGCTGGTTTGAGATCACCCCTGTTTGTCCTGGGCGGCCTACACTATTGGGATGGCCTCGGTGACTTTGGAGGTTTTTCCTAATTTGCAAGGTTGTGGCCAATGGAATGGGAAGAATTCCCTTGAAAGGGAAGCACAGTCCTGAGGTGTGGCTCCAGGGACCCAAGTGTGGAGCGTGTGTGGTCCAGGCCTGTGGGGACAGAAGTCTGAAAACACAAACTCAGCTTAGGTTTGGGGATATATGTATGAAGGCTCAATCTACAGACCGTGAGAATTTTCCGGGCTATGAACAAAGGGCGAGTATGTGGCGCTTGCTCAGGGTTTTGTCTCTGGATTTTGTGTCAATGGTGGCCGTGGAATGTCGGGGTGTCCTCAAGGGCCATGGACTATTCTTTCTGTGGTGATTTGGCCTGATCCCAAGTGGTTGGGATCATTCTGTGGATGGGAAGAGTCCTTTCTGTATTTTTTTTTTTTTTTACCTCAAGTGTCCCACCAAAGAGGGATTCCCGAGTAGAGCCCTGAGTAGGGGTGACTAGACATCTCGAACTCTGGTTGAGATTGGGGGACTAGGGGCTTGGCAAGCCCCATATGGGGGCTGTTGTTCCAGTCACTAAGAGGCTTTACATGAGGATAGGGCTCACGCTGAGGGTCACAATGTGTGTTTGTGCACATTGTGGCCCTCAGGGATAGGTGGGGCCTCATAGTCCATGCTGCTTTCTCCTACAATGAACATTGGACAACATGCCAACCACTAGGTTTCTTGCCAAGGCGAAGGAGAAGTTCTGATTCTTGCATCACGTTCACTCCTGAGCAGTGAGTGGAGATAAGGTCTAGGTTCTGAAGGTGAAAACTGAGGTTGGGTAGAGATGATGGCCTAAAGCCATTGTGGGTGTGATATGCTCTGTGTATGGCCAGCTGTCTGGGTGTTGGACTGGAGGTCTGCCCTCAGGCTGTGTCAGACAGGGCTTTAGTGCACAGGCTAGACTGTATAATTGGGGTATGGTCGAGTGGCATGCAGGTTGTTACTCATTTGGCGTTTCTGGTTAGCCCTATAGGGCAACATTTTTCTTCTGGAGGGCAGGCAAAGTGCTGCATTGTGTCTCCAGAATTGCCAAACTGGAGGGGTGTGGCCAGGATTGTGAGGAAGGAAGTCTGAAAACACAAGCTAGCACAAGTTTTGGGGCCAAGAGCATGGCAGGCCCACTCTGCAGAGGCTGAATCGAGATCTCCTGCACGTGAGGTCCGGGCGATTATCAGATGTTGCCTCAAGCTGGAGTTTGTGTCCATGACGGCCCCTTCCTGAAGGGGGTGGGGGCGTCATGAGGCCAGGGAGGTTTCCCTACGCTGGGAGTTGTGAGCTGCTCCAAACTTCAAAGTTTCCTTCTTCAGGACAGTCGAGTACTATTGGATGGTTCCAGGATGCCCCATACAGAAAGACTTGAGAGCAGGGCCCTAAGCATGGATGCCGAGAAACGCCAACTCACCTTCCATTGCCTGGTGGAGACAAGGCACGCTCAATCTGCGGGCTCTTGGGTGAGCTACCCAGAAGCCTGAGTTTAAATGGACTCTGACGATGATGAGTCATAATGTGGGTTGGTGGCCATGGAGACCTTGGAATGTGGCAGTAGCTAAGGGACTCTGCAGGATTCTCCAACCCGAAGGGCTTGACACAACTCCAACAAGGAAGCTTCCCATGTGGAGATGAGAGGTCTTCTGTCTGGTGCCTCAGGAAAGCCCCGTATGCTGGTCTTCGAACCCAGGCCTCTGCGGAGTGATACCTGGACACCAAAGCAAGAGTTCATAATAGGGCCTAGGGCCCTGTCTGGTTCAATCTTCTGTCTCTGCGGATATCTGTCTGTGTGTCTGCATGGAGGTAGTAGTTGCTCAGCTTGTGTCATAATGCCCCTATTTGTCCAGTGCGGCTTGTGGTAGTGGGATGTCCTTGGGGACCTTGAGGTTTCTACTATTTTGTAGAGTTGTGGCCAATGGAATGGGCAGTTTCTTAGGAGAGAGCAGGCACAGTTCTGTGGTGTGGCTCCAGAGACCCCAGCCTGGAGGCTGTGTGGGCCATGGCTGTGCAGACAGACATCCAAAAACCCTAACTCAGCTCAGGTTTGGGGCCGAGGTTACGGCAGGCCTGATCTACAGTCCATGAGGGGAGCTCCTCTGGATATGAAAGAAGGGTGAGAGGGAGGCAGTCGCTCAGGCTTTTGTCTCTGGATGTTTTGTCCACAATGGCCGTTTAATGTAGGAGTTGCCTCATGGGTCGTAGAAGTCTCCCTCTCTGGTAGTTTGTCCAGCCCCCAAGAGTTTGGGGTCATTCTGTGGGAAGGGAAGTGTCCTGTTTTCTGCTTCATGTGTCCCCCCAGTAGAGGGATTCTAGAGCATAGCAGTGGGTACTGACAACTGGAATCCTCGCCCTCTGGTTAAGCCTGGGGGCCTATGGATATGACAAGCCCCATATGCAGGATCTTGGTCCAGCCACTGAGAGGCGTTACTTTAATACGGGACTCACGCTGCAGGTCACAATGCATGTCTGTGCCCTAGGCGGCCCTCAAGCACTGGCGAGGCCTTTCGGACAATGCAGGTTTTCCCACATTGAACGTTGGACAACATGCCAACCACAAGGTTTCTGGCCATGGGGAAGGAGGAATTCTAATTTCTGCATCACGTTCACCCCTGGGCAGTGATTGGAGATAAGGTCTAGGTTCTGAAGCCTGAAAACCGAGGTTGGGAAGAATGACGACCTACAGCCATAGCGGGTCCTATGTGTCCAGGTTGGGGCCAGCTGTCTGGGTGTCGTTTGGGATGTCTTGACCAGGCTGTGCCAGACAGGGCATTAGTATACAGGGTGGGCTGTATAATTGCTTTACAATCGAGTGGCATGCATTAGAAAATCATTTGGGGTTTCTTATTAGCAGCATAGGGCAAAGTTTTTCTTCTGGAGGGCAGGCAGAGTGCTGCATTGTGGCTTCGGAATTCCCAAACTGGAGGGCTTGTGGGCCAGGAGAGTGAGGACGGAAGTCTGAGAACACAAGCTAGGCTTAGGTTTCGGGGCAAGGACATGGCAGGCACACTCTGCAGAGCTGAATTGAGATCTCATGCGTCTGAAGTCAGGTCGAGGTTCAGACTTTGACTCAGGTTTGAGTTTCTGTCCATGTTGGGCCCTTCAGGAAGGGGGGGGGCATTATGAGGCCATGGGGGTTTTCCCACTATTGGAGTTGTGAGATGCTCCAAACCGCAAGGATTCCTTCTGTGGGACAATTAAGATTTGTTGGATGGCTCCAGGACGTCTTATAAGGTATTTTTCCAGAACAGGGTTCTAAGTATGGATGCCTGGGCAGCCAGCCTCACATTCCAATTGTCTCCTAGCAACAAGAAACGTTTGATCTGCTGGCTTGGGGTAGCAACAGAGGGGGCTGAGTTGAAATGGACTTTCCTGGGGATGGTCTTAATGTTGGTTTGAGTCCATGGAGACCTTGGTATGGGGCAGTGGCACCAGGGCCCTGAAGGATTCTCCTAACCAGAGGTTATGACAAAGCTCCAATGAGCAAGTTTTCCATGGGGAGACGAGATTTGTTCTTATTGGTGCCTCAGGAAACCACCATATGCTGGTATTGGAAACGAGGCCTCTGAGGACAGATGCCTGGAAACCAAAGCAATGGATCTGATTAGGGCCTAGGGGCCTGTCCAGTTCAATATTCTTCTCTGGGGACATCTGTTGTCTGAGTGGAGGTAGTTGCTCAGCTGGTTTGAGATCACCCCTGTTTGTCCTGGGCTGCCTACACTATTGGGATGGCCTCGGTGACTTTGGAGGTTTTTCCTAATTTGCAAGGTTGTGGCCAATGGAATGGGAAGAATTCCCTTGAAAGGGAAGCACAGTCCTGAGGTGTGGCTCCAGGGACCCAAGTGTGGAGCGTGTGTGGTCCAGGCCTGTGGGGACAGAAGTCTGAAAACACAAACTCAGCTTAGGTTTGGGGATATATGTATGAAGGCTCAATCTACAGACCGTGAGAATTTTCCGGGCTATGAACAAAGGGCGAGTATGTGGCGCTTGCTCAGGGTTTTGTCTCTGGATTTTGTGTCAATGGTGGCCGTGGAATGTCGGGGTGTCCTCAAGGGCCATGGACAATTCTTTCTCTGGTGATTTGGCCTGATCCCAAGTGGTTGGGATCATTCTGTGGATGGGAAGAGTCCTTTCTGTATTTTTTTTTTTTTTTACCTCAAGTGTCCCACCAAAGAGGGATTCCCGAGTAGAGCCCTGAGTAGGGGTGACTAGACATCTCGATCTCTGGTTGAGATTGGGGGACAAGGGGCTTGGCAAGCCCCATATGGGGGCTGTTGTTCCAGTCACTAAGAGGCTTTATATGAGGATAGGGCTCACGCTGAGGGTCACAATGTGTGTTTGTGCACATTGTGGCCCTCAGGGATAGGTGGGGCCTCATAGTCCAAGCTGCTTTCTCCTACAATGAACATTGGACAACATGCCAACCACTAGGTTTCTTGCCAAGGCGAAGGAGAAGTTCTGATTCTTGCATCACGTTCACTCCTGAGCAGTGAGTGGAGATAAGGTCTAGGTTCTGAAGGTGAAAACTGAGGTTGGGTAGAGATGATGGCCTAAAGCCATTGTGGGTGTGATATGCTCTGTGTATGGCCAGCTGTCTGGGTGTTGGACTGGAGGTCTGCCCTCAGGCTGTGTCAGACAGGGCTTTAGTGCACAGGCTAGACTGTATAATTGGGGTATGGTCGAGTGGCATGCAGGTTGTTACTCATTTGGCGTTTCTGGTTAGCCCTATAGGGCAACATTTTTCTTCTGGAGGGCAGGCAAAGTGCTGCATTGTGTCTCCAGAATTGCCAAACTGGAGGGGTGTGGCCAGGATTGTGAGGAAGGAAGTCTGAAAACACAAGCTAGCACAAGTTTTGGGGCCAAGAGCATGGCAGGCCCACTCTGCAGAGGCTGAATCGAGATCTCCTGCACGTGAGGTCCGGGCGATTATCAGATGTTGCCTCAAGCTGGAGTTTGTGTCCATGACGGCCCCTTCCTGAAGGGGGTGGGGGCGTCATGAGGCCAGGGAGGTTTCCCTACGCTGGGAGTTGTGAGCTGCTCCAAACTTCAAAGTTTCCTTCTTCAGGACAGTCGAGTACTATTGGATGGTTCCAGGATGCCCCATACAGAAAGACTCGAGAGCAGGGCCCTAAGCATGGATGCCGAGAAACGCCAACTCCCTTCCATTGCCTGGTGGAGACAAGGCACGCTCAATCTGCGGGCTCTTGGGTGAGCTACCCAGAAGCCTGAGTTTAAATGGACTCTGACGATGATGAGTCATAATGTGGGTTGGTGGCCATGGAGACCTTCGAATGTGGCAGTAGCTAAGGGACCCTGCAGGATTCTCCAACCCGAAGGGCTTGACACAACTCCAACAAGGAAGCTTCCCATGTGGAGATGAGAGGTCTTCTGTCTGGTGCCTCAGGAAAGCCCCGTATGCTGGTCTTCGAACCCAGGCCTCTGAGGAGTGATACCTGGACACCAAAGCAAGAGTTCATAATAGGGCCTAGGGGCCTGTCTGGTTCAATCTTCTGTCTCTGCGGATATCTGTCTATGTGTCTGCATGGAGGTAGTAGTTGCTCAGCTTGTGTCATAATGCCCCTATTTGTCCAGTGCGGCTTGCGGTAGTGGGATGTCCTTGGGGACCTTGAGGTTTCTACTATTTTGTAGAGTTGTGGCCAATGGAATGTGCAGTTTCTTAGGAGAGAGCAGGCACAGTTCTGTGGTGTGGCTCCAGAGACCCCAGCCTGGGGGCTGTGTGGGCCATGGCTGTGCAGACAGACATCCAAAAACCCTAACTCAGCTCAGGTTTGGGGCCGAGGTTACGGCAGGCCTGATCTACAGTCCATGAGGGGAGCTCCTCTGGATATGAAAGAAGGGTGAGAGGGAGGCAGTCGCTCAGGCTTTTGTCTCTGGATGTTTTGTCCACAATGGCCGTTTAATGTAGGAGTTGCCTCATGGGTCGTAGAAGTCTCCCTCTCTGGTAGTTTGTCCAGCCCCCAAGAGTTTGGGGTCATTCTGTGGGAAGGGAAGTGTCCTGTTTTCTGCTTCATGTGTCCCCCCAGTAGAGGGATTCTAGAGCATAGCAGTGGGTACTGACAACTGGAATACTCGCCCTCTGCTTAAGCCTGGGGGCCTATGGATATGACAAGCCCCATATGCTGGATCTCTGTCCAGCCACTGAGAGGCGTTACTTTAATACGGGACTCACGCTGCAGGTCACAATGCATGTCTGTGCCCTAGGCGGCCCTCAAGCACTGGCGTGGCCTTTCGGACAATGCAGGTTTTCCCACATTGAACGTTGGACAACATGCCAACCACAAGGTTTCTGGCCATGGGGAAGGAGAAATTCTAATTTCTGCATCACGTTCACCCCTGGGCAGTGATTGGAGATAAGGTCTAGGTTCTGAAGCCTGAAAACCGAGGTTGGGAAGAGATGACGACCTACAGCCATAGCGGGTCATATGTGTCCAGGTTGGGGCCAGCTGTCTGGGTGTCGTTTGGGATGTCTTGTCTCAGGCTGTGCCAGACAAGGCATTAGTATACAGGGTGGGCTGTATAATTGCTTTACAATCGAGTGGCATGCATTAGAAAATCATTTGGGGTTTCTTATTAGCAGCATAGGGCAAAGTTTTTCTTCTGGAGGGCAGGCAGAGTGCTGCATTGTGGCTTCGGAATTCCCAAACTGGAGGGCTTGTGGGCCAGGAGAGTGAGGACGGAAGTCTGAGAACACAAGCTAGGCTTAGGTTTCGGGGAAAGGACATGGCAGGCACACTCTGCAGAGCTGAATTGAGATCTCATGCGTCTGAAATCAGGTCGAGGTTCAGACTTTGGCTCAGGTTTGGTTTCTGTCTATGTTGGCCCCTTCAGGAAGGGGGGTCATTATGAGGCCATGGGGGTTTTCCCACTATTGGAGTTGTGAGATGCTCCAAACCGCAAGGATTCCTTCTGTGGGACAATTAAGATTTGTTGGATGGCTCCAGGACGTCTTATAAGGTATTTTTCCAGAACAGGGTTCTAAGTATGGATGCCTGGGCAGCCAGCCTCACATTCCAATTGTCTCCTAGCAACAAGAAACGTTTGATCTGCTGGCTTGGGGTAGCAACAGAGGGGGCTGAGTTGAAATGGACTTTCCTGGGGATGGTCTTAATGTTGGTTTGAGTCCATGGAGACCTTGGTATGGGGCAGTGGCACCAGGGCCCTGAAGGATTCTCCTAACCAGAGGTTATGACAAAGCTCCAATGAGCAAGTTTTCCATGGGGAGACGAGATTTGTTCTTATTGGTGCCTCAGGAAACCACCATATGCTGGTATTGGAAACGAGGCCTCTGAGGACAGATGCCTGGAAACCAAAGCAATGGATCTGATTAGGGCCTAGGGGCCTGTCCGGTTCAATATTCTTCTCTGGGGACATCTGTTGTCTGAGTGGAGGTAGTTGCTCAGCGGGTTTGAGATCACCCCTGTTTGTCCTGGGCGGCCTACACTATTGGGATGGCCTCGGTGACTTTGGAGGTTTTTCCTAATTTGCAAGGTTGTGGCCAATGGAATCGGAAGAATTCTCGGTTTTCAGGTTTCAGAACCTAGACCTTATCTCCAATCACTGTCCATGTTGAAGGTGATGCAGAAATCAGAACTCCTTCCCCATGGCAAGAAACCTTGTGGTTGGCATGTTGTCCAACGTTCATTGTCGTTGAAACCAGTGTGGCCCATGAGGCCCCGCCAATGCTCGCGGGCCACATTGGTCACAAACACACATTGTGACCCTCAGGCTGAGCCCAGTCCTCAAGTAAGGCCACTCAGTGGCTGGATGAAGAGATAGCCTATTGGGCTTGCCATGCCCCTAGGCCCCAATTTTTAACCATAGTTCGGATTGTCCCTTCAGTCTTCCCCACGGCTTTGCTTTGGAATTCCTCTTTTGGTGGGACACCTGAGGTAACAAAACTGAAATGAGTCCTCCCATCCCACAGATTGACGAAAAGCAATTGGGAATCGGGCCAAATCCTCAGAGAGGAAGATTCGTCCATGGCCCATGAGGCCTCCCCGACATTCCACGGCCATCACTGATACAAAATCCAGAGACAAAAGCCTGAGCAATCGCCACAGACTCGAACTTTCTTCATATCCTGTAGAGTTCTTCTCATGGTTTGTAGATCGGGCCTGCCATACCTACGTCCCCAAACCTAAGCTGAGTTTGTGTTTTCAGACTTCTGTCCTCAAAGAGTTGGGCCACACACCCTCCAGGCTGGGCCCCTGGAGCCACACATTAGGACTGTGCCTACCAATCCATGGGAATTCTGCCCATTCCATGGTCCAAAATCGTACAAATTAGGAGAAACCTCCAACGACCCTTAGGCCATCCCAATAGTTGGGTCACCCGGAACAAACAAGGGGTGTCTGACACCAGCTGATAATCGACCTCCACTCATACCATAGATGGATGTCCCCAGAGAAGAAGATTGAACCAGACAGGACCCTAGGCCATAATAGGATCCATTGCTATGGGTTACAGGCATGTGTCCTCAAAAGCCTGATTCCAATACGAGCATAGGGGTTTTCCTGAGGCACCCATCAGAACTCATCTCGTCTCCACAAGTAAACCTGTGCATGGGAGCCATGTCCAAAGCTTAGGAAAGTACTTCAGGTTGCCGGTGCCACCGCCCCATTCCAAGGCCCTCATGGACACAAAAACACATTAGGACACATCCTCAGGAAAGTCCATTTCAACTCAGCCACCGAGGTTGCTCCCGCAGAGCCATCAGATCTAAACTGTCTTGTTGCTAGGAGACAATTGGAATGCGAGGCGGGCTTCCCAGGCATCCGTCCGCGAATGGTGCTCTGGAGTCATTCCATATGGGATGTCCTGGAGCTGTCCAACAGGTCTCAATTGTCCGGAAGAAGGAATCCTGGAAGGGGGCATCCCACAACTCCCAACGTGGGAAAACCTCAATGGTCTCGAGATTCCGCTCCCTTCATGAAGCGGCCGTCATGCTCAGAAACTCCCACCTGAGCCAACGTCTGATCCTCGCCCTGACTTCAGATGCATGAGATATTGGTTCAGATCTGCAGGGGGTACCTGCCGTGCCCTCGCCCTGAAACCCAAGTCTAGCTTGTCTTCTCAGACTTCCATCCTCACACTCCTGGCCCCAAAGCCCTCAAGTTTGGCAATTTCGGACCCACAATTCAGCACTCTGCCTGCCCTCTAGAGAAAAAAATTATTGCCTCATGAGCTTCCCAGGCACCTTAAATGAGGGTAAACCTACACAACACTCGACTTTACCCAAATTATATAGTCTAACCTGGGCACTAATGCACTGTCGAACACATCCTGAGCCCGGACCTCCTGAACAACACCCAGAAAGCTGACCGCACACTGAGCACATAAAACCCGCCATGGCCTTAGGTCATCATCTCTTCCCTACCTCAGTTTTCAGGCTTCAGAACCGAGACCTTATCTCCAATCACTGCCCAGGGGTGAGTCTGATGCAGAAATCAGAACTCCTCCTTACCCATGGCAAGAACCCTTGTGGTTGGCACGTTGTCCAACGATCAGTGTAGGAGAAACCCTGAGGCCCCGCCCATTCTTGAGTGCGACGAGGGCATACACACGCATTGTGACCCTCAGCATGAGTCCTATCCTCTAGTAAGTCCTCTCAGTGGCTGGACCATTAGATGTCATAATGGGCTTGACATGTCCCTAGGCCCCAATTTTTAACCAGATTTCTGATTGTCCAGTCGCCCCTCCTAGGGCTCTACTCTGAAATCCCTCATTTGGTGGGACACCTGAGGTTAAAAAAGAAAACAACAACAACAACAAAATAAAACGGACTTCTTCCAGCCCACAGAATGAACCCAAACTCTTTGGACGGGGCCAAACCACCAGAGAGTAAGACTCGTCCATTTCCCATGAAGTCACCCAGAAATTCCACGACCATGAGTGACACGATATCCCGAGACAAAAACTTGAGCAGGAGCCTCACACTCGCCCTTCTTTCAAATCCCGAAAAGTTCTCCTCATGGTCTGTAGATCATTCCTGCCATACCTATGACCTGAAACATAAGCCGAGTTTGTGTTTTCAGACAACTGTCCAAAAAGGGCTGGACTACACAACCTACAGGCTCAGGCCCCTGGAGCCAAACCTGAGGACTGTACTTGCCCTCTCCAAGGGAATTGTGTGTGCCCATTCCAATGGCCACAACCCTTCTAATAGGATAAACCTCCAAAGTCCCTGATATATCTCAATAGTGGTAGCATCCCAGGAAAAACAGGGGCAATCTGAGCCCAAATGAGCCCCTACCTGCACTCAGACCCATAGACAGATGTCCTCAGAGGTAAAAAGGAAAGAACAGGCCCCTAGG
Organism: Mustela nivalis; assembly: GCF_964662115.1. Lineage (NCBI taxonomy): Eukaryota > Metazoa > Chordata > Mammalia > Carnivora > Mustelidae > Mustela > Mustela nivalis. Next base: position 76,737 of record NW_028136252.1, on the reverse strand, counting down.
CACTAATCAGATCCATTGCTTTGGTTTCCAGGCATCTCTCCTCAGAGGCCTGGATTTCAAAAGCAGCATATAGCTGTTTCTTGTTTCACCCATCAGAAAACATCTCATCTACACATGGGAAACTTGCACGTTGGAGCTGTGTCAAAGCCTCTGTTTAGGAGAACCCTTTAGGGCCCCAGAGCCACCGCTTCATTCCAAGGTCTCCATAGACACAAAAGCACATTCGGACCCATCCCCAGGGGTGTGCATTTCAACTCAGCATCCTCGGTAGCTCCCCACAGATCCAGGAGATCTAAACTGTCTTGTTGCTAGGAGACAATTGGAATGCGAGGTGGGCTACCCAGCCATCCATCCTTAGAACCCTGCTCAGAATCATTGGCCTGGAGCCAAACAACAGGTCTCAATTGTCCTGCCGAAGACTCTCTGCAGTTTGGAGCTTCTCACAACTCCCATCATGGGAAAACCCCCATGGCCTCGTGATGCCCCCCCATTCAAGAAGGGGCCATCAGGGACAGAAACTCCAACCTGAGCGATCGTCTGATCCTCGCCCTGACTTCAGATGCACGAGATCTCGATTCAGGTCTGTAGATTGTGCCTGCCATGGCCTCACCCAGAAACCTAAGCCTAGCTTGTGCTCTCAGACTTTTGTCGTCAGACTACTGGCCCACCAGGCCTCCAGTTTGGCAATCCAGAACTACAATGCAGCACTCTGCCTGCCCTCCAGATAAAAAACGTTGTCCTCTGGGGCTACCCAGTAACGCCAAATGAGGATCAACCTGCACCGACCTTGGCTGTACCCCAAATACATAGGCTGACCAGGGCACTAATGCCCTTTCTGACACAGCCTGAGCCTGGACCCCCTGGCCCCTCCCAGACAGCTGGCCGCACACTGAGCACATTGAGCCGCCATGGCCTTAGGTCGTCATCTCTTTCCAACCTCGGTTTTCAGGTTTCAGAACCTAGACCTTATCTCCAATCACTGTCCATGTTGAAGGTGATGCAGAAATCAGAACTCCTTCCCCATGGCAAGAAACCTTGCGGTTGGCATGTTGTCCAACGTTCAGTGTAGTTGAAACCAGTGTGGCCCATGAGGCCCCGCCCATGCTCATGGGCCACATTGGTCACAATCACACATTGTGACCCTCAGGCTGAGCCCAGTCCTCAAGTAAGGCCACTCAGTGGCTGGATGAAGAGATAGCATATTGGGCTTGCCATGCCCCTAGGCCCCAATTTTTAACCATAGTTCGGATTGTCCCTTCAGTCTTCCCCACGGCTTTGCTTTGGAATTCCTCTTTTGGTGGGACACCTGAGGTAACAAAACTGAAATGAGTCCTCCCATCCCACAGATTGACGAAAAGCAATTGGGAATCGGGCCAAATCCTCAGAGAGGAAGATTCGTCCATGGCCCATGAGGCCTCCCCGACATTCCACGGCCATCACTGATACAAAATCCAGAGACAAAAGCCTGAGCAATCGCCACAGACTCGAACTTTCTTCATATCCTGTAGAGTTCTTCTCATGGTTTGTAGATCGGGCCTGCCATACCTACGTCCCCAAACCTAAGCTGAGTTTGTGTTTTCAGACTTCTGTCCTCAAAGTCTTGGGCCACACACCCTCCAGGCTGGGCACCTAGAGCCACACATTAGGACTGTGCCTACCAATCCATGGGAATTCTGCCCATTCCATGGTCCAAAATCGTACAAATTAGGAGAAACCTCCAACGACCCTTAGGCCATCCCAATAGTGTGGGTCACCCGGAACAAACAAGGGGTGTCTGACACCAGCTGATAATCGACCTCCACTCATACCATAGATGGATGTCCCCAGAGAAGAAGATTGAACCAGACAGGACCCTAGGCCATAATAGGATCCATTGCTATGGGTTACAGGCATGTGTCCTCAAAAGCCTGATTCCAATACGAGCATAGGGGTTTTCCTGAGGCACCCATCAGAACTCATCTCGTCTCCACAAGTAAACCTGTGCATGGGAGCCATGTCCAAAGCTTAGGAAAGTACTTCAGGTTGCCGGTGCCACCGCCCCATTCCAAGGCCCTCATGGACACAAAAACACATTAGGACACATCCTCAGGAAAGTCCATTTCAACTCAGCCACCGAGGTTGCTCCCGCAGAGCCATCAGATCTAAACTGTCTTGTTGCTAGGAGACAATTGGAATGCGAGGCGGGCTTCCCAGGCATCCGTCCGCGAATGGTGCTCTGGAGTCATTCCATATGGGATGTCCTGGAGCTGTCCAACAGGTCTCAATTGTCCGGAAGAAGGAATCCTGGAAGGGGGCATCCCACAACTCCCAACGTGGGAAAACCTCAATGGTCTCGAGATTCCGCTCCCTTCATGAAGCGGCCGTCATGCTCAGAAACTCCCACCTGAGCCAACGTCTGATCCTCGCCCTGACTTCAGATGCATGAGATATTGGTTCAGATCTGCAGGGGGTACCTGCCGTGCCCTCGCCCTGAAACCCAAGTCTAGCTTGTCTTCTCAGACTTCCATCCTCACACTCCTGGCCCCAAAGCCCTCAAGTTTGGCAATTCCGGACCCACAATGCAGCACTCTGCCTGCCCTCTAGAGAAAAAAATTATTGCCTCATGAGCTTCCCAGGCACCTTAAATGAGGGTAAACCTACACAACACTCGACTTTACCCAAATTATATAGTCTAACCTGGGCACTAATGCACTGTCGAACACATCCTGAGCCCGGACCTCCTGACCAACACCCAGAAAGCTGACCGCACACTGAGCACATAAAACCCGCCATGGCCTTAGGTCATCATCTCTTCCCTACCTCAGTTTTCAGGCTTCAGAACCGAGACCTTATCTCCAATCACTGCCCAGGGGTGAGTCTGATGCAGAAATCAGAACTCCTCCTTACCCATGGCAAGAACCCTTGTGGTTGGCACGTTGTCCAACGATCAGTGTAGGAGAAACCCTGGGGCCCCGCCCATTCTTGAGTGCGACGAGGGCATACACACGCATTGTGACCCTCAGCATGAGTCCTATCCTCTACTAAGTCCTCTCAGTGGCTGGACCATTAGATGTCATAATGGGCTTGACATGTCCCTAGGCCCCAATTTTTAACCAGATTTCTGATTGTCCAGTCGCCCCTCCTAGGGCTCTACTCTGAAATCCCTCATTTGGTGGGACACCTGAGGTTAAAAAAGAAAACAACAACAACAACAACAAAATAAAACGGACTTCTTCCAGCCCACAGAATGAACCCAAACTCTTTGGACGGGGCCAAACCACCAGAGAGTAAGACTCGTCCATTTCCCATGAAGTCACCCAGAAATTCCACGACCATGAGTGACACGATATCCCGAGACAAAAACTTGAGCAGGAGCCTCACACTCGCCCTTCTTTCAAATCCCGAAAAGTTCTCCTCATGGTCTGTAGATCATTCCTGCCATACCTATGACCTGAAACATAAGCCGAGTTTGTGTTTTCAGACAACTGTCCAAAAAGGGCTGGACTACACAACCTACAGGCTCAGGCCCCTGGAGCCAAACCTGAGGACTGTACTTGCCCTCTCCAAGGGAATTGTGTGTGCCCATTCCAATGGCCACAACCCTTCTAATAGGATAAACCTCCAAAGTCCCTGATATATCTCAATAGTGGTAGCATCCCAGGAAAAACAGGGGCAATCTGAGCCCAAATGAGCCCCTACCTGCACTCAGACCCATAGACAGATGTCCTCAGAGGTAAAAAGGAAAGAACAGGCCCCTAGGCACTAATCAGATCCATTGCTTTGGTTTCCAGGCATCTCTCCTCAGAGGCCTGGATTTCAAAAGCAGCACATAGCTGTTTCTTGTTTCACCCATCAGAAAACATCTCATCTACACATGGGAAACTTGCACGTTGGAGCTGTGTCAAAGCCTCTGTTTAGGAGAACCCTTTAGGGCCCCAGAGCCACCGCTTCATTCCAAGGTCTCCATAGACACAAAAGCACATTCGGACCCATCCCCAGGGGTGTGCATTTCAACTCAGCATCCTCGGTAGCTCCCCACAGATCCAGAAGATCTAAACTGTCTTGTTGCTAGGAGACAATTGGAATGCGAGGTGGGCTACCCAGCCATCCATCCTTAGAACCCTGCTCAGAATCATTGGCCTGGAGCCAAACAACAGGTCTCAATTGTCCTGCCGAAGACTCTCTGCAGTTTGGAGCTTCTCACAACTCCCATCATGGGAAAACCCCCATGGCCTCGTGATGCCCCCCCATTCATGAAGAGGCCATCAGGGACAGAAACTCCAACCTGAGCGATCGTCTGATCCTCGCCCTGACTTCAGATGCACGAGATCTCGATTCAGGTCTGTAGATTGTGCCTGCCATGGCATCACCCAGAAACCTAAGCCTAGCTTGTGTTCTCAGACTTTTGTCGTCAGACTACTGGCCCACAAGGCCTCCAGTTTGGCAATCCAGAACTACAATGCAACACTCTGCCTGCCCTCCAGATAAAAAACATTGTCCTCTGGGGCTACCCAGTAACCCCAAATGAGGATCAACCTGCATCGACCTTGGCTGTACCCCAAATACATAGGCTGACCAGGGCACTAATGCCCTTTCTGACACAGCCTGAGCCTGAAACCCCTGGCCCCTTCCAGACAGTTGGCCGCACATTGAGCACATCGAGCCGCCATGGCCTTAGGTCGTCATCTCTTCCCAACCTCGGTTTTCAGGTTTCAGAACCTAGACCTTATCTCCAATCACAGTCCATGTTGAAGGTGATGCAGAAATCAGAACTCCTTCCCCATGGCAAGAAACCTTGTGGTTGGCATGTTGTCCAAAGTTCAGTGTCGTTGAAACCAGTGTGTCCCATGAGGCCCCGCCCATGCTCGCGGGCCACATTGGTCACAAACACACATTGTGACCCTCAGGCTGAGCCCAGTCCTCAAGTAAGGCCACTCAGTGGCTGGATGAAGAGATAGCATATTGGGCTTGCCATGCCCCTAGGCCCCAATTTTTAACCATAGTTCGGATTGTCCCTTCAGTCTTCCCCACGGCTTTGCTTTGGAATTCCTCTTTTGGTGGGACACCTGAGGTAACAAAACTGAAATGAGTCCTCCCATCCCACAGATTGACGAAAAGCAATTGGGAATCGGGCCAAATCCTCAGAGAGGAAGATTCGTCCATGGCCCATGAGGCCTCCCTGACATTCCACGGCCATCACTGATACAAAATCCAGAGACAAAAGCCTGAGCAATCGCCACAGACTCGCACTTTCTTCATATCCTGTAGAGTTCTTCTCATGGTTTGTAGATCGGGCCTGCCATACCTACGTCTCCAAACCTAAGCTGAGTTTGTGTTTTCAGACTTCTGTCCTCAAAGTCTTGGGCCACACACCTTCCAGGCTGGGCCCCTGGAGCCACACATTAGGACTGTGCCTACCAATCCATGGGAATTCTGCCCATTCCATGGTCCAAAATCGTACAAATTAGGAGAAACCTCCAACGACCCTTAGGCCATCCCAATAGTGTGGGTCACCCGGAACAAACAAGGGGTGTCTGACACCAGCTGATAATCGACCTCCACTCATACCATAGATGGATGTCCCCAGAGAAGAAGATTGAACCAGACAGGACCCTAGGCCATAATAGGATCCATTGCTATGGGTTACAGGCATGTGTCCTCAAAAGCCTGATTCCAATAGGAGCATAGGGGTTTTCCTGAGGCACCCATCAGAACTCATCTCGTCTCCACAAGTAAACCTGTGCATGGGAGCCATGTCCAAAGCTTAGGAAAGTACTTCAGGTTGCCGGTGCCACCGCCCCATTCCAAGGCCCTCATGGACACAAAAACACATTAGGACACATCCTCAGGAAAGTCCATTTCAACTCAGCCACCGAGGTTGCTCCCGCAGAGCCATCAGATCTAAACTGTCTTGTTGCTAGGAGACAATTGGAATGCGAGGCGGGCTTCCCAGGCATCCATCCGCGAACGGTGCTCTGGAGTCATACCATATGGGATGTCCTGGAGCTGTCCAACAGGTATCAATTGTCCGGAAGAAGGAATCCTGGAAGGGGGCATCCCACAACTCCCAACGTGGGAAAACCTCAATGGTCTCGAGATCCGCTCCCTTCATGAAGCGGCCGTCATGCTCAGAAACTCCCACCTGAGCCAACGTCTGATCCTCGCCCTGACTTCAGATGCATGAGATATTGGTTCAGATCTGCAGGGGGTACCTGCCGTGCCCTCGCCCTGAAACCCAAGTCTAGCTTGTCTTCTCAGACTTCCATCCTCACACTCCTGGCCCCAAAGCCCTCAAGTTTGGCAATTCTGGACCCACAATGCAGCACTCTGCCTGCCCTCTAGAGAAAAAAATTATTGCCTCATGAGCTGCCCAGGCACCTTAAATGAGGGTAAACCTACACAGCACTCGACTTTACCCAAATTATATAGTCTAACCTGGGCACTAATGCACTGTCGAACACATCCTGAGCCCGGACCTCCTGACCAACACCCAGAAAGCTGACCGCACACTGAGCACATAAAACCCGCCATGGCCTTAGGTCATCATCTCTTCCCTACCTCAGTTTTCAGGCTTCAGAACCGAGACCTTATCTCCAATCACTGCCCAGGGGTGAGTGTGATGCAGAAATCAGAACTCCTCCTTACCCATGGCAAGAACCGTTGTGGTTGGCACGTTGTCCAACGATCAGTGTAGGAGAAACCCTGAGGCCCCGCCCATTCTTGAGTGCGACGAGGGCATACACACGCATTGTGACCCTCAGCATGAGTCCTGTCCTCTAGTAAGTCCTCTCAGTGGCTGGACCATTAGATGTCATAATGGGCTTGACATGTCCCTAGGCCCCAATTTTTAACCAGATTTCTGATTGTCCAGTCGCCCCTCCTAGGGCTCTACTCTGAAATCCCTCATTTGGTGGGACACCTGAGGTTAAAAAAGAAAACAACAACAACAACAAAATAAAACGGACTTCTTCCAGCCCACAGAATGAACCCAAACTCTTTGGACGGGGCCAAACCACCAGAGAGTAAGACTCGTCCATTTCCCATGAAGTCACCCAGAAATTCCACGACCATGAGTGACACGATATCCCGAGACAAAAACTTGAGCAGGAGCCTCACACTCGCCCTTCTTTCAAATCCCGAAAAGTTCTCCTCATGGTCTGTAGATCAGTCCTGCCATACCTATGACCTGAAACATAAGCCGAGTTTGTGTTTTCAGACAACTGTCCAAAAAGGGCTGGACTACACAACCTACAGGCTCAGGCCCCTGGAGCCAAACCTGAGGACTGTACTTGTTCTCTCCAAGGGAATTGTGTGTGCCCATTCCAATGGCCACAACCCTTCTAATAGGATAAACCTCCAAAGTCCCTGATATATCTCAATAGTGGTAGCTTCCCAGGAAAAACAGGGGCAATCTGAGCCCAAATGAGCCCCTACCTGCACTCAGACCCATAGACAGATGTCCTCAGAGGTAAAAAGGAAAGAACAGGCCCCTAGGCACTAATCAGATCCATTGCTTTGGTTTCCAGGCATCTCTCCTCAGAGGCCTGGATTTCAAAAGCAGCATATAGCTGTTTCTTGACTCACCCATCAGAAAACATCTCATCTACACATGGGAAACTTGCACGTTGGAGCTGTGTCAAAGCCTCTGTTTAGGAGAACCCATTAGGGCCCCAGTGCCACCGCTTCATTCCAAGGTCTCCATAGACACAAAAGCATATTCGGACCCATCCCCAGTGGTGTGCATTTCAACTCAGCATCCTCGGTAGCTCCCCACAGATCCAGGAGATCTAAACTGTCTTGTTGCTAGGAGACAATTGGAATGCGAGGTGGGCTACCCAGCCATCCATCCTTAGAACCCTGCTCAGAATCATTGGCCTGGAGCCAAACAAGAGGTCTCAATTGTCCTGCCGAAGACTCTCTGCAGTTTGGAGCTTCTCACAACTCCCATCATGGGAAAACCCCCATGGCCTCGTGATGCCCCCCCATTCATGAAGGGGCCATCAGGGACAGAAACTCCAACCTGAGCGATCGTCTGATCCTCGCCCTGACTTCAGATGCACGAGATCTCGATTCAGGTCTGTAGATTGTGCCTGCCATGGCCTCACCCAGAAACCTAAGCCTAGCTTGTGTTCTCAGACTTTTGTCGTCAGACTACTGGCCCACAAGGCCTCCAGTTTGGCAATCCAGAACTACAATGCAGCACTCTGCCTGCCCTCAAGATAAAAAACATTGTCCTCTGGGGCTACCCAGTAACCCCAAATGAGGATCAACCTGCACCGACATTGGCTGTACCCCAAATACATAGGCTGACCAGGGCACTAATGCCCTTTCTGACACAGCCTGAGCCTGGACCCCCTGGCACCTCCCAGACAGCTGGCTGCACACTGAGCACATCGAGCCGCCATGGCCTTAGGTCGTCATCTCTTCCCAACCTCGGTTTTCAGGTTTCAGAACCTAGACCTTATCTCCAATCACTGTCCATGTTGAAGGTGATGCAGAAATCAGAACTCCTTCCCCATGGCAAGAAACCTTGTGGTTGGCATGTTGTCCAACGTTCAGTGTCGTTGAAACCAGTGTGGCCCATGAGGCCCCGTCCATGCTCGCGGGCCACATTGGTCACAAACACACATTGCGACCCTCAGGCTGAGCCCAGTCCTCAAGTAAGGCCACTCAGTGGCTGGATGAAGAGATAGCATATTGGGCTTGCCATGCCCCTAGGCCCCAATTTTTAACCATAGTTCGGATTGTCCCTTCAGTCTTCCCCACGGCTTTGCTTTGGAATTCCTCTTTTGGTGGGACACCTGAGGTAACAAAACTGAAATGAGTCCTCCCATCCCACAGATTGACGAAAAGCAATTGGGAATCGGGCCTAATCCTCAGAGAGGAAGATTCGTCCATGGCCCATGAGGCCTCCCCGACATTCCACGGCCATCACTGATACAAAATCCAGAGACAAAAGCCTGAGTAATCGCCACAGACTCGCACTTTCTTCATATCCTGTAGAGTTCTTCTCATGGTGTGTAGATCGGGCCTGCCATACCTACGTCCCCAAACCTAAGCTGAGTTTGTGTTTTCAGACTTCTGTCCTCAAAGTCTTGGGCCACACACCCTCCAGGCTGGGCCCCTGGAGCCACACATTAGGACTGTGCCTACCAATCCATGGGAATTCTGCCCATTCCATGGTCCAAAATCGTACAAATTAGGAGAAACCTCCAACGACCCTTAGGCCATCCCAATAGTGTGGGTCACCCGGAACAAACAAGGGGTGTCTGACACCAGCTGATAATCGACCTCCACTCATACCATAGATGGATGTCCCCAGAGAAGAATATTGAACCAGACAGGACCCTAGGCCATAATAGGATCCATTGCTTTGGGTTACAGGCATGTGTCCTCAAAAGCCTGATTCCAAGACGAGCATAGGGGTTTTCCAGAGGCACCCATCAGAACTCAACTCGTCTCCACAAGGAAACCTGTGCATGGGAGCCATGTCCAAAGCTTAGGAGAGTACTTCAGGGTCCCGGTGCCACCGCCCCATTCCAAGGCACTCATGGACACAAAAACACATTAGGACCCATCCTCAGGAAAGTCCATTTCAACTCAGCCACCCCGGTTGTTCCGGCAGAGCCATCAGATCTAAACTGTCTTGTTGCTAGGAGACAATTTGAATGCGAGGCGGGCTTCCCAGGCATCCATCCACGAACGGTGCTCTGGAGTCATTCCATATGGAATGTCCTGGAGCTGTTCAACAGGTTTCAATTGTCCCGCAGAAGGAATCCTTTAAGGGGGCATCCCACAACTCCCAACGTGGGAAAACCTCAATGGCCTCGAGATTCCGCTCCCTTCATGAAGCGTCAATCATGCACAGAAAATCCATCCTGAGCCAACGTCTGATCCTCGCCCTGACTTCAGATGCATGAGATATTGGTTCAGATCTGCAGGGGGTACCTGCCATGACCTCGCCCTGAAACCGAAGTCTAGCTTGTCTTCTAAGAATTCTGTCCTCACACTCCTGGCCCCAAAGCCCTCAAGTTTGGCAATTCAGGACCCACAATGCAGCACACTGCCTGCCCTCTAGAAATAAATTATTGCCTCATGACCTGCCCAGGCACCTTAAATGCGGGTAAACCTACACAGCACTCGACCTTACCCTAATTATATAGTCTAACCTGGGCACTAATGCACTGTCGAACACAACCTGAGCCCGGAACTCCTGACCAACACCCAGAAAGCTGACCGCACACTGAGCACATGAAACCCTCCATCGCCTTAGGTCATCATCTCTTCCCTACCTCAGTTTTCAGGCTTCAGAACTGAGACCTTATCTCCAATCACTGCTCAGGGGTGAGTGTGATGCAGAAATCAGAACTCCTCCTTACCCATGGCAAGAACCCTTGTGGTTGGCACGTTGTCCAACGTTCAGTGTAGGAGAAACCAGCATTCACCCTGAGGCCCCGCCCATTCTTGAGTGCGACGAGGGCATACACACGCATTGTGACCCTCAGCATGAGTCCTGTCCTCGAGTAAGTCCTCTCCTTGGCTGGACAATTAGATGTCATAATGGGCTTGACATGTCCCTAGGCCCCAATTTTTAACCAGATTTCTGATTGTCCAGTCGCCCCTCCCCAGGGCTCTACTCTGGAATCCCTCATTTGGTGGGACACCTGAGGTTAAAAAAGAAAACAACAACAACAACAACAACAACAACAACAAAAAACTGACTTCTTCCAGCCCACAGAATGACCCCAAACTCTTTGGACGTGGCCAAACCACCAGAGAGTAAGACTCGTCCATTTCCCATGAAGTCACCCAGAAATTCCACGACCATGAGTGACACGATATCCAGAGACAAAAACTTGAGAAAAGGAGCCTCACACTCGCCCTTCTTTCAAATCCAAAAGAGTTCTCCTCATGGTCTGTAGATCAGTCCTGACATACCTATGACCCGAAACATAAGCCGAGTTTGTGTTTTCAGACAACTGTCCAAACAGCCCTGGCATACACAACCTACAGGCTAAGGCCCCTGGAGCCAAACCTGAGGACTGTACTTGCCCTCTCCAAGGGAATTCTGTGTGCCCATTCCAATGGCCACAACCCTTCTAATAGGATAAACCTCCAAACTCCCTGATCCATCACAATAGTGGTCGCTTCCCAGGAAAAACAGGGGCAATCTGAGCCCTACAGAGCACCTACCTGCACTCAGACACATAGACAGATGTCCCCAGAGGTAAAAAGGAAAGAACAGGCCCCTAGGCACTAATCAGATCCATTGCGTTGGTTTCCAGGCATCTCTCCTCAGAGGCCTGGAATTCAAAAGCAGCATATAGCTGTTTCTTGACTCACCCAACAGAAAACATCTCATCTACACATGGGATACTTGCACGTTGGAGATGTGTCAAAGCCTCTGTTTAGTAGAACTTTTTAGGGCCCAAGTGCCACCGCTTCATTCCAAGGTCTCCATAGACACAAAAGCACATTAGGACCCATGCCCAGGAGTGTCCATTTCAATGCAGCGTCCTCGATTACTCCCCACAGATCCAGGAGATCTAACCTGTCTTGTTGCTAGGAGACAATTGGAATGCGAGGTGGGCTACCCAGCCATCCATCCTTAGAACCCTGCTCAGAATCATTGGCCTGGAGCCAAACAACAGGTCTCAATTGTCCTGCCAAAGACTCTCTGCAGTTTGGAGCTTCTCACAACTCCCATCGTGGGAAAACCCCCATGGCCTCGTGATCCCCCCCCATTCATGAAGGGGCCATCAGGGACAGAAACTATAACCTGAGCGATCGTCTGACCCTCACCCTGACTTCAGATGCACGAGATCTCGATTCATGTCTGTAGATTGTGCCTGCCATGGCCTCACCCAGAAACCTAAGCCTAGCTTGTGTTCTCAGACTTTTGTCGTCAGACTACTGGCCCACAAGCCCTCCAGTTTGGCAATCCAGAACTACAATGCAGCACTCTGCCTGCCCTCCAGATAAAAAACATTGTCCTCTGGGGCTAATCAGTAACCCCAAATGAGGATCAACCTGCACCGACCTTGGCTGTACCCCAAATACATAGGCTGACCAGGGCACTAATGCCCTTTCTGACACAGCCTGAACCTGGACCCCTGGCCCCTCCCAGACAGCTGGCCGCACACTGAGCACATCGAGCCCCCATGGCCTTAGGTCGTCATCTCTTCCCAACCTCGATTTCCAGGTTTCAGAACCTAGAACTTATCTCCAATCACTGTCCATGTTGAAGGTGATGCAGAAATCAGAACTCCTTCCCCATGGCAAGAAACCTTGTGGTTGGCATGTTGTCCAACGTTCAGTGTCGTTGAAACCAGTGTGTCCCATGAGGCCCCGCCCATGCTCGCGGGCCACATTGGTCACAAACACACATTGTGACCCTCAGGCTGAGCCCAGTCCTCAAGTAAGGCCACTCAGTGGCTGGATGAAGAGATAGCATATTGGGCTTGCCATGCCCCTAGGCCCCAATTTTTAACCATAGTTCGGATTGTCCCTTCAGTCTTCCCCACGGCTTTGCTTTGGAATTCCTCTTTTGGTGGGACACCTGAGGTAACAAAACTGAAATGAGTCCTCCCATCCCACAGATTGACGAAAAGCAATTGGGAATCGGGCCAAATCCTCAGAGAGGAAGATTCGTCCATGGCCCATGAGGCCTCCCTGACATTCCACGGCCATCACTGATACAAAATCCAGAGACAAAAGCCTGAGCAATCGCCACAGACTCGCACTTTCTTCATATCCTGTAGAGTTCTTCTCATGGTTTGTAGATCGGGTCTGCCATACCTACGTCCCCAAACCTAAGCTGAGTTTGTGTTTCAGACTTCTGTCCTCAACGTCTTGGGCCACACACCCTCCAGGCTGGGCCCCTGGAGCCACACATTAGGACTGTGCCTACCAATCCATGGGAATTCTGCCCATTCCATGGTCCATAATTGTACAAATTAGGAGAAACCTCGAAAGTCCCTAAGGCCATCCCAATAGTGTAGGTCGCCCTGAACAAACAAGGGGTGTCTGACACCAGCTGATAATCGACCTCCACACATACCATAGATGGATGTCCCCAGAGAAGAATATTGAACCAGACAGGACCCTAGGCCATAATAGGATCCATTGCTTTGGGTTACAGGCATGTGTCCTCAAAAGCCTGATTCCAAGACGAGCATAGGGGTTTTCCAGAGGCACCCATCAGAACTCAACTCGTCTCCACAAGGAAACCTGTGCATGGGAGCCATGTCCAAAGCTTAGGAGAGTACTTCAGGGTCCCGGTGCCACCGCCCCATTCCAAGGCACTCATGGACACAAAAACACATTAGGACCCATCCTCAGGAAAGTCCATTTCAACTCAGCCACCCCGGTTGTTCCGGCAGAGCCATCAGATCTAAACTGTCTTGTTGCTAGGAGACAATTTGAATGCGAGGCGGGCTTCCCAGGCATCCATCCACGAACGGTGCTCTGGAGTCATTCCATATGGAATGTCCTGGAGCTGTTCAACAGGTTTCAATTGTCCCGCAGAAGGAATCCTTTAAGGGGGCATCCCACAACTCCCAACGTGGGAAAACCTCAATGGCCTCGAGATTCCGCTCCCTTCATGAAGCGTCAATCATGCACAGAAAATCCATCCTGAGCCAACGTCTGATCCTCGCCCTGACTTCAGATGCATGAGATATTGGTTCAGATCTGCAGGGGGTAACTGCCATGACCTCGCCCTGAAACCGAAGTCTAGCTTGTCTTCTAAGAATTCTGTCCTCACACTCCTGGCCCCAAAGCCCTCAAGTTTGGCAATTCAGGACCCACAATGCAGCACACTGCCTGCCCTCTAGAAATAAATTATTGCCTCATGACCTGCCCAGGCACCTTAAATGCGGGTAAACCTACACAGCACTCGACCTTACCCTAATTATATAGTCTAACCTGGGCACTAATGCACTGTCGAACACAACCTGAGCCCGGAACTCCTGACCAACACCCAGAAAGCTGACCGCACACTGAGCACATGAAACCCTCCATCGCCTTAGGTCATCATCTCTTCCCTACCTCAGTTTTCAGGCTTCAGAACCGAGACCTTATCTCCAATCACTGCTCAGGGGTGAGTGTGATGCAGAAATCAGAACTCCTCCTTACCCATGGCAAGAACCCTTGTGGTTGGCACGTTGTCCAACGTTCAGTGTAGGAGAAACCAGCATTCACCCTGAGGCCCCGCCCATTCTTGAGTGCGACGAGGGCATACACACGCATTGTGACCCTCAGCATGAGTCCTGTCCTCGAGTAAGTCCTCTCCTTGGCTGGACAATTAGATGTCATAATGGGCTTGACATGTCCCTAGGCCCCAATTTTTAACCAGATTTCTGATTGTCCAGTCGCCCCTCCCCAGGGCTCTACTCTGGAATCCCTCATTTGGTGGGACACCTGAGGTTAAAAAAGAAAACAACAACAACAACAACAACAACAACAACAAAAAACTGACTTCTTCCAGCCCACAGAATGACCCCAAACTCTTTGGACGTGGCCAAACCACCAGAGAGTAAGACTCGTCCATTTCCCATGAAGTCACCCAGAAATTCCACGACCATTAGTGACACGATATCCAGAGACAAAAACTTGAGAAAAGGAGCCTCACACTCGCCCTTCTTTCAAATCCAAAAGAGTTCTCCTCATGGTCTGTAGATCAGTCCTGACATACCTATGACCCGAAACATAAGCCGAGTTTGTGTTTTCAGACAACTGTCCAAACAGCCCTGGCATACACAACCTACAGGCTAAGGCCCCTGGAGCCAAACCTGAGGACTGTACTTGCCCTCTCCAAGGGAATTCTGTGTGCCCATTCCAATGGCCACAACCCTTCTAATAGGATAAACCTCCAAACTCCCTGATCCATCACAATAGTGGTCGCTTCCCAGGAAAAACAGGGGCAATCTGAGCCCTACAGAGCACCTACCTGCACTCAGACACATAGACAGATGTCCCCAGAGGTAAAAAGGAAAGAACAGGCCCCTAGGCACTAATCAGATCCATTGCGTTGGTTTCCAGGCATCTCTCCTCAGAGGCCTGGAATTCAAAAGCAGCATATAGCTGTTTCTTGACTCACCCAACAGAAAACATCTCATCTACACATGGGATACTTGCACGTTGGAGATGTGTCAAAGCCTCTGTTTAGTAGAACTTTTTAGGGCCCAAGTGCCACCGCTTCATTCCAAGGTCTCCATAGACACAAAAGCACATTAGGACCCATGCCCAGGAGTGTCCATTTCAATGCAGCGTCCTCGATTACTCCCCACAGATCCAGGAGATCTAACCTGTCTTGTTGCTAGGAGACAATTGGAATGCGAGGTGGGCTACCCAGCCATCCATCCTTAGAACCCTGCTCAGAATCATTGGCCTGGAGCCAAACAACAGGTCTCAATTGTCCTGCCAAAGACTCTCTGCAGTTTGGAGCTTCTCACAACTCCCATCGTGGGAAAACCCCCATGGCCTCGTGATCCCCCCCCCATTCATGAAGGGGCCATCAGGGACAGAAACTATAACCTGAGCGATCGTCTGACCCTCACCCTGACTTCAGATGCACGAGATCTCGATTCATGTCTGTAGATTGTGCCTGCCATGGCCTCACCCAGAAACCTAAGCCTAGCTTGTGTTCTCAGACTTTTGTCGTCAGACTACTGGCCCACAAGCCCTCCAGTTTGGCAATCCAGAACTACAATGCAGCACTCTGCCTGCCCTCCAGATAAAAAACATTGTCCTCTGGGGCTAATCAGTAACCCCAAATGAGGATCAACCTGCACCGACCTTGGCTGTACCCCAAATACATAGGCTGACCAGGGCACTAATGCCCTTTCTGACACAGCCTGAACCTGGACCCCTGGCCCCTCCCAGACAGCTGGCCGCACACTGAGCACATCGAGCCCCCATGGCCTTAGGTCGTCATCTCTTCCCAACCTCGATTTCCAGGTTTCAGAACCTAGAACTTGTCTCCAATCACTGTCCATGTTGAAGGTGATGCAGAAATCAGAACTCCTTCCCCATGGCAAGAAACCTTGTGGTTGGCATGTTGTCCAACGTTCAGTGTCGTTGAAACCAGTGTATCCCATGAGGCCCCGCCCATGCTCGCAGGCCACATTGGTCACAAACACACATTGTGACCCTCAGGCTGAGCCCAGTCCTCAAGTAAGGCCACTCAGTGGCTGGATGAAGAGATAGCATATTGGGCTTGCCATGCCCCTAGGCCCCAATTTTTAACCATAGTTCGGATTGTCCCTTCAGTCTTCCCCACGGCTTTGCTTTGGAATTCCTCTTTTGGTGGGACACCTGAGGTAACAAAACTGAAATGAGTCCTACCATCCCACAGATTGACGAAAAGCAATTGGGAATCGGGCCAAATCCTCAGAGAGGAAGATTCGTCCATGGCCCATGAGGCCTCCCTGACATTCCACGGCCATCACTGATACAAAATCCAGAGACAAAAGCCTGAGCAATCGCCACAGACTCGCACTTTCTTCATATCCTGTAGAGTTCTTCTCATGGTTTGTAGATCGGGCCTGCCATACCTACGTCCCCAAACCTAAGCTGAGTTTGTGTTTCAGACTTCTGTCCTCAAAGTCTTGGGCCACACACCCTCCAGGCTGGGCCCCTGGAGCCACACATTAGGACTGTGCCTACCAATCCATGGGAATTCTGCCCATTCCATGGTCCATAATCGTACAAATTAGGAGAAACCTAGAAAGTCCCTAAGGCCATCCCAATAGTGTAGGTCGATCTGAACAAACAAGGGGTGTCTGACACCAGCTGATAATCGACCTCCACACATACCATAGATGGATGTCCCCAGAGAAGAAGATTGAACCAGACAGGACCCTAGGCCATAATAGGATCCATTGCTTTGGGTTACAGGTATGTGTCCTCAAAAGCCTGATTCCAAGACGAGCATAGGGGTTTTCCTGAGGCACCCATCAGAACTCATCTCGTCTCCACAAGGAAACCTGTGCATGGGAGCCATGTCCAAAGCTTAGGAGAGTACTTCAGGGTCCCGGTGCCACCGCCCCATTCCAAGGCACTCATGGACACAAAAACACATTAGGACCCATCCTCAGGAAAGTCCATTTCAACTCAGCCACCCCGGTTGTTCCGGCAGAGCCATCAGATCTAAACTGTCTTGTTGCTAGGAGACAATTTGAATGCGAGGCGGGCTTCCCAGGCATCCATCCACGAACGGTGCTCTGGAGTCATTCCATATGGAATGTCCTGGAGCTGTCCAACAGGTTTCAATTGTCCCGCAGAAGGAATCCTTTAAGGGGGCATCCCACAACTCCCAACGTGGGAAAACCTCAATGGCCTCGAGATTCCGCTCCCTTCATGAAGCGTCAATTATGCACAGAAAATCCATCCTGAGCCAACGTCTGATCCTCGCCCTGACTTCAGATGCATGAGATATTGGTTCAGATCTGCAGGGGGTACCTGCCATGACCTCGCCCTGAAACCGAAGTCTAGCTTGTCTTCTCAGAATTCTGTCCTCACACTCCTGGCCCCAAAGCCCTCAAGTTTGGCAATTCCGGACCCACAATGCAGCACTCTGCCTGCCCTCTAGAAATAAATTATTGCCTCATGACCTGCCCAGGCACCTTAAATGCGGGTAAACCTACACAGCACTCGACTTTACCCAAATTATATAGTCTAACCTGGGCACTTATGCACTGTCGAACACAACCTGAGCCCGGAACTCCTGACCAACACCCAGAAATCTGACCGCACACTGAGCACATGAAACCCTCCATCGCCTTAGGTCATCATCTCTTCCCTACCTCAGTTTTCAGGCTTCAGAACCGAGACCTTATCTCCAATCACTGCTCAGGGGTGAGTGTGATGCAGAAATCAGAACTCCTCCTTACCCATGGCAAGAACCCTTGTGGTTGGCACGTTGTCCAACGTTCAGTGTAGGAGAAACCAGCATTCACCCTGAGGCCCCGCCCATTCTTGAGTGCGACGAGGGCATACACACGCATTGTGACCCTCAGCATGAGTCCTGTCCTCGAGTAAGTCCTCTCCTTGGCTGGACAATTAGATGTCATAATGGGCTTGACATGTCCCTAGGCCCCAATTTTTAACCAGATTTCTGATTGTCCAGTCGCCCCTCCCCAGGGCTCTACTCTGGAATCCCTCATTTGGTGGGACACCTGAGGTTAAAAAAGAAAACAACAACAACAACAACAACAACAACAAAACGGACTTCTTGAAGCCCACAGAATGACCCCAAACTCTTTGGACGTGGCCAAACCACCAGAGAGTAAGACTCGTCCATTTCCCATGAAGTCACCAAGAAATTCCACGACCATGAGTGACACGATATCCCAAGACAAAAACTTGAGAAAAGGAGCCTCACACTCGCCCTTCTTTCAAATCCAAAAGAGTTCTTCTCATGGTCTGTAGATCAGTCCTGCCATACCTATGACCCGAAACATAAGCCGAGTTTGTGTTTTCAGACAACTGTCCAAACAGCCCTGGCCTACACAACCTACAGGCTAAGGTCCCTGGAGCCAAACCTGAGGACTGTACTTGCCTCTCCAAGGGAACTGTGTGTGCCCATTCCAATGGCCACAACCCTTCTAATAGGATAAACCTCCAAAGTCCCTGATCCATCTCAATAGTGGTGGCTTCCCAGGAAAAACAGGGGCAATCTGAGCCCTTCAGAGCACCTACCTGCACTCAGACCCATAGACAGATGTGCCCAGAAGTAAAAAGGAAAGAACAGGCCCCTAGGCACTAATCAGATCCATTGCTTTGGTTTCCAGGCATCTCTCCTCAGAGGCCTGGATTTCAAAAGCAGCATATAGCTGTTTCTTGACTCACCCAACAGAAATCATCTCATCTACACATGGGAAACTTGCACGTTGGAACTGTGTCAAAGCCTCTGTTTAGTAGAACTCTTTAGGGCCCCAGTGCCACAGCTTCATTCCAAGGTCTCCTTAGACACAAAAGCACATTAGGACCCATGCCCAGGGGTGTCCATTTCAATGCAGCGTCCTCGGTTACTCCCAACAGATCCAGGAGATCTAACCTGTCTTGTTGCTAGGAGACAATTGGAATGCGAGGTGGGCTACCCAGCCATCCATCCTTAGAACCCTGCTCAGAATCATTGGCCTGGAGCCAAACAACAGGTCTCAATTGTCCTGCCAAAGACTCTCTGCAGTTTGGAGCTTCTCACAACTCCCATCGTGGGAAAACACCCATGGCCTCGTGATCCCCCCCCCATTCATGAAGGGGCCTTCAGGTACAGAAACTACAACCTGAGCGATCCTCTGATCCTCGCCCTGACTTCAGATGCACGATCTCGATTCAGGTCTGTAGATTGTGCCTGCCATGGCCTCACCCAGAAACCTAAGCCTAGCTTGTGTTCTCAGACTTTTGTCATCAGACAACAGGCCCACAAGCCCTCCAGTTTGGCAATCCAGAACTACAATGCAGCACTCTGCCTGCCCTCCAGATAAAAAATATTGTCCTCTGGGGCTAACCAGTAACCCCAAATGAGGATCAAACTGCACCGAACTTGGCTGTACCCCAAATACATAGGCTGACCAGGGCACTAATGCCCTTTCTGACACAGCCTGAGCCTGGACCCCTGGCCCCTCCCAGACAGCTGGCCGCACACTGCGCACATCGAGCCTTATGGCCTTAGGTCGTCATCTCTTCCCAACCTGGTTTCCAGGTTTCAGAACCTAGACCTTATCTCCAATCACTGCCCAAGTTGAAGGTGATGCAGAAATCAGAACTCCTTCCCCATGGCAAGAAACCTTGTGGTTGGCATGTTGTCCAACGTTCAGTGTCGTTGAAACCAGTGTGGCCCATGAGGCCCCGCCCATGCTCGTGGCCACATTGGTCACAAACACACATTGTGACCGTCAGGCTGAGCCCAGTCCTCAAGTAAGGCCACTCAGTGGCTGGAAGAAGATAGCATATTGGGGTTTCCATGCCCCTAGGCCCCAATTTTTAACCATAGTTCGGATTGTCCCTTCAGTCTTCCCCAAGGCTTGGCTTTGGAATTCCTCTTTTGGTGGGACACCTGAGGTAACAAAACTGAAATGAGTCATCCCATCCCACAGATTGACTAAAAGCAATTGGGAATCGGGCCAAATCCTAAGAGAGGAAGATTCGTCCATGGCCCATGATGCCTCCCCGACATTCCACGTCCATCGCTGATACAAAATCCAGAGACAAAAGCCTGAGCAAGCGCCTCAGACTCGGACTTTCTTCATATCCTGAAGAGTTCTTCTCATGGTTTGTCGATCGGGCCTGCCATACCTACATCCCCAAACCTAAGCTGAGTTTGTGTTTTCAGACTTCTGTCCTTAAATTCTTGGGCCACACACTCTCCAGGCTGGGACCCTGGAGCCACACATTAGGACTGTGCCTACCAATCCATGGGAATTCTGCCCATTGCATGGTCCATAATCGTACAAATTAGGAGAAACCTCCAAAGTCCCTAAGGCCATCCCAATAGTGTCGGTCGCCCGGAAATAACAAGGGCTGTCTGACACCAGCTGATAATCGACCTCCACTCATACCATAGGTGGATGTCCCCAGAGAAGAAGATTGAACCAGACAGGACCCTAGGCCTTAATAGGATCCATTGTTTTGGGTTACTGGCATGTGTCCTCTAAAGCCTGATTCCAATACGAGCATAGGGGTTTTCCTGAGGCACCCATCAGAACTCATCTCGTCTCCACAAGGAAACCTGTGCATGGGAGCCATGTCCAAAGCTTAGGAGAGTTCTTCAGGGTCCCGGTGCCACCGCCCCATTCCAAGGCCCTCATGGACCCAAAAACACATTAGGACCCATCCTCAGGAAAGTCCATTTCAACTCAGCCACCCCGGTTGCTCTGGCAGAGCCATCAGATCTAAACTGTCTTGTTGCTAGGAGACAATTAGAATGCGAGGCGGGATTCCCAGGCATCCATCCGCGAACGGTGCTCTGGAGTCATTCCATATGGGATGTCCTGGAGCTGTCCAACAGGTCTCAATTGTCCCGCAGAAGGAATCCTGGAAGGGGGCATCCCACAACTCCCAACGTGGGAAAAACTCAATGGCCTCGAGATTCCGCTCCCTTCATGAAGCGTCCATCAGGCACAGAAAATCCAACCTGAGCCATCGTCTGATCCTCGCCCTGACTTCAGATGCATGAGATATTGGTTCAGATCTGCAGGGGGTACCTGCCGTGACCTCGCCCTGAAACCGAAGTCTAGCTTGTCTTCTCAAACTACTGTCCTCACACTCCTGGCCCCGAAGCCCTCAAGTTTGGCAATTCCGGACCCACAATGCAGCACTCTGCTTGCCCTCTAGAAAAAAAAATTATTGCCTCATGAGCTGCCCAGGCACCTTAAATGAGGGTAAACCTCCACAGCACTTGACTTTACCCAAATTATATAGTCTAACCTGGGCACTAATGCACTGTCGAACACAACCTGAGCCCGGAACTCCTGACCAACACCCAGAAAGCTAACCGCACACTGAGCACATAAAACCCGCCATGGCCTTAGGTCATCATCTCTTCCCTACCTCAGTTTTCAGGCTTCAGAACCGAGACCTTATCTCCAATCAATGCCCAGGGGTGAGTGTAATGCAGAAATCAGAACTCCTGCTTACCCATGGCAAGAACCCTTGTGGTTGGCACGTTGTCCAACGTTCAGTGTAGGAGAAACCAGCATTCACCCTGAGGCCCCGCCCATTCTTGAGTGCGACGAGGGCATACACACGCATTGTGACCCTCAGCATGAGTCCTGTCCTCTAGTAAGTCCTCTCAGTAGCTGGACCATTAGATGTCATAATGGGCTTGACATGTCCCTAGGCCCCAATTTTTAACCAGATTTCTGATTGTCCAGTCGCCCCTCCCCAGGGCTCTACTCTGGAATCCCTCATTTGGTGGGACACCTGAGGTTAAAAAAGAAAACAACAACAACAAAAAAAAAAAAAAACGGACTTCTTCCAGCCCACAGAATGACCCCAAACTCTTTGGACGGGGCCAAGCCACCAGAGAGTAAGACTCATCCATTTCCCATGGAGTCACCCAGAAATTCCACGACCATGAGTGACACGATATCCAGAGACAAAAACTTGAGCAGGAGCCTCACATCGCCCTTCTTTCAAATCCAGAAGAGTTCTCCTCATGATCTGTAGATTAGTCCTGCCATACCTATGACCCGAAACATAAGCCGAGTTTGTGTTTTCAGACAACTGTCCAAACAGCCCTGGCCTACACAACCTACAGGCTCAGAACCCTGCAGCCAAACCTGAGGACTGTACTTGCCCTCTCCAAGGGAATTGTGTGTGCCCATTCCAATGGCCACAACCCTTCTAATAGGATAAACCTCCAAAGTCCCAGATCCATCTCAATAGTGGTGGCTTCCCAGGAAAAACAGGGGCAATCTGAGCACTACAGAGCACCTACCTGCACTCAGACCCATAGACACATGTGCCCAGAGGTAAAAAGGAAAGAACAGGCCCCTAGGCACTAATCAGATCCATTGCTTTGGTTTCCAGGCATCTCTCCTCAGAGGCCTGCAATTCAAAAGCAGCATATAGCTGTTTCTTGACTCACCCAACAGAAAACATCTCATCTACACATGGGATACTTGCACGTTGGAGATGTTTCAAAGCCTCTGTTTAGTAGAACTCTTTAGGGCCCAAGTGCCCCCGCTTCATTCCAAGGTCTCCTTAGACACAAAAGCACATTAGGACCCATGACCAGGGGTGTCCATTTCAACTCAGCGTCCTCGATTGCTCCCCACAGATCCAGGAGATCTAACCTGTCTTGTTGCTAGGAGACAATTTGAATGTGAGGTGGGCTACCAGCCATCCATCCTTAGAACCCTGCTCAGAATCATTGGCCTGGAGCCAAACAACAGGTCTCAATTGTCCTGCAGAAGACTCTCTGCAGTTTGGAGCTTCTCACAACTCCCATCGTGGGAAAACCCCCATGGTCTCGTGATCCCCCCCCCATTCATGAAGGGGCCATCAGGGACAGAAACTCCAACCTGAGCGATCGTCTGATCCTCGCCCTGACTTCAGATGCATGAGATCTCGATTCAGGACTGTAGATTGTGCCTGCCATGGCCTCACCCAGAAACCTAAGCCTAGCTTGTGTTCTCAATTTTTGTCGTCAGACTACTGGCCCAGAAGCCCTCCAGTTTGGCAATCCAGAACTACAATGCAGCACTCTGCCTGCCCTCCAGATAAAAAACATTGTCCTCTGGGGCTACCCAGTAACCCCAAATGAGGATCAACCTGCACCGACCTTGGCTGTACCCCAAATACATAGGCTGACCAGGGCACTAATGCCCTTTCTGACACAGCCTGAGCCTGGACTCCCTGGCCCGTCCCAGACAGCTGACCGCACACTGAGCACATCGAGCCGCCATGGCCTTAGGTCATCATCTCTTCCCAACCTCGGATTTCAGGCTTTAGATTCTAGACCTTTCCTCCAATCACTGCCCAGGGTTGAACGGGATGCAGAAATCAGAACTCCTTCCCCATGGCAAGATACCTTGTGGTTGGCATGTTGTCCAACTTTCAGTGTTGTTGAATCCAGTGTTGCCCATGAGGCCCCGCCATGCTCGCAGGCTACATTGGTCACAAACACACATTGTGACCCTCAGCCTGACCAAAGTCCTCAAGTAAGGCCTCTCAGTGGCTGGATGAAGAGATAGCATATTGGGCTTGCCATGCCCCTAGTCCCCAATTTTGAACCATAGTTCTGGTGGTTCCTTCAGTCTTCCCCACGGCTTTGCTTTGGAATTCCTCTTTTCGTGGGACACCTGAGGTAACAAAACTGAAAGGAGTCCTCCCATCCCACAGTATGACGAAAATAAATTGGGAATCGGGCGAAATCCTCATAGAGGTAGATTCGTCCATGGCCCATGAAGCATACCCGACATTCTACGGCCATTGCTGATACAAATTCCAGAGACAAAAGCCTGAGCAAGTGCCTCAGACTCGCTCTATATTCAAATCTTCATGAGTTCTTCTCATTGTTTGTATATTGGGCCTGCCATACCGACATCCCCCATAAAAACTTAGTTTGTGTATCGGAATCACAATCAGAACTCTGCCTTCCACATGGCTGTAATGCTTGTTCTTCACATGGAGTCACACCTTCACGTGGGGAACCCTTCATGGCCCCTGATGCCACGCCAAAACATGAGTGCTGCTTGGGCACAAATTCACACTGTTACCCTAGCATGAGCCCCATGTCAAAGAAAGGCCTGTCAGGTTCGGGACGAAGATTCTGCATATAGTCCCTGCCATGCCTATAGGCACCCAAGACTAATTAGATGGTGTGTATTCTAGTTGAAGGAACCCACTGCTGTGCTCTAGAGTCCCTCTCCTGGGGGGTCCTTTCTGGCAGAAAACAGTACTCTTCACTTCCCACAGAATGAACCCAAACACTTGGGAGCTTGGACAATCCCCTGAGAGGAAGGCTCTTCCTCGGCCCCTGAGGCAACCCCTACCCTGACCGGACACTGTGAACGCAACACCCAGAGACAAAAGCCTGAGCAATTGCCTCCCATTTGCCCTCCTTTGATATCCAGAGAATCTCCCCTCACGGACTGGAGATCAGGACTGCCATTACCTTGGCCCCATCCTGAGCCAAGTTTGCTTTTTCAGACATCCGTCCCCACAGCCCTGGCAAACAGAGCCTCTAGGCTGGGTCCTCTGGAGCCATACAACAGGACCGTGCCTGCTCTCTCCTGGGAAACTGTGTACATTCTTTGGACACACACATCCAGAATATGAGAAACCTCAAGGCCCCCGAGGACATCCCACTACTGGGAGCCTCCCTGGACACACAGGGGCATTCCGACACTAGCTGAGCAGCTACCTCCACGAAGGCATGCACACAGATGTCAACAGAGATAGAAGGTTGAGCCGGACAGGCCCTTAGGCTTGCTTTGGATTCCAGGTGTTACTCCTCAGAGGCTTTGGTTCGAAGAACAGGATATGAGGCTTTCCTGAGGCACAGAACAGAACTCCTCTCGTCTCCACATGGGGAGCTTTCTTACTGGGGATGTATCAAACCCTTCAGGTAGTGCCCAAGCAGCACTTGAGTGCTGATTGGGAACAAATTCACACTGTGACCCTAGCATGAGCCCCATGTCAAAGAAAGGCCTGTCAGGGCCTGGACAAAGAGCCCGCATATGGGGCTTGCCAAGCCCCTATGCACCCAATCCTCACCAGGGTTTGAGATTTCCAGTCGCCCCGCCCGTACCTGGGGATCTGATCTGGAATCCCTTTCTTGGAGAGACACATGAGCCAGACAACACGACTCCACCCTTCCCACAAAATGACCCCAAACTCTTGGGAGCTGGGACAAATCCCCAGAGAGGGATACTCGTCCACTGTACCTGAGGCCACCGCTCCAATCCACGGCTATCCCGGACACAACATCCAGAGACAAAAGCCTGAAGGAACGCCTCCCACTCGCCCTTGTTTCAGAGGCCCAGGAGCTCCCTCTCGGGCTGTACATCCGGCCGGCCATACCCTAGGCGCCACTCATAAGCTGAGTTTGTGTATTCAGACTTCTGTGCCCACAGCCTGGACCCACACAACATCCAGGCTAGGGCCTCTGGACCAAACAGCGAAAGATTGTGCCTGCCCTCTCCAAGGAAAGTGTGCCCAATCCATTGACCACAACCCTACAGGTTAGGGAAAAGCTCCAAGGTCCCTGAGGCCATCAATAGTATAGGCCCCCCTGGACTAAGAGGGGCTCTCTGACACCAGCGGAGCAACTATCTCCACTTAGACTCTCAGACAGTGTCCCCAGAGACAGAAGGTTGAAATGGACAGGCCCCCAGACCCTAATCTGAACCTTAGCTTTGGTTTCCATGTTTCCGTTCTCAGAGGACTGTTTTCGTAGACCAGCACCTGGGGCTTTTCTGAGGCACCAAACCAAACCTCTCTCATCTCCACATGGGCAGCATTCTTACTGGGATGTATCAAACACTTCAGGTAGGAGAGTTCCGCAGGGCCACTGAACAACCAGCACATTCCAAGGTCTCCATGGACCCAAACGCACATTATGACGCATCCTCAGGAGAGGCCATTTCAACTCAGCCCCCTGGGTCGCGTGTTCCAGAGGCAGCAGATCAAACATATCTTGTCGCTAATAGCCAATGGGAATGCGAGGCATGCTGTACAGGGATCCATCCTTCGAACCCTGCTCTCCAGTCCTTCCATATGGTATGTCCTGGAGCCATGCAACAGGACTCGAATGTCCCGCAGAAGGAAACCTTGTGGTTTGGGGCAACCTCCAAACTCAGCGTGGGAAAACTTCCTTGGCCTCATGAGGCCCCCACTTCATGAAGGTGCCATCATGGACACATACTCCAGCCTCAGCCAACGTCTGATCCTCAGCCTGACTTCAGATGCAGGAGATTTTGATTCAGCCTCTGCAGAGTGGGCCTGCTCTGCCCTTGGCTCCAATCCTCACACTAGCTTGTGTTTTCAGACTTCCGTCCTCACACTCCTGGCCCACAAACCCTCCCTACTGGGAATTCTGGGGCCACAATGAAGCACTGTGCCTGCCTCCCAGGAGAAAAACATTGTCTATGGCGCTGCCCAGAAACCCCAAATGAGGATCAAACTGCTTGGCCCTCGGCAACACCCCAATTGCATAGGCTACCTTAAACAGTGATGCTCTGTCGCAAATAGCCTGAGCCCAGACCTTCCAACAGACACCGACACAGCTGGCTGCACACCCAGCACATTGGACCCGCCACTGCCTTAGGCCACCATCCATTCCCAACCTGGGTTTTCAGTCATCGGAACCTAGACCTTATCTCCAATCCCTGCACAGGGGGGAACCTGATGCACAAGTCAGAACCCCTCCTTCCCCATGGCAAGAAACCTTGCTGCTGGCAGTGAGTCAAACCTTCAGTGTAGGAGAAAACGGCATGGCCCATGAGGCCACGCCCAAGCGTGAGGGCCGCCTTGGGCACAAACACACATTGTGACCCTCAGCTTGAGTACCTTATTCAAGTAACGCCTCTCAGTGACTGGACCAAGAGCCCGCATATGTGGCTTGCCATGCCCATAGGCACACAGGACTAACTAGATGGTGTGTATTCCAGTTGAGGGAACCCACTGCTGTGCTCTAGAGTCCCTCTCCTGGGGGGTCCCCTGTGGCAGAAAACAGTACTCTTTATTCCCACAGAATGAACACAAACACTTGGGAGCTTGGACAATCCCCCGAG
Source organism: Mustela nivalis (assembly GCF_964662115.1). NCBI lineage: Eukaryota > Metazoa > Chordata > Mammalia > Carnivora > Mustelidae > Mustela > Mustela nivalis. Next base: position 49,513 of record NW_028136252.1, on the reverse strand, counting down.
AGGAAGGCTCTTCCTCGGCCTCTGAGACAACCACTACCCTGACCGGACACTGTAAACGCAACACCCAGAGACAAAATCCTGAGTGACTGCCTCCCACTTGCCCTAATTTGATTTCCAGAGGATCTCCCCTCACGGACTAGAGATCAGGCCTGCCATTACATTGGCCCCTAGCTGAGCCAAGTTTGCTTTTTCAGACATCTGTCCCCACAGCCCTGGCAAACACAGCCTCTAGGCTGGGTCCACTGGAGCCATACCACAGGACCGTGCCTGCTCTCTCCTGGGAAACTGTGTCCATTCCTTTGGCCACACACCTCCAGAATATGAGAAACCTCAAGGCCTCCGAGGACATCCCACTACTGGGAGCCTCACTGGACTCACAGGGGCATTCGGACACAAGCTGAGCAGCTACATCCATGAATGCATGCACACAGATGTCAACAGAGATAGAAGGTTGAGCCGGACAGGCCTTTAGGCCGTAGTCTCAACTGTTGCTTTGGTTTCCAGGTGTCACTCCTCAGAGGCTTTGGTTCGAAGAACAGGGTATGGGGCTTTCCTGAGGCACGGAACAGAACTCCTCTCGTCTCCACATGGGAAGTTTCCTTGTTGGAGCCGTGTCAAACACCTCATGTTGGAGAATCCTGCAGAGTCCCTGAGCCACCTCCACATTCCAAGGTCTCCCAGGCCACCAAGCCACAGTAGGACTCATCTTCAGGCGAGTCCATTTCAACTCTCCCCTCTGGGTAGCTCACCCAGGAGCCCGCAGATTGAGCCTGCCTTGTCCTGACTAAAGAGTGGGAATATGAGGTGGTGTTCCCAGGCATCCATGCTTAGACACCTGCTCTCGAGTCTTTCCATATGGGGCCTCTTGGAACCATCCAATAGGACTCGACTGTCGTGCAGAAGGTAACCTTCAGTTTTGGAGCAGTTCACAAATCCCATCGTAGGCAAAACTTTCTGGCCTCATGAAGCCCCCACACCCTTCAGGAAGAGGCCATGCTGGACAAGAACTCTAGCCTGAGGCACGTCTCATAGTTGACATGACCTCAGTGCAGGAGATCTCGATTCAGCCTCTGCAGAGTGGGCCTGCCGTGCCCTCGGTCCCAAACCTCACGCTAGCTTGTGTTTTCCGACTTCCTTCCTCACACTCCTGGCAAACAAGCCCTCCGGACTAGGAACTCCGGAACCAAAACCCAGCCCAGTGTCTGCCCAACGGAAGAAAAACGTTTCCCTGTGGGGCTCTCCAGAAAACCCAGATGAGGATCAACCTGCTCGGGCCTAGACGGTACCCGAAATGGATAGGCTGCTCTGGGCACTCATGCTCTGCCTGACACAGCCTGAAGCCAGACGTCCAGACAGACAAGGAGACAGCTGGCCGCACACCCAGCACTTCGGACACGCCATGGTCTTATGCCGTCACCTCATCCTAACCTTGGTTTTCAGATATCTGTACCTAGACATTATATCAATTCTCCACACAGCTGGGTATAGCAAGCACAAAACAGAACTCCTCCTTCCCCATGTATGTCAAGCTTGCTCTTGGCATGGAGTCACACCTTCAGGGTGGGAGAAACCTTCATGGCCCCTGATGCCACGCCCAAACTTGAGTGCTGCTTGGGCACAAATTCACACTGTGACCCTCAGCATGAGCCCCATGTCAAAGAAAGGCTTGTCAGGGCCTGGACCAAGAGCCCACATATGGGGATTGCCAAGCCCCTATGCACCCAATCCTCACCACGGTTTGAATTTTCCAGTCGCCCCGCCCGTACCTGGAGCTCTGCTCTGGAATCCCTTTCTTGGAGAGACCCATGAGCCAGACAACACGACTCCACCATTCCCACAAAATGACCCCAATCTCTTGGGAGCTGGGACAAATCCCCAGAGAGGGATACTCGTCCACAGTACCTGAGGCCACCGCTCCAATCCACGGCTATCCCGGACACAACATCCAGAGACAAAAGCCTGAAGGAACGCCTCCCAGTCACCCTTGTTTCAGAGGCCCAGGAGCTCCCTCTCGGGCTGTACATCCGGCCAGCCATACCCTAGGCGCCACTCATAAGCTGAGTTTGTGTATTCAGACTTCTGTGCCCACAGCCTGGACCCACACAACATCCAGGCTAGGGCCTCTGGACCAAAAAGCGAAAGATTGTGCCTGCCCTCTCCAAGGAAAGTGTGACCAATCCATTGACCACAACCCTACAGGTTAGGGAAAAGCTCCAAGGTCCCTGAGGCCATCAAGAGTATAGGCCACCCTGGACTAAGAGGGGCTCTCTGACACCAGCGGAGCAACTATCTCCACTTAGACTCTCAGACAGTGTCCCCAGAGACAGAAGGTTGAAATGGACAGGCCCCCAGGCCCTAATCTGAACCTTAGCTTTGGTTTCCATGTTTCCATTCTCAGAGGGCTGTTTTCGTAGACCAGCACCTGGGGCTTTCCTGAGGCACCAAACCAAACCTCTCTCATCTCCACATGGGCAGCATTCTTACTGGGATGTATCAAACACTTCAGGTAGGAGAGTTCCGCAGGGCCACTGAACAACCAGCACATTCCAAGGTCTCCATGGACCCAAACGCACATTATGACGCATCCTCAGGAGAGGCCATTTCAACTCAGCCCCCTGGGTCGCGTGTTCCAGAGGCAGCAGATCAAACATATCTTGTCGCTAATAGCCAATGGGAATGCGAGGCATGCTGTACAGGGATCCATCCTTCGAACCCTGCTCTCCAGTCCTTCCATATGGTATGTCCTGGAGCCATGCAACAGGACTCGAATGTCCCGCAGAAGGAAACCTTGTGGTTTGGGGCAACCTCCAAACTCAGCGTGGGAAAACTTCCTTGGCCTCATGAGGCCCCCACTTCATGAAGGTGCCATCATGGACACATACTCCAGCCTCAGCCAACGTCTGATCCTCAGCCTGACTTCAGATGCAGGAGATTTTGATTCAGCCTCTGCAGAGTGGGCCTGCTCTGCCCTTGGCTCCAATCCTCACACTAGCTTGTGTTTTCAGACTTCCATCCTCACACTCCTGGCCAACAAACCCTCCCTACTGGGAATTCTGGGGCCACAATGAAGCACTGTGCCTGCCACCCAGGAGAAAAACATTGTCTATGGCGCTGCCCAGAAACCCCAAATGAGGATCAAACTGCTTGGCCCTCGGCAACACCCCAATTGCATAGGCTACCTTAAACAGTGATGCTCTGTCGCAAATAGCCTGAGCCCAGACCTTCCAACAGACACCGACACAGCTGGCTGCACACCCAGCACATTGTACCCGCCACTGCCTTAGGCCACCATCTATTCCCAACCTGGGTTTTCAGTCATCGGAACCTAGACCTTATCTCCAATCACTGCACAGGGGGGAACCTGATACACAAGTCAGAACCCCTCCTTTCCCATGGCAAGAAACCTTGGTGGTGGCAGTGAGTCAAACCTTCAGTGTAGGAGAAAACGGCATGGCCCATGAGGCCACGCCCAAGCGTGAGGGCCGCCTTGGGCACAAACACACATTGTGACCCTCAGCGTGAGTACCTTATTCAAGTAACGCCTCTCAGTGACTGGACCATGAGCCCGCATATGTGGCTTGCAATGCCCATAGGCACCAAGGACTAACTAGATGGTGTGTATTCCAGTTGAGGGAACCCACTGCTGTGCTCTAGAGTCCCTCTCCTGGGGGGTCCCCTGTGGCAGAAAACAGTACTCTTTATTCCCACAGAATGAACACAAACACTTGGGAGCTTGGACAATCCCCCGAGAGGAAGGCTCTTCCTCGGCCTCTGAGACAACCCCTACCCTGACCGGACACTGTAAACGCAACACCCAGAGACAAAATCCTGAGTGACTGCCTCCCACTTGCCCTACTTTGATTTCCAGAGGATCTCCCCTCACGGACTAGAGATCAGGCCTGCCATTACATTGGCCCCTAGCTGAGCCAAGTTTGTTTTTTCAGACATCTGTCCCCACAGCCCTGGCAAACACAGCCTCTAGGCTGGGTCCTCTGGAGCCATTCCACAGGACCGTGCCTGCTCTCTCCTGGGAAACTGTGTCCATTCCTTTGGCCACACACCTCCAGAATATGAGAAACCTCAAGTCCTCCGAGGACATCCCACTACTGGGAGCCTCACTGGACTCACAGGGGCATTCGGACACAAGCTGAGCAGCTACATCCATGAATGCATGCACACAGATGTCAACAGAGATAGAAGGTTGAGCCGGACAGGCCTTTAGGCCATAGTCTCAACTCTTGCTTTGGTTTTCAGGTGTCACTCCTCAGAGGCTTTGGTTCGAAGAACAGAGTATGGGGCTTTCCTGAGGCACGGAACAGAACTCCTCTCGTCTCCACATGGGAAGTTGCCTTGTTGGAGCCGTGTCAAACACCTCATGTTGGAGAATCCTGCAGAGTCCCTGAGCCACCTCCACATTCCAAGGTCTCCCAGGCCACCAAGCCACAGTAGGACTAATCTTCAGGCGAGTCCATTTCAACTCTCCCCTCTGGGTAGCTCACCCAGGAGCCCGCAGATTGAGCCTGCCTTGTCCTGACTAAAGAGTGGGAATATGAGGTGGCGTTCCCAGGCATCCATGCTTAGACACCTGCTCTCGAGTCTTTCCATATGGGGCCTCTTGGAACCATCCAATAGGACTCGACTGTCGTGCAGAAGGTAACCTTCAGTTTTGGAGCAGTTCACAAATCCCATCGTAGGCAAAACTTTCTGGCCTCATGAAGCCCCCACACCCTTCAGGAAGAGGCCATGCTGGACAAGAACTCTAGCCTGAGGCACGTCTCATAGTTGACATGACCTCAGTGCAGGAGATCTCGATTCAGCCTCTGCAGAGTGGGCCTGCCGTGCCCTCGGTCCCAAACCTCACGCTAGCTTGTGTTTTCCGACTTCCTTCCTCACACTCCTGGCAAACAAGCCCTCCGGACTAGGAACTCCGGAACCAAAACCCAGCCCAGTGTCTGCCCAACGGAAGAAAAACGATTCCCTGTGGGGCTCTCCAGAAAACCCAGATGAGGATCAACCTGCTCGGGCCTCGACGGTACCCGAACTGGATAGGCTGCTCTGGGCACTCATGCTCTGCCTGACACAGCCTGAAGCCAGACGTCCAGACAGACAAGGAGACAGCTGGCCGCACACCCAGCACTTCGGACACGCCATGGTCTTATGCCGTCACCTCATCCTAACCTTGGTTTTCAGATATCTGAACCTAGACATTATATCAATTCTCCACACAGCTGGGTATATCAAGCACAAAACAGAACTCCTCCTTCCCCATGGCTGTCAAGCTTGCTCTTGGCATGCAGTCACACCTTCAGGGTGGGAGAAACCTTCATGGCCCCTGATGCCACGCCCAAACTTGAGTGCTGCTTGGGCACAAATTCACACTGTGACCCTCAGCATGAGCCCCATGTCAAAGAAAGGCCTGTCAGGGCCTGGACCAAGAGCCCACATATGGGGCTTGCCAAGCCCCTATGCACCCAATCCTCACCACGGTTTTAATTTTCCAGTCGCCCCGCCCGTACCTGGCGCTCTGCTCTGGAATCCCTGTCTTGGAGAGACCCATGAGCCAGACAACACGACTCCACCCTTCCCACAAAATGACCCCAAACGCTTGGGAGCTGGGACAAATCCCCAGAGAGGGATTCTCGTCCACAGTACCTGAGGCCACCGCTCCAATCCACGGCTATCCCGGACACAACATCCAGAGACAAAAGCCTGAAGGAACGCCTCCCACTCGCCCTTGTTTCAGAGGCCCAGGAGCTCCCTCTCGGGCTGTACATCCGGCCTGCCATAACCTAGGCGCCACTCATAAGCTGAGTTTGTGTATTCAGACTTCTGTGCCCACAGCCTGGACCCACACAACATCCAGGCTAGGGCCTCTGGACCAAACAGCGAAAGATTGTGCCTGCCCTCTCCAAGGAAAGTGTGCCCAATCCATTGACCACAACACTACAGGTTAGGGAAAAGCTCCAAGGTCCCTGAGTCCATCAATAGTATAGGCCACCCTGGACTAAGAGGGGCTCTCTGACACCAGCGGAGCAACTATCTCCACTTAGACTCTCAGACAGTGTCCCCAGAGACAGAAGGTTGAAATGGACAGGCCCCCAGGCCCTAATCTGAACCTTAGCTTTGGTTTCCATGTTTCCGTTCTCAGAGGACTGTTTTCGTAGACCAGCACATGGGGCTTTTCTGAGGCACCAAACCAAACCTCTCTCCTCTCCACATGGGCAGCTTTCTTACTGGGATGTATCAAACACTTCAGGTAGGAGAATTCCGCAGGGCCACTGAACAACCAGCACATTCCAAGGTCTCCATGGACCCAAACGCACATTATGACGCATCCTCAGGAGAGGCCATTTCAACTCAGCCCCCTGGGTCGCGTGTTCCAGAGGCAGCAGATCAAACATATCTTGTCGCTAATAGCCAATGGGAATGCGAGGCATGCTGTACAGGGATCCATCCTTCGAACCCTGCTCTCCAGTCCTTCCATATGGTATGTCCTGGAGCCATGCAACAGGACTCGAATGTCCCGCAGAAGGAAACCTTGTGGTTTGGGGCAACCTCCAAACTCAGCGTGGGAAAACTTCCTTGGCCTCATGAGGCCCCCACTTCATGAAGGTGCCATCATGGACACATACTCCAGCCTCAGCCAACGTCTGATCCTCAGCCTGACTTCAGATGCAGGAGATTTTGATTCAGCCTCTGCAGAGTGGGCCTGCTCTGCCCTTGGCTCCATTCCTCACACTAGCTTGTGTTTTCAGACTTCCGTCCTCACACTCCTGGCCCACAAACCCTCCCTACTGGGAATTCTGGGGCCACAATGAAGCACTGTGCCTGCCTCCCAGGAGAAAAACATTGTCTATGGCGCTGCCCAGAAACCCCAAATGAGGATCAAACTGCTTGGCCCTCGGCAACACCCCAATTGCATAGGCTACCTTAAACAGTGATGCTCTGTCGCAAATAGCCTGAGCCCAGACCTTCCAACAGACACCGACACAGCTGGCTGCACACCCAGCACATTGGACCCGCCACTGCCTTAGGCCACCATCCATTCCCAACCTGGGTTTTCAGTCATCGGAACCTAGACCTTATCTCCAATCCCTGCACAGGGGGGAACCTGATGCACAAGTCAGAACCCCTCCTTCCCCATGGCAAGAAACCTTGCTGCTGGCAGTGAGTCAAACCTTCAGTGTAGGAGAAAACGGCATGGCCCATGAGGCCACGCCCAAGCGTGAGGGCCGCCTTGGGCACAAACACACATTGTGACCCTCAGCGTGAGTACCTTATTCAAGTAACGCCTCTCAGTGACTGGACCAAGAGCCCACATATGTGGCTTGCCATGCCCATAGGCACCCAGGACTAACTAGATGGTGTGTATTCCAGTTGAGGGAACCCACTGCTGTGCTCTAGAGTCCCTCTCCTGGGGGGTCCCGTGTGGCAGAAAACAGTACTCTTCATTCCCACAGAATGAACACAAACACTTGGGAGCTTGGACAATCCCCCGAGAGGAAGGCTCTTCCTCGGCCTCTGAGACAACCCCTACCCTGTCCGGACACTGTAAACGCAACACCCAGAGACAAAACCTGAGTGACTGCCTCCCACTTGCCCTACTTTGATTTCCAGAGGATCTCCCCTCACGGACTAGAGATCAGGCCTGCCATTACATTGGCCCCTAGCTGAGCCAAGTTTGCTTTTTCAGACATCTGTCCCCACAGCCCTGGCAAACACAGCCTCTAGGCTGGGTCCTCTGGAGCCATACCACAGGACCGTGCCTGCTCTCTCCTGGCAAACTGTGTCCATTCCTTTGGCCACACACCTCCAGAATATGAGAAACCTCAAGGCCTCCGAGGACATCCCACTACTGGGAGCCTCACTGGACTCACAGGGGCATTCGGACACAAGCTGAGCAGCTACATCCATGAATGCATGCACACAGATGTCAACAGAGATAGAAGGTTGAGCCGGACAGGCCTTTAGGCCGTAGTCTCAACTCTTGCTTTGGTTTCCAGGTGTCACTCCTCAGAGGCTTTGGTTCGAAGAACAGGGTATGGGGCTTTCCTGAGGCACGGAACAGAACTCCTCTCGTCTCCACATGGGAAGTTGCCTTGTTGGAGCCGTGTCAAACACCTCATGTTGGAGAATCCTGCAGAGTCCCTGAGCCACCTCCACATTCCAAGGTCTCCCAGGCCACCAAGCCACAGTAGGACTCATCTTCAGGCGAGTCCATTTCAACTCTCCCCTCTGGGTAGCTCACCCAGGAGCCCGCAGATTGAGCCTGCCTTGTCCTGACTAAAGAGTGGGAATATGAGGTGGCGTTCCCAGGCATCCATGCTTAGACACCTGCTCTCGAGTCTTTCCATATGGGGCCTCTTGGAACCATCCAATAGGACTCGACTGTCGTGCAGAAGGTAACCTTCAGTTTTGGAGCAGTTCACAAATCCCATCGTAGGCAAAACTTTCTGGCCTCATGAAGCCCCCACACCCTTCAGGAAGAGGCCATGCTGGACAAGAACTCTAGCCTGAGGCACGTCTCATAGTTGACATGACCTCAGTGCAGGAGATCTCGATTCAGCCTCTGCAGAGTGGGCCTGCCGTGCCCTCGGTCCCAAACCTCACGCTAGCTTGTGTTTTCCGACTTCCTTCCTCACACTCCTGGCAAACAAGCCCTCCGGACTAGGAACTCCGGAACCAAAACCCAGCCCAGTGTCTGCCCAACGGAAGAAAAACGTTTCCCTGTGGGGCTCTCCAGAAAACCCAGATGAGGATCAACCTGCTCGGGCCTCGACGGTACCCGAACTGGATAGGCTGCTCTGGGCACTCATGCTCTGCCTGACACAGCCTGAAGCCAGACGTCCAGACAGACAAGGAGACAGCTGGCCGCACACCCAGCACTTCGGACACGCCATGGTCTTATGCCGTCACCTCATCCTAACCTTGGTTTTCAGATATCTGAACCTAGACATTATATCAATTCTCCACACAGCTGGGTATAGCAAGCACAAAACAGAACTCCTCCTTCCCCATGGCTGTCAAGCTTGCTCTTGGCATGGAGTCACACCTTCAGGGTGGGAGAAACCTTCATGGCCCCTGATGCCACGCCCAAACTTGAGTGCTGCTTGGGAACAAATTCACACTGTGACCCTCAGCATGAGCCCCATGTCAAAGAAAGGCCTGTCAGGGCCTGGACCAAGAGCCCACATATGGGGCTTGCCAAGCCCCTATGCACCCAATTCTCACCACGGTTTGAATTTTCAAGTCGCCCCGCCCGTACCTGGAGCTCTGCTCTGGAATCCCTTTCTTGGAGAGACCCATGAGCCAGACAACACGACTCCACCCTTCCCACAAAATGACCCCAAACTCTTGGGAGCTGGGACAAATCCCCAGAGAGGGATACTCGTCCACAGTACCTGAGGCCACCGCTCCAATCCACGGCTATCCCGGACACAACATCCAGAGACAAAAGCCTGAAGGAACGCCTCCCACTCGCCCTTGTTTCAGAGGCCCAGGAGCTCCCTCTCGGGCTGTACATCCGGCCGGCCATACCCTAGGCGCCACTCATAAGCTGAGTTTGTGTATTCAGACTTCTGTGCCCACAGCCTGGACCCACACAACATCCAGGCTAGGGCCTCTGGACCAAACAGCGAAAGATTGTGCCTGCCCTCTCCAAGGAAAGCGTGCCCAATCCATTGACCACAACCCTACAGGTTAGGGAAAAGCTCCAAGGTCCCTGAGGCCATCAATAGTATAGGCCACCCTGGACTAAGAGGGGCTCTCTGACACCAGCGGAGCAACTATCTCCACTTAGACTCTCAGACAGTGTCCCCAGAGACAGAAGGTTGAAATGGACAGGCCCCCAGGCCCTAATCTGAACCTTAGCTTTGGTTTCCATGTTTCCGTTCTCAGAGGACTGTTTTCGTAGACCAGCACATGGGGCTTTTCTGAGGCACCAAACCAAACATCTGTCATCTCCACATGGGCAGCTTTCTTACTGGGATGTATCAAACACTTCAGGTAGGAGAGTTCCGCAGGGCCACTGAACAACCAGCACATTCCAAGGTCTCCATGGACCCAAACGCACATTATGACGCATCCTCAGGAGAGGCCATTTCAACTCAGCCCCCTGGGTCGCGTGTTCCAGAGGCAGCAGATCAAACATATCTTGTCGCTAATAGCCAATGGGAATGCGAGGCATGCTGTACAGGGATCCATCCTTCGAACCCTGCTCTCCAGTCCTTCCATATGGTATGTCCTGGAGCCATGCAACAGGACTCGAATGTCCCGCAGAAGGAAACCTTGTGGTTTGGGGCAACCTCCAAACTCAGCGTGGGAAAACTTCCTTGGCCTCATGAGGCCCCCACTTCATGAAGGTGCCATCATGGACACATACTCCAGCCTCAGCCAACGTCTGATCCTCAGCCTGATTTCAGATGCAGGAGATTTTGATTCAGCCTCTGCAGAGTGGGCCTGCTCTGCCCTTGGCTCCAATCCTCACACTAGCTTGTGTTTTCAGACTTCCGTCCTCACACTCCTGGCCCACAAACCCTCCCTACTGGGAATTCTGGGGCCACAATGAAGCACTGTGCCTGCCTCCCAGGAGAAAAACATTGTCTATGGCGCTGCCCAGAAACCCCAAATGAGGATCAAACTGCTTGGCCCTCGGCAACACCCCAATTGCATAGGCTACCTTAAACAGTGATGCTCTGTCGCAAATAGCCTGAGCCCAGACCTTCCAACAGACACCGACACAGCTGGCTGCACACCCAGCACATTGGACCCGCCACTGCCTTAGGCCACCATCCATTCCCAAATGGGTTTTCAGTCATCGGAACCTAGACCTTATCTCCAATCCCTGCACAGGGGGGAACCTGATGCACAAGTCAGAACCCCTCCTTCCCCATGGCAAGAAACCTTGCTGCTGGCAGTGAGTCAAACCTTCAGTGTAGGAGAAAACGGCATGGCCCATGAGGCCACGCCCAAGCGTGAGGGCCGCCTTGGGCACAAACACACATTGTGACCCTCAGCGTGAGTACCTTATTCAAGTAACGCCTCTCAGTGACTGGACCAAGAGCCCGCATATGTGGCTTGCCATGCACATAGGCACCCAGGACTAACTAGATGGTGTGTATTCCAGTTGAGGGAACGCACTGCTGTGCTCTAGAGTCCCTCTCCTGGGGGGTCCCCTGTGGCAGGAAACAGTACTCTTCATTCCCACAGAATGAACACAAACACTTGGGAGCTTGGACAATCCCCCGAGAGGAAGGCTCTTCCTCGGCCTCTGAGACAACCCCTAACCTGACCGGACACTGTAAATGCAACACCCAGAGACAAAATCCTGAGTGACTGCCTCTCACTTGCCCTACTTTGATTTCCAGAGGATCTCCCCTCACGGACTAGAGATCAGGCCTGCCATTACATTGGCCCCTAGCTGAGCCAAGTTTGCTTTTTCTGACATCTGTCCCCACAACCCTGGCAAACACAGCCTCTAGGCTGGGTCCTCTGGAGCCATACCACAGGACCGTGCCTGCTCTCTCCTGGCAAACTGTGTCCATTCTTTTGGCCACACACCTCCAGAATATGAGAAACCTCAAGGCCTCTGAGGACATCCCACTACTGGAAGCCTCACTGGATGCACAGGGGCATTCGGACATAAGCGGAGCAGCTACATCCATGAATGCATGCACACAGATGTCAACAGAGATAGAAGGTTGAGCCGGACAGGCCTTTAGGCCGTAGTCTCAACTCTTGCTTTGGTTTCCAGGTGTCACTCCTCAGAGGCTTTGGTTCGAAGAACAGGGTATGGGGCTTTCCTGAGGCACGGAACAGAACTCCTCTCGTCTCCACATGGAAAGTTTCCTTGATGGAGCCGTGTCAAACACCTCATGTTGGAGAATCCTGCAGAGTCCCTGAGCCACCTCCACATTCCAAGGTCTCCCAGGCCACCAAGCCACAGGAGGACTCATCTTCAGGAGAGTCCATTTCAACTCTCCCCTCTGGGTAGCTCACCCAGGAGCCCGCAGATTGAGCCTGCCTTGTCCTGACTAAAGAGTGGGAATATGATGTGGCGTTCCCAGGCATCCATGCTTAGACACCTGCTCTCGAGTCTTTCCATATGGGGCCTCTTGGAACCATCCAATAGGACTCGACTGTCGTGCAGAAGGTAACCTTCAGTTTTGGAGCAGTTCACAAATCCCATCGTAGGCAAAACTTTCTGGCCTCATGAAGCCCCCACACCCTTCAGGAAGAGGCCATGCTGGACAAGAACTCTAGCCTGAGGCACGTCTCATAGTTGACATGACCTCAGTGCAGGAGATCTCGATTCAGCCTCTGCAGAGTGGGCCTGCCATGCCCTCGGTCCCAAACCTCACGCTAGCTTGTGTTTTCAGACTTCCTTCCTCACACTCCTGGTAAACAAGCCCTCCGGACTAGGAACTCCGGAACCAAAACCCAGCCCAGTGTCTGCCCAACGGAAGAAAAACGTTTCCCTGTGGGGCTCTCCAGAAAACCCAGATGAGGATCAACCTGCTCGGGCCTAGACGGTACCCGAAATGGATAGGCTGCTCTGGGCACTCATGCTCTGCCTGACACAGCCTGAAGCCAGACGTCCAGACAGACAAGGAGACAGCTGGCCGCACACCCAGCACTTCGGACAGGCCATGGTCTTATGCCGTCACCTCATCCTAACCTTGGTTTTCAGATATCTGAACCTAGACATTATATCAATTCTCCACACAGCTGGGTATAGCAAGCACAAAACAGAACTCCTCCTTCCCCATGGCTGTCAAGCTTGCTCTTGGCATGGAGTCACACCTTCAGGGTGGGAGAAACCTTCATGGCCCCTGATGCCACGCACAAACTTGAGTGCTGCTTGGGCACAAATTCACACTGTGACCCTCAGCATGAGCCCCATGTCAAAGAAAGGCCTGTCAGGGCCTGGACCAAGAGCCCACATATGGGGCTTGCCAAGCCCCTTTGCACCCAATCCTCACCACGGTTTGAATTTTCCAGTCGCCCGGCCTGTACCTGGAGCTCTGCTCTGGAATCCCTTTCTTGAGAGACCCATGAGCCAGACAACACGACTCCCCCCTTCCCACAAAATGACCCCAAACTCTGGGGAGCTGGGACAAATCCCCAGAGAGGGATACTCGTCCACAGTACCTGAGGCCACCGCTCCAATCCACGGCTATCCCAGACACAACATCCAGAGACAAAAGCCTGAAGGAACGCCTCCCACTCGCCCTTGTTTCAGAGGCCCAGGAGCTCCCTCTCGGGCTGTACATGCGGCCGGCCATACCCTAGGCGCCACTCATAAGCTGAGTTTGTGTATTCAGACTTCTGTGCCCACAGCCTGGACCCACACAACATCCAGGCTAGGGCCTCTGGACCAAACAGCGAAAGATTGTGCCTGCCCTCTCCAAGGAAAGCGTGCCCAATCCATTGACCACAACCCTACAGGTTAGGGAAAAGCTCCAAGGTCCCTGAGGCCATCAATAGTATAGGCCACCCTGGACTAAGAGGGGCTCTCTGACACCAGCGGAGCAACTATCTCCACTTAGACTCTCAGACAGTGTCCCCAGAGACAGAAGGTTGAAATGGACAGGCCCCCAGGCCCTAATCTGAACCTTAGCTTTGGTTTCCATGTTTCCGTTCTCAGAGGACTGTTTTCGTAGACCAGCACATGGGGCTTTTCTGAGGCACCAAACGAAACCTCTCTCCTCTCCACATGGGCAGCTTTCTTACTGGGATGTATCAAACACTTCAGGTAGGAGAGTTCCGCAGGGCCACTGAACAACCAGCACATTCTAAGGTCTCCATGGACCCAAACGCACATTATGACGCATCCTCAGGAGAGGCCATTTCAACTCAGCCCCCTGGGTCGCGTGTTCCAGAGGCAGCAGATCAAACATATCTTGTCGCTAATAGCCAATGGGAATGCGAGGCATGCTGTACAGGGATCCATCCTTCGAACCCTGCTCTCCAGTCCTTCCATATGGTATGTCCTGGAGCCATGCAACAGGACTCGAATGTCCCGCAGAAGGAAACCTTGTGGTTTGGGGCAACCTCCAAACTCAGCGTGGGAAAACTTCCTTGGCCTCATGAGGCCCCCACTTCATGAAGGTGCCATCATGGACACATACTCCAGCCTCAGCCAACATCTGATCCTCAGCCTGACTTCAGATGCAGGAGATTTTGATTCAGCCTCTGCAGAGTGGGCCTGCTCTGCCCTTGGCTCCAATCCTCACACTAGCTTGTGTTTTCAGACTTCCGTCCTCACACTCCTGGCCCACAAACCCTCCCTACTGGGAATTCTGGGGCCACAATGAAGCACTGTGCCTGCCTCCCAGGAGAAAAACATTGTCTATGGCGCTGCCCAGAAACCCCAAATGAGGATCAAACTGCTTGGCCCTCGGCAACACCCCAATTGCATAGGCTACCTTAAACAGTGATGCTCTGTCGCAAATAGCCTGAGCCCAGACCTTCCAACAGACACCGACACAGCTGGCTGCACACCCAGCACATTGGACCCGCCACTGCCTTAGGCCACCATCCATTCCCAAATGGGTTTTCAGTCATCGGAACCTAGACCCTATCTCCAATCCCTGCACAGGGGGGAACCTGATGCACAAGTCAGAACCCCTCCTTCCCCATGGCAAGAAACCTTGCTGCTGGCAGTGAGTCAAACCTTCAGTGTAGGAGAAAACGGCATGGCCCATGAGGCCACGCCCAAGCGTGAGGGCCGCCTTGGGCACAAACACACATTGTGACCCTCAGCGTGAGTACCTTATTCAATTAACGCCTCTCAGTGACTGGACCAAGAGCCCGCATATGTGGCTTGCCATGCCCATAGGCACCCAGGACTAACTAGATGGTGTGTATTCCAGTTGAGGGAACCCACTGCTGTGCTCTAGAGTCCCTCTCCTGGGGGGTCCCCTGTGGCAGGAAACAGTACTCTTCATTCCCACAGAATGAACACAAACACTTGGGAGCTTGGACAATCCCCCGAGAGGAAGGCTTTTCCTCGTCCTCTGAGACAACCCCTACCCTGACCGGACACTGTAAACGCAACACCCAGAGAGAAAATCCTGAGTGACTGCCTCCCACTTGCCCTACTTTGATTTCCAGAGGATCTCCCCTCACGGACTAGAGATCAGGCCTGCCATTACATTGGCCCCTAGCTGAGCCAAGTTTGCTTTTTCTGACATCTGTCCCCACAGCCCTGGCAAACACAGCCTCTAGGCTGGGTCCTCTGGAGCCATACCACAGGACCGTGCCTGCTCTCTCCTGGCAAACTGTGTCCATTCCTTTGGCCACACACCTCCAGAATATGAGAAACCTCAAGGCCTCCGAGGACATCCCACTACTGGGAGCCTCACTGGACTCACAGGGGCATTCGGACACAAGCTGAGCAGCTACATCCATGAATGCATGCACACAGATGTCAACAGAGATAGAAGGTTGAGCCGGACAGGCCTTTAGGCCGTAGTCTCAACTCTTGCTTTGGTTTCCAGGTGTCACTCCTCAGAGGCTTTGGTTCGAAGAACAGGGTATGGGGCTTTCCTGAGGCACGGAACAGAACTCCTCTCGTCTCCACATGGGAAGTTTCCTTGTTGGAGCCGTGTCAAACACCTCATGTTGGAGAATCCTGCAGAGTCCCTGAGCCACCTCCACATTCCAAGGTCTCCCAGGCCACCAAGCCACAGTAGGACTCATCTTCAGGAGAGTCCATTTCAACTCTCCCCTCTGGGTAGCTCACCCAGGAGCCCGCAGATTGAGCCTGCCTTGTCCTGACTAAAGAGTGGGAATATGAGGTGGCGTTCCCAGGCATCCATGCTTAGACACCTGCTCTCGAGTCTTTCCATATGGGGCCTCTTGGAACCATCCAATAGGACTCGACTGTCGTGCAGAAGGTAACCTTCAGTTTTGGAGCAGTTCACAAATCCCATCGTAGGCAAAACTTTCTGGCCTCATGAAGCCCCCACACCCTTCAGGAAGAGGCCATGCTGGACAAGAACTGTAGCCTGAGGCACGTCTCATAGTTGACATGACCTCAGTGCAGGAGATCTCGATTCAGCCTCTGCAGAGTGGACCTGCCGTGCCCTCGGTCCCAAACCTCACGCTAGCTTGTGTTTTCAGACTTCCTTCCTCACACTCCTGGCAAACAAGCCCTCCGGACTAGGAACTCCAGAACCAAAACCCAGCCCAGTGTCTGCCCAACGGAAGAAAAACGTTTCCCTGTGGGGCTCTCCAGAAAACCCAGATGAGGATCAACCTGCTCGGGCCTCGACGGCATTCGAACTGGATAGGCTCTCTGGGAACTCATGCTCTGCCTGACACAGCCTGAAGCCAGACGTCCAGACAGACAAGGAGACAGCTGGCCGCACACCAAGCACTTCGGACACGCCATGGTCTTATGCAGTCACCGCATCCTAACCTTGGTTTTCAGATATCTGAACCTAGACATTATATCAATTCTCCACACAGCTGGGTATAGCAAGCACAAAACAGAACTCCTCCTTCCCCATGGCTGTCAAGCTTGCTCTTGGCATGGAGTCACACCTTCAGGGTGGGAGAAACTTTCATGACCCTGATGCCACGCCCAAACTTGAGTGCTGCTTGGGCACAAATTCACACTGTGACCCTCAGCATGAGCCCCATGTCAAAGAAAGGCCTGTGAGGGCCTAGAGCAAGAGCCTCCATATGGGGCTTGCCAAGCCCCTATGCACCCAATCCTCACCAGGGTTTGAGTTTTCCAGTCGCCCCGCCTGCACCTGGGGCTCTGCTCTTGAATCCCTTTCTTGGAGAGACCCATGAGCCAGACAACACGACTCCACCCTTCCCACAAATTGACCCCAAACTCTTGGGAGCTGGGACAAATCCCAAGAGAGGGATACCCCTCCACAGTCCCTAAGGCCACCGCTCCAATCCACGGCTATCCCGGACACAACATCCAGAGACAAAAGCCTGAAGGAATGCCTCCCACTCGCCCTTTTTTCAGAGGCCCCGGAGCTTCCTCTCGGGCTGTACATCAGGCCTGCTATACCCTAGGTGCCACTCTTAAGCTGAGTTTGTGTTTTCAGACTTCTGTGCCCACAGCCTGGACACACACAACCTCCAGGCGAGGGCCTCTGGAGCCACAGCGAAAAATTGTGCCTGCCCTCTCCAAGGAAAGTGCCCAATCCATTGACCACAACCCTAGAGGTTTAGGGAAAAGCTCCAAGCCCCTGAGGCCATCAATAGTGGAGGCCACCCTGGACTAAGAGGGGCTCTCTGACACCAGCGGAGCAACTATCTCCACTTAGACTCTCAGACAGAGTCCCCAGAGACAGAAGGTTGAAATGGACAGGCCCCCAGGCCCTAATCTGAACCTTACCTTTGGTTTCCATGTATCCGTGTTCAGAGGACTGTTTTCGTAGACCAGCACACGGGGCTTTTCGAGGCACCAAACCAAACCTCTCTCGTCTCCACATGGGGAGCTTTCTTACTGGGGATGTATCAAACCCTTCAGGTAGGAGAGTTCCGCAGGGCCACTGAACAACCAGCACATTCCAAGGTCTCCATGGACCCCAAACGCACATTATGACGCATCCTCAGGAGAGGCTTTTTCAACACAGCCCCCTGGGTAGCCTGCCCCAGAGGCAGCAGATCAAACATATCTTGTTGCTTATGGCCAAGGGGAATGCGAGGCATGCTGTACAGTGATCCAACCTTCTAACCCTGCTCTCCAGTACTTCCGTATGGTATGTCCTGGAGCCATGTAACAGGACTCGATTGTCCCGCAGAAGGAAATCTTGTGGTTTGGGGCAACCTCCAAACTCAGCGTGGGAAAACTTCCTTGGCCTCATGAGGCCCCTGCTTCATGAAGGTGCCATCATGGACACATACTCCAGTCTCAGCCAACGTCTGATCCTCAGCCTGACTTCAGATGCAGGAGATTTTGATTCAGCCTCTGCAGAGTGGGCCTGCTCTGCCCTTGGCTCCAATCCTCACACTAGCTTGTGTTTTCAGACTTCCGTCCTCACACTCCTGGCCCACAAACCCTCCCTACTGGGAATTCTGGGGCCACAATGAAGCACTCTGCCTGCCTCCCAGGAGAAAAACATTGTCTATGGTGCTGCACAGAAACCCCAAATGAGGATCAAACTGCTTTGCCCTCGGCAACACCCCAATTGCATAGGCTACCTTAAACACTGATGCTCTGTCGCAAAAGCCTGAGCTCAGACCTTCCAACAGACACCGACACAGCTGGCTGCACACCCAGCACATTGGACCCGCCACTGCCTTAGGCCACCATCCATTCCCAACCTGGGTTTTCAGTCATCGGAACCTAGACCTTATCTCCAATCCCTGCACAGGGGGGAACCTGATGCATAAGTCAGAACCCCTCCTTCCCATGGCAAGAAACCTTGCTGCTGGCCATGAGTCAAACCTTCAGTGTAGGAGAAAACGGCAAACCTGCCGGGCCTCATGAAGCCCCCCATATCCTTCAGGGAGAGGCCATCATGGTCAAAAACTCTATCTTGAAGCACATCTCATAGTAGACCTGACCGCAATGCAGGAGATCTTGATTCAGCCTCTGCAGAGTGGCTTGCCGTGCCCTCGGTTCCAAACCTCACGCTAGCTTGTGTTTTCAGACTTCCTTCCTCACACTCCTGGCAAACAATCCCTCCAGAGTAGGAATTGCAGAACCACAAGCTTGCCCAGTTACTGCCCACCGGTAGAAAACGTTTCCTTGTGGGGCTTTCCATAAAACCGAGATGAGGATCAACCTGCTCTTGCCTCGACGGCACTCAGATTTGATAGGCTGCTCTGGGCACTAATGCTCTGCCTTTCACAGCCTGATGCCAGACGTCCAGACAGGCAAGGAGACAGCTGGCCACACACCTAGCACTTCTGACACGCCATGGTCTTATGCCGTTATCTCTTCCTAACCTTGGTTTTCCGATATCTAAACCCAGATATTATATCAATTCCCCACACAGTTGGGCATCTGAATCACAAATCAGAACTCCTTCTTCCCCATGGCTGTAAGGCTTGCTCTTGGCATGGAGTCACACCTTCAGGGTGGGAGAAACCTTCATTTCCCCTGAAACCACGCCCAAACTTGAGTGCTGCCTTGGGCAGAAATTCACTCTGTGACCCTCAGCATGAGGCCAATATCAAAGAAAGGCCTGTCAGGGCCTTGACCAAGAGCCCTCATATGGTGCGTGCCAAGCCCCTATACACCCAATCCTCACCAGTGTTTGAGTTTTCCAGTCTCCCCCCCGTTACTGGGGCTCTGCTCTGGAATCACTTTCTTGGAGAGACACATGAGCCAGACAACAGGACTCCACCCTTCCCACAAAATGACCCCGAACTCCTGTTAGCTGGGACAAATCCCCAGAGAGGTTACTTGTCCACAGTCACTGAGGCCACCCCCTACAATCCACGGCTATCCTGGACGCATCCAGAGACAAAAGCCTGAAGGAATCTCGCCCTTGATTCACAAGCCAAGGAGCTCACTCTTTATCTGTACATCCGGCCTGCCATACCCTCGGCGCCACTCATAAGCTGAGTTTTTGTTTTCAGACTTATGTGCCAACAGCCTGGACCCACACACCCTCCAGGCTAGGGCATCTGGAGCCACAGTGAAAGATTGTGCCTGCCATCTCCAAGGAAAGTGTGCCCAATCCATTGACCACAACCCTACAGGTTAGGGAAAAGTTCCAAGGCCCCTGAGGCCATCCTGATAGTGTAGGCTGCCCTGGACTAAAAGGGGCACTCTGACACCAGCTCTGCCATTATCACCACTTAGACTTTCAGACAGTGTCCCCAGAGACAGAAGATTGAAATGGACAGGCCCTTAGGCCCTAATATGAACCTTAGCTTTAGTTTTCATGTGTCTGTCCTCAGAGGACTGGTTTTTATACCAGCATATTAGGTTTTTCTGAGGCTCCAAACCAAACCTCTCTCGTCTCCACATGGAGTGCTTTCTTACTGGATCTGTATCAAACCCTTCTGGTCGGAGAATTCTGCAGGGCCACAGTACAACCATCACATTCCAAGGTCTCCATGGACAGAAACCCACATTATGACGCATCCTCAGGAGAGGCCATTTCAACTCAGCCCACTGGTTAGCTTGCCCCAGAGCCAGCAGAACAAACATATCTTGTCGTTAATGGCCAAAGGGAATGCGAGGCATGTTGTTCAGGGATCCATCCTTTGAACCCTCCTCTTCAGTCCTTCCGTATGGTATGTACTGGAGCCATTCAACAGGACTCGACTGTCTTGCAGAAGGAAACCTTGTGGTTTGTGGCAACCTCCAAACTCAGCGTGGGAAAACTTCGTTGGCCTCATGAGGCACCTGCTTCATGAAGGTGCCATCAAGGGCACAATCCAACCTCAGCCAATGTCTGATCCTCAGCCTGACTTCAGATGCATGAGATATCCTTTCAGTCTTTGCAGAGTGGGCCTGCTCCCCACCTCACCCTATGTTTTGTTTTCAGACTCTACCCTAGCACTCCTGGCCCAAAAGCCCTCATGATTGGGAATTCTGGTTCCAGAACGAAGCCCTCTGCCTGCCCCCCAAAGAAAAACATTGTCTATGGCATTGCTCAGAAACCCCAAATGAAAATCAACCTGCTCAGCCCTCGGCAACACCCCAATTGCATAGGCTACCCTAAACACTATGCTCTGTCTTACATAGCCTGAGCCCAGACCTTGTGAGAGACATTGAGACAGTTGGCTTCACACCCAGCACATCGAACCTGCCATGGGTTAGGCCATTTCATCCCTTCCCATTGACCTGGGTGTCTTCCTGGAGGTATATTCTGAGGCTGTGTCAGACTATGCATTTTTTCTGGAGCTTCCTATGGAATTGGGGTGGTATTAGGGGCCTTGCAATTTTCTCTTAATCTGGTGGGTTGGGAAACTGAGACAGGCTGACATTCCTTGGGAGAGCTGGCCCAGTGCTGTTGTGTGTTCCTGGAGGCCCCATCCTGGAGGGCATATGGGTCAGGACTCTGGGTCCAAAGTCTTCAGACACAAACTCGGGTAAGAGTTAAGCTCGAGGTGATGGCAGACCCAATCTGCAGACCCTGAGCGAAGCATCTCCAGATATGAAATTCGGACGGCTGTGAGGCAGGAGCACAGTCTTTTCTGTCTGACTTGTTTGTCTATGATGGCCACGAAATGGAGGGGTGGCCTCATGGGTCCATGTGAGATTCTACCTCTCTGGGAATTCTGCTCGGCACCCAAGAGTTTGGTGTATTTCTGGGGGATGGGAGGAGCGCAGTTTTCTGAGTCAGGGATCCCGTCCAAACAGCCATTCCAGAGATGGGTCCTGGGTTCTGGAGCCTGGATCACCGCAACAAGGCTTAGGATTTGGGCCTAAGGTCCTGCTCTATGTTTTCCTGGTACAGCTCCCGAGTGTTCTTGTTGGAAATGGGTCTCATTCTGAGGGTCACAATGCCTGTTTTTGCCCAGATGCCCATGCTGAGTGGGTGTGACCTCATGGGCTATGCACTTGGCTCCCACTCTGAGGGTTGGACTGCCATCTCAACATTCAGTTTTCCTGCCATGGGGAAGGAGGTGTACTTTTTTATGCTTTAGGTTCCCCCATGGGCAGGAATTTGAGCTAAGTTCTGGGACAGGTGCCTGAATACCCAGTTCACTTTGAGATGAGGTCCTCGGGCCAAGGCAGGACCCACCTGCAGAAAATGAGGCCTGCTTTCTGGGTGGCTGTCAGGAGCTCGGGCTCGAGCTGTGTCAGACAGAACATTCGTGGAGAGTTCGGCCTATGATATTGGGGTGCTTTTGAGAGCTGTGCAACTGGATCCTCATGGGGGATTTTTGCACAGACCCTTTCTTCACTTCTTCTATCTGGTGAGCAGGCAGATGGCTGCATTACGGCTTCAGAATATCCAAGTTGGAGGGTTTGCAGGCGAGGAGTGTGAGGACAGAAGTATGAAAACATAAGCTACGGTTACGCTATGTGCCGAGCACATGTCTATTCCAATGTACAGCAGTTGTTTCGAGATCTTCAGCACCTGGGCGAGGGGAAGATGTCTGCTCACGCTGGAGTTTGTATCCATGATGGCCAACAAATGGTGGGGAGGCCTCAAGAATTCTTGGAGGTTTTTCCAAGCTGGAGCTTGTGAGCTGCTCCAAACATCAAGGTGTCCTACTAAGGGACAGCAGAAGTCTTCTTACAGGGCTCCAGGGTCCCCCATATGGAAGATTCGATAGCAATGCTCTCTGAATGGAGGCCTGGGAAGCCAATCTCTTGTTACCATTGCAGCTGAGGAACAGGGTAAGCTTGAACCAATGACACTGATTCCAAGTTCCAAGTGATTTGCGTTGATGGAAGTTCTCAGTCTAACAGTTTCCAATGCTGCTTGATGTCCAGGGAGACCTTAGAATGTGGTGGCGGCTCTCTGACCATTGAGGATTCTCTATCCTTAGGATTAGACCCAGTACCCAGGAGCCAGGTTTCCTTCTTGGGACAGGAGGTGTGCTCTTGTATGGCTCACGGACCACAGGTTGGACCATATGCTTGAATTTCCAGAACAGCCCTCTAGGGAGAGAGACCTCAAAACATAAGCTAGGGTTCTGATGAGGTTTTAGGGCCATGGAAGTTTCAATCTTCGGACTAAGTGCCATTGGCCTGCATGTCATCCTGGAGGTAGGTGCTGAGGCTGTGTAAGGCTGTGCACTTTTTCCAGAGTGGCCTATGATATTGGGGTGCAGTCAGGGGCCTTGCAGTTTTCTCCTAATCTGGACATTTTGGGAAACTGAGATGGGCAGGGTTTCCTCAGGAGAGCAGGGCCAGTGATGTCATGTGTTTCTCGAGGCCCCATCCTGGAGGTCATGTGTGTCAGGACTTTGGGACCAAAGACTTTAGACACAACCTCGGATAAGAGATAGGAGTGAGGTGTTAGCAGTCCGAATCTGAAGACCCTGAGGGAAGCTCCTCGGGATTTGAAATTCAGGTGGCTGGGAGGGAGCAGCACAGGCTTTTCTGTCTGGATTTTGTGTCGAGGATGGCCACTAAATGGAGGGGTGACCTCATGTGTCCATGGGATATTCTTCCACTCTGGTGATTCTGCTTGGCACCCAAGAGTTTGATTTCTTTCTGGGGAAGAGGAAAAGACTGTATTCCATCTCTGGGATCCTGTCCAAACAGGGATTCCAGAGATGGTTTCTGGGTCCAGACACTGGGAAAACTTAACCAAAGCTTCGATTTGGGTTCCTGGTCCAGATCCCAAGGGGGATCTTTGGAAAGGGGTCTCATTCTGAGGGTCACAATGCCTGTTTGTGCCCAGCTGCCCATCCTGTGTAGGCGTGGTCTCATGGACCATGCACCTGGTTCCCACTCAGGGTTGTACAGCCATCTCAACATTCAGTTTTCTGGCCATGGGGAAGGAGGAGCACTCTTTTGTGCTTCCAAGTCCCCTATGGGCAGGAATTTGATCTAAGTCTGGGACAGGTACCTGAATATCCAGGTTGCTTCAAGATGATGGCCTCGGGCCAAGGTTGGACCCACCTGGAGGATATGGGGCCCACTATCTGGGTGGCTGACAGGAGGTCGGGGATCAGGCGGTGTCAGACAGACAATTTATGCAGAGGTCGGTCTATTATATTGGGGTGCCATTCCGGGCCGTGCAGGAGGATCCTCATGTGGGTTTCTGCGAAGACCCATAGGGCACTTCTTCTTTGTGGTGGGCAGGCAGAAAGCTGCACTGTGGCTTCAGAATTCCCAATATGGAGGGCTTGTAGGCGAGGAGTGT
Source organism: Mustela nivalis (assembly GCF_964662115.1). Lineage (NCBI taxonomy): Eukaryota > Metazoa > Chordata > Mammalia > Carnivora > Mustelidae > Mustela > Mustela nivalis. The sequence goes on along the minus strand of NW_028136252.1, from coordinate 25,757 downwards.
GAAGACAGAAGTCTGAAAACACAAGCCACGGATAAGCTCAGTGCCGACCACAGGACCATTCCATTGTGCAGTGGTTGTTTCGAGATTTCCAGCACCTGAGTATGGGCGAGGGTCAGATGTCTGCTCACGCTGGGTTTGCATCCATGATGGTCAACGAATTGTGGGGTGGCCTCAAGAATTCTTGGAGATTTTCCCAAGCAGGACCTTGTGAGCTGCTCCAAACAGCAAGGTGTCCTACTGTGGGACAGGGGAATTCCACTTACAAGGCTCCAGGGTCCCCCATATAGAAAGATTCGACAGCAGAGGTCTCTGAATGGGGGCCTGGGAAGTCTTCCTTGCATGACCATTGCAGCTGAGGAACATTGCAGGCTTGATCTGCTGGTTTTTGTTCAAATTTCCAAGTGATCTAAGTTGACGGATGTTCTCAGTCTAATGAGTCACAATGCTGCTTGGTGTCCAGGGAGACCTTAGAATGTGGTGGTGAGGGTGCCTGGGTGGCTCAATGGGCTAAGCCGCTGCCTTCGGCTCAGGTCATGATCTCAGGGTCCTGGGATTGAGTCCCGCATCGGGCTCTCTGCTCAGCAGGGAGCCTGCTTCTTCCTCTCTCTCTCTCTGCCTTCCTCTATGCCTACTTGTGATCTCTCTCTGTCAAATAAATAAATAAAATCTATATAAAAAAAAAGAATGTGGTTGTGGGTCTGTGGCCATGCAGGATTCTCCTACCTGAGGGTTAGACCCAGTTCCCAGGAGCCAGGTTCCCTTCTCGGGACAGGAGGGGTTCTCTTGTATGGCTCAGGGACCACATGTCGGATCATATGTTGGATTTCAAGACCAGGCCTCTGGGCACAGAGGCCTGAATATCTAGGCTAGGGTTCTTATGAGGTTGTAGGGGCATGTCATCCTCAACCTTCGGACTTAGGGACTTTGACCTGTGAGTCTTCCTGGAGGTAGATGCTCAGGCTGTGTCAGACTGTGCATTTTTTCCAGAGTGGCCTATGAAATTGGGGTGGGCTCAGGGGCCTTGCAGTCTTTTCCTAATCTGGAGGGTTTGTGCAACTGAGACGGCAGAATTTCATCCAGAGATCAGGCCCAGTGATGTAGTGTGGTTCTGTCAGCCCCATCCTGCAGGGAATGTGGTTAAGGGCTCTGGGACCAAAGTCTTCAGACACAAAATTGTGTATCAATTAGGAGGGAGGTGATGGCAGCCCCGATCTGCAGACGCTGAGGGCAGCTCCTCAGGATTTGAAATTCGTGTGGCTGGGAGGCAGGAGCAAAGCCTTTTCTGTCTGGATTGTGTCTAGGATGGCCTTGGAATGGTGGGGTGTCCTCATGTGTCCATGGAATATTCTACCTCTCTGGGGATTCTGCCCAGCACCCAAGAGTTTGGTGTCTCACTGCGAAGGAGAGAGCGTGGTTTACTGTTTCACGGTTCCCGTCAACACAGGGATTCCAGAGATGGGTTATAGGTCCCTGTGCCTGGATAACCCTACAAAGGCATAGTATTTGGGCCTAGAGGCTTGACTGCCTGGCTCTGTGGGGCTTTGGTTCAGCTCCCATGGAGACTTGTTGGAAATGGGTCTCAGGGTAAGGGTCACAATGCCTGGTCAAGATGTCAAGGGTCAAGATGTCAAGGGTCAAGATGCCCATCCTGAGTGGGCATTGGCTCTTGTTCCATGCACCTGGATCCCAATATGAGGGTTGGACCACCATATCAACATTTAATTTTCCTTCTATGAGGAAGGAGGAGTACTCTTTTGTGCTTCAGATTCCCCCATGCACAGTAATTTGAGCTATGTTCTGGGACTGGTACGTGAATAACCAGGTTGGTTTGAGATGAAGGACTCAGGTCAAGGCAGGTCACACCTGCCAGATATGGGTCCCGCTATCTAGGTGGCTACCAGGAGGTCGGGGCTCGAGCTGTGTCAGACAAAGCATTAGTTCACAAGGTGGCCTATGATATTGTGGTGCTATAGAGGGCTGTGCTGGTGGAACCTTATATGGAGTTTCACGCAGACCCATAGGGCACCTCTTTTTTCTGGTGGACAGGCAGAAGGCTGCATTGTGGCTCCCAAATTCCCAATATGGGGGACTTGAAGGCGAGGAGTGTGAGAACAGAAGGCAGAAAACACAATCTATGCTTAATCTCAGTGCCGAGAACATGGCCGTTCCAATATGCAGTGGTTTTTTTCGAGATCTCCAGCATCTGAGTACAGGCGAGGGTCAGATGTCTGCTCATGATAGAGTTTGTATCTATCGTGGCCAACAAATGAAATATCCAGCACCTGAGTAAAGGTGGATTTCAGATGTTTACGCACACTGGAGTTTGTGTCTCTGATAACCGAATGGAGGAGTGGCATCAAGAGGCTGATGCATGTGAGATGCTCCAAACAGCAAGGTTGTTTTTTCTACTGGACAGTTAGAGTCTGGAATGTTTTCTGCAGGGCCCCCCATTTGAAAAGTATGGGTAGCAGAGCCCTTCCACATGGATGCCTGGAAAGCACACCTCCATTGACCAATGCAGCTGAGGAACATGCAGGTTCTTTACGGTGCTTCTGGGGCGAAGCACCAAGGTCTTGAGTTGACATGGAATCTCTTGAAGATGGGTTACAATGCTGGTTTTTTTTTTACCAGGTAGATCTTAGAATGTGTTGGTGGCTAAGGTGCCTGCAGGATTCTCCTACCCTGAGGGTTTAACACAGGTCGAAGAGCACGGTTACCTTCTGGGGACAGGAGATGTAGTGTTTTGTGGCTCAGGGACCACATGCCGCATCATAAGTTCCTATTCAAGAACAGGCCTCTGAAGACAGATGCCCGACAACCTAATCTAGGGTTCCAATGAGTCCCAGGGGCATGAGAGGTTCAATCTTCAGACTTAGGACAGTTGACTTGGGTGTCTGCCAGAATGTAGGTGATCAGGGAGTTTCAGACTGTGCACTTATGTCCAGAGTAACCTCCAATATTGGGGTGGCCACAGGGGCCTTGAATGTTTCAACCAACTCTGGAGGGTTTGGTTAACTGACATGCACAATTTCCATGGGGATGGCAAGCACAGTCCTGTGGTGTGGCTCCAGAGACTCCACCCTGGAGGGCATGTGAGCCATGGTTCTGGGAGGGAAGTCTGCAAACACAAACTTGGGTTAGGTTTAGTGGCTAGGTTATCGCAGGGCAATGTGTAGACCTGGAAGGCTACTCGTCAGGAACAGTAACTGGAATGACCCGAAGGCGGAAGCACAGACTTTTATATCTGGATTGTGTGTCTAGGGTGACGTCAGAATGTAGCTGTGGCCTCATGGGTCCATGGGAGATTTTTCCTCTAAGGATACAGGCGGCTACCAATATTTTGATGACTTTTTGGTATGGGAAGACTGCTATTTTCGATCTTAGGTGTGCCCCAAAACAGAGATTCCAGAGATGGGCTCTGTGTCTAGGCGCCTGGAAAATCCCACCAAGGGTTGGGATTTGGGCTTATGGGCAGACCAGGCCTGCAATGCAGGATCTTGGTGGTGCAACTGAGATGGCTTGTTTGGAAGCATGCTCAGGCTGAGCATTACAATGCCTGTTTGTGCCCAGGGTGGCCCTCAGGAATGGGCGTGGTCCCATTGTCCATTTTCTGGCTCCCACACTGAGGGATGGACACACATTCCAATGGCCAGGTTTCCAGCCATGGGAAAGGAGGAAATATCTATTGTGCTTCATGTTCCCCCATAGGCAGGGATTACAGCAAAGGTCTGGGGACAGATGCCTGAATACCAAGGATGCATAGAGATGACAGATTTGGGCCATGGCCGTTCTCACATGCTGGATATGGGCCCCGCTCTCTGGGTGGCTGACACGAGGTCTGGGCTCAGGCTGTGTCAGACACAGCACTAGTGGCCAGAGAAGTCTATATATTGGGGTTCTCTCCAGGGCCGAGTAAATTGATCCTCATGTAGGGTTTCTGGCCAGACTCACGAAGCACTTCTTTCTGTGGGGCAGGCAGAATGCTGCCTTATGGATCCAGAATTCCCTATCAAGAGGGTTTGGGGACAAATAGGGTGAGAATGCAATTGTAAACACCAGCTATGCTTAAATTGAGTGCCAAGCGGATGTCAGTTTCAATGTGCAGCAGCTTATACGAGATATCCAGCACCTGAGTAAGGGCAGATGTCAGATATTTGCTCACACTGGAGTTTGTGTCTAGGATGACGACTAATGGAGGGGTGGCTTCAGGAGGCAATGGAGGATTACCCACGCTTAAGATTGTGAGATGCTCCAAACAACAAGGTTTCCTTCTAATGGACAGGAGGAGTCTGTTTTTTTTTCCTCCAGGGTCCCTCAAGTGGAAGTTTGCGTAGCAGAGCCCTCCCGCATGGATGACTGGAAAGCACACGTCCAATGACCATTGCAGCTGAGGAACATGACAGGTTCGTTTTGGTGGTTCTGGTGCCAAGTACCAAGGCCTTGAGTTGACTTGGAATCTCTTACAGATGTGTCCCAAAACTGGTTTGTTACAAGGGAGGTCTTAGAATGTATTGGTGGCTATGGGCCACGCTGAGGGTTTGGCACAGGTCGATGTGCACAGTTTCCATCTTGGGAGAGGAGATGTTCTGTTTTGTGGCTCAGGGTACATATGTTGTATCCTGACTTGGTATTCAAGAACAGGCCTCTGAGGATTGATGCTGGCAAACTAATCTAGAGATCCAATGATGTCCTTGGTGCCCATCAGGTTCAATTTTCTTACTAAGGACCATTGATATGGTTGTCTGACTGGATGTAGGTGATCAGGGTGTTTCAGACTGTGCATTTGCATCCAGAGCCACTTCCACTATTGGGGTGGGCTCAGGGGCCTTGCAGGTTTCTCCTAACTTGGAGGCTTTGGGGAACTGTGATGGGCACAGTTTCCTTGGGGATGGCAGGCCCAGTCCTGTGGTAAGGCTTCAGAGACCATCTCCTTGAGGATATGAGAGCCATGGTTTTGGGAGGGAAGTCTGCAAACACAAATTTGGGTCAGGGATAGTGGCAAGGTGATCACAGGTCCAATGCATAGACCTAGAAGGCATCACGTCAGGAACTGTAATTAGGGTGACTGAAAGCTGGTAGCACAGGCTTTTCTATCTGGATTGTGTGTCCAGGATGGGCTCTGAATGTAGACGTGGTCTCATGGTTCAATGGGAGACTTTTCCTCTCTAAGGATCCTGGTGGATCTCCATAGATTGGTGGTTTTTCAGAGAAGAAAAGAGTTCTCTTTTCCATCTTAGGGGTGCTCCAAAACAGGGAATAATGCTGTTTTCCAACTTAGGCTTATGCCAAAACAGGGATTCCAGAGACGGGCTCTGGGTCTGGGTGCCCGGATATCCCACCAAGTGTTAGGATTTGGGCCTAGGGGCATTCCAGGCCTGCAATACAGGATCCTAATGGTGTAACAGAGAGGGCTTGTTTGAAAGCATGCTCAGGCTGAGGGTCATCATGCCTCTTTGTGCCCAGGGGGGCCCTCAGGAGAGGGCGTAGTCTCATTGGCCATATAGCTGGATCCCAATTTGAGGGTTGGACACCCATTGCAACAGCCAGGCTTCCTGCAATGGAAAGAGGAGTTCTCTATTGTGCTTCAGGTTCCCCCATTGGCAGGGTTACAGGAAAGGTCTGTGGAAAGTTGCCTTAATACCAAGGATGTGTACAGATGACAGGCTAAGAATTCCCAGGTAACAAAACAGCATTGTTACCCATATTCATGACATTCCATGTAGAAATAAGCCCTTAGTACTTCGCCCCAGAGCCACCAGAATGAACTTGCCATGTTCCTAAGCTGCAATGGTCAGTGGAGGTGTGGTTTCCAGGCAACCATACGGGGGTGCTCTGCTACACAAACTTTGCAATTGGCGGGGACCCTTGAGACAAAAAAACAGAATGCCCCTGTCCGGTAGAAGGAAACCTTCTGTTTGGAGCATCTCACAAGCCCCAGCGTGGGAAATCCTCCATTTCCTCTTGAAGCCACCACTCCATTTGTCAGTCATGATAGACACAAACTCCAGCATGAGCAAACATCTGACATCCGCCCTTACTCAGTTGCTGGATTTCAATTCGATCGCTGCACACTGGAACTGCCTTTAGTTTGACTGAATTAAGCCATAGCTTGGGTTTACAATTCCATCCTCAGCCTACTGGTCCACAATCCCTATTGTGAGGGAATTCTGGAGCTACAACACAATATTCTGCCTTCCCCATAGAAAGAAAAAGGGCCTGGAGAGTCTGCCCAGAAACTCCATATGATGGTCAATCTTTTCGGTGCTAGACGGAACCCTGATTCATAGGCTGCCCTGGGCACTAGTGCTGTGTCTGACATAGCCGGAGCCAGGACCTAGTGTCAGCCACTGAGAGATCAGGGCCCATATACAGCATGTGAGACCAGCTATGGCCCAAGTCTGTCTTCTCTTCTATTCTTGGTATTCAGGCATCTGTACCCACACCTTTGCTGAAATCCTTGCCATTGGGGAAACCTGTAGCACAAAAGAGAACTCCTCCTTCCCCATGGAAGGTATTCTGACAGTTGGGATAGTTGCTCAACCCTCAAAGTGGAAGGCAGCTCCATGGCCAAGGAGACCATGTGCACTCATGATGGCTTACCCGGGCACAAGCAGGCATTGTGACCTCAGCCTGAGCATGCTTTCAACCAAACGCTCTCAATTGCATCTCTGGGACCCCGAATTGCAGGCCTAGTACACACCTAGGCCCAAATCCTAACCCTGGTGGGATTTTACAGGGGCCCAGACACAGAGCCCATCTCTGGAATCCCTATTTTGGGGGACCCTTAAGATGGAAAACAGCACTCTTCCCTTCCCCGAGATAGTCACCAAACTCTTGGTAGCCACCAGGATCCTTGAGTGGAAAAATCTGCCATAGACCCATGAGAACACACCTGCATTCCGAGGCCATCCTGGACATACAATCCAGATACATATCATGTGCTATCACCTTTGAGTCATCGGATTTACAGTTCCTGACGAGCTGCCTTCCAGGTCTATGCATTGGGCCTGCAATCACCTTGCCATTAACCTAAACTGAGTTTGTGTTTGCAGACTTCCTTCCTAAAACCATGGCTCACATGACCTCCAGGTTCTGGCATCTGAAGCCACACCACAAGACTGTGCATGAGATCCTCAAGGAAACTGTGCCCATCACTTTTGCCCGATACCTTTAGATTAGGAGAAACCTGCAAGGCCCCTGAGCGCAGCCAAATAATGGAGGCCGCTCTGGGCACAAATGCACAGTCTGAGACACCCTGATCCCCTCCATACAGGCAGACACCCAAGTCAATGCTCCTGAGTCAGAAGATTGAACCTGACATGCCCCGAGGACTTCATTGGCACACTAGATTAGGTTTACAGGTATCTGTCATCAGAGGCCTGCTCTGGAATATCAACTTATGATAAAATATATAGTCCCTGAGCCACAGAACAGAATATGTCCTCCCCAAAAAGGAAGCCATGCTCCTGGAATTGTGTCATACCCTTAGGGTATTTGGATCCTGAATGGCCCCTTAGCAACCAGCACATTCTATGATATTCCTGGTAACAAACCATCATTGTGCCCCATCTTCATGAGACTCCATGTCAACTCAAGGTCTCGATATATTGCCCCAGAGCCACCAGAATGCACCTGCCATGTTCCTCAGGTGCAATGGTCAATAGAGGGGTGATTTCCAGGCATCCCTGTGGGGTTCTCTGCTACAAAACTTTCCACATGGAGAAACCAGAGAAAACAAACCAGACTTCTCCTGTCCGGTAGAAAGAAACTTTGCTATTTGGAGCATCTCACAAGCCCCAGCATGGGAAATCCTCCATGGCCTCTTGACGCCACCCTTCCATTTGTGGGTAATCACAGACACAAACTCCAGTGTGAGCAAACTTCTGACATCCACCCTTACTAAGGTGCTGGATATTCGAAACGGCAGCTGCACACTGGAACTGCCTTTTGCTTTTCACTGAACTTAACCATAGCTTTGTATTACTATTCTATCCTCACCACACTGGTCCACAATATCTCTTGATAGGGGATTCTGGAGCCACAACGCAGTATTCTGCCTTCCACATAGAAAGAAGAAGGACCTGTTGAGTCTGCCCAGAAACCTCACATGAGGATCAATCTACTCAGACCACGAGGCAACCCTGATTAATAGATTTCCCTGACCACTAGTGCTGTGTCTGACAGAGTCTAAGCCCCGACCTGGTGTCAGCCACCCAGAGTTGAGGGCCCATATATAGCATGAGAGATCGGCCATGGCCCTGGGCCATCATCTGTACCCATCCTTGGTATCCAGTCATCTGTCCCCCAAACTTTGCTGGAATTCCTGCCAATGGCGAACCTGAAACACAATAGAGAACACCTCCTTCCCCATGGCAGGAATATTGGTTGTCCAACCCTCAGCGTGGGAGCCAGCTGCATGGCCAATGAGACCATGCCCACTCCTGAGGGCCGACATGGGCACAGGCAGGCATGGTGATCCTCAGCCTGAGCATGTTTTCAAACAAACACTCTCAGTTGCTCCTCCAGTACCAGCATTGCAGGCCTGGTATGCCCCTAGGCCCAAATCCTAACCCTTGGTGGGATTTTCCAGGTGCCCAGACCCAGAGTCCGTCTCAGAATCCCTGTTTGGGGCACCATTAAGATGGAAAACAGCACTCTTCCCTTCCCTGAGAAAGGCACCAAACTATTGGGAGCCGCCAGGATCCTTAGAGAGAAAAAATCTCCCATGGACCCATGAAAACAAACCTGCATTCCGAGGCCATCCTGTCCACACAATCCAGAGAGAAAAGTCTTTGCTACCGCCTTCGAGTCATCCTATTTACATTTCCTGACGAGCTGCCCTCCATGTCTATGCATTGGGCCTGTGATCATCTCGACACTAACCCTAACCCCAGTTTGTGTTTGCCGACTTCTCTCCCAAAACCATGGCTTACATGCCCACCAGGATGTGGTCCCTCAAGCCACATCACAGGAAAGTTCCTGCCATCCCCAAGAAAACTGTGCCCATCAGGTTGTCCAAACCCTCCAGATTAGGAGAAACCTGCCAGGCCCCTGAACCCACCCCAATATTGGAGGTTGCTCTGGATGCAAACGTGCAGTCTGAAACACCCTGAGCACCTCCATCGAGGCAGAAAGCCAAGTCAATGGTTCTGAGTCAGATGATTGAACCTGACATGCCCCTAGGACTTCACTGGAACCCTAGATTGGGTCTTCAGACATCTGTTCTCAGAGTCCTGTTCTGGAATACCAAGTTATGATACAACATGTGGTCCCTGATTCCCACAACAGAACATCTCCTGTCTCCAGAAGGAAAATGTGCTCTTGGATCTATGTCCAACTTTCAGGGTAGATGGATCCTGCATGACCCATTAGCCCCAGCACCTTCTATGATCTCCCTGGTAACAAACCAGCATTGTGACCCAACTTCCTGAGACTTGATGCCAACTCAAGGTGTTGGTACTTTGCCCAAGAGCCATGAAACGAATCTGCCATGTTCCTCAGGTACAAAGGTCAATGGACGTGTGCTTTCTAGGCATCCAAGAGGTAGTTCTCTGCTACACAAAAATTCCACATAGGGAACCCTAGAGCAAACAAATAAGACTGCTCCTGTCAGGTTGAAGGAAACCTTGGTTGTTTGGAGCATCTCACAAGCCCCAGCCTGGGAAGTCCTCCACATTCTCTTGATGCCAACCCTCCATTTGTTAGTCATCATAGACACAAATTCCAGCATGAGCAAACATCTGACATCTGCTCTTACTCAGGTGCTGGATATTCGAATCAGTCACGCACACTGGAAATACCTTTCACTTGACACTGTATTCTTGCATAGTTTGGGTTTACAATTCCATCCTCACCCTACTGGACTGCAAGTCCTCTTGAGAGGGAATTAGGGAGACAAAACGCAACATTCTGCCTTCCCCATAGAAAGAAGAAGGGCCTGGTGAGTCTGCCCAGAAACTCCCCATGAAGATCAATCTACTTGGCCCTCGAGGGAACCCCGATTTATACTTTGCGCTGGCCACTAGCGCTGTGTCTGAGAGAGCCTGAGCCCCAACCTCGTGCCAGCCACCCAGAGTGTGGGGCCCTTATCCAGCATGTGGGACTGGCCATGGCCCAGTCATCTCTACCCATCCTTGGTATTCTGGCAACTATCCCAGATCTTTGCTGGAATCCCTACCAGTGGGGGAACCTGAAGCACAATTGAGAACTCCTCCTTCCCCATGGCAGGAAGCCTGGCTGTTGCTATGGGTGCCCAACCCTCAGAATTAGAACCAGGTGCATGGCCAATGAGACAACGCCCAATCATAAGGGCCGCCTGGGCCAAAGCAGGCATTGTGTCCCTCAACCTTAGCATGCATTCAAACAAATGCTCTCAGTTGTTTCTGCAGGGTCCCGCATCGCAGGCATGGTATGCCCTTAGGACCAAATCCTAACACTTCGTGGGATTTTCCATGCCAACATAACCAGAGCCCGTCTCTGGAATCTCTGTTTTGAAGCACCCCTATGATGGAAAACAGCACTCTTCCCTCCCCTGAGAAAACTATTAGGAGCTGCCAGGATGCGTAGAGAGGAAAAATCTCCCAGGGCTCCATAAGACCACACCTTCATTCCGAGGCCATCCGGGACACACAATCCAGATACAAGGGACTGTGCTACCACCTTCGAATCACCTGGTTTACAGTTCCAGACGAGCTGCCCTACAGACCTACGCATTGGGCCTGTGATCACCTCGCCATTAACCCTACCCCAAGTTTGTGTTTGCAGACTTCTTTCCCAAAACCATGGCTCACATGCCCTCTATGATGGGTCTCTGTAGCCACACCACAGGAAAGATCCTGCTATCCCCAATGAAACTGTGTCCATCACAGTTGCCCAAACCCTCCAGATTAGGAGAAACCTGCAAGTCCCCTAAGCCCAGTCCAATATTGGAGGCCACTCTGGACACAAATGCACAGTGTGCAACACCCTGATCACCTCCATCCAGGAAGACACCCAAGTCAATGGTCCTGAGTCAGAAGATTGGTCCCTGAACACCACAATAGAATATCTCCTGTCCCCAGATGGAATTCGTGCTCTTCAACTTGTGTCAAGGGTCGGGGTATATGAATTATGCACAGCCCCTTAGCCCCCAGCACATTCTAAGATCTCTCTGGTAACAAACAAACAGCATTGTGATCCATCTTCATGAGATTCCATGTCACTTCAAGTCCTTGGTAATTCGCCCCAGAGCCACCAGAATGAACCTGCCATGTTCCTCACCTGATATGGTCAGTGGAGGTGTGCTTCCCAGGCATCCATGTGGGAGTGCTCTTCTACTTATTCTTTCCACATGTGGGACCCTGGAGCAAACAAACCAGACTGCCACTGACCAGTAGAAGGGAACCCTCTGTTTGGAGCATCTCAGAAGCACCAGCAGGAGAAATCCTCCATGGCCCTTGACACAACCCCTCCATTTGTCAGTCATCATAGACAAAAACTCCAGCATGAGAAAACATCTGAAATCTGCCGTTATTTAGATTCTGCATTTTCTTTTCCACCACTGCACACTGGAACTGCGTTTCACTTGACACTGAATTTAACAATAGCTTGGGTTTAGAATTCCATCCTCAGCCTCCTGGTCTGCAAGACCTCTAGAGAGGGAATTTGGAGCCACAAGGCAACATTCTGCATTCCCACTAGAAAGAAATAGGGCCTGGTGAATCTTCCCAGAAACTCCACATGAGGATCAATCTACTTGGCACTCGATGGAACCTTGATTTATAGGCTGTCCTGGGCACTAGTACTAGTACTAGTACTAGTACTAGTACTAGTACTGTGTCTGACAGAGCCTGAGCCAAGACCTAGTTTCAGGCACCCAGAGATATGAGCCCATATCCAGCATGTGAGATTGGCCAGGGCCCAAGTCCATCATCTCTACCCATCCTTGGTATTCAGGCACCTGTCCCCAGACCTTTTATGTAATCCCTACCAATGGGGTAACCTAAAGCACAATAGAGAACTCCTCCTTCCCCATGGTAGGAATCCTGGCTGTTGATATGGGTGTCCAAACCTCAAAGTGGGAGCCAGCTGCATGGCCAAGGAGACAATGCCCACTCATGAGGGCTGCCCTGGGCACAAGTAGCCATTGTAACCCTCAGCTTGATCAAGCCTTCAAAAAAATGCTCTTAGTTGCACCTCCAGGATCCTGCATTGCAGGCCTGATATGCCCTTAAGCCCAAATCCTAACACATCGTGGGATGTTCCATGTGCACATACCCAGAGCCCGTCACTGGAATCCCTGTTTTGAGGCACCACTAAGATGGAAAACAGCACTCTTCACTTCCCTGAGAAAGCCACCAAACTAATGGGATCCCCCAGGATCCTTGAGAAGAAGAATCTCCCATGGTCCCATGAGTCCACACCTGTATTCCGAGGCCAGCGTGGATATGCTATCCAGATACAAGAGACTGTGCTACTGGCTTTGAGTCACCTGATTTACAGTTCCTGACGTGCTGCCCTCCAGATCTTTGAATTGGAGCTGTGAACACCTCTCCATTAACCTTATCCCGAGTTTGTGTTTGCAGATCTCTCTCTAAAAACCATTGCTCACATGTCCTCCAGGATGGGGCCCCTAGAGTCACACCACAAGACTGTGCTTGCCATCCCCAAGGAAACTGGGCCCATCACAGTTGCCCAAACCCTCCTGATTAGGAGAAACCCGGAAGGCTCCTGAGCACATCCCAATATTGGAGGCTGCTCTGGATGCAAATGCACAGTCTGAAACACCCTGATCACCTCCATCCAGGCAGACACCCAAATCAATGGTCCTGAGTCAGATAATTGAACCTGACATGGCCCTAGGACCTCATTGGAAGAGGGATTAACTTTTCAGGCACTTGTCCTCAGAGGCCTCTTCTGGAATACCAACTTATGATACAAATTATGGCCCCTGAGCCCCAGGGTGGGAAATCCTCCATGGCCTCTTGACGCCACCTCTCCATTTGTTGGTCATCATAGACACAAACTCCAGCCTGAGCAAACATCTGACATCCGCCCATATTCAGGCGCTGATATTGGAATCAGCTGCTGCACACTGGAACTGCCTTTCGCTTTGCAATGAATTTAAGCCTAGCTTCAGACTACAATTTCATCCTCAACCTACTGGTCTGCCATATCTCTTGATAGGGAATTCTGGAGCCACAACACAACATTCTGCCTTCTTCATAGATAGAAGGACCTGGTGAGTCTGCCCATAAACTGCACATGAAGATCAATATACTCAGCCCAGGAGGGAACCCTTATTTATAGTTTGCCCTAGCCACTAGTGCTGTGTCTGACAGAGCCTGAGCCCCTATCTCGTGTCAGCAACCCAGAGGGTGGGGCCCACATTAACCATGTGAGACCAGCCATGGCCCAGGGCTGTCATTACTACCCATCCTTGGTATTCAGGCATCTGTCCCCTAGATCTTAGCTGGAATCCCTACCAATGGGGGGACCTGAAGCACAATAGAGAATTCATCCTTCGCCATGGCAGGAATCCTGGCTTTTGGATGGGTGTCCAACCCTAGGAATGGGAACTGGCTGCATGGCTGAGTAGACATCGCCCAATCCTGATGGCCTCCTGGGCACAAGCAGGCATTGGGACCCTCAGCTTGACCATACTTTCAAACAAACGCTCTCAGTTGCACCTCCAGGATCCCGCATTACAGGCCTGGTATGGCCCTAGGCCTAAATATTAACCCTTGGTGGGATTTTCCAAGCACTTAAACCCAGAGCTCATCTCTGGAATGCCTGTTTTGGGGCACGCCTAAGCTGGAAAACAGTACTCACCCCTCCCGGAGAAATCCAACAAACTATTGAGAACCGCCAGGATCCTTGAGAGGAGAAATCTCCCATGGACCCTTGAGACAACACCTGCAATAAAGGCCATTCTGGAAATTAAATCCAGATACAATTACCTGTGCTACCACCTTTGAGTTACGTGATTTACAGTTCCAGACTTGCTGCCCTCCTGGTCTATGGATTGGGACTATGATCACCTTGCCACTAACCCTAACCTAAGTTTGTGTTTGCAGACTTCTCTCTCAAAATCATGGCGCACATGTCCTCCAGGATGGGGTCTCTGGAGTCACACCACAGGACAGTTCCTGCAATCCCCAAGGAAACTGCCCATCACAATTGTCCAAAAACCCCATATAAGGAGAAACCTGCAAGGAACCTGAGCCAACCCTAGTATTGGATGCCACTCTGGACACAAATGCACAGTCTGAAACACCCTCATCACCTGCATCCAGTCAGACACCAGAGTCAATGATCCTGAGTCAGAAGATTGAATGACATTCCCCTAGGGCCTCATTCAAACCCTTTATTAGGTTTTCAGGCTTCTGTCCTCAGAGACCTGTTCTGGATTACCAATTTATGATACAACATATGGCCGCTGAGCCCCACAACAGAATATCTCCTGCCCCCAGAAGCAATCCGGGCTCTTGGGCCTGTGTCAAATCCTCAGGCTAGATGAATCCTGCATGGCCCATTAACCACCAGCACATTCTAAGATCTCCCTGGTAACAAACCAACATTTTGACCCATCTTCATGAGGTTCCATGTCCAATCCAGTCTTTATTTCTTCGCCTCAAAGCCACCAGATGCCATGTTCCTTCGCTGTCATGGTCAATGAAGGTGTGCTTTCCAGTCACCCATGTGGGAGATCTATGTTATCCGATCTTTCGACATGGGGAACCATGGAGGAAACAAATCAGACTGCCCCTGTCTGGTAGAAGGAAACCTTGCTGTTTGGAGCATCTCAAAAACACCAGATTGGGAAATCCTCCATAACCTCTTGACGCCACCCCTCCATTTTTGTGTCATCATAGACACAAACTCCAGCATGAGCAAATATCTGACATCCACCCTCACTCAAGTGCTGAATATTGGATTCAAACATTGCACACTGGAAATTTCTTTCGCTTGATACAGAATGTAACCATAGCTTAGGTTTACAATTCCATCCTCAGCCTCCTGGTCCACAAGCCCTCTTTATAGTGAATTCTAGAGCCACAAAGCAGCATTCTGCCTTCCCCTTACAAACAAGAAGGGCCTGGTGAGTCTGCCCAGAAACCATACATGAGGATCAATCTGCTCGGCACTTGAGGGAACCCCAATTTATAGGCTGCCCTGGGCACTAGTGCTGTGTCTGACAGAGCCTGAGCCAAGACCTAGTGTCAGCCACCCAGTGATCGGGGCCCATATCCACGATTTGATACTGGCCATGGCCCATGTCCATCATCTTTACCCATCCTTGGTGTTCAGGCCTCTGTCCCCAGACCTTTGCTGGAATCCCCGCTAATGGGGGAACCTGAAGCACTATAGAGAACTCCTCTTTCCCCATGGCAGGATTCTGGCTGTTGGGATGGTTTTCCAACCCTCAAAGTGGGAGCCAGCTGCATGGCCAATGTGACCACGCCCACTCATGAGGGCCACCTGGGCATAAGCAAGTATTGTGACCCTCAGCCTGAGAATGATTTCAAACAAGACCTCTCAGTTGCACCTCCAGGATCCTGCATGCAGGCCTGGTAAGCCACTAGGCCCAAATCCTAACACTTGGTGGGATTTTCCAGGGGACCAAAGCCAGAGTCGGTCTCTGGAATCCATATTTTGGGGCACCCCTAACATGAAAAAAAGCACTCTTCCCTTCCCCGAAAAAGCCACCAACTATTGGGAGCCACCAGGATCCTTAGAGAGGAAAAATCTCCCATGGACCCATGAGGCCACAACTGCATTCTGAGGCCATCCTGCACACAATACAGAGAAAAAAGCCTGTGATTCTGCCTTTGAGTCACCCGATTAACAGTTCCTGAAGAGCTGCCATCCATGTCTATGCATTGGGCCTGTGATAACCTTGCCACTAACCCTAACCCAAGTTTGTGTTTTCAGACTTCCCTCCCAAAACCATGGCTCACATGCCCTCCAGTTTGTGATAACTGGAGCCACACCACGGGATTGTACCTGTCTTCCCAAAGGAAACTGTGATTGTCACTATTAAACAAACCCTCTAGATTAGGAGAAACCTGCAAGGCCCCTAAGCCCAGCCCAATATTGGAGGCCACTCTGGACGCAAATGCACAGTCTGACACACCATATCACCTACATCCAGGCTGATATCCAAGTCAATGGTCCTCAGACAGAAGATTGAACCTGACATGCTCCTAGGATTCACTGGAACACTAGAATA
The DNA here is from genome assembly GCF_964662115.1 of Mustela nivalis. Classification (NCBI taxonomy): domain Eukaryota; kingdom Metazoa; phylum Chordata; class Mammalia; order Carnivora; family Mustelidae; genus Mustela; species Mustela nivalis. The sequence continues at coordinate 9,547 of NW_028136252.1, read as the reverse complement.
GGTTTTCAGGTATCTGTACTCAGAAGGCTGTTCTGAATATCAATGTATGATACAATATGGTCACTGAGCCACACAAAAGAACATCTCCTGTCCTTAGAAGAAAGCTGTGCTCTGGACCTGTGTCAAACACTCTGGGTAGATGAATCCTTCAAGGCCCCCTGACAACCAGCACATTCTATGATCTCCCTGACAACATACCAGCATTGTGACCCATCTTCATGAGACTCCATGACAACTCCAGCCCTTGGTACTTCGGCCCAGAGCCACCAGAATGAAACTGCCATGTTCCTCTGCTGCCATGGTCAATGTAGGTGTACTTTCCAGGCATCCAGCGGGAGTGCTCTGATACCAACTTTCCACATGGGGAACCCTGGAGGAAACAAACCAGACTCCCCTGTACGGTAAAAGGAATCTTTGCTGTATGGAGTATCTCAAGCCTGAGGGTGGGTAATCCTCCATGGCCTCTTGAGGCCACCCATCCATTTGTTGGTCATCATAGACACTAACTCCAGCGTGAGCAATCAACTGACATCTGCACTTACTCAATGCTGGATATTTGAATCAGCTGCTACACACTGGAATTGCCTTATGCTTGGCACTGAATTTAAAAGTAGCTTGGCGGGACGCCTGGGTGGCTCAGTTGGTTAAACAGCTGCCTTCGGCTCAGGTCATGATCCCAGCGTCCTGGGATCGAGTCCCACATCAGGCTCCTTGCTCCGCAGGGAGCCTGCTTCTCCGTCTGACTCTGCCTTCCACTCTGTCTGCCTGTGCTTGCTCTCGCTCGCTCTCTGACAAATAAATAAAATCTTGAAAAAAAAAAGTAGCTTGGGTTTGCAATTCCATCCTCACCCTGGTGTTCAGTAAGCTCTCTTGATAGGGAATTCTGACGCCACAACACAGCATTCTGCCTTCCCCATAGCAAGAAAAAACAGCCTGGAGAGACTGCCCAGAAACCCTACATGAGGATAAATCTACTCGACCCTCGAGTGAACCCCATTTATAGGTTTACCTGGCCACTAGCGCTGAGTCTGACAGAACCTCGTCTCTGACCTCGTGTCAGGACCCAGAGACTGGGCTCCAACTCCAGAATGTGAGACCAGCCATGTCCCAGGGCTGTCATCTCTACCCATTCTTGATTCAGGCATCTGTCCCCAGACATTTGCTGAAATCCCTGCCAATGGGGGAACCAGAAGCACAATAGGGAAATCCTCCTTCCCCATGGCAGGAATGATGGCTCTTGGGATGGGTTTCCAGACCTCAGAGTGATAGCCAGCTGAATGGCCAATGATAACCCGCCCACTCATGAGGGCCGCCCTGGACACAAGCAGGCATTGTGACCCCCAACATGAGCATGCTTTCAAACAAACACTCTCAGTTGCATTCCAGAATCCAAATTTGCAGGCCTGATATGCCCCTAAGCACAAATCATAACACCTGGTGGGATTTTTCAGGGGCCCAGAAACACAGCCTGTCTCTGGAATCCCTGTTTTGGGACACCCCTAAGATGGAAAATAGCACTCTCCCCTTCGCCAAGAAAGCCACCATAGTATAGGGAGCCGCTAGGATCCTTGAGAGGAAAAATCTCCCATGGATCCATGAGACCACACCTGCATTCCGAGGCCATCCTGGACACAAAAGCCAGATACACAAGCCTGTGCTACCACCTTCAAGGCAACTAATTTATAGTTCCAGACGAGCTGCCCTCCAGGTCTATGCATTGGGCCTGCGATCACCTCACCGCTAACCTTAACCCGAGTTTGTGCTTACAGACTTCTATCCCGAAACCATGGCTCATATTTCCTCCAGGATGGGGTCTCTGGAGCCACACCAAAGGACTGTGCCTGCCATCCCCAAGAAAAATGTGTCCGTCACATTTGCCTAAAACTTCGAGATAAGGAGAAACCTGCAAGGCCCCTGAGCCCACCCCAATACTGGAGGCCCCTCTGGACACAAATGTGCAGTCTGAAATACGCTGATCACCTGAATCCAGGCAGATACCCAAGTCAGTGTTTCTCAGTCAGAAGATTGAACCTGACATGCTCCTATGACCTCATTGTAACCCCTGATTAGGTTTTCAGGCATCTGTAATCAGAGACCTGTTCTGGAGTACCAACTTAAGATACAACATATGGTCCCTGATCCCCACAATAGAACATCTCCTTTCTCTAGATGGAAGCCGTGCTCTTGAAACTGTGTCAAACCCTCAGGGTAGATGAATCCTACTTGGCCCGTAGCCACCAGCAGATTCTAAGATCTCACTGGTAACAAGCCAGCATTGTGAGCCATCTTCATGAGATTCCATGTCAACTACAGGCCTTGGTACTTCACCCCAGAGCCTTCAGAAAGAACCTGTCATGTTCCTCAGCTGCAATGTTCAGTGGAAGTGTGCTTTCCAGGCATCCATGTGGGAGTGCTCTGCTACCCAAACTTTCCACATGGGGGACTCTCGAGTAAACAAATCTGACTGCCCTGTCCTGTAGAAGGAAACCTGGCTGTTTGGAGCATCTCACAAGCTCAAGTGTGGGAAATCCTCTATGACCTCTTTTCAACTCCTCTGCATTTGTCGGTCATTATAGACACAAACTCCAGCTTGAGCAAACATCTGACGTCTGCGCTTACTCAGGTGCTGGATATTCGAATCAGCCGCTGCACACTGGAAATGCCATTCGCTTGTCACTGAATTTATTCATAGCTTGGGTTTACAATTCCATCCTCACCCTACTGGTCCACAAGCCCTCATGATAGGGAATTCTGCAGCCACAACACAGCATTCTGCCTTCCCAATAGAAAGAAGAAGGGCCTGGTGAGTCTGCCCAGAAACTCCACATTATGATCAGTCTACTTGTCCCTTGAGGGAACCCTGAATTATAGACAGCCCTGGCCCCTAGTGTTGTGTCTGACAGAGCCTAAGCCCCGACCTCGTGTCAGCCACCTAGAAGGCGGGGCCCATATCCCGCATGTTAGACTGGCCACGGAACAGAGCCGTCATCTTTACCCATCCTTGGTATTCAGGCATGTGTCCCCAGACCTTTCCTGGAATCCCTACCAATGAGGGAACCTGAATCACAATAGAGAAATCCTCATTCCCCATGGCAGGATTCCTGTAAGTTCGGAAGGGTGTCCAACACTCAGAGTGTTAGCCTACTGAATGGCCATTGAGACCACCCCCATTCCTGAGGGCCACCCTATGCAAAAGCTTGCATAGTGACCCTCAGCCTGAGCATGCTTTCAAACAAACGCTCTCAGTTGTATCTCCAGGACTTGCATTGGAGGCCTGGTAAGCCCCTATGCCCAAATCATTACCCTTGGTGGGTATTTCCAGGTGCCCAGAGCCAGAGCACTTCTCTGCAATCCCTGTTATGGGACACCCTTAATATGGAAAACAGAACTCTTTCCTCTCTGAGAAAGCCACCACATTATAAGGAGCCGCCAGGATACTTGAGAGGAAATATCACCCATGGACACCTGAGACCACACCTGCATTCTTAGTCCATCGTGGATACACAATCCAGATAAAAAAGCCTGTGCTACCTCCTTTGAGGCATGCGATTTACATTTCACACGGAGCTTCCCTCCAGGAGTATGCATTGGGCCTACAATCACTTCGCCACTAAACCTAACCCGCATTTGTGTTTGCAGACTTCCCTCCGAAAACCATGGCTCTCATGCCCTCCAGCATGGGGTCTTTGGAGCCACACCACAAGACTGTGCCCACCATTGCCAAGGAAACTGTGCCCATCAAATTGCCCTATCTTTCCAGATTAGGAGAAACCTGCAAGGCCCCTGAGCCCACCCCAATACTGGTTGCCACTCTGTACACAAATGCACAGTCTGGAACACCCTGATCACCTACATCTAGGCAGACTTTGAAGTCAATGATACTGAGTCAGAGGATTGAACCTGACATTCCGTTAGGATTTTATTGGAACCCTAGATTAAATTTTCAGGCATCTATCCTCAGAGGCCTGTTCTGCAATATCAAATTATGATACATTTGGTCCGTTAGCCCCACATCAGAACATCTCTGGTCCGAGAAGGAAACCGTGCCCTTTGACCAGTGTCAAACCCTCAGGGTAGATGAATCCTACATGGTCCCTTAGCCACCAGCACACTGTAAGGTCTCCATGGTAACAAACCTGCATTATGACCCATCTTCATGAGACTTCATGTCAACTCCAGGCCTTGGTAATTCGCCCAAGAGCCACCAGAACGAATTGGCCATGTTTCTCAGCTGCAATTTTAATGGAGGTGTGCTTTTCAGGCATCCACGTGGGAGTGCTCTGCTACCCAAACTTTCCACATGGGGGACCCTGGAGCAAATAAACCAGTCTCCCCCTGTGTGGTAGAAGGAAACTTTGCTGTTTGAAGCATCTCACAAGCCCCAGCATGTGAAATCCTCCATGGCCTCTTGACGCCACCCCTCCATTCATCGGTCATCATAGACATAAACTCCAGCATGAGGAAATGTCTGACTTTCACCTTTACTCAGGTGCTGGATATCTGGAATCAGACACTGCACAATGGAACTGCCTTTTGCTTGGCACTGAATTGAACCTTAGCTTGAGTTTACAATTCCATCCTCACCCTACTGGTCCCCAAGCCCGCTTGATAGGGAATTCTGGGGCCACAACGCAGCTTTTTGCCTTCCCCTTAGAAAGAAGAAGGGCATGGTGATTCTGCCCAGAAACTCTGCATGAGGATCAATCTGCTCAGCCCTTGAGGGATCCCTGATTCATACTCAGCCCTGACCACTAGTTCTGTTTCTGACAGAGCCTGAGTGCTCAATTCATGTCAGCTACTCAGAGAGTCAGGCATGTGAGACTGGCCATGTCTCAGGTCCCTCATCTCTACCCATCCTTGGTATTCAGGCATCTGTCCCCAGACATTTGCTAGAATACCTGCTAATGGGGGAACCTGAGGCACAATAGAGAATTCTTCCTTTTCCATGGCAGGAATCCTGGTAGTTGGGATGGGTGTCCTACATTAAAGTGGTAGCCAGCTGCATGGCCAAGGAGACAACTCCCACTCATAAGGGCTGCCCTAATCACATCAGGCATTGTGACACTCAGACTAGCATGCTTTCAAACAAATGCTCTCAGTTGTACCTCCAAGTCACACATTGCAGGCCTGGTACTCCCCTAGGCCCAAATCCTAATCCTGGTGGGATTTTCCAAGCACCCAGACTCACAGCCCTTCTCTGGAATCCCTTTTTGGGGAACATCTAAGATTGAAAACAGCACTCTTCCATTCAAACGAGAAAGCCACCATACTATTGGGAGCTTCCAGGATCCGTAGAGAGGAAAATACTCTCATGGAAACATTAGAACACACCTGCATTCCAAGGCTATCATGGACACACAATCCAGATACAAAAGCCAGTGCTAGTGCCTTCGAGGTACGTGATTTACAGTTCCTGACGATCTGCCCTCCAGGTCTATGCATTGGGCCTACGATCACCTCGCAACTCAACCTAATCCGAGTTTGTGATTGCAGACTTCTCTCCCAAAACCATGGCTTACATGCCCTCCACGATGGAGTCTCTGGAGCCACACCACAGGACTGTGACTGCCACCTCCAAGGAAACCGTGCCCACAAATTTGCCTAAACCTTCAAGATTAGGAGAAACCTGCAAGGCCCCAGAGCCCACCCCAATATTGGAGGCCACTCTGTACACAAAGGCACAGTCAGAAACACCCTGGTTGCCTACATATAGGCAGATACCAAAGTCAATGGTCCTGAGTCTGATGATTCAACCTGAAATTCCCCTTGGACTTCATTGGAACCCTAGATGAAGTTTTTAGGCATCTGTCCTCAGAAGCCTGTTCTGGAATACCAACTTATGATACAACATTTGGTCCGTGAGCCCCACAACAGAACATCTCCGATACCCAGAAAGAAACCGTGTTCTTCGACCGGTGTCAAACCATCAGGATAGACTAATCATACATTGTCCCTTAGCCACCAGCACATAGTAAGATTTCCGTGGTAACAAAACTGCATTGTGACCCAACTTCATTAGAATCCAGGCCTTGGTACTTTGCCCTAGAGCAACCAGAAAGAACCTGCCATGTTCCTTAGGTGCAATGGTTAATGTAGGTGTGCTTTCCAGTATCCACATGCGAGTACTATGCTACCCAAACTTTGCACATGGGGGAACCTGGTGTAAACAAACCAGACCTCCCCTGTCCAGTAGAAGGAAACCTTATGTTTGGATCAACTCACAGGCCTCAGCGTGTAAACTGCTCCATGGCCTCTTGATGCCACCACTCCATTGGTCGGTCATCATAGACACAAACTCCAGTCTAAGCAAACATCTGACATGCACCCTTATCACAGTGCTGGATGTCTTGAATAAACCATTGCACATTGGAACTGCCTTCCACTTGGCACTGAATTGAACCATAGCTTGTGTTTACAATTCCATCCTCACCTGACTGGTCCCTAAGCCCTCTTGATAGGGAAATCTGGGGCCACAATGCAGCATTCTGCCTTCCCCATCGAATGAAGAAATGCCTGGTGAGTCTGCCCTGAAAACCCACATGAGGATCAATCAGGTCGGCCCTCGAGTCAACACCGATTTATAGGCTGCCATGGCCACTAGTGCCGTGTCTGACAGAGCCTGAGCTCGACTGAGTTTCAGCCACTAGAGAGCAGGCCCCATATCTAGCATTTGGGATTGCCATGGCCAAAGTATGTCATCTCTACCCATCCTTGATATTCAGGCACCTGTCCCCAGACCTTGGCAGGGATCCCTGCCAATTAGGGAACTTGAAGCACAATAGAGAACTCTTCTTTCCCCATGGCAATAAACCTGGCTTTTGGGATGGGTGTTCTACCCTCAAAGGGGGAGCCAGTTACAACATCAATGACACCACACACACTCCTGAGGACTACCCTTGGCACAAACAGGCATTGTGACCCTCACCCTGAGCATGCTTTCAAAAAATCCCTCTCAGATTCACCACAATGATCCCTCATTTCAGGCCTGGTATGCCTGTAGGTTCAAATCATAAAACTTGGTGGGATTTTCGAGGTGCCCAGACCCAGAGACCATCTCTGGAATTTTTGTTTTGGTGCACCCTTCAGATGGAAAACAGCACTCATCCCTTCCCCAAAAATGTCACCAAATTATGAGGAGCCACCAGGATCCATAGAGAGGCAATGTCTCCCATGGACCCATGAGAACACACCTGCATTCCGAGGCCATCCTGGACACACAATCCGGAGAGAAAAGCCTGTGCTACTGCCTTCCATTCACCCTAATTACAGTTCCAGATGAGCTGCTCTCAAGGTATATGCATTGGGCCTGTGATCACCTCGCCACTCACCCTAATTCGAATTTGTGTTTGCAGACTTATCTACCAAAACCATGGCACACATGCCCTCCAGGATGGGGTCTCCGGATCCACACTGCAGGACTGTCCCTGCCATCCACAAGGAAACTGTTTCCATCACAGTTGCCCAAACTGTCTAGATTAGGAGAAACCTACAAGGCCTCTGGGCCTACCCCAATTTCGGCGGCCGCTCTGAACACAAATGCACAGTCTGAAATACCCTGATCTCCTACATCCAGGAACACAGCCAAGTCAATGGTCCTGAGTCAGAATAATAAACCTAACATGCCCCTAGGACGTCATTGGAACCATTGATTCGGTTTTCAGACATGTGTCCTCAGAGGCCTGTTCTAGAATGCGAACTTATGATACAACATGTGGTGGCTGGGCCACACAACAGAACATCTCCTGTCCCCAGAAGGAAACCGTGCCCTACAATCTGTGCAAAATCCCAGAGTAGTAGATTCCTGCACAACTACTAAGCCACCAGCACATTCTAAGATCTACCTGGTAACAAACCAGCTGTGTGGCCCATCTGCAAGAGATTCCATGTCAAATCAAGGACTTGGTACTTTGCTACAGAGACACCAGAATAAAGCTGCCATGTTCTTCAGTTGCAATGGTCAATGAAGTTGAACATTCCAGGCATCCATGCGGTAGAGCTCTGCTACCCAAACTTTCCACATGGGGGACCCTGGAGCAAATAAACCACACTCCACCTGTCCAGTAGAATGAAACCTTGCTATTTGGAGCAGCTCATGAGTCTCAACGTGAAAATCCCTACATGGCTTCTTGACGCCACCCCTCCATTTGTCAGTCATCATAGACACAAACTCCAGTGTGAGCAAATATCTGACGTCCTCCCTTACTAAGGTGCTGGATATCTCGAAAAAGCTGCTGGACACAGGAACTGCCTTCCGCTTGGCAGTGAATTGAACTGTAGCTTGTGTTTACAATTCCTTCCTCACCCGACTGGTCCCCAAGCCTTCTTGATAGCGAATTATGGAGACACAACACAGCATTCTGCCTTCCCGATAGAAACAAGTGCCTGGTGAGTCTGGCCAGAAACCCCACATGAGGATCAATCTGCTCGGCCCTATATCGGAGGGACCCTGATTTATAGGTTGCCCTGGCCACTAGTGCTGTGTCTGACAGAGCCTGAGCCCAGACCTAGTGTCAGTCACCAGAGTTTGAGCCCCACATCTAGTATTTGGGAATGCCATGGCTCAAGTATTTCATCTCTACCCATCCTTGGTATTCAGGCACCTGTCCCCAGACCTTTGCTGGAATCCCTGACAATGGGGCATCCTGAAGCACAATAGAGAACTCCTCCTTCTTCATATCAGGAAACTTGGCTGTTAGGATGGGTGTTCAACCCTGAAAGGGGGAGTCATTTACAAGTCCAGTGAGACCACACAAACTCCTCAGGGATGCCCTGGAGGCAAACAGGCCTTGTGACCCTCAGCCTGAGCATGCTTTCAAACAATCCTTCTCTGTTGCACCACCATGAACCCGCATTGCAGGCCTAATATGCCCCTAAGCCCAAATCCTAGCACTTGTTGTGATGTCCCAGATGCCATGAACCAGAGCCCGTCTCTAGAATCCCTGTTTTGGGGCACCCATAAGGTGGAAAACATCACTCTCCCCTTCCCCGAAAAAGCCACCAAACTATGGAGAGCCACTAGGATCCATAGAGAGGAAAAGACTCCCATGGACCCATGAGACCACACCTGCATTCCAAGGCCATCCTGGACACACAATCCAGAGAGAAAAGCCTGTGCTACTGCCTTCCAGTCTCCCTAATTATAGTTCATGACGAGCTTCCCTCCAGGTCTACGCATTGGGCCTGTGATCACCTCGCCACTCAACCTAATTTGTATTTGTGTTTGCAGACTTCTCTCCCAAAACCATGGCTCACATGCCCACCGGAATGTGATCTCTGGAGCCACACCACAGAACTCTGCCTGCCAACCCCAAGGACACTGTGCATATCAGATTTGCCCAAACCTTCCAGATTAGGAGAAACCTGTGTGGCCCCTGAGCCCACACCAATATTGCCGGCCACTCGGGATGGAAATGCACAGTCTGAAACACCCTTATCACCTACATCCAGGGAAATAGCCAAGTCAATGATCGTGAGATAGACGATTGAACCTAAAATGCCAGTAGGCTCTCAATGGAACCCCATTAGGTTTTCAGGCATCTGTCCTCAG